>NC_091480.1:6790884-7466945 GCF_036971445.1 Narcine bancroftii
TACACAGGATCAAACTTGAACTGATAATTGTTGGAAAACTTTATGTTCAAATTTAACACAGGATCAAACTTGAACTGATAATTGTTGGAAAACTTTATGTTCAAATTTAACACAGGGTCAAACTTTAACTAATTATTGTTGGAAAACTTTATGTTCAAATTTAACACAGGGTCAAACTTTAACTAATTATTGTTGGAAAACTTTATGTTCAAATTGAACACAGGATCAAACTTGAACTGATAATTGTTGGAAAACTTTATGTTCAAATTTAACACAGGATCAAACTTGAACTGATAATTGTTGGAAAACTTTATGTTCAAATTTAACACAGGATCAAACTTGAACTGATAATTGTTGGAAAACTTTATGTTCAAATTTAACAGAGGATAAAACTTGAACTGATAATTGTTGGAAAACTTTATGTTCAAATTTAACACAGGATCAAACGTGAACTGATAATTGTTGGAAAACTTTATGTTCAAATTTAACACAGGGTCAAACTTTAACTAATTATTGTTGGAAAACTTTATGTTCAAATTTAACACAGGGTCAAACTTTAACTAATTATTGTTGGAAAACTTTATGTTCAAATTTAACACAGGGTCAAACTTTAACTAATTATTGTTGGAAAACTTTATGTTCAAATTTAACACAGGATCAAACTTTAACTAATTATTGTTGGAAAACTTTATGTTCAAATTTAACACAGGGTCAAACTTGAACTGATAATTGTTGGAAAACTTTATGTTCAAATTTAACACAGGGTCAAACTTTAACTAATTATTGTTGGAAAACTTTATGTTCAAATTTAACACAGGGTCAAACTTTAACTAATTATTGTTGGAAAACTTTGTTCAAATTTAACACAGGGTCAAACTTTAACTAATTATTGTTGGAAAACTTTATGTTCAAATTTAACACAGGATCAAACTTGAACTGATAATTGTTGGAAAACTTTATGTTCAAATTTAACACAGGATCAAACTTGAACTGATAATTGTTGGAAAACTTTATGTTCAAATTTAACACAGGGTCAAACTTTAACTAATTATTGTTGGAAAACTTTATGTTCAAATTTAACACAGGGTCAAACTTTAACTAATTATTGTTGGAAAACTTTATGTTCAAATTTAACAAAGGATCAAACTTGAACTGATAATTGTTGGAAAACTTTATGTTCAAATTTAACACAGGATCAAACTTGAACTGATAATTGTTGGAAAACTTTATGTTCAAATTTAACACAGGATCAAACTTGAACTGATAATTGTTGGAAAACTTTATGTTCAAATTTAACACAGGGTCAAACTTTAACTAATTATTGTTGGAAAACTTTATGTTCAAATTTAACACAGGGTCAAACTTTAACTAATTATTGTTGGAAAACTTTATGTTCAAATTGAACACAGGATCAAACTTGAACTGATAATTGTTGGAAAACTTTATGTTCAAATTTAACACAGGATCAAACTTGAACTGATAATTGTTGGAAAACTTTATGTTCAAATTTAACACAGGATCAAACTTGAACTGATAATTGTTGGAAAACTTTATGTTCAAATTTAACACAGGGTCAAACTTGAACTGATAATTGTTGGAAAACTTTATGTTCAAATTTAACACAGGGTCAAACTTTAACTAATTATTGTTGGAAAACTTTATGTTCAAATTTAACACAGGGTCAAACTTTAACTAATTATTGTTGGAAAACTTTATGTTCAAATTTAACAAAGGATCAAACTTGAACTGATAATTGTTGGAAAACTTTATGTTCAAATTTAACACAGGATCAAACTTGAACTGATAATTGTTGGAAAACTTTATGTTCAAATTTAACACAGGGTCAAACTTGAACTGATAATTGTTGGAAAACTTTATGTTCAAATTTAACACAGGGTCAAACTTTAACTAATTATTGTTGGAAAACTTTATGTTCAAATTTAACACAGGGTCAAACTTTAACTAATTATTGTTGGAAAACTTTATGTTCAAATTTAACAAAGGATCAAACTTGAACTGATAATTTTTGGAAAACTTTGTTCAAATTTAACAGAGGATAAAACTTGAACTGATAATTGTTGGAAAACTTTATGTTCAAATTTAACACAGGATCAAACGTGAACTGATAATTGTTGGAAAACTTTATGTTCAAATTTAACACAGGGTCAAACTTTAACTAATAATTGTTGGAAAACTTTATGTTCAAATTTAACAGAGGATAAAACTTGAACTGATAATTGTTGGAAAACTTTATGTTCAAATTTAACACAGGATCAAACGTGAACTGATAATTGTTGGAAAACTTTATGTTCAAATTTAACACAGGGTCAAACTTTAACTAATTATTGTTGGAAAACTTTATGTTCAAATTTAACACAGGATCAAACTTGAACTGATAATTGTTGGAAAACTTTATGTTCAAACTTAACACAGGGTCAAACTTTAACTAATTATTGTTGGAAAACTTTATGTTCAAATTTAACACAGGATCAAACTTTAACTAATTATTGTTGGAAAACTTTATGTTCAAATTTAACACAGGATAAAACTTGAACTGATAATTGTTGGAAAACTTTATGTTCAAATTTAACACAGGATCAAACTTGAACTGATAATTGTTGGAAAACTTTATGTTCAAATTTAACACAGGATCAAACTTTAACTGATTATTGATGGAAAACTTTATTTTCGAATTTAACACAGGATGAAACTTGCACAGATTGCTGTTGGAAAACAATCTGTTCATATTTAACAAAGGATCAAACTCTAACTCATAGCTGTTGGAAATCTTTATGTTCACATTTAACACAGGATCATGCTTTAACTGATTGCTGTTGGAAAACTTTATGTTCAAATTTAACACAGGATCAAACTTTAACTGATTATTGTTGGAAAACATTATGATCAAATTTAACACAGGATCAAACTTGAACTGATAATTGTTGGAAAACTTTATGTTCAAATTTAACACAGGATCAAACTTGAACTGATAATTGTTGGAAAACTTTATGTTCAAATTTAACACAGGGTCAAACTTTAAGTAATTATTGTTGGAAAGCTTTATGTTCAAATTGAACACAGGATCAAACTTGAACTGATAATTGTTGGAAAACTTTATGTTCAAATTTAACACAGGATCAAACTTGAACTGATAATTGTTGGAAAACTTTATGTTCAAATTTAACACAGGATCAAACTTGAACTGATAATTGTTGGAAAACTTTATGTTCAAATTTAACACAGGATCAAACTTGAACTGATAATTCTTGGAAAACTTTATGTTCAAATTTAACACAGGGTCAAACTTTAACTAATTATTGTTGGAAATCTTTATGTTCAAATTTAACACAGGATCAAACTTGAACTGATAATTGTTGGAAAACTTTATGTTCAAATTTAACACAGGATCAAACTTGAACTGATAATTGTTGGAAAACTTTATGTTCAAATTTAACACAGGATCAAACTTGAACTGATTATTGTTGGAAAACAATATGATCAAATTTAACACAGGAACAAACTTAAACTTATTATTGTTGGAAAATGTTATGTTCAAATTTAACATAGGAACAAACTTTAACTTATTATTGTTGGAAAACCTTACATTCAAATTTAACAGAGGATCAAACTTTAACTGATTGCTGTTGGAAAACTTTATGTTCAAATTTAACACAGGATCAAACTTGAACTGATAATTGTTTGAAAACTTTATGTTCAAATTTAACACAGGGTCAAACTTTAACTGATAATTGTTGGAAAACTATGTTCAAATTTAACAGAGGATAAAACTTTAACTGATAATTGTTGGAAAACTTTATGTTCATATTTAACACAGGATCAAACTTTAACTAATTATTGTTGGAAAACTTTATGTTCAAATTTAACACAGGATCAAACTTTAACTGATAATTGTTGGAAAACTTTATGTTCAAATTTAACACAGGATCAAACTTTAACTGATAATTGTTGGAAACTTTATGTTCAAATTTAACACAGGATCAAACTTTAACTAATTATTGTTGGAAAACTTCATGTTCAAATTTAACACAGGATCAAACTTTAACTAATTATTTTTGGAAATCTTTATGTTCAAATTTAACACAGGATCAAACTTGAACTGATAATTGTTGGAAAACTTTATGTTCAAATTTAACACAGGATCAAACTTGAACTGATAATTGGTGGAAAACTTTATGTTCAAATTTAACACAGGATCAAACTTGAACTGATAATTGTTGGAAAACATTATGATCAAATTTAACACAGGATCAAACTTGAACTGATAATTGTTGGAAAACTTTATGTTCAAATTTAACACAGGATCAAACTTGAACTGATTATTGTTGGAAAACAATATGATCAAATTTAACACAGGAACAAACTTAAACTTATTATTGTTGGAAAATGTTATGTTCAAATTTAACATAGGAACAAACTTTAACTTATTATTGTTGGAAAACCTTACGTTCAAATTTAACAGAGGATCAAACTTTAACTGATTGCTGTTGGAAAACTTTATGTTCAAATTTAACACAGGATCAAACTTGAACTGATAATTGTTTGAAAACTTTATGTTCAAATTTAACAAAGGGTCAAACTTTAACTGATAATTGTTGGAAAACTATGTTCAAATTTAACACAGGATCAAACTTTAACTGATAATTGTTGGAAAACTTTATGTTCATATTTAACACAGGATCAAACTTTAACTAATTATTGTTGGAAAACTTTATGTTCAAATTTAACACAGGGTCAAACTTTAACTAATTATTGTTGGAAAACTTTATGTTCAAATTGAACACAGGATCAAACTTGAACTGATAATTGTTGGAAAACTTTATGTTCAAATTTAACACAGGGTCAAACTTGAACTGATAATTGTTGGAAAACTTTATGTTCAAATTTAACACAGGGTCAAACTTTAACTAATTATTGTTGGAAAACTTTATGTTCAAATTTAACACAGGGTCAAACTTTAACTAATTATTGTTGGAAAACTTTATGTTCAAATTTAACACAGGGTCAAACTTTAACTAATTATTGTTGGAAAACTTTATGTTCAAATTTAACACAGGATCAAACTTGAACTGATAATTGTTGGAAAACTTTATGTTCAAATTTAACACAGGATCAAACTTGAACTGATAATTGTTGGAAAACTTTATGTTCAAATTTAACACAGGGTCAAACTTTAACTAATTATTGTTGGAAAACTTTATGTTCAAATTTAACACAGGGTCAAACTTTAACTAATTATTGTTGGAAAACTTTATGTTCAAATTGAACACAGGCTCAAACTTGAACTGATAATTGTTGGAAAACTTTATGTTCAAATTTAACACAGGATCAAACTTGAACTGATAATTGTTGGAAAACTTTATGTTCAAATTTAACAGAGGATAAAACTTGAACTGATAATTGTTGGAAAACTTTATGTTCAAATTTAACACAGGATCAAACGTGAACTGATAATTGTTGGAAAACTTTATGTTCAAATTTAACACAGGGTCAAACTTTAACTAATTATTGTTGGAAAACTTTATGTTCAAATTTAACACAGGATCAAACTTGAACTGATAATTGTTGGAAAACTTTATGTTCAAACTTAACACAGGGTCAAACTTTAACTAATTATTGTTGGAAAACTTTATGTTCAAATTTAACACAGGATCAAACTTTAACTAATTATTGTTGGAAAACTTTATGTTCAAATTTAACACAGGATCAAACTTGAACTGATAATTGTTGGAAAACTTTATGTTCAAATTTAACACAGGATCAAACTTGAACTGATAATTGTTGGAAAACTTTATGTTCAAATTTAACACAGGATCAAACTTGAACTGATAATTGTTGGAAAACTTTATGTTCAAATTTAACACAGGGTCAAACTTTAAGTAATTATTGTTGGAAAACTTTATGTTCAAATTGAACACAGGACCAAACTTGAACTGATAATTGTTGGAAAACTTTATGTTCAAATTTAACACAGGATCAAACTTGAACTGATAATTGTTGGAAAACTTTATGTTCAAATTTAACACAGGATCAAACTTGAACTGATAATTGTTGGAAAACTTTATGTTCAAATTTAACACAGGATCAAACTTGAACTGATAATTGTTGGAAAACTTTATGTTCAAATTTAACACAGGATCAAACTTGAACTGATAATTGTTGGAAAACTTTATGTTCAAATTTAACACAGGATCAAACGAACTGATAATTGTTGGAAAACTTTATGTTCAAATTTAACACAGGATCAAACTTGAACTGATTATTGTTGGAAAACATTATGATCAAATTTAACACAGGAACAAACTTAAACTTATTATTGTTGGAAAATGTTATGTTCAAATTTAACATAGGAACAAACTTTAACTTATTATTGTTGGAAAACCTTACGTTCAAATTTAACAGAGGATCAAACTTTAACTGATTGCTGTTGGAAAACGTTATGTTCACATTTAACACAGGATCAAACTTTAACTGATTATTGTTGGAAAACATTATGATCAAATTTAACATAGGATCAAACTTGAACTGATAATTGTTGGAAAACTTTATGTTCAAATTTAACACAGGATCAAACTTTAACTAATTATTGTTGGAAAACTTTATGTTCAAATTTAACACAGGATCAAACTTTAACTGATAATTGTTGGAAACTTTATGTTTAAATTTAACACAGGATCAAACTTGAACTGATAATTGTTGGAAAACTTTATGTTCAAATTTAACACAGGATCAAACTTGAACTGATAATTGTTGGAAAACTTTATGTTCAAATTTAACACAGGATCAAACTTGAACTGATTGCTGTTGGAAAACTTTATGTTCAAATTTAACACAGGATCAAACTTGAACTGATAATTGTTGGAAAACTTTATGTTCAAATTTAACACAGGGTCAAACTTTAACTAATTATTGTTGGAAAACTTTATGTTCAAATTTAACACAGGGTCAAACTTTAACTAATTATTGTTGGAAAACTTTATGTTCAAATTTAACAAAGGATCAAACTTGAACTGATAATTGTTGGAAAACTTTATGTTCAAATTTAACACAGGATCAAACTTGAACTGATAATTGTTGGAAAACTTTATGTTCAAATTTAACACAGGATCAAACTTGAACTGATAATTGTTGGAAAACTTTATGTTCAAATTTAACACAGGGTCAAACTTTAACTAATTATTGTTGGAAAACTTTATGTTCAAATTTAACACAGGGTCAAACTTTAACTAATTATTGTTGGAAAACTTTATGTTCAAATTGAACACAGGATCAAACTTGAACTGATAATTGTTGGAAAACTTTATGTTCAAATTTAACACAGGATCAAACTTGAACTGATAATTGTTGGAAAACTTTATGTTCAAATTTAACACAGGATCAAACTTGAACTGATAATTGTTGGAAAACTTTATGTTCAAATTTAACACAGGGTCAAACTTGAACTGATAATTGTTGGAAAACTTTATGTTCAAATTTAACACAGGGTCAAACTTTAACTAATTATTGTTGGAAAACTTTATGTTCAAATTTAACACAGGGTCAAACTTTAACTAATTATTGTTGGAAAACTTTATGTTCAAATTTAACAAAGGATCAAACTTGAACTGATAATTGTTGGAAAACTTTATGTTCAAATTTAACACAGGATCAAACTTGAACTGATAATTGTTGGAAAACTTTATGTTCAAATTTAACACAGGGTCAAACTTGAACTGATAATTGTTGGAAAACTTTATGTTCAAATTTAACACAGGGTCAAACTTTAACTAATTATTGTTGGAAAACTTTATGTTCAAATTTAACACAGGGTCAAACTTTAACTAATTATTGTTGGAAAACTTTATGTTCAAATTTAACAAAGGATCAAACTTGAACTGATAATTTTTGGAAAACTTTGTTCAAATTTAACAGAGGATAAAACTTGAACTGATAATTGTTGGAAAACTTTATGTTCAAATTTAACACAGGATCAAACGTGAACTGATAATTGTTGGAAAACTTTATGTTCAAATTTAACACAGGGTCAAACTTTAACTAATTATTGTTGGAAAACTTTATGTTCAAATTTAACAGAGGATAAAACTTGAACTGATAATTGTTGGAAAACTTTATGTTCAAATTTAACACAGGATCAAACGTGAACTGATAATTGTTGGAAAACTTTATGTTCAAATTTAACACAGGGTCAAACTTTAACTAATTATTGTTGGAAAACTTTATGTTCAAATTTAACACAGGATCAAACTTGAACTGATAATTGTTGGAAAACTTTATGTTCAAACTTAACACAGGGTCAAACTTTAACTAATTATTGTTGGAAAACTTTATGTTCAAATTTAACACAGGATCAAACTTGAACTGATAATTGTTGGAAAACTTTATGTTCAAATTTAACACAGGATCAAACTTGAACTGATAATTGTTGGAAAACTTTATGTTCAAATTTAACACAGGATCAAACTTTAACTGATTATTGATGGAAAACTTTATTTTCGAATTTAACACAGGATGAAACTTGCACAGATTGCTGTTGGAAAACAATCTGTTCATATTTAACAAAGGATCAAACTCTAACTCATAGCTGTTGGAAATCTTTATGTTCACATTTAACACAGGATCATGCTTTAACTGACTGCTGTTGGAAAACTTTATGTTCAAATTTAACACAGGATCAAACTTTAACTGATTATTGTTGGAAAACATTATGATCAAATTTAACACAGGATCAAACTTGAACTGATAATTGTTGGAAAACTTTATGTTCAAATTTAACACAGGATCAAACTTGAACTGATTATTGTTGGAAAACATTATGATCAAATTTCACCCAGGAACAAACTTAAACTTATTATTGTTGGAAAATGTTATGTTCAAATTTAACACAGGATCAAACTTTAACTGATTATTGATGGAAAACTTTATTTTCGAATTTAACACAGGATGAAACTTGCACAGATTGCTGTTGGAAAACAATCTGTTCATATTTAACAAAGGATCAAACTCTAACTCATAGCTGTTGGAAATCTTTATGTTCACATTTAACACAGGATCATGCTTTAACTGATTGCTGTTGGAAAACTTTATGTTCAAATTTAACACAGGATCTAACTTTAACTGATTATTGTTGGAAAACATTATGATCAAATTTAACACAGGATCAAACTTGAACTGATAATTGTTGGAAAACTTTATGTTCAAATTTAACACAGGATCAAACTTTAACTGATTATTGTTGGAAAACATTATGATCAAATTTAACACAGGATCAAACGTGAACTGATAATTGTTGGAAAACTTTATGTTCAAATTTAACACAGGGTCAAACTTTAACTAATTATTGTTGGAAAACTTTATGTTCAAATTTAACACAGGGTCAAACTTTAAGTAATTATTGTTGGAAAACTTTATGTTCAAACTTAACACAGGGTCAAACTTTAACTAATTATTGTTGGAAAACTTTATGTTCAAATTTAACACAGGATCAAACTTGAACTGATAATTGTTGGAAAACTTTATGTTCAAATTTAACACAGGGTCAAACTTTAAGTAATTATTGTTGGAAAACTTTATGTTCAAATTGAACACAGGATCAAACTTGAACTGATAATTGTTGGAAAACTTTATGTTCAAATTTAACACAGGATCAAACTTGAACTGATAATTGTTGGAAAACTTTATGTTCAAATTTAACACAGGATCAAACTTGAACTGATAATTGTTGGAAAACTTTATGTTCAAATTTAACACAGGATCAAACTTGAACTGATAATTCTTGGAAAACTTTATGTTCAAATTTAACACAGGGTCAAACTTTTACTAATTATTGTTGGAAATCTTTATGTTCAAATTTAACACAGGATCAAACTTGAACTGATAATTGTTGGAAAACTTTATGTTCAAATTTAACACAGGATCAAACTTGAACTGATAATTGTTGGAAAACTTTATGTTCAAATTTAACACAGGATCAAACTTGAACTGATTATTGTTGGAAAACAATATGATCAAATTTAACACAGGAACAAACTTAAACTTATTATTGTTGGAAAATGTTATGTTCAAATTTAACATAGGAACAAACTTTAACTTATTATTGTTGGAAAACCTTACGTTCAAATTTAACAGAGGATCAAACTTTAACTGATTGCTGTTGGAAAACTTTATGTTCAAATTTAACACAGGATCAAACTTGAACTGATAATTGTTTGAAAACTTTATGTTCAAATTTAACACAGGGTCAAACTTTAACTGATAATTGTTGGAAAACTATGTTCAAATTTAACACAGGATCAAACTTTAACTGATAATTGTTGGAAAACTTTATGTTCATATTTAACACAGGATCAAACTTGAACTGATAATTGTTGGAAAACTTTATGTTCAAATTTAACACAGGGTCAAACTTGAACTGATAATTGTTGGAAAACTTTATGTTCAAATTTAACACAGGGTCAAACTTTAACTAATTATTGTTGGAAAACTTTATGTTCAAATTTAACACAGGGTCAAACTTTAACTAATTATTGTTGGAAAACTTTATGTTCAAATTTAACAAAGGATCAAACTTGAACTGATAATTGTTGGAAAACTTTATGTTCAAATTTAACACAGGATCAAACTTGAACTGATAATTGTTGGAAAACTTTATGTTCAAATTTAACACAGGGTCAAACTTGAACTGATAATTGTTGGAAAACTTTATGTTCAAATTTAACACAGGGTCAAACTTTAACTAATTATTGTTGGAAAACTTTATGTTCAAATTTAACACAGGGTCAAACTTTAACTAATTATTGTTGGAAAACTTTATGTTCAAATTTAACAAAGGATCAAACTTGAACTGATAATTTTTGGAAAACTTTGTTCAAATTTAACAGAGGATAAAACTTGAACTGATAATTGTTGGAAAACTTTATGTTCAAATTTAACACAGGATCAAACGTGAACTGATAATTGTTGGAAAACTTTATGTTCAAATTTAACACAGGGTCAAACTTTAACTAATTATTGTTGGAAAACTTTATGTTCAAATTTAACAGAGGATAAAACTTGAACTGATAATTGTTGGAAAACTTTATGTTCAAATTTAACACAGGATCAAACGTGAACTGATAATTGTTGGAAAACTTTATGTTCAAATTTAACACAGGGTCAAACTTTAACTAATTATTGTTGGAAAACTTTATGTTCAAATTTAACACAGGATCAAACTTGAACTGATAATTGTTGGAAAACTTTATGTTCAAACTTAACACAGGGTCAAACTTTAACTAATTATTGTTGGAAAACTTTATGTTCAAATTTAACACAGGATCAAACTTGAACTGATAATTGTTGGAAAACTTTATGTTCAAATTTAACACAGGATCAAACTTGAACTGATAATTGTTGGAAAACTTTATGTTCAAATTTAACACAGGATCAAACTTTAACTGATTATTGATGGAAAACTTTATTTTCGAATTTAACACAGGATGAAACTTGCACAGATTGCTGTTGGAAAACAATCTGTTCATATTTAACAAAGGATCAAACTCTAACTCATAGCTGTTGGAAATCTTTATGTTCACATTTAACACAGGATCATGCTTTAACTGATTGCTGTTGGAAAACTTTATGTTCAAATTTAACACAGGATCAAACTTTAACTGATTATTGTTGGAAAACATTATGATCAAATTTAACACAGGATCAAACTTGAACTGATAATTGTTGGAAAACTTTATGTTCAAATTTAACACAGGATCAAACTTGAACTGATTATTGTTGGAAAACATTATGATCAAATTTCACCCAGGAACAAACTTAAACTTATTATTGTTGGAAAATGTTATGTTCAAATTTAACACAGGATCAAACTTTAACTGATTATTGATGGAAAACTTTATTTTCGAATTTAACACAGGATGAAACTTGCACAGATTGCTGTTGGAAAACAATCTGTTCATATTTAACAAAGGATCAAACTCTAACTCATAGCTGTTGGAAATCTTTATGTTCACATTTAACACAGGATCATGCTTTAACTGATTGCTGTTGGAAAACTTTATGTTCAAATTTAACACAGGATCTAACTTTAACTGATTATTGTTGGAAAACATTATGATCAAATTTAACACAGGATCAAACTTGAACTGATAATTGTTGGAAAACTTTATGTTCAAATTTAACACAGGATCAAACTTTAACTGATTATTGTTGGAAAACATTATGATCAAATTTAACACAGGATCAAACGTGAACTGATAATTGTTGGAAAACTTTATGTTCAAATTTAACACAGGGTCAAACTTTAACTAATTATTGTTGGAAAACTTTATGTTCAAATTTAACACAGGGTCAAACTTTAAGTAATTATTGTTGGAAAACTTTATGTTCAAACTTAACACAGGGTCAAACTTTAACTAATTATTGTTGGAAAACTTTATGTTCAAATTTAACACAGGATCAAACTTGAACTGATAATTGTTGGAAAACTTTATGTTCAAATTTAACACAGGGTCAAACTTTAAGTAATTATTGTTGGAAAACTTTATGTTCAAATTGAACACAGGATCAAACTTGAACTGATAATTGTTGGAAAACTTTATGTTCAAATTTAACACAGGATCAAACTTGAACTGATAATTGTTGGAAAACTTTATGTTCAAATTTAACACAGGATCAAACTTGAACTGATAATTGTTGGAAAACTTTATGTTCAAATTTAACACAGGATCAAACTTGAACTGATAATTCTTGGAAAACTTTATGTTCAAATTTAACACAGGGTCAAACTTTTACTAATTATTGTTGGAAATCTTTATGTTCAAATTTAACACAGGATCAAACTTGAACTGATAATTGTTGGAAAACTTTATGTTCAAATTTAACACAGGATCAAACTTGAACTGATAATTGTTGGAAAACTTTATGTTCAAATTTAACACAGGATCAAACTTGAACTGATTATTGTTGGAAAACAATATGATCAAATTTAACACAGGAACAAACTTAAACTTATTATTGTTGGAAAATGTTATGTTCAAATTTAACATAGGAACAAACTTTAACTTATTATTGTTGGAAAACCTTACGTTCAAATTTAACAGAGGATCAAACTTTAACTGATTGCTGTTGGAAAACTTTATGTTCAAATTTAACACAGGATCAAACTTGAACTGATAATTGTTTGAAAACTTTATGTTCAAATTTAACACAGGGTCAAACTTTAACTGATAATTGTTGGAAAACTATGTTCAAATTTAACACAGGATCAAACTTTAACTGATAATTGTTGGAAAACTTTATGTTCATATTTAACACAGGATCAAACTTTAACTAATTATTGTTGGAAAACTTTATGTTCACATTTAACACAGGATCAAACTAAGTGATTTCTGTTGGAAAAATTTATGTTCGAATTTAACAGAGGATTAAATTTCAACTGATTAACTTATTGCTGTTGGAAAAATTTATGTTCAAATTTAACACAAGATTGAACATTAACTTATTACTGTTGGAAATCTTTATGTTCACATTTAACACATGATCAATCTTTAACTGATTGCTGTTGGAAAACTTTGTTCATTTTTGAAGCAGGATCAAATTTGACTGATAGCTGTTTAAAAATTTTATGTTCAAAATTTAACACAGCATCAAACTTTTACAGATTGCTGTTCGAAAAGTTTATGTTCGTAGTTATCACAGGATCAAACTTTAACTGATTATTGTTGGAAACCTTCATGTTCAAATTTAAAACACGATCAAGCTTTAACTGATTTCTGTTGGAAAACTTTATGTTCACATTTAACACAGGATCAAACTTGAACTGATTACTGTTGGAAAACGTTATGTTCAAATTTAACCCAGCATCAACCTTTAACTGATTATTTATGGAAAACTTTACGTTTGAATTTAACACAGGATGAAACTTGTGCAGATTGCTGTTGGAAAACAATCTGTTCATATTTAAAAAGGGATTAAACTTTAACTGATTGCTGTTGGAAAACTTTACGTACAAATTTAACACAGGATCAAACTTGAACTGATTGCTGTTGGGAAACTTTATGTTCGAATTTAACAGAGGATTAAACTTCAACTGATTGCTGTTGGAAAACTTTATGTACAAATTTAACATGGGATCAAACTTGAACTGATTATTGATGGAAAACTTTACGTTTGAATTTAACACAGGATGAAACTTGTACAGATACCTGTTGGAAAACTATCTGTTCATATTTTAAAAAGGATCAAACTTTAAATGATAGCTGTTGGAAAACTATGTTCAAATTTAACACAGGATCAAACTCTAACTGATTGCCATTGGAAAACTTTATGTTCATATTTAAAGCAGGATCAAATTTAACTGATAGCTGTTCGAAAAGTTTAACGTATAATTGTTGGAAAACTTTATATTCAAATTTAACACTGGATCAACCTTTAACTGATTGCTGTTGGAAAATTTGTATGTTCAAATTTAACACAGGATTAAACATTAACTTATTATTGTTGAAAAATTTTATGTTCAAAATTTATCACAGGATCAAACTTTAACTGATTATTGTTGGAAAACTTTATGTTCACATTTAACGCAGGATCAAACTAAGTGATTTCTGTTGGAAAACTTTATGTTCGAATTTAACAGAGGATTAAATTTCAACTGATTAACTTATTGCTGTTGGAAAAATTTATGTTCAAATTTAACACAAGATTGAACATTAACTTATTACTGTTGGAAATCTTTATGTTCACATTTAACACATGATTGTACTTTAACTGAATGTTGTTGAAAAACTTTATGTTCAAATAAAAAACTGGATCAAACTTTAACTGATTGGTGTTGGAAAACTTTATGTTCATATTTAACACAGGTTTAAACATGAACTTATTATGGTTGGAAACCATTATCTTCGAATTTAACACAGGATCAAACTTGAACTAATTACAGTTGGAAAACTTTATGTTCAAATTTAACACAGGATCAAACTTTTACTGATTATTGATGGAAAACTTTATGTTTGAATTTAACACAGGTGAATATTGTACAGATTCCTGTTGGAAAACTATCTGTTCATATTTAAAACAGGATCAAATTTAACTGATAGCTGTTGAAAATTTGTATGTTCAAATTTAACACTGCATCAAACATTAATTATTTTTTTTGGAAAACTTTATGTTCAAATTTAACACAAGATTAAACATTAACTAATTATTGTTGGAAATCTTTATGTTCACATTTAACACAGGATCATACTTTAACTGATTGTTGTTGGTAAACTATGTTCAAATATAAAACAGGATTAAACATTAACTTATTATCGTTGGAAACCTTTATCTTCAAATTTAACACAGGATCAAACTTGAACTAATAACAGTTGGAAAACTTTATGTTCATATTTAACACAGGATCAAATTTAACTGATAGCTGTTGAAAATTTCTATGTTCAAATTTGACACTGCATCAAACATTAACTTATCATTGTTTGGAAAACTTTACGTTCACATTTAATACAGGATCAAACTTTAACTGATTATTGTTGGAAAACTTTAGGTTTGATTTTAACACAGAATAAAACTTTAAATGATTTCTGTTGGAAAAATTTATATTAATATTTAAAACAGAATAAAACTTTAACTTATTTGTGTTGGAAAACTTTATGTTCGCATTTAACAGAGGATTAAATTTCAACTGATTAACTTATTGGTGTTGGAAAACTTTATGATCAAATTTAACACATGATCATACTTTAACTGAATGTTGTTGGAAAACTTTATGTACAAATTTAACACAGGATCAAATTTAACTGATAGCCGTTTAAAATTTGTATGTTCAAATTTAACACAGGATTAAACATTAACTTATTGTTGGAAATCTTTATGTTCACATTTAACACATGATCATACTTTAACTGAATGTTGTTGCAAAACTTTATGTTCAAATATAAAACAGGATCAAATTTTAACTGATTGTTGTTGGAAAACTTTACGTTCATATTTAACACAGGATTAAACATTAACTTATTATTGTTGGAAACCTTTATCTTCAAATTTAACACAGAATCAAACTGGAACTAGTTACTGTTGGAAAACTTTATGTTCACATTTAACACAGGATCATACTTTTACTGATTGTTGTTGGAAAACTTTATGTTCAAATATAAAACAAGATCAAACTTGAACTGATTGCTGTTGGAAAACTTTCTGTTCATATTTAAAATAGGATCAAACTTTTACTGATTGTTGTTGGAAAACTTTATGTTCAAATATAAAACAGGATCAAACTTGAACTGATTGCTGTTGGAAAACTTTCTGTTCATATTTAAAATAGGATTAAATTTAACTGATAGCTGTTGCAAATTTGTATGTTCAAATTTAAAACAGGATTAAACATTAACTTATTAGGGTTGGAAATCTGTATCTTCAAATTTAACACATGATTAACTTGAACTAAGAACTGTTGGAAAACATTACATTCAAATTTAACACAGGATCTAACTTTGTGATTTCTTTTGGAATACTTTATGTTCGAATTTAACACAGGATTAAACATTAACTTATTCTTGTTGGAAACCTTTATCTCCAAATTTAACACAGGATCAAACTTGAACTAATTACTGTTTTAAAACATTACGTTCATATTTAACACAGGATCAAACTTGAACTAATTACTGTTGGGACACTTTATGTTCAAATTTAACACAGGATCAAACTTTAACTTATTATTGATGTAAAACTTTACGTTTGTATTTAACACAGGATGAAACTTGCACAGATTCCTGTTGGAAAACTATCTGTTCAGATTTAAAGATTAAACATTAACTTATTATTGTTGGAAACCTTTATCTTCAAAGTTAACACAGGATCAAACTTGAACTATTTACTGTTGGAAAACTTTATGTTCACATTTAACACAGGATCATACTTTTACTGAATGTTGTTGGAAAACTTTATGTTCAAATATAAAACTGGATCAAACTTTAACTGATTATTGATGGAAAACTTTACGTTTGAATTTAACACAGGAAGAATCTTGTACATATTCCTGTTGGAAAACAATCTGTTCAGATTTAAAACAGGATCAAATTTAACTGATAGCTGTGGAAAATTTGTATGTTCAAATTTAACACTGCATCAAACATTAACTTTTTTTTTGGAAAACTTTATGTTCAAATTTAACACAAGATTAAACATTAACTAATTATTGTTGGAAATCTTTATGTTCACATTGAACACAGGATCATACTTTAACTGATTGTTGTTGGAAAACTATGTTCAAATATAAAACAGGATCAAACATTAACTGATTGCTGTTGGAAAACTTTATGTTCATATTTAACACAGGATCAAATTTAACTGATAGCTGTTGAAAATTTCTATGTTCAAATTTAACCCTGCATCAGACATTTACTTATCATTGTTTGGAAAACTTTACGTTCACATTTAATACAGGATCAAACTTTAACTGATTATTGTTGGAAAACTTTAGGTTTGATTTTAACACAGAATAAAACTTTAAATGATTCCTGTTGGAAAAATTTATATTAATATTTAACACAGAATAAAACTTTAACTTATTGGTGTTGGAAAACTTTATGTTCGCATTTAACACAGGATCAAACTAAGTGATTTCTGTTGGAAAACTTTATATTCGAATTTAACAGAGGATTAAATTTCAACTGGTTAACTTATTGGTGTTGGAAAACTTTATGATCAAATTTAACACATGATCATACTTTAACTGAATGTTGTTGGAAAACTTTATGTACAAATTTAACACAGGATCAAATTTAACTGATAGCCGTTTAAAATTTGTATGTTCAAATTTAACACAGGATTACACATTAACTTGTTATTGTTGGAAATCTTTATGTTCACATTTAACACATGATCATACTTTAACTGAATGTTGTTGGAAAACTTTATGTTCAAATATAAAACTGGATCAAACTTTAACTGATTGGTGTTGTAAAACTTTATGTTCATATTTAACACATGATTAAACATTAACTTATTATTGTTGGAAACCTCTATCTTCAAATTTAACACAGGATCAAACTTTAACTGATTATTGATGGAAAACTTTACGAATTTAACACAGGATGAATCTTGTACAGATTCCTGTTGGAAAACTATCTGTTCATATTTAAAACAGGATCAAATTTAACTGATAGCTGTTGAAAATTTGTATGTTCAAATTTAACACTGCATCAAACATTAACTTATTTTTTTTGGAAAACTTTATGTTCAAATTTAACACAAGATTAAACATTAACTAATTATTGTTGGAAATCTTTATGTTCACATTGAACACAGGATCATACTTTAACTGATTGTTGTTGGAAAACTATGTTCAAATATAAAACAGGATCAAACATTAACTGATTGCTGTTGGAAAACTTTATGTTCATATTTAACGAAGGATCAAATTTAACTGATAGCTGTTGAAAATTTCTATGTTCAAATTTAACACTGCATCAGACATTTACTTATCATTGTTTGGAAAACTTTACGTTCACATTTAATACAGGATCAAACTTTAACTGATTATTGTTGGAAAACTTTAGGTTTGATTTTAACACAGAATAAATCTTTAAATGATTACTGTTGGAAAAATTTATATTAATATTTAACACAGAATAAAACTTTAACTTATTGGTGTTGGAAAACTTTATGTTCGCATTTAACACAGGATCAAACTAAGTGATTTCTGTTGGAAAACTTTATGTTCGAATTTAACAGAGGATTAAATTTCAACTGATTAACTTATTGGTGTTGGAAAACTTTATGATCAAATTTAACACATGATCATACTTTAACTGAATGTTGTTGGAAAACTTTATGTACAAATTTAACACAGGATCAAAGTTAACTGATAGCCGTTTAAAATTTGTATGTTCAAATTTAACACAGGATTACACATTAACTTGTTATTGTTGGAAATCTTTATGTTCACATTTAACAGATGATCATACTTTAACTGAATGTTGTTGGAAAACTATGTTCATATTTAAAGCAGGATCAAATTTAACTGATAGCTGTTGGAAAACTTTCTGTTCATATTTAAAACAGGATCATATTTAACTGATAGCTGTTGAAAATTTGTATGTTCAAATTTAACACAGGATTAAACATTAACTTATTATTGTTGGAAGTCTTTATGTTCACATTTAACACATGATCATACTTTAACTGAATGTTGTTGGAAAACTTTATGTTCAAATATAAAACAGGATCAAATTTTAACTGATTGCTGTTGGAAAACTTTACGTTCATATTTAACACAGGATTAAACATTAACTTATTATTGTTGGAAACCTTTATCTTCAAATTTAACACAGAATCAAACTTGAACTAGTTACTGTTGGAAAACTTTATGTTCACATTTAACACAGGATCATACTTTTACTGATTGTTGTTGGAAAACTTTATGTTCAAATATAAAACAGGATCAAACTTGTACTGATTGCTGTTGGAAAACTTTCTTTTCATATTTAAAATACCATCAAACTTTTACTGATTGTTGTTGGAAAACTTTATGTTCAAATATAAAACAGGATCAAACTTGAACTGATTGCTGTTGGAAAATTTTCTGTTAATATTTAAAATAGGATCAAATTTAACTGATAGCTGTTTAAAATTTGTATGTTCAAATTTAACACAGGATTAAACATTAACTTATTAGGGTTGGAAACCTGTATCTTCAAATTTAACACAGGATCAACTTGAACTAATTACTGTTGGAAAACTTTATGTACAAATTTAACACAGGATCAAACTTTGTGATTTCTGTTGGAATACTTTATGTTCGAATTTAACACAAGATTAAACATTAACTAATTATTGTTGGAAAATTTTCTGTTAATATTTAAAACAGGGTCAAATTTAACTGATAGCTGTTGAAAATTTGTATGTTCAAATTTAACACAGGATCAAACTTGAACTGATAATTGTTGGAAAACTTTATGTTCAAATTTAACACAGGGTCAAACTTGAACTGATAATTGTTGGAAAACTTTATGTTCAAATTTAACACAGGGTCAAACTTTAACTAATTATTGTTGGAAAACTTTATGTTCAAATTTAACACAGGGTCAAACTTTAACTAATTATTGTTGGAAAACTTTATGTTCAAATTTAACAAAGGATCAAACTTGAACTGATAATTGTTGGAAAACTTTATGTTCAAATTTAACACAGGATCAAACTTGAACTGATAATTGTTGGAAAACTTTATGTTCAAATTTAACACAGGGTCAAACTTGAACTGATAATTGTTGGAAAACTTTATGTTCAAATTTAACACAGGGTCAAACTTTAACTAATTATTGTTGGAAAACTTTATGTTCAAATTTAACACAGGGTCAAACTTTAACTAATTATTGTTGGAAAACTTTATGTTCAAATTTAACAAAGGATCAAACTTGAACTGATAATTTTTGGAAAACTTTGTTCAAATTTAACAGAGGATAAAACTTGAACTGATAATTGTTGGAAAACTTTATGTTCAAATTTAACACAGGATCAAACGTGAACTGATAATTGTTGGAAAACTTTATGTTCAAATTTAACACAGGGTCAAACTTTAACTAATTATTGTTGGAAAACTTTATGTTCAAATTTAACAGAGGATAAAACTTGAACTGATAATTGTTGGAAAACTTTATGTTCAAATTTAACACAGGATCAAACGTGAACTGATAATTGTTGGAAAACTTTATGTTCAAATTTAACACAGGGTCAAACTTTAACTAATTATTGTTGGAAAACTTTATGTTCAAATTTAACACAGGATCAAACTTGAACTGATAATTGTTGGAAAACTTTATGTTCAAACTTAACACAGGGTCAAACTTTAACTAATTATTGTTGGAAAACTTTATGTTCAAATTTAACACAGGATCAAACTTGAACTGATAATTGTTGGAAAACTTTATGTTCAAATTTAACACAGGATCAAACTTGAACTGATAATTGTTGGAAAACTTTATGTTCAAATTTAACACAGGATCAAACTTTAACTGATTATTGATGGAAAACTTTATTTTCGAATTTAACACAGGATGAAACTTGCACAGATTGCTGTTGGAAAACAATCTGTTCATATTTAACAAAGGATCAAACTCTAACTCATAGCTGTTGGAAATCTTTATGTTCACATTTAACACAGGATCATGCTTTAACTGATTGCTGTTGGAAAACTTTATGTTCAAATTTAACACAGGATCAAACTTTAACTGATTATTGTTGGAAAACATTATGATCAAATTTAACACAGGATCAAACTTGAACTGATAATTGTTGGAAAACTTTATGTTCAAATTTAACACAGGATCAAACTTGAACTGATTATTGTTGGAAAACATTATGATCAAATTTCACCCAGGAACAAACTTAAACTTATTATTGTTGGAAAATGTTATGTTCAAATTTAACACAGGATCAAACTTTAACTGATTATTGATGGAAAACTTTATTTTCGAATTTAACACAGGATGAAACTTGCACAGATTGCTGTTGGAAAACAATCTGTTCATATTTAACAAAGGATCAAACTCTAACTCATAGCTGTTGGAAATCTTTATGTTCACATTTAACACAGGATCATGCTTTAACTGATTGCTGTTGGAAAACTTTATGTTCAAATTTAACACAGGATCTAACTTTAACTGATTATTGTTGGAAAACATTATGATCAAATTTAACACAGGATCAAACTTGAACTGATAATTGTTGGAAAACTTTATGTTCAAATTTAACACAGGATCAAACTTTAACTGATTATTGTTGGAAAACATTATGATCAAATTTAACACAGGATCAAACGTGAACTGATAATTGTTGGAAAACTTTATGTTCAAATTTAACACAGGGTCAAACTTTAACTAATTATTGTTGGAAAACTTTATGTTCAAATTTAACACAGGGTCAAACTTTAAGTAATTATTGTTGGAAAACTTTATGTTCAAACTTAACACAGGGTCAAACTTTAACTAATTATTGTTGGAAAACTTTATGTTCAAATTTAACACAGGATCAAACTTGAACTGATAATTGTTGGAAAACTTTATGTTCAAATTTAACACAGGGTCAAACTTTAAGTAATTATTGTTGGAAAACTTTATGTTCAAATTGAACACAGGATCAAACTTGAACTGATAATTGTTGGAAAACTTTATGTTCAAATTTAACACAGGATCAAACTTGAACTGATAATTGTTGGAAAACTTTATGTTCAAATTTAACACAGGATCAAACTTGAACTGATAATTGTTGGAAAACTTTATGTTCAAATTTAACACAGGATCAAACTTGAACTGATAATTCTTGGAAAACTTTATGTTCAAATTTAACACAGGGTCAAACTTTTACTAATTATTGTTGGAAATCTTTATGTTCAAATTTAACACAGGATCAAACTTGAACTGATAATTGTTGGAAAACTTTATGTTCAAATTTAACACAGGATCAAACTTGAACTGATAATTGTTGGAAAACTTTATGTTCAAATTTAACACAGGATCAAACTTGAACTGATTATTGTTGGAAAACAATATGATCAAATTTAACACAGGAACAAACTTAAACTTATTATTGTTGGAAAATGTTATGTTCAAATTTAACATAGGAACAAACTTTAACTTATTATTGTTGGAAAACCTTACGTTCAAATTTAACAGAGGATCAAACTTTAACTGATTGCTGTTGGAAAACTTTATGTTCAAATTTAACACAGGATCAAACTTGAACTGATAATTGTTTGAAAACTTTATGTTCAAATTTAACACAGGGTCAAACTTTAACTGATAATTGTTGGAAAACTATGTTCAAATTTAACACAGGATCAAACTTTAACTGATAATTGTTGGAAAACTTTATGTTCATATTTAACACAGGATCAAACTTTAACTAATTATTGTTGGAAAACTTTATGTTCAAATTTAACACAGGATCAAACTTTAACTGATAATTGTTGGAAAACTTTATGTTCAAATTTAACACAGGATCAAACTTTAACTGATAATTGTTGGAAACTTTATGTTCAAATTTAACACAGGATCAAACTTTAACTAATTATTGTTGGAAAACTTCATGTTCAAATTTAACACAGGATCAAACTTTAACTAATTATTGTTGGAAATCTTTATGTTCAAATTTAACACAGGATCAAACTTGAACTGATAATTGTTGGAAAACTTTATGTTCAAATTTAACACAGGATCAAACTTGAACTGATAATTGGTGGAAAACTTTATGTTCAAATTTAACACAGGATCAAACTTGAACTGATAATTGTTGGAAAACATTATGATCAAATTTAACACAGGATCAAACTTGAACTGATTATTGTTGGAAAACATTATGATCAAATTTCACACAGGAACAAACTTAAACTTATTATTGTTGGAAAATGTTATGTTCAAATTTAACACAGGATCAAACTTTAACTGATTATTGATGGAAAACTTTATTTTCGAATTTAACACAGGATGAAACTTGCACAGATTGCTGTTGGAAAACAATCTGTTCATATTTAACAAAGGATCAAACTCTAACTCATAGCTGTTGGAAATCTTTATGTTCACATTTAACACAGGATCATGCTTTAACTGATTGCTGTTGGAAAACTTTATGTTCAAATTTAACACAGGATCAAACTTTAACTGATAATTGTTGGAAAACTTTATGTTCAAATTTAACACAGGATCCAACTATAACTGATTGCTTTTGGAAAATTTATGTTCAAATTTAACAGAGGATTAAACTTTAACTGATTGCTGTTCGAAAACTATGTTCGCATTCGTCAGAGGATCAAATTTTACAGGTTGCTGTTTGAAAACTTTATGTTCACATTTAACACAGGATCCAACTATATCTGATTGCTTTTGGAAAATTTATGTTCAAATTTAACACAGGAACAAACTTTAACTTATTATTGTTGGATAACCTTACGTTCAAATTTAACAGAGGATCAAACTTTAACTGATTGCTATTGGAAAACTCTTTTTTTTATTTTTTTTAAAAAAATT
Source organism: Narcine bancroftii (assembly GCF_036971445.1). Taxonomy (NCBI): domain Eukaryota; kingdom Metazoa; phylum Chordata; class Chondrichthyes; order Torpediniformes; family Narcinidae; genus Narcine; species Narcine bancroftii. Next base: position 6,814,911 of record NC_091480.1, read on the forward strand.
TTTTATTTTTCACACCATAAATCACATTAGCCATGATATACACTATTTCTTTTTCACACATATACAGTGACTTTTTCTCCCCCCCCTCCCTCCTCCCAAGCCTCCCCCCCCCCCTCTCATCCATTTTAGGTATACAATCTAGGTTGCATTAAGCCAGTCAGACAATGTTGTCATTCAACAAAAATACACCAGAAATTCTACTGAGTCCATTCTTTTCTTTCCTTCTCCTTCCATCAATTTAGGTAATGTTTGTCCCCGGTAGGTTTTCGCTATTGTATTTAATGTAAGGCTCCTATACTTGTTCGAATATTTCAATATTATTTCTTAACCTATCTGTTATTTTTTTCTAATGGAATACATTTATTCATTTAAATTTAGTAGTTTCTTCCTTTTAATTTGGTTATGTATTCCATTAATATTTAAAGTCATATAGTTCAGCGTAGTCCTTTTATATTTTGTTTATCTTCTCTTTCCGTTTTTCCATCATTACCTTTCCTCCTTTTCCATTTCTGTTTTCTTATTTTCAACTCTTTATAAGACAACATTCCTACAACATCCAACATTTTCCTTATTCTCCTATTTCTATCTTCTTTATCCCCAATCTCCTCTTCCCCTCCTGAGTTGTCCTTTATCCCTTGTTGGACAACCACATCTCCCCTCTCCATTTGGATTTGCGAATCCACTCGCAAGCGTCAACTGATTTTGCAGTGACCGCTATTTCCCCCCACCCCGCCCCCCCCAGAAAAGATTTCACTTTTCATATGTCATAAAGGTCACTCTTTTAATTCCCTCCTTATTCTCTCTATTCCATTACCTTCCCTTATTAATTCTTGTCTATACTATCTATATTTTCCTCTAAGTACAGATACATTCACGTATGCACATTGTCTCTATTCACTCTTATACCTCTTTACCCGCATACATATCAATCGTGATCATTTTAACTCTCATTACCCGTCTTCCTCCCTCAGTCTATTTTTGTAATTGTTCTGCAAATTTTCGTGCTTCTTCTGGATCCGAGAATAGTCTGTTTTGTTGTCCTGGAATAAATATTTTCAATACCGCTGGATGCTTTAGTATAAATTTATACCCTTTCTTCCATAAAATCGCCTTTGCTGTATTGAACTCTTTTCTCTTCTTTAGGAGTTCAAAACTTATATCTGGATAAATGAAGATTTTTTGCCCTTTATACTCCAGTGGTTTGTTGCCCTCTCTTACTTTTTCCATTGTCTTCTCCAGTACCTTTTCTCTTGTAGTATATCTTAGGAATTTTACTACAATAGATCTTGGTTTTTGTTGTGGTTGTGGTTTAGAGGCCAATACTCTATGTGCCCTTTCTATTTCCATTTCTTGCTGTAGTTCTGGACATCCTAGGGTCTTAGGGATCCACTCTTTTATAAACTCCCTCATATTCTTGCCTTCTTCATCTTCCTTAAGGCCCACTATCTTTATGTTATTTCTTCTGTTATAATTTTCCATTGTATCTATTTTTTGAGCTAGTAGTTCTTGTGTCTCTTTAGTTTTTTTATTAGATTCCTCCAATTTCTTTTTTAAGTCTTCTACCTCCATTTCTGCTGCTACTGCCCGCTCTTCCATCTTGTCCATTTTCTTTTCCATTTCTGTTAAGGTCATCTCCATTTTATTTATTTTCTCTTCTGTGTTGTTTATTCTTTTTCTTAAATCCTTAAATTCCTGTGTTTGCCATTCTTTAAATGACTCCATGTATCCTTTAATAAGAGCAAGTATATCCTTTACCTTGCCTTTCTTTTCTTCTTCTATTTCCCTGTACTCTTCCTCTTCCTCTTCTTCTTCCTCTGGGTTGACCATCTGTTGTTTCTTTGTTGCCCTTTCCTTCTCTTCTTTCTTGTTTCTATTGTCTTCTGTGGTCTCTTCTTGCTGCAGGTGTTCTGCAGCTGTCGTTGCCGGCTGTGGAGATCGACTCCCCAGCTGGTCCCCCCTCCCGTCGGTGTGTTTTTTTTCATTCGCATCGCGCATGCACGAGGAATCGCGCATGCGCGGTTGCGCACTTTTACTCGGCTCAGCGAGCCATTTTTGTAGTCCATTCTTTACCGACCTGAGGGAGTGGGTTTCTCTCTCCGCAGCGGGCCTCTTCGGACAGGTAAGGCCTTCACCTTTTTCCTCCTTTGTCTTCTCTTCCTCTCTTCTTACCGTTGCTTTCGATTTTTCTTTTTTTGTCGCCATCTTCTTTCCACCTTTATACTCACTTTTCTGTAACTTTTATTTCTGTGCCTTTGTGTTTTCCTTTGTTTTTCCCGACTTTTCTGGAGAGGGCTGGAGTTCACCATCCGGCCACTACTCCATCAAGTGACTCCTCGCTGTTGGAAAACTTTATGTTCACATTTAACACAGGATCAAACTTTAACTGATTATTGTTGGAAAACATTATGTTCAAATTTAACACTGGATCAAACTTTAACTGATTATTGTTGGAAAACTTTTTGTTCAAATTTAACACAGGATCAAACTTTAACTGATAATTGTTGGAAAACTTTATGTTCAAATTTAACACAGGGTCAAACTTTAACTAATTATTGTTGGAAAACTTTATGCAAATTTAACACAGGATCAAACTTGAACTGATAATTGTTGGAAAACTTTATGTTCAAATTTAACACAGGATCATACTTGAACTGATAATTGTTGGAAAACTTTATGTTCAAATTTAACACAGGATCAAACTTGAACTGATAATTGTTGGAAAACTTTATGTTCAAATTTAACACAGGGTCAAACTTTAACTAATTATTGTTGGAAAACTTTATGTTCAAATTTAAACAGGATCAAACTTTAACTAATTATTGTTGGAAAACTTTATGTTCAAATTTAACACAGGATCAAACTTGAACTGATAATTGTTGGAAAACTTTATGTTCAAATTTAACACAGGATCAAACTTGAACTGATAATTGTTGGAAAACTTTATGTTCAAATTTAACACAGGATCAAACTTGAACTGATTATTGTTGGAAAACATTATGATCAAATTTAACACAGGAACAAACTTAAACTTATTATTGTTGGAAATTGTTATGTTCAAATTTAACACAGGATCAAATTTTCACTGATTATTGATGGAAAACTTTATGTTCGAATTTAACACAGGATGAAACTTGTACAGATTGCTGTTGGAAAAAAATCTGTTCATATTTAACAAAGGATCAAACTCTAACTGATAGCTGTTGGAAATCTTTGTGTTCACATTTAACACAGGATCATGCTTTAACTGATTGCTGTTGGAAAACTTTGTTCATTTTTGAAGCAGGATCAAATTTGACTGATAGCTGTTTAAAAATTTTATGTTCAAAATTTAACACAGCATCAAACTTTTACAGATTGCTGTTCGAAAAGTTTATGTTCGTAGTTATCACAGGATCAAACTTTAACTGATTATTGTTGGAAACCTTCATGTTCAAATTTAAAACACGATCAAGCTTTAACTGATTTCTGTTGGAAAACTTTATGTTCACATTTAACACAGGATCAAACTTGAACTGATTACTGTTGGAAAACTTTATGTTCAAATTTAACCCAGGATCAACCTTTAACTGATTATTTATGGAAAACTTTACGTTTGAATTTAACACAGGATGAAACTTGTACAGATTGCTGTTGGAAAACAATCTGTTCATATTTAAAAAGGGATCAAACTTTAACTGATTGCTGTTGGAAAACTTTACGTACAAATTTAACACAGGATCAAACTTGAACTGATTACTGTTGTAAAACTTTATGTTCGAATTTAACAGAGGATTAAACTTTAACTGATTGCTGTTGGAACACTTTATGTACAAATTTAACACTGGATCAAACTTGAACTGATTGCTGTTGGGAAACTTTATGTTCGCATTTAACACAGGATCAAACTTTAACTGATTATTGATGGAAAACTTTACGTTTGAATTTAACACAGGATGAAACTTATACAGATACCTGTTGGAAAACTATCTGTTCATATTTTAAAAAGGATCAAACTTTAAATGATAGCTGTTGGAAAACTATGTTCAAATTTAACACAGGATCAAACTCTAACTGATTGCCATTGGAAAACTTTATGTTCATATTTAAAGCAGGATCAAATTTAACTGATAGCTGTTCGAAAAGTTTAACGTATAATTGTTGGAAAACTTTATATTCAAATTTAACACTGGATCAACCTTTAACTGATTGCTGTTGGAAAATTTGTATGTTCAAATTTAACACAGGATTAAACATTAACTTATTATTGTTGGAAATCTTTATGTTCACATTTATCACAGGATCGTGCTTTAACTGATTGCCGTTGGAAAACTTTATGTTCATATTTAAAGCAGGATCCAATTTAACTGATAGCTGTTGAAAAATTTTATGTTCAAAATTTATCACAGGATCAAACTTTAACTGATTATTGTTGGAAAACTTTATGTTCAAATTTAACACAGGATCAAACTTTAACTGATTATTGTTGGAAAATTTTATGTTCGCATTTATTACAGGATCAAACTTTAACTGATTGCTGTTGGAAACCTTCATGTTCAAATTTAAAACAGGATCAAGCTTTAACTGATTTCTGTTGGAAAACATTATGTACAAATTTAAGACAGGATCAAACTTTAACTGATTATTGTTGGAAAACTTTATGTTCAAATTTTAGACCAGATCAAACTTTAATTTATGATTGTTTGTAAAACTTGATGTTCGAATTTAACACAGGATCAAACTTTAAGTGATTTCTGTTTGAAAACATTATGTTCACATTAAACAGAGGATTAAACTTTAACTGATTGCTGTTGGAACACTTTATGTACAAATTTAACTCAGGATCAAACATTAACTTATTGGTGTTGGAAAACATTATGATCAAATTTAACAGGAACAAACTTAAACTTATTATTGTTGGAAAATTTTATGTTCGCATTTATCACAGGATCAAACTTTAACTGATTGCTGTTGAAACATAGAAATATAGAAACATAGAAGATAGGAGCAGGAGTAGGTCATTCGACCCTTCGAGCCTGCTCCGCCATTCAACGAGATCATGGCTGATCTTAAAGTTCAGTACCCCGTCCCCGCTTTCTCTCCGTAACCTTTAATACCCTTATACTGAAGAAATATATCTAATTCCCTCTTAAATATATTTCATGAACCTGCCTCTACTGCCCTCTGTGTCAATGAATTCCACAAATTCACCACCCTCTGGGTCAAGAAATTCCTCCTCATCTCGATCCTAAATGGTTTGCCTATTATCCTCAAACCATGGCCCCGGGTTCTGGATTTTCCCATCATATGCATCCATTCTGTCCAGTCCTGCCAGAATTTTATAGGTCTCTATGAGATCCGAACTCCAGCGAGTACAATCCCAATTTGCGCAATCTTTCCTCCTAAGTCATTCCTGCCGTTCCAGGTATCAGCCTGGTGAATCGCCTCTGCACTCCCTCCTTTGCAAGAATATCCTTCCTTAGATAAGGTGGCTAAAACTGCACACAATACTCCAGGTGGGGTCTCACCAAGGCCCTGTTCAGCTGCAGTAAGGTATCCTTGTTCCTAGACTCAAACCCTCTTGATATGAAGGCCACATACCATTTGCCTTTTTAACCGCCTGCTGTACCTGCATGATTGCCTTCAGAGACTGGTGTACAAGTACCCCTAGGTCTCTCTGCACTTCCCCATCTCTTAACCTATTGCCATTCAAATAGTAATCTGCCTTTCGGTTTGTATTACCAAAGTGGATAACCTCACATTTATCCACATTGTAGTGCATTTGCCATGTATCTGCCCAGTCCCTCAATTTATCCAAATCACACTGGAGCTTCCTGACCCCCTCTTCCGTGCACACAACCCCTCCTAGCTTAGTGTCATCTGCAAATTTGGAGATATTACATCCAATCCCCTCATCCAGATCATTAATGTAAATTGTGAACAGCTGGGGTCCCAGAACAGATCCCTGTGGCACCCCACTGGTCATCGCCTGCCATTCAGAAAACGAGCCATTTATCCCAACTCTCTGTCTTCTACCTGCCAGCCAGTTCTCAATCCACATCAATACTTTGCCCCCAATCCCATGAGCCTTGATTTTGGAAGCCAGTCGTTTATGCGGGACCTTATCGAAGGCCTTTTGGAAGTCCAGGTACACCATATCCACTGGCTCTCCCCCATCTATTTTACCTGTCACCATCTCAAAGAATTCCAATAGATTTGTCAAGCACGATTTACCTTTTGTAAATCCATGTTGATTCTGTCCGATCCCTTCTCTGCTAGTCATATGCTCCGCTATTACATCCTTAATGGATTCCATCATTTTGCCCACTACTGATGTAAGGCTCACCGGCCTATAATTCCCCGCTTTTTCTCTACCCCCCTTTTTAAATAGTGTGTAACATTAGCTACCCTCCAATCCATGGGTACTGATCCTGAGTCTATCGAGTTCTGGAAAATAATTCTTAAAGCATCTGCTATCTGAATGGCCACTTCCTTGAGTACCCTAGGATGTAGATTATCAGGCCCTTGGGATTTATCTGCCTTCAATCCCATCAATTTCCCCAAGACCATGTCCTTAGAGATACTGATTTCTTTCAGTTCCTCCCTTGCATTAGTCTCTATGTTTCCCAACATCCTTGGGAGGTTATTTGTATCCTCTCTTGTAAAAACAGAACTAAAGTAAGAATTTAATTGGTCTGTCATTTCCTTATTCCCCATTATATATTCCCCTGATTCCGACTGCAAAGGACCTACTCTGATTTCACCAGTCTTTTCCTCTTGACATATTTATAAAAGCTTTTGCAGTCGGTTTTTATATTTGCCCCAAGCTTACTTTCGTAATTTATTTTTGCTCTCTTGATTAATCCCTTTGTCCTCCTTTGGTGCATCTTGAACTGCTCCCAGTCTTCGGTTGTGGTGCTTTTTTTGGCCAATTGATATGCTCTCTCTTTGGACCTAATTCTGTCTCTAATTTCCCTTGTTATCCACGGTTGAGTGACCTTTTTTGGTTTATTTTTATGCCAAACCGGTATAAACGATTTTTGCAATTTCTCCATTAGATCTGTGAATGCTTTCCATTGTCTATCCACAGTCAACTCCCCCATAAACACCACCCAATCAATCTTACTCAACTCCTGTCTCATACCATCATAATTCCCTTTATTTAAATTCAGGACCTTAGTCTCGGTTTTAATTTCATCTCTCTCCATGTCGAGTGAGAATTCGATCATATTGTGATCGCTCCTACCCAAAGGGCCTCGTACAACAAGATTGTTAATTAGCCCCTTATCATTGCATAATACCCAATCTAAAATGGCCTGCTCCCGAGTTGTTTCCTCGACATATTGGTCTAGATAACCATCCCGTAAACATTCAAGGAATTCCTCCTCCACAGTATTTTTACTAATTTGGCTAGTCCAATCTATATGCAAATTAAAGTCTCCAATGATGACAGCTGTTCACTTATTGCACGCTTTTCTAATTTCTCTTTTAATGCCTTCCCTCACCTCTACATTACTATTTGGAGGCCTATATACCACCCCCACTAACGTTTTCCGCCCCTTGCTATTCCTCAGTTCTACCCATATATATTCCGCATCTTCCAAGTTGATATCCTTCCTGTCAATCGCGTCGGTCCCTTCTCTCACCATCAATACTACCCCACCCCCTTTTCTTTCTTGCCGATCCCTCCTAAATATCATGTACCCCGGGATGTTAAGTTCCCAGGCTTGCCCACACTGCAGCCATGTTTCTGTAATCCCAATCAAATCATATTTGTTTATCTCAATTTCCACAGCTAATTCATCTACCTTGTTCCGAATGCTTCTTGCGTTAAGATATAAAGCCTTCAGATTTGCTTTTTTCACACTCCTTGCTCTTTCTGATTTTTTACTTTCGCAGCCTAACCTAACTTTTCCTGTTTTATCTTTTCTGTCCTTTGCCCTGTCATACAGGTTCCCACCCCCCTGCCAAATTAGTTTAAACCGCACCCGACGGCTGTACCAAACCTAGCTGCCAATATATTGACCCCTTTTTGGTTTAGGTGTAACCCATCCTTCTTGTAGAGGTCATGCCTTCCCCAAAAGATATCCCAATGATCCAAGAAGCCAAAACCCTGTCCTTTACACCAGCCCCTCAGCAACACATTCATTTGTCTTAACCTTCCATTTTTGTCCTCAGTTGCACTTGGAAAACATTATGTACAAATTTAAGACAGGATCAAAATTTAACTGATTATTGTTGGAAAACTATGTTCGCATTTATCACAGGATCAAACTTTTACAGGTTGCTGTTGGAAAACTTTATGTTCAAAATTAACACAGGAACAAACTTTAACTGATTATTGTTGGAAAACTTTAGGTTTGATTTTAACACATTATTAAACTTTAAATGAATCCTGTTGGAAAAATTTGTATTCATATTTAACAGAATAAAACTTCAACTTATTGGTGTTGGAAAACTTTATGTTCACATTTAACACAGGATCAAACTAAGTGATTTCTGTTGGAAAAATTTATGTTCGAATTTAACAGAGGATTAAATTTCAACTGATTAACTTATTGCTGTTGGAAAAATTTATGTTCAAATTTAACACAAGATTGAACATTAACTTATTACTGTTGGAAATCTTTATGTTCACATTTAACACATGATCAATCTTTAACTGATTGCTGTTGGAAAACTTTGTTCATTTTTGAAGCAGGATCAAATTTGACTGATAGCTGTTTAAAAATTTTATGTTCAAAATTTAACACAGCATCAAACTTTTACAGATTGCTGTTCGAAAAGTTTATGTTCGTAGTTATCACAGGATCAAACTTTAACTGATTATTGTTGGAAACCTTCATGTTCAAATTTAAAACACGATCAAGCTTTAACTGATTTCTGTTGGAAAACTTTATGTTCACATTTAACACAGGATCAAACTTGAACTGATTACTGTTGGAAAACGTTATGTTCAAATTTAACCCAGCATCAACCTTTAACTGATTATTTATGGAAAACTTTACGTTTGAATTTAACACAGGATGAAACTTGTGCAGATTGCTGTTGGAAAACAATCTGTTCATATTTAAAAAGGGATTAAACTTTAACTGATTGCTGTTGGAAAACTTTACGTACAAATTTAACACAGGATCAAACTTGAACTGATTGCTGTTGGGAAACTTTATGTTCGAATTTAACAGAGGATTAAACTTCAACTGATTGCTGTTGGAAAACTTTATGTACAAATTTAACATGGGATCAAACTTGAACTGATTATTGATGGAAAACTTTACGTTTGAATTTAACACAGGATGAAACTTGTACAGATACCTGTTGGAAAACTATCTGTTCATATTTTAAAAAGGATCAAACTTTAAATGATAGCTGTTGGAAAACTATGTTCAAATTTAACACAGGATCAAACTCTAACTGATTGCCATTGGAAAACTTTATGTTCATATTTAAAGCAGGATCAAATTTAACTGATAGCTGTTCGAAAAGTTTAACGTATAATTGTTGGAAAACTTTATATTCAAATTTAACACTGGATCAACCTTTAACTGATTGCTGTTGGAAAATTTGTATGTTCAAATTTAACACAGGATTAAACATTAACTTATTATTGTTGAAAAATTTTATGTTCAAAATTTATCACAGGATCAAACTTTAACTGATTATTGTTGGAAAACTTTATGTTCACATTTAACGCAGGATCAAACTAAGTGATTTCTGTTGGAAAACTTTATGTTCGAATTTAACAGAGGATTAAATTTCAACTGATTAACTTATTGCTGTTGGAAAAATTTATGTTCAAATTTAACACAAGATTGAACATTAACTTATTACTGTTGGAAATCTTTATGTTCACATTTAACACATGATTGTACTTTAACTGAATGTTGTTGAAAAACTTTATGTTCAAATAAAAAACTGGATCAAACTTTAACTGATTGGTGTTGGAAAACTTTATGTTCATATTTAACACAGGTTTAAACATGAACTTATTATGGTTGGAAACCATTATCTTCGAATTTAACACAGGATCAAACTTGAACTAATTACAGTTGGAAAACTTTATGTTCAAATTTAACACAGGATCAAACTTTTACTGATTATTGATGGAAAACTTTATGTTTGAATTTAACACAGGTGAATATTGTACAGATTCCTGTTGGAAAACTATCTGTTCATATTTAAAACAGGATCAAATTTAACTGATAGCTGTTGAAAATTTGTATGTTCAAATTTAACACTGCATCAAACATTAATTATTTTTTTTGGAAAACTTTATGTTCAAATTTAACACAAGATTAAACATTAACTAATTATTGTTGGAAATCTTTATGTTCACATTTAACACAGGATCATACTTTAACTGATTGTTGTTGGTAAACTATGTTCAAATATAAAACAGGATTAAACATTAACTTATTATCGTTGGAAACCTTTATCTTCAAATTTAACACAGGATCAAACTTGAACTAATAACAGTTGGAAAACTTTATGTTCATATTTAACACAGGATCAAATTTAACTGATAGCTGTTGAAAATTTCTATGTTCAAATTTGACACTGCATCAAACATTAACTTATCATTGTTTGGAAAACTTTACGTTCACATTTAATACAGGATCAAACTTTAACTGATTATTGTTGGAAAACTTTAGGTTTGATTTTAACACAGAATAAAACTTTAAATGATTTCTGTTGGAAAAATTTATATTAATATTTAAAACAGAATAAAACTTTAACTTATTTGTGTTGGAAAACTTTATGTTCGCATTTAACAGAGGATTAAATTTCAACTGATTAACTTATTGGTGTTGGAAAACTTTATGATCAAATTTAACACATGATCATACTTTAACTGAATGTTGTTGGAAAACTTTATGTACAAATTTAACACAGGATCAAATTTAACTGATAGCCGTTTAAAATTTGTATGTTCAAATTTAACACAGGATTAAACATTAACTTATTGTTGGAAATCTTTATGTTCACATTTAACACATGATCATACTTTAACTGAATGTTGTTGCAAAACTTTATGTTCAAATATAAAACAGGATCAAATTTTAACTGATTGTTGTTGGAAAACTTTACGTTCATATTTAACACAGGATTAAACATTAACTTATTATTGTTGGAAACCTTTATCTTCAAATTTAACACAGAATCAAACTGGAACTAGTTACTGTTGGAAAACTTTATGTTCACATTTAACACAGGATCATACTTTTACTGATTGTTGTTGGAAAACTTTATGTTCAAATATAAAACAAGATCAAACTTGAACTGATTGCTGTTGGAAAACTTTCTGTTCATATTTAAAATAGGATCAAACTTTTACTGATTGTTGTTGGAAAACTTTATGTTCAAATATAAAACAGGATCAAACTTGAACTGATTGCTGTTGGAAAACTTTCTGTTCATATTTAAAATAGGATTAAATTTAACTGATAGCTGTTGCAAATTTGTATGTTCAAATTTAAAACAGGATTAAACATTAACTTATTAGGGTTGGAAATCTGTATCTTCAAATTTAACACATGATTAACTTGAACTAAGAACTGTTGGAAAACATTACATTCAAATTTAACACAGGATCTAACTTTGTGATTTCTTTTGGAATACTTTATGTTCGAATTTAACACAGGATTAAACATTAACTTATTCTTGTTGGAAACCTTTATCTCCAAATTTAACACAGGATCAAACTTGAACTAATTACTGTTTTAAAACATTACGTTCATATTTAACACAGGATCAAACTTGAACTAATTACTGTTGGGACACTTTATGTTCAAATTTAACACAGGATCAAACTTTAACTTATTATTGATGTAAAACTTTACGTTTGTATTTAACACAGGATGAAACTTGCACAGATTCCTGTTGGAAAACTATCTGTTCAGATTTAAAGATTAAACATTAACTTATTATTGTTGGAAACCTTTATCTTCAAAGTTAACACAGGATCAAACTTGAACTATTTACTGTTGGAAAACTTTATGTTCACATTTAACACAGGATCATACTTTTACTGAATGTTGTTGGAAAACTTTATGTTCAAATATAAAACTGGATCAAACTTTAACTGATTATTGATGGAAAACTTTACGTTTGAATTTAACACAGGAAGAATCTTGTACATATTCCTGTTGGAAAACAATCTGTTCAGATTTAAAACAGGATCAAATTTAACTGATAGCTGTGGAAAATTTGTATGTTCAAATTTAACACTGCATCAAACATTAACTTTTTTTTTGGAAAACTTTATGTTCAAATTTAACACAAGATTAAACATTAACTAATTATTGTTGGAAATCTTTATGTTCACATTGAACACAGGATCATACTTTAACTGATTGTTGTTGGAAAACTATGTTCAAATATAAAACAGGATCAAACATTAACTGATTGCTGTTGGAAAACTTTATGTTCATATTTAACACAGGATCAAATTTAACTGATAGCTGTTGAAAATTTCTATGTTCAAATTTAACCCTGCATCAGACATTTACTTATCATTGTTTGGAAAACTTTACGTTCACATTTAATACAGGATCAAACTTTAACTGATTATTGTTGGAAAACTTTAGGTTTGATTTTAACACAGAATAAAACTTTAAATGATTCCTGTTGGAAAAATTTATATTAATATTTAACACAGAATAAAACTTTAACTTATTGGTGTTGGAAAACTTTATGTTCGCATTTAACACAGGATCAAACTAAGTGATTTCTGTTGGAAAACTTTATATTCGAATTTAACAGAGGATTAAATTTCAACTGGTTAACTTATTGGTGTTGGAAAACTTTATGATCAAATTTAACACATGATCATACTTTAACTGAATGTTGTTGGAAAACTTTATGTACAAATTTAACACAGGATCAAATTTAACTGATAGCCGTTTAAAATTTGTATGTTCAAATTTAACACAGGATTACACATTAACTTGTTATTGTTGGAAATCTTTATGTTCACATTTAACACATGATCATACTTTAACTGAATGTTGTTGGAAAACTTTATGTTCAAATATAAAACTGGATCAAACTTTAACTGATTGGTGTTGTAAAACTTTATGTTCATATTTAACACATGATTAAACATTAACTTATTATTGTTGGAAACCTCTATCTTCAAATTTAACACAGGATCAAACTTTAACTGATTATTGATGGAAAACTTTACGAATTTAACACAGGATGAATCTTGTACAGATTCCTGTTGGAAAACTATCTGTTCATATTTAAAACAGGATCAAATTTAACTGATAGCTGTTGAAAATTTGTATGTTCAAATTTAACACTGCATCAAACATTAACTTATTTTTTTTGGAAAACTTTATGTTCAAATTTAACACAAGATTAAACATTAACTAATTATTGTTGGAAATCTTTATGTTCACATTGAACACAGGATCATACTTTAACTGATTGTTGTTGGAAAACTATGTTCAAATATAAAACAGGATCAAACATTAACTGATTGCTGTTGGAAAACTTTATGTTCATATTTAACGAAGGATCAAATTTAACTGATAGCTGTTGAAAATTTCTATGTTCAAATTTAACACTGCATCAGACATTTACTTATCATTGTTTGGAAAACTTTACGTTCACATTTAATACAGGATCAAACTTTAACTGATTATTGTTGGAAAACTTTAGGTTTGATTTTAACACAGAATAAATCTTTAAATGATTACTGTTGGAAAAATTTATATTAATATTTAACACAGAATAAAACTTTAACTTATTGGTGTTGGAAAACTTTATGTTCGCATTTAACACAGGATCAAACTAAGTGATTTCTGTTGGAAAACTTTATGTTCGAATTTAACAGAGGATTAAATTTCAACTGATTAACTTATTGGTGTTGGAAAACTTTATGATCAAATTTAACACATGATCATACTTTAACTGAATGTTGTTGGAAAACTTTATGTACAAATTTAACACAGGATCAAAGTTAACTGATAGCCGTTTAAAATTTGTATGTTCAAATTTAACACAGGATTACACATTAACTTGTTATTGTTGGAAATCTTTATGTTCACATTTAACAGATGATCATACTTTAACTGAATGTTGTTGGAAAACTATGTTCATATTTAAAGCAGGATCAAATTTAACTGATAGCTGTTGGAAAACTTTCTGTTCATATTTAAAACAGGATCATATTTAACTGATAGCTGTTGAAAATTTGTATGTTCAAATTTAACACAGGATTAAACATTAACTTATTATTGTTGGAAGTCTTTATGTTCACATTTAACACATGATCATACTTTAACTGAATGTTGTTGGAAAACTTTATGTTCAAATATAAAACAGGATCAAATTTTAACTGATTGCTGTTGGAAAACTTTACGTTCATATTTAACACAGGATTAAACATTAACTTATTATTGTTGGAAACCTTTATCTTCAAATTTAACACAGAATCAAACTTGAACTAGTTACTGTTGGAAAACTTTATGTTCACATTTAACACAGGATCATACTTTTACTGATTGTTGTTGGAAAACTTTATGTTCAAATATAAAACAGGATCAAACTTGTACTGATTGCTGTTGGAAAACTTTCTTTTCATATTTAAAATACCATCAAACTTTTACTGATTGTTGTTGGAAAACTTTATGTTCAAATATAAAACAGGATCAAACTTGAACTGATTGCTGTTGGAAAATTTTCTGTTAATATTTAAAATAGGATCAAATTTAACTGATAGCTGTTTAAAATTTGTATGTTCAAATTTAACACAGGATTAAACATTAACTTATTAGGGTTGGAAACCTGTATCTTCAAATTTAACACAGGATCAACTTGAACTAATTACTGTTGGAAAACTTTATGTACAAATTTAACACAGGATCAAACTTTGTGATTTCTGTTGGAATACTTTATGTTCGAATTTAACACAAGATTAAACATTAACTAATTATTGTTGGAAAATTTTCTGTTAATATTTAAAACAGGGTCAAATTTAACTGATAGCTGTTGAAAATTTGTATGTTCACATTTAACACAGGATCAAACTTTAACTGATTTCTGTTGGAAAACTTTATGTTCATATTTAACACAGGATTACACATTAACTTATTATTCGGCTCCGAATCATGGGTCCTCTACCGGCATCACCTACGGCACCTAGAACGCTTCCACCAGCGTTGTCTCCGCTCCATCCTCAACATCCATTGGAGCGCTTTCATCCCTAACGTCGAAGTACTCGAGATGGCAGAGGTCAACAGCATCGAGTCCACGCTGCTGAAGATCCAGCTGCGCTGGGTGGGTCATGTCTCCAGAATGGAGGACCATCGCCTTCCCAAGATCGTGTTATATGGCGAACTCTCCACTGGCCACCGTGACAGAGGTGCACCAAAGAAAAGGTACAAGGACTGCCTAAAGAAATCTCTGGGTGCCTGCCACATTGACCACCGCCAGTGGGCTGATATCGCCTCAAACCGTGCATCTTGGCGCCTCACAGTTTGGCGGGCAGCAACCTCTTTTGAAGAAGACCGCAGAGCCCACCTCACTGACAAAAGGCAAAGGAGGAAAAACCCAACACCCAACCCCAACCAACCAATTTTCCCCTACAGCCGCTGCAACTGTGTCTGCCTGTCCCGCATTGGACTTGTAGGCCACAAACGAGCCTGCAGCTGACGTGGACTTTTATCCCCTCCATAAATCTTCGTCCGCGAAGCCAAGACAAAGAAGAAGAATTATTCTTGGAAATCTTTATGTTCACATTTAACACATGATCATACTTTAACTGAATGTTGTTGGAAAACTTTATTTTCAAATATAAAACAGGATCAAATTTTAACTGATTGCTGTTGGAAAACTTCATGTTCAAATATAAAACAGGATCAAACATTAACTGATTGCTGTTGGAAAACTTTATGTTCATATTTAACACAGGATTAAACATTAACTTATAATTGTTGGAAACCTTTATCTTCAAATTTAACACAGGATCAAACTTGAACTGATTACTTTAACTGATTATTGATGGAAAACTTTACGGTTGAATTTAACACAGGATGAATCTTTTACAGATTCCTGTTGGAAAACTATCTGTTCAGATTTAAAACAGGATCAAATTTAACTGATAGCTGTTGGAAAATTGTATGCTCAAATTTAACACAAGATTAGACATTAACTAATTATTGTTGGAAATCTTTATGTTCACCCTTAACGCAGGATCATACTTTAACTGAATGTTGTTGGAAAATTTTATGTTCAAATATAAAACAGGATCAAACTTTAACTGATTGCTGTTGGAAAACTTTATGTTCATATTGAAAGCAGGATTAAATTTAACTGATTGTTGTTGGAAAACTTTATGTACAAATTTAACACAGGATCAAATTTAACTGATAGCCGTTTAAAATTTGTATGTTCAAATTTAGCACAGGATTACACATTAACTTGTTATTGTTGGAAATCTATTGTTCACATTTAACACATGATCATACTTTAACTGAATGTTGTTGGAAAACATTATGTTCAAATATAAAACTGGATCAAACTTTAACTGATTGCTGTTGGAAAACTTTATGTTCATATTTAACACATGATTAAACATTAACTTATTATTGTTGGAAACCTTTATCTTCAAATTTAACACAGGATCAAACTTGAACTAGTTACTGTTGGAAAACTTTATGTTCACATTTAACACAGGATCATACTTTTACTGAATGTTGTTGGAAAACTTTATGTTCAAATATAAAACAGGATCAAACTTTAACTGATTATTGATGGAAAACTTTACGTTTGAATTTTACACAGGAAGAATCTTGTACATATTGCTGTTGGAAAACAATCTGTTCAGATTTAAAACAGGATCAAATTTAACTGATAGCTGTTGAAAATTTGTATGTTCAAATTTAACACTGCATCAAACATTAACTTTTTTTTTGGAAAACTTTATGTTCAAATTTAACACAAGATTAAACATTAACTAATTATTGTTGGAAATCTTTATGTTCACATTGAACACAGGATCATACTTTAACTGATTGTTGTTGGAAAACTATGTTCAAATATAAAACAGGATCAAACATTAACTGATTGCTGTTGGAAAACTTTATGTTCATATTTAACACAGGATCAAATTTAACTGATAGCTGTTGAAAATTTGTATGTTCAAATTTAACACTGCATCAAACATTAACTTTTTTTTTGGAAAACTTTATGTTCAAATTTAACACAAGATTAAACATTAACTAATTATTGTTGGAAACCTTTAGGTATGATTTTAACACAGAATAAAACTTTAAATTATTCCTGTTGGAAAAATTTATATTAATATTTAACACAGAATAAAACTTTAACTTATTGGTGTTGGAAAACTTTATGTTCGCATTTAACAGGATCAAACTAAGTGATTTCTGTTGGAAAACTTTATATTCGAATTTAACAGAGGATTAAATTTCAACTGGTTAACTTATTGGTGTTGGAAAACTTTATGATCAAATTTAAAACATGATCATACTTTAACTGAATGTTGTTGGAAAACTTTATGTACAAATTTAACACAGGATCAAATTTAACTGATAGCCGTTTAAAATTTGTATGTTCAAATTTAGCACAGGATTACACATTAACTTGTTATTGTTGGAAATCTATTGTTCACATTTAACACATGATCATACTTTAACTGAATGTTGTTGGAAAACATTATGTTCAAATATAAAACTGGATCAAACTTTAACTGATTGCTGTTGGAAAACTTTATGTTCATATTTAACACATGATTAAACATTAACTTATTATTGTTGGAAACCTTTATCTTCAAATTTAACACAGGATCAAACTTGAACTAGTTACTGTTGGAAAACTTTATGTTCACATTTAACACAGGATCATACTTTTACTGAATGTTGTTGGAAAACTTTATGTTCAAATATAAAACAGGATCAAACTTTAACTGATTATTGATGGAAAACTTTACGTTTGAATTTTACACAGGAAGAATCTTGTACATATTGCTGTTGGAAAACAATCTGTTCAGATTTAAAACAGGATCAAATTTAACTGATAGCTGTTGAAAATTTGTATGTTCAAATTTAACACTGCATCAAACATTAACTTTTTTTTTGGAAAAATTGTATGTTCAAATTTAGCACAGGATTACACATTAACTTGTTATTGTTGGAAATCTATTGTTCACATTTAACACATGATCATACTTTAACTGAATGTTGTTGGAAAACATTATGTTCAAATATAAAACTGGATCAAACTTTAACTGATTGGTGTTGTAAAACTTTATGTTCATATTTAACACATGATTAAACATTAACTTATTATTGTTGGAAACCTCTATCTTCAAATTTAACACAGGATCAAACTTTAACTGATTATTGATGGAAAACTTTACGAATTTAACACAGGATGAATCTTGTACAGATTCCTGTTGGAAAACTATCTGTTCATATTTAAAACAGGATCAAATTTAACTGATAGCTGTTGAAAATTTGTATGTTCAAATTTAACACTGCATCAAACATTAACTTATTTTTTTTGGAAAACATTATGTTCAAATTTAACACAAGATTAAACATTAACTAATTATTGTTGGAAATCTTTATGTTCACATTGAACACAGGATCATACTTTAACTGATTGTTGTTGGAAAACTATGTTCAAATATAAAACAGGATCAAACATTAACTGATTGCTGTTGGAAAACTTTATGTTCATATTTAACACAGGATCAAATTTAACTGATAGCTGTTGAAAATTTCTATGTTCAAATTTAACACTGCATCAAACATTAACTTATCATTGTTTCGAAAACTTTACATTCACATTTAATACAGGATCAAACTTTAACTGATTATTGTTGGAAAACTTTAGGTTTGATTTTAACACAGAATAAAACTTTAAATGATTCCTGTTGGAAAAATTTATATTAATATTTAACACAGAATAAAACTTTAACTTATTGGTGTTGGAAAACTTTATGTTCGCATTTAACACAGGATCAAACTAAGTGATTTCTGTTGGAAAACTTTATGTTCGAATTTAACAGAGGATTAAATTTCAACTGATTAACTTATTGGTGTTGGAAAACTTTATGATCAAATTTAACACATGATCATACTTTAACTGAATGTTGTTCGAAAACTTTATGTACAAATTTAACACAGGATCAAATTTAACTGATAGCCGTTTAAAATTTGTATGTTCAAATTTAACACAGGATTACACATTAACTTGTTATTGTTGGAAATCTTTATGTTCACATTTAACACATGATCATACTTTAACTGAATGTTGTTGGAAAACTTTATGTTCAAATATAAAACTGGATCAAACTTTAACTGATTGGTGTTGTAAAACTTTATGTTCATATTTAACACATGATTAAACATTAACTTATTATTGTTGGAAACCTCTATCTTCAAATTTAACACAGGATCAAACTTTAACTGATTATTGATGGAAAACTTTACGAATTTAACACAGGATGAATCTTGTACAGATTCCTGTTGGAAAACTATCTGTTCATATTTAAAACAGGATCAAATTTAACTGATAGCTGTTGAAAATTTGTATGTTCAAATTTAACACTGCATCAAACATTAACTTATTTTTTTTGGAAAACTTTATGTTCAAATTTAACACAAGATTAAACATTAACTAATTATTGTTGGAAATCTTTATGTTCACATTTAACACATGATCATACTTTAACTGAATGTTGTTGGAAAACATTACGTTCATATTTAAAGCAGGATCAAATTTAACTGATAGCTGTTGGAAAACTTTCTGTTCATATTTAAAACAGGATCATATTTAACTGATAGCTGTTGAAAATTTGTATGTTCAAATTTAACACAGGATTAAACATTAACTTATTATTGTTGGAAGTCTTTATGTTCACAATTAACACATGATCATACTTTAACTGAATGTTGTTGGAAAACTTTATGTTCAAATATAAAACAGGATCAAATTTTAACTGATTGCTGTTGGAAAACTTTACGTTCATATTTAACACAGGATTAAACATTAACTTATTATTGTTGGAAACCTTTAGGTATGATTTTAACACAGAATAAAACTTTAAATTATTCCTGTTGGAAAAATTTATATTAATATTTAACACAGAATAAAACTTTAACTTATTGGTGTTGGAAAACTTTATGTTCGCATTTAACACAGGATCAAACTAAGTGATTTCTGTTGGAAAACTTTATATTCGAATTTAACAGAGGATTAAATTTCAACTGGTTAACTTATTGGTGTTGGAAAACTTTATGATCAAATTTAACACATGATCATACTTTAACTGAATGTTGTTCGAAAACTTTATGTACAAATTTAACACAGGATCAAATTTAACTGATAGCCGTTTAAAATTTGTATGTTCAAATTTAACACAGGATTACACATTAACTTGTTATTGTTGGAAATCTTTATGTTCACATTTAACACATGATCATACTTTAACTGAATGTTGTTGGAAAACTTTATGTTCAAATATAAAACTGGATCAAACTTTAACTGATTGGTGCTGTAAAACTTTATGTTCATATTTAACACATGATTAAACATTAACTTATTATTGTTGGAAACCTCTATCTTCAAATTTAACACAGGATCAAACTTTAACTGATTATTGATGGAAAACTTTACGAATTTAACACAGGATGAATCTTGTACAGATTCCTGTTGGAAAACTATCTGTTCAAATTTAAAACAGGTTCAAATTTAACTGATAGCTGTTGAAAATTTGTATGTTCAAATTTAACACTGCATCAAACATTAACTTATTTGTTTTGGAAAACATTATGTTCAAATTTAACACAAGATTAAACATTAACTAATTATTGTTGGAAATCTTTATGTTCACATTGAACACAGGATCATACTTTAACTGATTGTTGTTGGAAAACTATGTTCAAATATAAAACAGGATCAAACATTAACTGATTGCTGTTGGAAAACTTTATGTTCATATTTAACACAGGATCAAATTTAACTGATAGCTGTTGAAAATTTCTATGTTCAAATTTAACACTGCATCAAACATTAACTTATCATTGTTTGGAAAACTTTACGTTCACATTTAATACAGGATCAAACTTTAACTGATTATTGTTGGAAAACTTTAGGTTTGATTTTAACACAGAATAAAACTTTAAATGATTCCTTTTGGAAAAATTTATATTAATATTTAACACAGAATAAAACTTTAACTTATTGGTGTTGGAAAACTTTATGTTCGCATTTAACACAGGATCAAACTAAGTGATTTCTGTTGGAAAACTTTATGTTCGAATTTAACAGAGGATTAAATTTCAACTGATTAACTTATTGGTGTTGGAAAACTTTATGATCAAATTTAACACATGATCATACTTTAACTGAATGTTGTTGGAAAACTTTATGTACAAATTTAACACAGGATCAAATTTAACTGATAGCCGTTTAAAATTTGTATGTTCAAATTTAACACAGGATTACACATTAACTTGTTATTGTTGGAAATCTTTATGTTCACATTTAACACATGATCATACTTTAACTGAATGTTGTTGGAAAACTTTATGTTCATATTTAAAGCAGGATCAAATTTAACTGATAGCTGTTGGAAAACTTTCTGTTCATATTTAAAACAGGATCATATTTAACTGATAGCTGTTGAAAATTTGTATGTTCAAATTTAACACAGGATTAAACATTAACTTATTATTGTTGGAAGTCTTTATGTTCACATTTAACACATGATCATACTTTAACTGAATGTTGTTGGAAAACTTTATGTTCAAATATAAAACAGGATCAAATTTTAACTGATTGCTGTTGGAAAACTTTACGTTCATATTTAACACAGGATTAAACATTAACTTATTATTGTTGGAAACCTTTAGGTTTGATTTTAACACAGAATAAAACTTTAAATTATTCCTGTTGGAAAAATTTATATTAATATTTAACATAGAATAAAACTTTAACTTATTGGTGTTGGAAAACTTTATGTTCGCATTTAACACAGGATCAAACTAAGTGATTTCTGTTGGAAAACTTTATGTTCGAATTTAACAGAGGATTAAATTTCAACTGATTAACTTATTGGTGTTGGAAAACTTTATGATCAAATTTAACACATGATCATACTTTAACTGAATGTTGTTGGAAAACTTTATGTACAAATTTAACACAGGATCAAATTTAACTGATAGCCGTTTAAAATTTGTATGTTCAAATTTAACACAGGATTACACATTAACTTGTTATTGTTGGAAATCTTTATGTTCACATTTAACACATGATCATACTTTAACTGAATGTTGTTGGAAAACTTATGTTCATATTTAAAGCAGGATCAAATTTAACTGATAGCTGTTGGAAATCTTTCTGTTCATATTTAAAACAGGATCATATTTAACTGATAGCTGTTGAAAATTTGTATGTTCAAATTTAACACAGGATTAAACATTAACTTATTATTGTTGGAAGTCTTTATGTTCACATTTAACACATGATCATACTTTAACTGAATGTTGTTGGAAAACTTAATGTTCAAACAAAAACTGGATCAAACTTTTACTGATTGCTGTTGGAAAACATTATGTTCATATTTAACACAGGATTAAACATTAACTTATAATTGTTGGAAACCTTTATCTTCAAATTTAACACAGGATCAAACTTGAACTGATTACTTTAACTGATTATTGATTGAAATCTTTACGGTTGAATTTAACACAGGATGAATCTTGTACAGATTCCTGTTGGAAAACTATCTGTTCAGATTTAAAACAGGATCAAATTTAACTGATACCTGTTGGAAAATTGTATGCTCAAATTTAACACAGGATTACACATTAACTTGTTATTGTTGGAAATCTTTATGTTCACATTTAACACATGATCATACTTTAACTGAATGTTGTTGGAAAACTTTATGTTCATATTTAAAGCAGGATCAAATTTAACTGATAGCTGTTGGAAAACTTTCTGTTCATATTTAAAACAGGATCATATTTAACTGATAGCTGTTGAAAATTTGTATGTTCAAATTTAACACAGGATTAAACATTAACTTATTATTGTTGGAAGTCTTTATGTTCACATTTAACACATGATCATACTTTAACTGAATGTTGTTGGAAAACTTTATGTTCAAATATAAAACAGGATCAAATTTTAACTGATTGCTGTTGGAAAACTTTACGTTCATATTTAACGCAGGATTAAACATTAACTTATTATTGTTGGAAACCTTTATCTTCAAATTTAACAGAGAATCAAACTTGAGCTAGTTACTGTTGGAAAACTTTATGTTCACATTTAACACAGGATCATACTTTTACTGATTGTTGTTGGAAAACTTTATGTTCAAATATAAAACAGGATCAAACTTGTACTGATTGCTGTTGGAAAACTTTCTTTTCCTATTTAAAATAGGATCAAACTTTTACTGATTGTTGTTGGAAAACTTTATGTTCAAATATAAAACAGGATCAAACTTGAACTGATTGCTGTTGGAAAATTTTCTGTTAATATTTAAAATAGGATCAAATTTAACTGATAGCTGTTTAAAATTTGTATGTTCAAATTTAACACAGGATTAAAAATTAACTTATTAGGGTTGGAAACCTGTATCTTCAAATTTAACACAGGATCGACTTGAACTAATTACTGTTGGAAAACTTTATGTACAAATTTAACACAGGATCAAACTTTGTGATTTCTGTTGGAATATTTATGTTCGAATTTAACACAGGATTACACATTAACTTGTTATTGTTGGAAATCTTTATGTTCACATTTAACACATGATCATACTTTAACTGAATGTTGTTGGAAAACTTTATGTTCATATTTAAAGCAGGATCAAATTTAACTGATAGCTGTTGGAAAACTTTCTGTTCATATTTAAAACAGGATCATATTTAACTGATAGCTGTTGAAAATTTGTATGTTCAAATTTAACACAGGATTAAACATTAACTTATTATTGTTGGAAGTCTTTATGTTCACATTTAACACATGATCATACTTTAACTGAATGTTGTTGGAAAACTTTATGTTCAAATATAAAACAGGATCAAATTTTAACTGATTGCTGTTGGAAAACTTTACGTTCATATTTAACGCAGGATTAAACATTAACTTATTATTGTTGGAAACCTTTATCTTCAAATTTAACAGAGAATCAAACTTGAACTAGTTACTGTTGGAAAACTTTATGTTCACATTTAACACAGGATCATACTTTTACTGATTGTTGTTGGAAAACTTTATGTTCAAATATAAAACAGGATCAAACTTGTACTGATTGCTGTTGGAAAACTTTCTTTTCCTATTTAAAATAGGATCAAACTTTTACTGATTGTTGTTGGAAAACTTTATGTTCAAATATAAAACAGGATCAAACTTGAACTGATTGCTGTTGGAAAATTTTCTGTTAATATTTAAAATAGGATCAAATTTAACTGATAGCTGTTTAAAATTTGTATGTTCAAATTTAACACAGGATTAAAAATTAACTTATTAGGGTTGGAAACCTGTATCTTCAAATTTAACACAGGATCGACTTGAACTAATTACTGTTGGAAAACTTTATGTACAAATTTAACACAGGATCAAACTTTGTGATTTCTGTTGGAATATTTATGTTCGAATTTAACACAGGATTACACATTAACTTGTTATTGTTGGAAATCTTTATGTTCACATTTAACACATGATCATACTTTAACTGAATGTTGTTGGAAAACTTTATGTTCATATTTAAAGCAGGATCAAATTTAACTGATAGCTGTTGGAAAACTTTCTGTTCATATTTAAAACAGGATCATATTTAACTGATAGCTGTTGAAAATTTGTATGTTCAAATTTAACACAGGATTAAACATTAACTTATTATTGTTGGAAGTCTTTATGTTCACATTTAACACATGATCATACTTTAACTGAATGTTGTTGGAAAACTTTATGTTCAAATATATAACAGGATCAAATTTTAACTGATTGCTGTTGGAATACTTTACGTTCATATTTAACACAGGATTAAACATTAACTTATTATTGTTGGAAACCTTTATCTTCAAATTTAACACAGAATCAAACTTGAACTAGTTACTGTTGGAAAACTTTATGTTCACATTTAACACAGGATCAAACTTGAACTAATTACTGTTGGAAAACTTTATGTACAAATTTAACTCAGGATCAAACTTTGTGATTTCTGTTGGAATACTTTATGTTCGAATTTAACACAAGATTAAACATTAACTAATTATTGTTGGATATCTTTATGTTTACAATTAAAACAGGGTCAAATTTAACTGATAGCAGTTGAAAATTTGTATGTTCACATTTAACACAGGATCAAACTTTAACTGATTTCTGTTGGAAAACTTTATGTTCATATTTAACACAGGATTAAACATTAACTTATTTTTCGGCTCCGAATCATGGGTCCTCTACCGGCATCACCTACGGCACCTAGAACGCTTCCACCAGCGTTGTCTCCGCTCCATCCTCAACATCCATTGGAGCGCTTTCATCCCTAACGTCGAAGTACTCGAGATGGCAGAGGTCAACAGCATCGAGTCCACGCTGCTGAAGATCCAGCTGCGCTGGGTGGGTCACGTCTACAGAATGGAGGAACATCGCCTTCCCAAGATCGTGTTATATGGCGAGCTCTCCACTGGCCACCGTGACAGAGGTGCACCAAAGAAAAGGTACAAGGACTGCCTAAAGAAATCTCTGGGTGCCTGCCACATTGACCACCGCCAGTGGGCTGATATCGCCTCAAACCGTGCATCTTGGCGCCTCAAAGTTTGGCGGGCAGCAACCTCCTTTGAAGAAGACCGCAGAGCCCACCTCACTGACAAAAGGCAAAGGAGGAAAAACCCAACACCCAACCCCAACCAACCAATTTTCCCCTACAGCCGCTGCAACCGTGTCTGCCTGTCCCGCATTGGACTTGTAGGCCACAAATGAGCCTGCAAATGACGTGGACTTTTAAATCTTCGTCCGCGAAGCCAAGACAAAGAAGAAGAATTATTCTTGGAAATCTTTATGTTCACATTTAACACATGATCATACTTTAACTGAATGTTGTTGGAAAACTTTATGTACAAATTTAACACAGGATCAAATTTAACTGATAGCCGTTTAAAATTTGTATGTTCAAATTTAACACAGGATTACACATTAACTTGTTATTGTTGGAAATCTTTATGTTCAAATATAAAACAGGATCAAACTTGTACTGATTGCTGTTGGAAAACTTTCTTTTCCTATTTAAAATAGGATCAAACTTTTACTGATTGTTGTTGGAAAACTTTATGTTCAAATATAAAACAGGATCAAACTTGAACTGATTGCTGTTGGAAAATTTTCTGTTAATATTTAAAATAGGATCAAATTTAACTGATAGCTGTTTAAAATTTGTATGTTCAAATTTAACACAGGATTAAAAATTAACTTATTAGGGTTGGAAACCTGTATCTTCAAATTTAACACAGGATCGACTTGAACTAATTACTGTTGGAAAACTTTATGTACAAATTTAACACAGGATCAAACTTTGTGATTTCTGTTGGAATATTTATGTTCGAATTTAACACAGGATTACACATTAACTTGTTATTGTTGGAAATCTTTATGTTCACATTTAACACATGATCATACTTTAACTGAATGTTGTTGGAAAACTTTATGTTCATATTTAAAGCAGGATCAAATTTAACTGATAGCTGTTGGAAAACTTTCTGTTCATATTTAAAACAGGATCATATTTAACTGATAGCTGTTGAAAATTTGTATGTTCAAATTTAACACAGGATTAAACATTAACTTATTATTGTTGGAAGTCTTTATGTTCACATTTAACACATGATCATACTTTAACTGAATGTTGTTGGAAAACTTTATGTTCAAATATATAACAGGATCAAATTTTAACTGATTGCTGTTGGAATACTTTACGTTCATATTTAACACAGGATTAAACATTAACTTATTATTGTTGGAAACCTTTATCTTCAAATTTAACACAGAATCAAACTTGAACTAGTTACTGTTGGAAAACTTTATGTTCACATTTAACACAGGATCAAACTTGAACTAATTACTGTTGGAAAACTTTATGTACAAATTTAACTCAGGATCAAACTTTGTGATTTCTGTTGGAATACTTTATGTTCGAATTTAACACAAGATTAAACATTAACTAATTATTGTTGGATATCTTTATGTTTACAATTAAAACAGGGTCAAATTTAACTGATAGCAGTTGAAAATTTGTATGTTCACATTTAACACAGGATCAAACTTTAACTGATTTCTGTTGGAAAACTTTATGTTCATATTTAACACAGGATTAAACATTAACTTATTTTTCGGCTCCGAATCATGGGTCCTCTACCGGCATCACCTACGGCACCTAGAACGCTTCCACCAGCGTTGTCTCCGCTCCATCCTCAACATCCATTGGAGCGCTTTCATCCCTAACGTCGAAGTACTCGAGATGGCAGAGGTCAACAGCATCGAGTCCACGCTGCTGAAGATCCAGCTGCGCTGGGTGGGTCACGTCTCCAGAATGGAGGAACATCGCCTTCCCAAGATCGTGTTATATGGCGAGCTCTCCACTGGCCACCGTGACAGAGGTGCACCAAAGAAAAGGTACAAGGACTGCCTAAAGAAATCTCTGGGTGCCTGCCACATTGACCACCGCCAGTGGGCTGATATCGCCTCAAACCGTGCATCTTGGCGCCTCACAGTTTGGCGGGCAGCAACCTCCTTTGAAGAAGACCGCAGAGCCCACCTCACTGACAAAAGGCAAAGGAGGAAAAACCCAACACCCAACCCCAACCAACCAATTTTCCCCTACAGCCGCTGCAACCGTGTCTGCCTGTCCCGCATTGGACTTGTAGGCCACAAATGAGCCTGCAAATGACGTGGACTTTTAAATCTTCGTCCGCGAAGCCAAGACAAAGAAGAAGAATTATTCTTGGAAATCTTTATGTTCACATTTAACACATGATCATACTTTAACTGAATGTTGTTGGAAAACTTTATGTACAAATTTAACACAGGATCAAATTTAACTGATAGCCGTTTAAAATTTGTATGTTCAAATTTAACACAGGATTACACATTAACTTGTTATTGTTGGAAATCTTTATGTTCACATTTAACACATGATCATACTTTAACTGAATGTTGTTGGAAAACTTTATGTTCAAACATAAAACTGGATCAAACTTTAACTGATTGGTGTTGGAAAACTTTATGTTCATATTTAACACATGATTAAACATTAACATATTATTGTTGGAAACCTCTATCTTCAAATTTAACACAGGATCAAACTTTAACTGATTATTGATGGAAAACTTTACGTTCGAATTTAACACAGGATGAATCTTGTACAGATTCCTGTTGGAAAACTATCTGTTCATATTTAAAACAGGATCAAATTTAACTGATAGCTGTTGAAAATTTGAATGTTCAAATTTAACACTGCATCAAACATTAACTTATCATTTTTTGGAAAACATTACGTTCACATTTAATACAGGATCAAACTTTAACTGATTATTGTTGGAAAACTTTAGGTTTGATTTTAACACAGAATAAAACTTTAAATGATTCCTGTTGGAAAAATTTATATTAATATTTAACACAGAATAAAACTTTAACTTATTGGTGTTGGAAAACTTTATGTTCGCATTTAACACAGGATCAAACTAAGTGATTTCTGTTGGAAAACTTTATGTTCGAATTTAACAGAGGATTAAATTTCAACTGATTAACTTATTGGTGTTGGAAAACTTTATGATCAAATTTAACACATGATCATACTTTAACTGAATGTTGTTGGAAAACTTTATGTACAAATTTAACACAGGATCAAATTTAACTGATAGCCGTTTAAAATTTGTATGTTCAAATTTAACACAGGATTACACATTAACTTGTTATTGTTGGAAATCTTTATGTTCACATTTAACACATGATCATACTTTAACTGAATGTTGTTGGAAAACTTTATGTTCATATTTAAAGCAGGATCAAATTTAACTGATAGCTGTTGGAAAACTTTCTGTTCATATTTAAAACAGGATCATATTTAACTGATAGCTGTTTCAAAATTTGTATGTTCAAATTTAACACAGGATTAAACATTAACTTATTATTGTTGGAAGTCTTTATGTTCACATTTAACACATGATCATACTTTAACTGAATGTTGTTGGAAAACTTTATGTTCAAATATAAAACACGATCAAATTTTAACTGATTGATGTTGGAAAACTTTACGTTCATATTTAACACAGGATTAAACATTAACTTATTATTGTTGGAAACCTTTAGGTTTGATTTTAACACAGAATAAAACTTTAAATTATTCCTGTTGGAAAAATTTATATTAATATTTAACACAGAATAAAACTTTAACTTATTGGTGTTGGAAAACTTTATGTTCCCATTTAACACAGGATCAAACGAAGTGATTGCTGTTGGAAAACTTCATGTTCAAATATAAAACAGGATCAAACATTAACTGATTGCTGTTGGAAAACTTTATGTTCATATTTAACACAGGATTAAACATTAACTTATAATTGTTGGAAACCTTTATCTTCAAATTTAACACAGGATCAAACTTGAAATGATTACTTTAACTGATTATTGATGGAAAACTTTACGGTTGAATTTAACACAGGATGAATCTTTTACAGATTCCTGTTGGAAAACTATCTGTTCAGATTTAAAACAGGATCAAATTTAACTGATAGCTGTTGAAAAATTGTATGCTCAAATTTAACACAAGATTAGACATTAACTAATTATTGTTGGAAATCTTTATGTTCACCCTTAACGCAGGATCATACTTTAACTGAATGTTGTTGGAAAACTTTATGTTCAAATATAAAACTGGATCAAACTTTAACTGATTGCTGTTGGAAAACTTTATGTTCATATTGAAAGCAGGATTAAATTTAACTGATTGTTGTTGGAAAACTTTATGTACAAATTTAACACAGGATCAAATTTAACTGATAGCCGTTTAAAATTTGTATGTTCAAATTTAGCACAGGATTACACATTAACTTGTTATTGTTGGAAATCTTTATGTTCACATTTAACACATGATCATACTTTAACTGAATGTTGTTGGAAAACTTTATGTTCAAATATAAAACTGGATCAAACTTTAAGTGATAATTGATGGAAAACTTTACGTTTGAATTTAACACAGGAAGAATCTTGTACATATTCCTGTTGGAAAACAATCTGTTCAGATTTAAAACAGGATCAAATTTAACTGATAGCTGTGGAAAATTTGTATGTTCAAATTTAACACTGCATCAAACATTAACTTTTTTTTTGGAAAACTTTATGTTCAAATTTAACACAAGATTAAACATTAACTAATTATTGTTGGAAATCTTTATGTTCGCATTGAACACAGGATCATACTTTAACTGATTGTTGTTGGAAAACTATGTTCAAATATAAAACAGGATCAAACATTAACTGATTGCTGTTGGAAAACTTTATGTTCATATTTAACACAGGATCAAATTTAACTGATAGCTGTTGAAAATTTGTATGTTCAAATTTAACCCTGCATCAGACATTTACTTATCATTGTTTGGAAAACTTTACGTTCACATTTAATACAGGATCAAACTTTAACTGATTATTGTTGGAAAACTTTAGGTTTGATTTTAACACAGAATAAAACTTTAAATGATTCCTGTTGGAAAAATTTATATTAATATTTAACACAGAATAAAACGTTAACTTATTGGTGTTGGAAAACTTTATGTTCGCATTTAACACAGGATCAAAGTAAGTGATTTCTGTTGGAAAACTTTATATTCGAATTTAACAGAGGATTAAATTTCAACTGGTTAACTTATTGGTGTTGGAAAACTTTATGATCAAATTTAACACATGATCATACTTTAACTGAATGTTGTTGGAAAACTTTATGTACAAATTTAACACAGGATCAAATTTAACTGATAGCCGTTTAAAATTTGTATGTTCAAATTTAACACAGGATTACACATTAACTTGTTATTGTTGGAAATCTTTATGTTCACATTTAACACATGATCATACTTTAACTGAATGTTGTTGGAAAACTTTATGTTCGAATATAAAACTGGATCAAACTTTAACTGATTGGTGTTGTAAAACTTTATGTTCATATTTAACACATGATTAAACATTAACTTATTATTGTTGGAAACCTCTATCTTCAAATTTAACACAGGATCAAACTTTAACTGATTATTGATGGAAAACTTTACGAATTTAACACAGGATGAATCTTGTACAGATTCCTGTTGGAAAACTATCTGTTCATATTTAAAACAGGATCAAATTTAACTGATAGCTGTTGAAAATTTGTATGTTCAAATTTAACACTGCATCAAACATTAACTTATTTTTTTTGGAAAACTTTATGTTCAAATTTAACACAAGATTAAACATTAACTAATTATTGTTGGAAATCTTTATGTTCACATTGAACACAGGATCATACTTTAACTGATTGTTGTTGGAAAACTATGTTCAAATATAAAACAGGATCAAACATTAACTGATTGCTGTTGGAAAACTTTATGTTCATATTTAACAAAGGATCAAATTTAACTGATAGCTGTTGAAAATTTCTATGTTCAAATTTAACACTGCATCAGACATTTACTTATCATTGTTTGGAAAACTTTACGTTCACATTTAATACAGGATCAAACTTTAACTGATTATTGTTGGAAAACTTTAGGTTTGATTTTAACACAGAATAAAACTTTAAATGATTCCTGTTGGAAAAATTTATATTAACATTTAACACAGAATAAAACTTTAACTTATTGGTGTTGGAAAACTTTATTTTCGCATTTAACACAGGATCAATCTAAGTGATTTCTGTTGGAAAACTTTATGTTCGAATTTAACAGAGGATTAAATTTCAATTGATTAACTTATTGGTGTTGGAAAACTTTATGATCAAATTTAACACATGATCATACTTTAACTGAATGTTGTTGGAAAACTTTATGTACAAATTTAACACAGGATCAAATTTAACTGATAGCCGTTTAAAATTTGTATGTTCAAATTTAACACAGGATTAAACATTAACTTATTATTGTTGGAAGTCTTTATGTTCACATTTAACACATGATCATAATTGAACTGAATGTTGTTGGAAAACTTTATGTTCAAATATAAAACAGGATAAAATTTTAACTGATTGCTGTTGGAAAACTTTCTGTTCATATTTAAAATAGGATCAAATTTAATTGATAGCTGGTGAAAATTTGTATGTTCAAATTTAACACAGGATTAAACATTAACTTATTAGGGCTGGAAACCTGTATCTTCAAATTTAACACAGGATCAACTTGAACTAATTACTGTTGGAAAACTTTATGTACAAATTTAACACAGGATCAAACTTTGTGATTTCTTTTGGAATACTTTATGTTCGAATTTACACAAGATTAAACATTAACTTATTATTGTTGGAAATCTTTATGTTCACATTTAACTCATGATCATACTTTAATTGAATGTTGTTGGAAAACATTATGTTCAAATATAAAACAGTATCAAACTTTAACTGATTGCTGTTGGAAAACTTTATGTTCATATTTAACACAGGATTAAACATTAACTTATTATCGTTGGAAACCTTTATCTTCAAATTTAACACAGGATCAAACTTGAACTAATTACTGTTGGAAAACTTTATGTACAAATTTAACACAGGATCAAACTTTGTGATTTCTGTTCGAATACTTTATTTTCGAATTTAACACAAGATTAAACATTAACTTATTACTGCTGGAAATCTTTATGTTCACATTTAACACATGATCATACTTTAACTGAATGTTGTTGGAAAGCTTTATGTTCAAATATAAAACAGGATCAAATTTTAACTGATTGCTGTTGGAAAACTTTACGTTCATATTTAACACAGGATTAAACATTAACTCATTATTGTTGGAAACATTTATCTTCAAATTTAACAGAGAATCAAACTTGAACTAGTTACTGTTGGAAAGCTTTATATTCACATTTAACACAGGACCATACTTTTACTGATTGTTGTTGGAAAACTTTATGTTCAAATATAAAACAGGATCAAACTTGAACTGATTGCTGTTGGAAAACTTTGTGTTCATATTTAAAATAGGATCAAACTTTTACTGATTGTTGTTGGAAAACTTTATGTTCAAATATAAAACAGGATCAAACTTGAAC
Source organism: Narcine bancroftii (assembly GCF_036971445.1). Lineage (NCBI taxonomy): Eukaryota > Metazoa > Chordata > Chondrichthyes > Torpediniformes > Narcinidae > Narcine > Narcine bancroftii. The sequence goes on from NC_091480.1 coordinate 6,848,160, forward strand.
TGATTGCTGTTGGAAAAATTTCTGTTCATATTTAAAATAGGATCAAATTTAACTGATAGCTGTTGAAAATTTGTATGTTCAAATTTAACACAGGATTAAACATTAACTTATTAGGGTTGGAAACCTGTATCTTCAAATTTAACACAGGATCAACTTGATCAACTGTTGGAAAACTTTACATTCAAATTTAACACAGGATCTAACTTTGTGATTTCTTTTGGAATACTTTATGTTCGAATTTAACACAGGATTAAACATTAACTTATTCCTGTTGGAAATCTTTATCTTCAAATTTAACACAGGATCAAACTTGAACTAATTACTGTTGGAAAACTTTACGTTCATATTTAACACAGGATCAAACTTTAACTGATTATTGATGGGAAAGTTTACGTTTGAATTTAACACAGGATGAATCTTGTTCAGATTCCTGTAAGAAAACTATCTGTTCAGATTTAAAGCAGGATCAAATTTAACAGATTGTTGATGAAAAATTTTATGTTCAAAATTTAACACAGGATTAAACATTAACTTATTATTGTTGGAAATCTTTATGTTCGCATTTAACACATGATCATACTTTAACTGAATGTTGTTGGAAAACTTTATGTTCAAATATAAAACAGGATCAAACTTTAACTGAATACTTTATGTTCAAATAAAAAACTGGACCAAACTTTAACTGATTGCTGTTGGAAAACATTATGTTCATATTTAACACAGGATTAAACATTAACTTGTTTTTGTTGGAAACATTTATCTTCAAATTTAACACAGGATCAAACTTGAACTAATTACTGTTGGAAAACTTTATGTTGAAATATAAAACAGGATCAAACTTGAACTGATTGCTGTTGGAAAACTTTATGTTCATATTTAAAATAGGATCAAATTTAACTGATGGCTGTTGAAAATTTGTATGTTCAAATTTAACACAGGATTAAACATTAACTTATTAGGGTTGAAAATTTGTATGTTCAAATTTAACATTGCATCAAACAAAAACTTATTTTTTTTGGAAAACTTTATGTACAATTTTAACACAGGATCAAACTTTGTGATTTCTTTTGGAATACTTTATGTTCGAATTTACACAAGATTAAACATTAACTTATTATTGTTGGATATCTTTATGTTCACATTTAACACATGATCATACTTTAACTGAATGTTGTTGGAAAACTTTATGTTCATATTTAACACAGGATTAAACATTAACTTATTATCATTGGAAACCTTTATCTTCAAATTTAACACAGGATCAATCTTGAACTAATTACTGTTTGAAAACTTTATGTACAATTTTAACACAAGATCTACTCTTTGCAGATGATGCCGCTTTAGTTGCCCATTCAGAGCCAGCTCTTCAGCGCTTGACGTCCTGCTTTGCGGAAACTGCCAAAATGTTTGGCCTGGAAGTCAGCCTGAAGAAAACTGAGGTCCTCCATCAGCCAGCTCCCCACCATGACTACCAGCCCCCCCACATCTCCATCGGGCACACAAAACTCAAAACGGTCAACCAGTTTACCTATCTCGGCTGCACCATTTCATCAGATGCAAGGATCGACAATGAGATAGACAACAGACTCGCCAAGGCAAATAGCGCCTTTGGAAGACTACACAAAAGAGTCTGGAAAAACAACCAACTGAAAAACCTCACAAAGATAAGCGTATACAGAGCCGTTGTCATACCCACACTCCTGTTCGGCTCCGAATCATGGGTCCTCTACCGGCACCACCTACGGCTCCTAGAACGCTTCCACCAGCGTTGTCTCCGCTCCATCCTCAACATCCATTGGAGCGCTCACACCCCTAACGTCGAGGTACTCGAGATGGCAGAGGTCGACAGCATCGAGTCCACGCTGCTGAAGATCCAGCTGCGCTGGATGGGTCACGTCTCCAGAATGGAGGACCATCGCCTTCCCAAGATCGTATTATATGGCGAGCTCTCCACTGGCCACCGTGACAGAGGTGCACCAAAGAAAAGGTACAAGGACTGCCTAAAGAAATCTCTTGGTGCCTGCCACATTGACCACCGCCAGTGGGCTGATAACGCCTCAAACCGTGCATCTTGGCGCCTCACAGTTTGGCGGGCAGCAGCCTCCTTTGAAGAAGACCGCAGAGCCCACCTCACTGACAAAAGGCAAAGGAGGAAAAACCCAACACCCAACCCCAACCAACCAATTTTCCCTTGCAACCGCTGCAATCGTGTCTGCCTGTCCCGCATCGGACTGGTCAGCCACAAACGAGCCTGCAGCTGACGTGGACTTTTTACCCCCTCCATAAATCTTCGTCCGCGAAGCCAAGCCAAAGAAACATTAACTTATTATCATTGGAAACCTTTATCTTCAAATTTAACACAGGATCAATCTTGAACTAATTACTGTTTGAAAACTTTATGTACAATTTTAACACAGGATCAAACTTTGTGATTTCTTTTGGAATACTTTATGTTCGAATTTACACAAGATTAAACATTAACTTATTATTGTTGGATATCTTTATGTTCACATTTAACACATGATCATACTTTAACTGAATGTTGTTGGAAAACTTTATGTTCATATTTAACACAGGATTAAACATTAACTTATTATCATTGGAAACCTTTATCTTCAAATTTAACACAGGATCAATCTTGAACTAATTACTGTTTGAAAACTTTATGTACAATTTTAACACAGGATCAAACTTGAAATGATTACTTTAACTGATTATTGATGGAAAACTTTACGGTTGAATTTAACACAGGATGAATCTTTTACAGATTCCTGTTGGAAAACTATCTGTTCAGATTTAAAACAGGATCAAATTTAACTGATAGCTGTTGGAAAATTGTATGCTCAAATTTAACACAAGATTAGACATTAACTAATTATTGTTGGAAATCTTTATGTTCACCCTTAACGCAGGATCATACTTTAACTGAATGTTGTTGGAAAACTTTATGTTCAAATATAAAACTGGATCAAACTTTAACTGATTGCTGTTGGAAAACTTTATGTTCATATTGAAAGCAGGATTAAATTTAACTGATTGTTGTTGGAAAACTTTATGTACAAATTTAACACAGGATCAAATTTAACTGATAGCCGTTTAAAATTTGTATGTTCAAATTTAGCACAGGATTACACATTAACTTGTTATTGTTGGAAATCTTTATGTTCACATTTAACACATGATCATACTTTAACTGAATGTTGTTGGAAAACTTTATGTTCAAATATAAAACTGGATCAAACTTTAACTGATAATTGATGGAAAACTTTACGTTTGAATTTAACACAGGAAGAATCTTGTACATATTCCTGTTGGAAAACAATCTGTTCAGATTTAAAACAGGATCAAATTTAACTGATAGCTGTGGAAAATTTGTATGTTCAAATTTAACACTGCATCAAACATTAACTTTTTTTTTGGAAAACTTTATGTTCAAATTTAACACAAGATTAAACATTAACTAATTATTGTTGGAAATCTTTATGTTCGCATTGAACACAGGATCATACTTTAACTGATTGTTGTTGGAAAACTATGTTCAAATATAAAACAGGATCAAACATTAACTGATTGCTGTTGGAAAACTTTATGTTCATATTTAACACAGGATCAAATTTAACTGATAGCTGTTGAAAATTTGTATGTTCAAATTTAACCCTGCATCAGACATTTACTTATCATTGTTTGGAAAACTTTACGTTCACATTTAATACAGGATCAAACTTTAACTGATTATTGTTGGAAAACTTTAGGTTTGATTTTAACACAGAATAAAACTTTAAATGATTCCTGTTGGAAAAATTTATATTAATATTTAACACAGAATAAAACGTTAACTTATTGGTGTTGGAAAACTTTATGTTCGCATTTAACACAGGATCAAAGTAAGTGATTTCTGTTGGAAAACTTTATATTCGAATTTAACAGAGGATTAAATTTCAACTGGTTAACTTATTGGTGTTGGAAAACTTTATGATCAAATTTAACACATGATCATACTTTAACTGAATGTTGTTGGAAAACTTTATGTACAAATTTAACACAGGATCAAATTTAACTGATAGCCGTTTAAAATTTGTATGTTCAAATTTAACACAGGATTACACATTAACTTGTTATTGTTGGAAATCTTTATGTTCACATTTAACACATGATCATACTTTAACTGAATGTTGTTGGAAAACTTTATGTTCGAATATAAAACTGGATCAAACTTTAACTGATTGGTGTTGTAAAACTTTATGTTCATATTTAACACATGATTAAACATTAACTTATTATTGTTGGAAACCTCTATCTTCAAATTTAACACAGGATCAAACTTTAACTGATTATTGATGGAAAACTTTACGAATTTAACACAGGATGAATCTTGTACAGATTCCTGTTGGAAAACTATCTGTTCATATTTAAAACAGGATCAAATTTAACTGATAGCTGTTGAAAATTTGTATGTTCAAATTTAACACTGCATCAAACATTAACTTATTTTTTTTGGAAAACTTTATGTTCAAATTTAACACAAGATTAAACATTAACTAATTATTGTTGGAAATCTTTATGTTCACATTGAACACAGGATCATACTTTAACTGATTGTTGTTGGAAAACTATGTTCAAATATAAAACAGGATCAAACATTAACTGATTGCTGTTGGAAAACTTTATGTTCATATTTAACAAAGGATCAAATTTAACTGATAGCTGTTGAAAATTTCTATGTTCAAATTTAACACTGCATCAGACATTTACTTATCATTGTTTGGAAAACTTTACGTTCACATTTAATACAGGATCAAACTTTAACTGATTATTGTTGGAAAACTTTAGGTTTGATTTTAACACAGAATAAAACTTTAAATGATTCCTGTTGGAAAAATTTATATTAACATTTAACACAGAATAAAACTTTAACTTATTGGTGTTGGAAAACTTTATTTTCGCATTTAACACAGGATCAATCTAAGTGATTTCTGTTGGAAAACTTTATGTTCGAATTTAACAGAGGATTAAATTTCAATTGATTAACTTATTGGTGTTGGAAAACTTTATGATCAAATTTAACACATGATCATACTTTAACTGAATGTTGTTGGAAAACTTTATGTACAAATTTAACACAGGATCAAATTTAACTGATAGCCGTTTAAAATTTGTATGTTCAAATTTAACACAGGATTAAACATTAACTTATTATTGTTGGAAGTCTTTATGTTCACATTTAACACATGATCATAATTTAACTGAATGTTGTTGGAAAACTTTATGTTCAAATATAAAACAGGATAAAATTTTAACTGATTGCTGTTGGAAAACTTTCTGTTCATATTTAAAATAGGATCAAATTTAACTGATAGCTGGTGAAAATTTGTATGTTCAAATTTAACACAGGATTAAACATTAACTTATTAGGGCTGGAAACCTGTATCTTCAAATTTAACACAGGATCAACTTGAACTAATTACTGTTGGAAAACTTTATGTACAAATTTAACACAGGATCAAACTTTGTGATTTCTTTTGGAATACTTTATGTTCGAATTTAACACAAGATTAAGCATTAACTTATTATTGTTGGATATCTTTATGTTCACATTTAACACATGATCACTCTTTAACTGAATGTTGTTGGAAAACTTTATGTTCATATTTAACACAGGATTAAACATTAACTTATTATCATTGGAAACCTTTATCTTCAAATTTAACACAGGATCAATCTTGAACTAATTACTGTTGGAAAACTTTATGTACAATTTTAACACAGGTTCAAACTTTGTGATTTCTTTTGGAATACTTTATGTTCGAATTTACACAAGATTAAACATTATCTTATTATTGTTGGAAATCTTTATGTTCACATTTAACTCATGATCATACTTTAACTGAATGTTGTTGGAAAGCTTTATGTTCAAATATAAAACAGGATCAAATTTTAACTGATTGCTGTTGGAAAACTTTACGTTCATATTTAACACAGGATTAAACATTAACTCATTATTGTTGGAAACATTTATCTTCAAATTTAACAGAGAATCAAACTTGAACTAGTTACTGTTGGAAAGCTTTATGTTCACATTTAACACAGGACCATACTTTTACTGATTGTTGTTGGAAAACTTTATGTTCAAATATAAAACAGGATCAAACTTGAACTGATTGCTGTTGGAAAACTTTGTGTTCATATTTAAAATAGGATCAAACTTTTACTGATTGTTGTTGGAAAACTTTATGTTCAAATATAAAACAGGATCAAACTTGAACTGATTGCTGTTGGAAAAATTTCTGTTCATATTTAAAATAGGATCAAATTTAACTGATAGCTGTTGAAAATTTGTATGTTCAAATTTAACACAGGATTAAACATTAACTTATTAGGGTTGGAAACCTGTATCTTCAAATTTAACACAGGATCAACTTGATCAACTGTTGGAAAACTTTACATTCAAATTTAACACAGGATCAAACTTTAACTGATTATTGATGGGAAAGTTTACGTTTGAATTTAACACAGGATGAATCTTGTTCAGATTCCTGTAAGAAAACTATCTGTTCAGATTTAAAGCAGGATCAAATTTAACAGATTGTTGTTGAAAAATTTTATGTTCAAAATTTAACACAGGATTAAACATTAACTTATTATTGTTGGAAATCTTTATGTTCGCATTTAACACATGATCATACTTTAACTGAATGTTGTTGGAAAACTTTATGTTCAAATATAAAACAGGATCAAACTTTAACTGAATACTTTATGTTCAAATAAAAAACTGGACCAAACTTTAACTGATTGCTGTTGGAAAATTGTATGCTCAAATTTAACACAAGATTAGACATTAACTAATTATTGTTGGAAATCTTTATGTTCACCCTTAACGCAGGATCATACTTTAACTGAATGTTGTTGGAAAACTTTATGTTCAAATATAAAACTGGATCAAACTTTAACTGATTGCTGTTGGAAAACTTTATGTTCATATTTAAAACAGGATCATATTTAACTGATAGCTGTTGAAAATTTGTATGTTCAAATTTAACACAGGATTAAACATTAACTTATTATTGTTGGAAGTCTTTATGTTCACATTTAACACATGATCATACTTTAACTGAATGTTGTTGGAAAACTTAATGTTCAAACAAAAACTGGATCAAACTTTTACTGATTGCTGTTGGAAAACATTATGTTCATATTTAACACAGGATTAAACATTAACTTATAATTGTTGGAAACCTTTATCTTCAAATTTAACACAGGATCAAACTTGAACTGATTACTTTAACTGATTATTGATTGAAATCTTTACGGTTGAATTTAACACAGGATGAATCTTGTACAGATTCCTGTTGGAAAACTATCTGTTCAGATTTAAAACAGGATCAAATTTAACTGATACCTGTTGGAAAATTGTATGCTCAAATTTAACACAGGATTACACATTAACTTGTTATTGTTGGAAATCTTTATGTTCACATTTAACACATGATCATACTTTAACTGAATGTTGTTGGAAAACTTTATGTTCATATTTAAAGCAGGATCAAATTTAACTGATAGCTGTTGGAAAACTTTCTGTTCATATTTAAAACAGGATCATATTTAACTGATAGCTGTTGAAAATTTGTATGTTCAAATTTAACACAGGATTAAACATTAACTTATTATTGTTGGAAGTCTTTATGTTCACATTTAACACATGATCATACTTTAACTGAATGTTGTTGGAAAACTTTATGTTCAAATATAAAACAGGATCAAATTTTAACTGATTGCTGTTGGAAAACTTTACGTTCATATTTAACGCAGGATTAAACATTAACTTATTATTGTTGGAAACCTTTATCTTCAAATTTAACAGAGAATCAAACTTGAGCTAGTTACTGTTGGAAAACTTTATGTTCACATTTAACACAGGATCATACTTTTACTGATTGTTGTTGGAAAACTTTATGTTCAAATATAAAACAGGATCAAACTTGTACTGATTGCTGTTGGAAAACTTTCTTTTCCTATTTAAAATAGGATCAAACTTTTACTGATTGTTGTTGGAAAACTTTATGTTCAAATATAAAACAGGATCAAACTTGAACTGATTGCTGTTGGAAAATTTTCTGTTAATATTTAAAATAGGATCAAATTTAACTGATAGCTGTTTAAAATTTGTATGTTCAAATTTAACACAGGATTAAAAATTAACTTATTAGGGTTGGAAACCTGTATCTTCAAATTTAACACAGGATCGACTTGAACTAATTACTGTTGGAAAACTTTATGTACAAATTTAACACAGGATCAAACTTTGTGATTTCTGTTGGAATATTTATGTTCGAATTTAACACAGGATTACACATTAACTTGTTATTGTTGGAAATCTTTATGTTCACATTTAACACATGATCATACTTTAACTGAATGTTGTTGGAAAACTTTATGTTCATATTTAAAGCAGGATCAAATTTAACTGATAGCTGTTGGAAAACTTTCTGTTCATATTTAAAACAGGATCATATTTAACTGATAGCTGTTGAAAATTTGTATGTTCAAATTTAACACAGGATTAAACATTAACTTATTATTGTTGGAAGTCTTTATGTTCACATTTAACACATGATCATACTTTAACTGAATGTTGTTGGAAAACTTTATGTTCAAATATAAAACAGGATCAAATTTTAACTGATTGCTGTTGGAAAACTTTACGTTCATATTTAACGCAGGATTAAACATTAACTTATTATTGTTGGAAACCTTTATCTTCAAATTTAACAGAGAATCAAACTTGAACTAGTTACTGTTGGAAAACTTTATGTTCACATTTAACACAGGATCATACTTTTACTGATTGTTGTTGGAAAACTTTATGTTCAAATATAAAACAGGATCAAACTTGTACTGATTGCTGTTGGAAAACTTTCTTTTCCTATTTAAAATAGGATCAAACTTTTACTGATTGTTGTTGGAAAACTTTATGTTCAAATATAAAACAGGATCAAACTTGAACTGATTGCTGTTGGAAAATTTTCTGTTAATATTTAATATAGGATCAAATTTAACTGATAGCTGTTTAAAATTTGTATGTTCAAATTTAACACAGGATTAAAAATTAACTTATTAGGGTTGGAAACCTGTATCTTCAAATTTAACACAGGATCGACTTGAACTAATTACTGTTGGAAAACTTTATGTACAAATTTAACACAGGATCAAACTTTGTGATTTCTGTTGGAATATTTATGTTCGAATTTAACACAGGATTACACATTAACTTGTTATTGTTGGAAATCTTTATGTTCACATTTAACACATGATCATACTTTAACTGAATGTTGTTGGAAAACTTTATGTTCATATTTAAAGCAGGATCAAATTTAACTGATAGCTGTTGGAAAACTTTCTGTTCATATTTAAAACAGGATCATATTTAACTGATAGCTGTTGAAAATTTGTATGTTCAAATTTAACACAGGATTAAACATTAACTTATTATTGTTGGAAGTCTTTATGTTCACATTTAACACATGATCATACTTTAACTGAATGTTGTTGGAAAACTTTATGTTCAAATATATAACAGGATCAAATTTTAACTGATTGCTGTTGGAATACTTTACGTTCATATTTAACACAGGATTAAACATTAACTTATTATTGTTGGAAACCTTTATCTTCAAATTTAACACAGAATCAAACTTGAACTAGTTACTGTTGGAAAACTTTATGTTCACATTTAACACAGGATCAAACTTGAACTAATTACTGTTGGAAAACTTTATGTACAAATTTAACTCAGGATCAAACTTTGTGATTTCTGTTGGAATACTTTATGTTCGAATTTAACACAAGATTAAACATTAACTAATTATTGTTGGATATCTTTATGTTTACAATTAAAACAGGGTCAAATTTAACTGATAGCAGTTGAAAATTTGTATGTTCACATTTAACACAGGATCAAACTTTAACTGATTTCTGTTGGAAAACTTTATGTTCATATTTAACACAGGATTAAACATTAACTTATTTTTCGGCTCCGAATCATGGGTCCTCTACCGGCATCACCTACGGCACCTAGAACGCTTCCACCAGCGTTGTCTCCGCTCCATCCTCAACATCCATTGGAGCGCTTTCATCCCTAACGTCGAAGTACTCGAGATGGCAGAGGTCAACAGCATCGAGTCCACGCTGCTGAAGATCCAGCTGCGCTGGGTGGGTCACGTCTACAGAATGGAGGAACATCGCCTTCCCAAGATCGTGTTATATGGCGAGCTCTCCACTGGCCACCGTGACAGAGGTGCACCAAAGAAAAGGTACAAGGACTGCCTAAAGAAATCTCTGGGTGCCTGCCACATTGACCACCGCCAGTGGGCTGATATCGCCTCAAACCGTGCATCTTGGCGCCTCAAAGTTTGGCGGGCAGCAACCTCCTTTGAAGAAGACCGCAGAGCCCACCTCACTGACAAAAGGCAAAGGAGGAAAAACCCAACACCCAACCCCAACCAACCAATTTTCCCCTACAGCCGCTGCAACCGTGTCTGCCTGTCCCGCATTGGACTTGTAGGCCACAAATGAGCCTGCAAATGACGTGGACTTTTAAATCTTCGTCCGCGAAGCCAAGACAAAGAAGAAGAATTATTCTTGGAAATCTTTATGTTCACATTTAACACATGATCATACTTTAACTGAATGTTGTTGGAAAACTTTATGTACAAATTTAACACAGGATCAAATTTAACTGATAGCCGTTTAAAATTTGTATGTTCAAATTTAACACAGGATTACACATTAACTTGTTATTGTTGGAAATCTTTATGTTCAAATATAAAACAGGATCAAACTTGTACTGATTGCTGTTGGAAAACTTTCTTTTCCTATTTAAAATAGGATCAAACTTTTACTGATTGTTGTTGGAAAACTTTATGTTCAAATATAAAACAGGATCAAACTTGAACTGATTGCTGTTGGAAAATTTTCTGTTAATATTTAAAATAGGATCAAATTTAACTGATAGCTGTTTAAAATTTGTATGTTCAAATTTAACACAGGATTAAAAATTAACTTATTAGGGTTGGAAACCTGTATCTTCAAATTTAACACAGGATCGACTTGAACTAATTACTGTTGGAAAACTTTATGTACAAATTTAACACAGGATCAAACTTTGTGATTTCTGTTGGAATATTTATGTTCGAATTTAACACAGGATTACACATTAACTTGTTATTGTTGGAAATCTTTATGTTCACATTTAACACATGATCATACTTTAACTGAATGTTGTTGGAAAACTTTATGTTCATATTTAAAGCAGGATCAAATTTAACTGATAGCTGTTGGAAAACTTTCTGTTCATATTTAAAACAGGATCATATTTAACTGATAGCTGTTGAAAATTTGTATGTTCAAATTTAACACAGGATTAAACATTAACTTATTATTGTTGGAAGTCTTTATGTTCACATTTAACACATGATCATACTTTAACTGAATGTTGTTGGAAAACTTTATGTTCAAATATATAACAGGATCAAATTTTAACTGATTGCTGTTGGAATACTTTACGTTCATATTTAACACAGGATTAAACATTAACTTATTATTGTTGGAAACCTTTATCTTCAAATTTAACACAGGATCAAACTTGAACTAATTACTGTTGGAAAACTTTATGTTCACATTTAACACAGGATCAAACTTGAACTAATTACTGTTGGAAAACTTTATGTACAAATTTAACTCAGGATCAAACTTTGTGATTTCTGTTGGAATACTTTATGTTCGAATTTAACACAAGATTAAACATTAACTAATTATTGTTGGATATCTTTATGTTTACAATTAAAACAGGGTCAAATTTAACTGATAGCAGTTGAAAATTTGTATGTTCACATTTAACACAGGATCAAACTTTAACTGATTTCTGTTGGAAAACTTTATGTTCATATTTAACACAGGATTAAACATTAACTTATTTTTCGGCTCCGAATCATGGGTCCTCTACCGGCATCACCTACGGCACCTAGAACGCTTCCACCAGCGTTGTCTCCGCTCCATCCTCAACATCCATTGGAGCGCTTTCATCCCTAACGTCGAAGTACTCGAGATGGCAGAGGTCAACAGCATCGAGTCCACGCTGCTGAAGATCCAGCTGCGCTGGGTGGGTCACGTCTCCAGAATGGAGGAACATCGCCTTCCCAAGATCGTGTTATATGGCGAGCTCTCCACTGGCCACCGTGACAGAGGTGCACCAAAGAAAAGGTACAAGGACTGCCTAAAGAAATCTCTGGGTGCCTGCCACATTGACCACCGCCAGTGGGCTGATATCGCCTCAAACCGTGCATCTTGGCGCCTCACAGTTTGGCGGGCAGCAACCTCCTTTGAAGAAGACCGCAGAGCCCACCTCACTGACAAAAGGCAAAGGAGGAAAAACCCAACACCCAACCCCAACCAACCAATTTTCCCCTACAGCCGCTGCAACCGTGTCTGCCTGTCCCGCATTGGACTTGTAGGCCACAAATGAGCCTGCAAATGACGTGGACTTTTAAATCTTCGTCCGCGAAGCCAAGACAAAGAAGAAGAATTATTCTTGGAAATCTTTATGTTCACATTTAACACATGATCATACTTTAACTGAATGTTGTTGGAAAACTTTATGTACAAATTTAACACAGGATCAAATTTAACTGATAGCCGTTTAAAATTTGTATGTTCAAATTTAACACAGGATTACACATTAACTTGTTATTGTTGGAAATCTTTATGTTCACATTTAACACATGATCATACTTTAACTGAATGTTGTTGGAAAACTTTATGTTCAAACATAAAACTGGATCAAACTTTAACTGATTGGTGTTGGAAAACTTTATGTTCATATTTAACACATGATTAAACATTAACATATTATTGTTGGAAACCTCTATCTTCAAATTTAACACAGGATCAAACTTTAACTGATTATTGATGGAAAACTTTACGTTCGAATTTAACACAGGATGAATCTTGTACAGATTCCTGTTGGAAAACTATCTGTTCATATTTAAAACAGGATCAAATTTAACTGATAGCTGTTGAAAATTTGAATGTTCAAATTTAACACTGCATCAAACATTAACTTATCATTTTTTGGAAAACATTACGTTCACATTTAATACAGGATCAAACTTTAACTGATTATTGTTGGAAAACTTTAGGTTTGATTTTAACACAGAATAAAACTTTAAATGATTCCTGTTGGAAAAATTTATATTAATATTTAACACAGAATAAAACTTTAACTTATTGGTGTTGGAAAACTTTATGTTCGCATTTAACACAGGATCAAACTAAGTGATTTCTGTTGGAAAACTTTATGTTCGAATTTAACAGAGGATTAAATTTCAACTGATTAACTTATTGGTGTTGGAAAACTTTATGATCAAATTTAACACATGATCATACTTTAACTGAATGTTGTTGGAAAACTTTATGTACAAATTTAACACAGGATCAAATTTAACTGATAGCCGTTTAAAATTTGTATGTTCAAATTTAACACAGGATTACACATTAACTTGTTATTGTTGGAAATCTTTATGTTCACATTTAACACATGATCATACTTTAACTGAATGTTGTTGGAAAACTTTATGTTCATATTTAAAGCAGGATCAAATTTAACTGATAGCTGTTGGAAAACTTTCTGTTCATATTTAAAACAGGATCATATTTAACTGATAGCTGTTTCAAAATTTGTATGTTCAAATTTAACACAGGATTAAACATTAACTTATTATTGTTGGAAGTCTTTATGTTCACATTTAACACATGATCATACTTTAACTGAATGTTGTTGGAAAACTTTATGTTCAAATATAAAACACGATCAAATTTTAACTGATTGATGTTGGAAAACTTTACGTTCATATTTAACACAGGATTAAACATTAACTTATTATTGTTGGAAACCTTTAGGTTTGATTTTAATACAGAATAAAACTTTAAATTATTCCTGTTGGAAAAATTTATATTAATATTTAACACAGAATAAAACTTTAACTTATTGGTGTTGGAAAACTTTATGTTCCCATTTAACACAGGATCAAACGAAGTGATTGCTGTTGGAAAACTTCATGTTCAAATATAAAACAGGATCAAACATTAACTGATTGCTGTTGGAAAACTTTATGTTCATATTTAACACAGGATTAAACATTAACTTATAATTGTTGGAAACCTTTATCTTCAAATTTAACACAGGATCAAACTTGAAATGATTACTTTAACTGATTATTGATGGAAAACTTTACGGTTGAATTTAACACAGGATGAATCTTTTACAGATTCCTGTTGGAAAACTATCTGTTCAGATTTAAAACAGGATCAAATTTAACTGATAGCTGTTGAAAAATTGTATGCTCAAATTTAACACAAGATTAGACATTAACTAATTATTGTTGGAAATCTTTATGTTCACCCTTAACGCAGGATCATACTTTAACTGAATGTTGTTGGAAAACTTTATGTTCAAATATAAAACTGGATCAAACTTTAACTGATTGCTGTTGGAAAACTTTATGTTCATATTGAAAGCAGGATTAAATTTAACTGATTGTTGTTGGAAAACTTTATGTACAAATTTAACACAGGATCAAATTTAACTGATAGCCGTTTAAAATTTGTATGTTCAAATTTAGCACAGGATTACACATTAACTTGTTATTGTTGGAAATCTTTATGTTCACATTTAACACATGATCATACTTTAACTGAATGTTGTTGGAAAACTTTATGTTCAAATATAAAACTGGATCAAACTTTAACTGATAATTGATGGAAAACTTTACGTTTGAATTTAACACAGGAAGAATCTTGTACATATTCCTGTTGGAAAACAATCTGTTCAGATTTAAAACAGGATCAAATTTAACTGATAGCTGTGGAAAATTTGTATGTTCAAATTTAACACTGCATCAAACATTAACTTTTTTTTTGGAAAACTTTATGTTCAAATTTAACACAAGATTAAACATTAACTAATTATTGTTGGAAATCTTTATGTTCGCATTGAACACAGGATCATACTTTAACTGATTGTTGTTGGAAAACTATGTTCAAATATAAAACAGGATCAAACATTAACTGATTGCTGTTGGAAAACTTTATGTTCATATTTAACACAGGATCAAATTTAACTGATAGCTGTTGAAAATTTGTATGTTCAAATTTAACCCTGCATCAGACATTTACTTATCATTGTTTGGAAAACTTTACGTTCACATTTAATACAGGATCAAACTTTAACTGATTATTGTTGGAAAACTTTAGGTTTGATTTTAACACAGAATAAAACTTTAAATGATTCCTGTTGGAAAAATTTATATTAATATTTAACACAGAATAAAACGTTAACTTATTGGTGTTGGAAAACTTTATGTTCGCATTTAACACAGGATCAAAGTAAGTGATTTCTGTTGGAAAACTTTATATTCGAATTTAACAGAGGATTAAATTTCAACTGGTTAACTTATTGGTGTTGGAAAACTTTATGATCAAATTTAACACATGATCATACTTTAACTGAATGTTGTTGGAAAACTTTATGTACAAATTTAACACAGGATCAAATTTAACTGATAGCCGTTTAAAATTTGTATGTTCAAATTTAACACAGGATTACACATTAACTTGTTATTGTTGGAAATCTTTATGTTCACATTTAACACATGATCATACTTTAACTGAATGTTGTTGGAAAACTTTATGTTCGAATATAAAACTGGATCAAACTTTAACTGATTGGTGTTGTAAAACTTTATGTTCATATTTAACACATGATTAAACATTAACTTATTATTGTTGGAAACCTCTATCTTCAAATTTAACACAGGATCAAACTTTAACTGATTATTGATGGAAAACTTTACGAATTTAACACAGGATGAATCTTGTACAGATTCCTGTTGGAAAACTATCTGTTCATATTTAAAACAGGATCAAATTTAACTGATAGCTGTTGAAAATTTGTATGTTCAAATTTAACACTGCATCAAACATTAACTTATTTTTTTTGGAAAACTTTATGTTCAAATTTAACACAAGATTAAACATTAACTAATTATTGTTGGAAATCTTTATGTTCACATTGAACACAGGATCATACTTTAACTGATTGTTGTTGGAAAACTATGTTCAAATATAAAACAGGATCAAACATTAACTGATTGCTGTTGGAAAACTTTATGTTCATATTTAACAAAGGATCAAATTTAACTGATAGCTGTTGAAAATTTCTATGTTCAAATTTAACACTGCATCAGACATTTACTTATCATTGTTTGGAAAACTTTACGTTCACATTTAATACAGGATCAAACTTTAACTGATTATTGTTGGAAAACTTTAGGTTTGATTTTAACACAGAATAAAACTTTAAATGATTCCTGTTGGAAAAATTTATATTAACATTTAACACAGAATAAAACTTTAACTTATTGGTGTTGGAAAACTTTATTTTCGCATTTAACACAGGATCAATCTAAGTGATTTCTGTTGGAAAACTTTATGTTCGAATTTAACAGAGGATTAAATTTCAATTGATTAACTTATTGGTGTTGGAAAACTTTATGATCAAATTTAACACATGATCATACTTTAACTGAATGTTGTTGGAAAACTTTATGTACAAATTTAACACAGGATCAAATTTAACTGATAGCCGTTTAAAATTTGTATGTTCAAATTTAACACAGGATTAAACATTAACTTATTATTGTTGGAAGTCTTTATGTTCACATTTAACACATGATCATAATTGAACTGAATGTTGTTGGAAAACTTTATGTTCAAATATAAAACAGGATAAAATTTTAACTGATTGCTGTTGGAAAACTTTCTGTTCATATTTAAAATAGGATCAAATTTAACTGATAGCTGGTGAAAATTTGTATGTTCAAATTTAACACAGGATTAAACATTAACTTATTAGGGCTGGAAACCTGTATCTTCAAATTTAACACAGGATCAACTTGAACTAATTACTGTTGGAAAACTTTATGTACAAATTTAACACAGGATCAAACTTTGTGATTTCTTTTGGAATACTTTATGTTCGAATTTACACAAGATTAAACATTAACTTATTATTGTTGGAAATCTTTATGTTCACATTTAACTCATGATCATACTTTAATTGAATGTTGTTGGAAAACATTATGTTCAAATATAAAACAGTATCAAACTTTAACTGATTGCTGTTGGAAAACTTTATGTTCATATTTAACACAGGATTAAACATTAACTTATTATCGTTGGAAACCTTTATCTTCAAATTTAACACAGGATCAAACTTGAACTAATTACTGTTGGAAAACTTTATGTACAAATTTAACACAGGATCAAACTTTGTGATTTCTGTTCGAATACTTTATTTTCGAATTTAACACAAGATTAAACATTAACTTATTACTGCTGGAAATCTTTATGTTCACATTTAACACATGATCATACTTTAACTGAATGTTGTTGGAAAGCTTTATGTTCAAATATAAAACAGGATCAAATTTTAACTGATTGCTGTTGGAAAACTTTACGTTCATATTTAACACAGGATTAAACATTAACTCATTATTGTTGGAAACATTTATCTTCAAATTTAACAGAGAATCAAACTTGAACTAGTTACTGTTGGAAAGCTTTATATTCACATTTAACACAGGACCATACTTTTACTGATTGTTGTTGGAAAACTTTATGTTCAAATATAAAACAGGATCAAACTTGAACTGATTGCTGTTGGAAAACTTTGTGTTCATATTTAAAATAGGATCAAACTTTTACTGATTGTTGTTGGAAAACTTTATGTTCAAATATAAAACAGGATCAAACTTGAACTGATTGCTGTTGGAAAAATTTCTGTTCATATTTAAAATAGGATCAAATTTAACTGATAGCTGTTGAAAATTTGTATGTTCAAATTTAACACAGGATTAAACATTAACTTATTAGGGTTGGAAACCTGTATCTTCAAATTTAACACAGGATCAACTTGATCAACTGTTGGAAAACTTTACATTCAAATTTAACACAGGATCTAACTTTGTGATTTCTTTTGGAATACTTTATGTTCGAATTTAACACAGGATTAAACATTAACTTATTCCTGTTGGAAATCTTTATCTTCAAATTTAACACAGGATCAAACTTGAACTAATTACTGTTGGAAAACTTTACGTTCATATTTAACACAGGATCAAACTTTAACTGATTATTGATGGGAAAGTTTACGTTTGAATTTAACACAGGATGAATCTTGTTCAGATTCCTGTAAGAAAACTATCTGTTCAGATTTAAAGCAGGATCAAATTTAACAGATTGTTGATGAAAAATTTTATGTTCAAAATTTAACACAGGATTAAACATTAACTTATTATTGTTGGAAATCTTTATGTTCGCATTTAACACATGATCATACTTTAACTGAATGTTGTTGGAAAACTTTATGTTCAAATATAAAACAGGATCAAACTTTAACTGAATACTTTATGTTCAAATAAAAAACTGGACCAAACTTTAACTGATTGCTGTTGGAAAACATTATGTTCATATTTAACACAGGATTAAACATTAACTTGTTTTTGTTGGAAACATTTATCTTCAAATTTAACACAGGATCAAACTTGAACTAATTACTGTTGGAAAACTTTATGTTGAAATATAAAACAGGATCAAACTTGAACTGATTGCTGTTGGAAAACTTTATGTTCATATTTAAAATAGGATCAAATTTAACTGATGGCTGTTGAAAATTTGTATGTTCAAATTTAACACAGGATTAAACATTAACTTATTAGGGTTGAAAATTTGTATGTTCAAATTTAACATTGCATCAAACAAAAACTTATTTTTTTTGGAAAACTTTATGTACAATTTTAACACAGGATCAAACTTTGTGATTTCTTTTGGAATACTTTATGTTCGAATTTACACAAGATTAAACATTAACTTATTATTGTTGGATATCTTTATGTTCACATTTAACACATGATCATACTTTAACTGAATGTTGTTGGAAAACTTTATGTTCATATTTAACACAGGATTAAACATTAACTTATTATCATTGGAAACCTTTATCTTCAAATTTAACACAGGATCAATCTTGAACTAATTACTGTTTGAAAACTTTATGTACAATTTTAACACAAGATCTACTCTTTGCAGATGATGCCGCTTTAGTTGCCCATTCAGAGCCAGCTCTTCAGCGCTTGACGTCCTGCTTTGCGGAAACTGCCAAAATGTTTGGCCTGGAAGTCAGCCTGAAGAAAACTGAGGTCCTCCATCAGCCAGCTCCCCACCATGACTACCAGCCCCCCCACATCTCCATCGGGCACACAAAACTCAAAACGGTCAACCAGTTTACCTATCTCGGCTGCACCATTTCATCAGATGCAAGGATCGACAATGAGATAGACAACAGACTCGCCAAGGCAAATAGCGCCTTTGGAAGACTACACAAAAGAGTCTGGAAAAACAACCAACTGAAAAACCTCACAAAGATAAGCGTATACAGAGCCGTTGTCATACCCACACTCCTGTTCGGCTCCGAATCATGGGTCCTCTACCGGCACCACCTACGGCTCCTAGAACGCTTCCACCAGCGTTGTCTCCGCTCCATCCTCAACATCCATTGGAGCGCTCACACCCCTAACGTCGAGGTACTCGAGATGGCAGAGGTCGACAGCATCGAGTCCACGCTGCTGAAGATCCAGCTGCGCTGGATGGGTCACGTCTCCAGAATGGAGGACCATCGCCTTCCCAAGATCGTATTATATGGCGAGCTCTCCACTGGCCACCGTGACAGAGGTGCACCAAAGAAAAGGTACAAGGACTGCCTAAAGAAATCTCTTGGTGCCTGCCACATTGACCACCGCCAGTGGGCTGATAACGCCTCAAACCGTGCATCTTGGCGCCTCACAGTTTGGCGGGCAGCAGCCTCCTTTGAAGAAGACCGCAGAGCCCACCTCACTGACAAAAGGCAAAGGAGGAAAAACCCAACACCCAACCCCAACCAACCAATTTTCCCTTGCAACCGCTGCAATCGTGTCTGCCTGTCCCGCATCGGACTGGTCAGCCACAAACGAGCCTGCAGCTGACGTGGACTTTTTACCCCCTCCATAAATCTTCGTCCGCGAAGCCAAGCCAAAGAAACATTAACTTATTATCATTGGAAACCTTTATCTTCAAATTTAACACAGGATCAATCTTGAACTAATTACTGTTTGAAAACTTTATGTACAATTTTAACACAGGATCAAACTTTGTGATTTCTTTTGGAATACTTTATGTTCGAATTTACACAAGATTAAACATTAACTTATTATTGTTGGATATCTTTATGTTCACATTTAACACATGATCATACTTTAACTGAATGTTGTTGGAAAACTTTATGTTCATATTTAACACAGGATTAAACATTAACTTATTATCATTGGAAACCTTTATCTTCAAATTTAACACAGGATCAATCTTGAACTAATTACTGTTTGAAAACTTTATGTACAATTTTAACACAGGATCAAACTTGAAATGATTACTTTAACTGATTATTGATGGAAAACTTTACGGTTGAATTTAACACAGGATGAATCTTTTACAGATTCCTGTTGGAAAACTATCTGTTCAGATTTAAAACAGGATCAAATTTAACTGATAGCTGTTGGAAAATTGTATGCTCAAATTTAACACAAGATTAGACATTAACTAATTATTGTTGGAAATCTTTATGTTCACCCTTAACGCAGGATCATACTTTAACTGAATGTTGTTGGAAAACTTTATGTTCAAATATAAAACTGGATCAAACTTTAACTGATTGCTGTTGGAAAACTTTATGTTCATATTGAAAGCAGGATTAAATTTAACTGATTGTTGTTGGAAAACTTTATGTACAAATTTAACACAGGATCAAATTTAACTGATAGCCGTTTAAAATTTGTATGTTCAAATTTAGCACAGGATTACACATTAACTTGTTATTGTTGGAAATCTTTATGTTCACATTTAACACATGATCATACTTTAACTGAATGTTGTTGGAAAACTTTATGTTCAAATATAAAACTGGATCAAACTTTAACTGATAATTGATGGAAAACTTTACGTTTGAATTTAACACAGGAAGAATCTTGTACATATTCCTGTTGGAAAACAATCTGTTCAGATTTAAAACAGGATCAAATTTAACTGATAGCTGTGGAAAATTTGTATGTTCAAATTTAACACTGCATCAAACATTAACTTTTTTTTTGGAAAACTTTATGTTCAAATTTAACACAAGATTAAACATTAACTAATTATTGTTGGAAATCTTTATGTTCGCATTGAACACAGGATCATACTTTAACTGATTGTTGTTGGAAAACTATGTTCAAATATAAAACAGGATCAAACATTAACTGATTGCTGTTGGAAAACTTTATGTTCATATTTAACACAGGATCAAATTTAACTGATAGCTGTTGAAAATTTGTATGTTCAAATTTAACCCTGCATCAGACATTTACTTATCATTGTTTGGAAAACTTTACGTTCACATTTAATACAGGATCAAACTTTAACTGATTATTGTTGGAAAACTTTAGGTTTGATTTTAACACAGAATAAAACTTTAAATGATTCCTGTTGGAAAAATTTATATTAATATTTAACACAGAATAAAACTTTAACTTATTGGTGTTGGAAAACTTTATGTTCGCATTTAACACAGGATCAAAGTAAGTGATTTCTGTTGGAAAACTTTATATTCGAATTTAACAGAGGATTAAATTTCAACTGGTTAACTTATTGGTGTTGGAAAACTTTATGATCAAATTTAACACATGATCATACTTTAACTGAATGTTGTTGGAAAACTTTATGTACAAATTTAACACAGGATCAAATTTAACTGATAGCCGTTTAAAATTTGTATGTTCAAATTTAACACAGGATTACACATTAACTTGTTATTGTTGGAAATCTTTATGTTCACATTTAACACATGATCATACTTTAACTGAATGTTGTTGGAAAACTTTATGTTCGAATATAAAACTGGATCAAACTTTAACTGATTGGTGTTGTAAAACTTTATGTTCATATTTAACACATGATTAAACATTAACTTATTATTGTTGGAAACCTCTATCTTCAAATTTAACACAGGATCAAACTTTAACTGATTATTGATGGAAAACTTTACGAATTTAACACAGGATGAATCTTGTACAGATTCCTGTTGGAAAACTATCTGTTCATATTTAAAACAGGATCAAATTTAACTGATAGCTGTTGAAAATTTGTATGTTCAAATTTAACACTGCATCAAACATTAACTTATTTTTTTTGGAAAACTTTATGTTCAAATTTAACACAAGATTAAACATTAACTAATTATTGTTGGAAATCTTTATGTTCACATTGAACACAGGATCATACTTTAACTGATTGTTGTTGGAAAACTATGTTCAAATATAAAACAGGATCAAACATTAACTGATTGCTGTTGGAAAACTTTATGTTCATATTTAACAAAGGATCAAATTTAACTGATAGCTGTTGAAAATTTCTATGTTCAAATTTAACACTGCATCAGACATTTACTTATCATTGTTTGGAAAACTTTACGTTCACATTTAATACAGGATCAAACTTTAACTGATTATTGTTGGAAAACTTTAGGTTTGATTTTAACACAGAATAAAACTTTAAATGATTCCTGTTGGAAAAATTTATATTAACATTTAACACAGAATAAAACTTTAACTTATTGGTGTTGGAAAACTTTATTTTCGCATTTAACACAGGATCAATCTAAGTGATTTCTGTTGGAAAACTTTATGTTCGAATTTAACAGAGGATTAAATTTCAATTGATTAACTTATTGGTGTTGGAAAACTTTATGATCAAATTTAACACATGATCATACTTTAACTGAATGTTGTTGGAAAACTTTATGTACAAATTTAACACAGGATCAAATTTAACTGATAGCCGTTTAAAATTTGTATGTTCAAATTTAACACAGGATTAAACATTAACTTATTATTGTTGGAAGTCTTTATGTTCACATTTAACACATGATCATAATTTAACTGAATGTTGTTGGAAAACTTTATGTTCAAATATAAAACAGGATAAAATTTTAACTGATTGCTGTTGGAAAACTTTCTGTTCATATTTAAAATAGGATCAAATTTAACTGATAGCTGGTGAAAATTTGTATGTTCAAATTTAACACAGGATTAAACATTAACTTATTAGGGCTGGAAACCTGTATCTTCAAATTTAACACAGGATCAACTTGAACTAATTACTGTTGGAAAACTTTATGTACAAATTTAACACAGGATCAAACTTTGTGATTTCTTTTGGAATACTTTATGTTCGAATTTAACACAAGATTAAGCATTAACTTATTATTGTTGGATATCTTTATGTTCACATTTAACACATGATCACTCTTTAACTGAATGTTGTTGGAAAACTTTATGTTCATATTTAACACAGGATTAAACATTAACTTATTATCATTGGAAACCTTTATCTTCAAATTTAACACAGGATCAATCTTGAACTAATTACTGTTGGAAAACTTTATGTACAATTTTAACACAGGTTCAAACTTTGTGATTTCTTTTGGAATACTTTATGTTCGAATTTACACAAGATTAAACATTATCTTATTATTGTTGGAAATCTTTATGTTCACATTTAACTCATGATCATACTTTAACTGAATGTTGTTGGAAAGCTTTATGTTCAAATATAAAACAGGATCAAATTTTAACTGATTGCTGTTGGAAAACTTTACGTTCATATTTAACACAGGATTAAACATTAACTCATTATTGTTGGAAACATTTATCTTCAAATTTAACAGAGAATCAAACTTGAACTAGTTACTGTTGGAAAGCTTTATGTTCACATTTAACACAGGACCATACTTTTACTGATTGTTGTTGGAAAACTTTATGTTCAAATATAAAACAGGATCAAACTTGAACTGATTGCTGTTGGAAAACTTTGTGTTCATATTTAAAATAGGATCAAACTTTTACTGATTGTTGTTGGAAAACTTTATGTTCAAATATAAAACAGGATCAAACTTGAACTGATTGCTGTTGGAAAAATTTCTGTTCATATTTAAAATAGGATCAAATTTAACTGATAGCTGTTGAAAATTTGTATGTTCAAATTTAACACAGGATTAAACATTAACTTATTAGGGTTGGAAACCTGTATCTTCAAATTTAACACAGGATCAACTTGATCAACTGTTGGAAAACTTTACATTCAAATTTAACACAGGATCAAACTTTAACTGATTATTGATGGGAAAGTTTACGTTTGAATTTAACACAGGATGAATCTTGTTCAGATTCCTGTAAGAAAACTATCTGTTCAGATTTAAAGCAGGATCAAATTTAACAGATTGTTGTTGAAAAATTTTATGTTCAAAATTTAACACAGGATTAAACATTAACTTATTATTGTTGGAAATCTTTATGTTCGCATTTAACACATGATCATACTTTAACTGAATGTTGTTGGAAAACTTTATGTTCAAATATAAAACAGGATCAAACTTTAACTGAATACTTTATGTTCAAATAAAAAACTGGACCAAACTTTAACTGATTGCTGTTGGAAAATTGTATGCTCAAATTTAACACAAGATTAGACGTTAACTAATTATTGTTGGAAATCTTTATGTTCACCCTTAACGCAGGATCATACTTTAACTGAATGTTGTTGGAAAACTTTATGTTCAAATATAAAACTGGATCAAACTTTAACTGATTGCTGTTGGAAAACTTTATGTTCATATTGAAAGCAGGATTAAATTTAACTGATTGTTGTTGGAAAACTTTATGTACAAATTTAACACAGGATCAAATTTAACTGATAGCCGTTTAAAATTTGTATGTTCAAATTTAGCACAGGATTACACATTAACTTGTTATTGTTGGAAATCTTTATGTTCACATTTAACACATGATCATACTTTAACTGAATGTTGTTGGAAAACTTTATGTTCAAATATAAAACTGGATCAAACTTTAACTGATAATTGATGGAAAACTTTACGTTTGAATTTAACACAGGAAGAATCTTGTACATATTCCTGTTGGAAAACAATCTGTTCAGATTTAAAACAGGAGCAAATTTAACTGATAGCTGTGGAAAATTTGTATGTTCAAATTTAACACTGCATCAAACATTAACTTTTTTTTTGGAAAACTTTATGTTCAAATTTAACACAAGATTAAACATTAACTAATTATTGTTGGAAATCTTTATGTTCGCATTGAACACAGGATCATACTTTAACTGATTGTTGTTGGAAAACTATGTTCAAATATAAAACAGGATCAAACATTAACTGATTGCTGTTGGAAAACTTTATGTTCATATTTAACACAGGATCAAATTTAACTGATAGCTGTTGAAAATTTGTATGTTCAAATTTAACCCTGCATCAGACATTTACTTATCATTGTTTGGAAAACTTTACGTTCACATTTAATACAGGATCAAACTTTAACTGATTATTGTTGGAAAACTTTAGGTTTGATTTTAACACAGAATAAAACTTTAAATGATTCCTGTTGGAAAAATTTATATTAATATTTAACACAGAATAAAACTTTAACTTATTGGTGTTGGAAAACTTTATGTTCGCATTTAACACAGGATCAAAGTAAGTGATTTCTGTTGGAAAACTTTATATTCGAATTTAACAGAGGATTAAATTTCAACTGGTTAACTTATTGGTGTTGGAAAACTTTATGATCAAATTTAACACATGATCATACTTTAACTGAATGTTGTTGGAAAACTTTATGTACAAATTTAACACAGGATCAAATTTAACTGATAGCCGTTTAAAATTTGTATGTTCAAATTTAACACAGGATTACACATTAACTTGTTATTGTTGGAAATCTTTATGTTCACATTTAACACATGATCATACTTTAACTGAATGTTGTTGGAAAACTTTATGTTCGAATATAAAACTGGATCAAACTTTAACTGATTGGTGTTGTAAAACTTTATGTTCATATTTAACACATGATTAAACATTAACTTATTATTGTTGGAAACCTCTATCTTCAAATTTAACACAGGATCAAACTTTAACTGATTATTGATGGAAAACTTTACGAATTTAACACAGGATGAATCTTGTACAGATTCCTGTTGGAAAACTATCTGTTCATATTTAAAACAGGATCAAATTTAACTGATAGCTGTTGAAAATTTGTATGTTCAAATTTAACACTGCATCAAACATTAACTTATTTTTTTTGGAAAACTTTATGTTCAAATTTAACACAAGATTAAACATTAACTAATTATTGTTGGAAATCTTTATGTTCACATTGAACACAGGATCATACTTTAACTGATTGTTGTTGGAAAACTATGTTCAAATATAAAACAGGATCAAACATTAACTGATTGCTGTTGGAAAACTTTATGTTCATATTTAACAAAGGATCAAATTTAACTGATAGCTGTTGAAAATTTCTATGTTCAAATTTAACACTGCATCAGACATTTACTTATCATTGTTTGGAAAACTTTACGTTCACATTTAATACAGGATCAAACTTTAACTGATTATTGTTGGAAAACTTTAGGTTTGATTTTAACACAGAATAAAACTTTAAATGATTCCTGTTGGAAAAATTTATATTAACATTTAACACAGAATAAAACTTTAACTTATTGGTGTTGGAAAACTTTATTTTCGCATTTAACACAGGATCAATCTAAGTGATTTCAGTTGGAAAACTTTATGTTCGAATTTAACAGAGGATTAAATTTCAATTGATTAACTTATTGGTGTTGGAAAACTTTATGATCAAATTTAACACATGATCATACTTTAACTGAATGTTGTTGGAAAACTTTATGTACAAATTTAACACAGGATCAAATTTAACTGATAGCCGTTTAAAATTTTTTATGTTCAAATTTAACACAGGATTAAACATTAACTTATTATTGTTGGAAGTCTTTATGTTCACATTTAACACATGATCATAATTTAACTGAATGTTGTTGGAAAACTTTATGTTCAAATATAAAACAGGATAAAATTTTAACTGATTGCTGTTGGAAAACTTTCTGTTCATATTTAAAATAGGATCAAATTTAACTGATAGCTGGTGAAAATTTGTATGTTCAAATTTAACACAGGATTAAACATTAACTTATTAGGGCTGGAAACCTGTATCTTCAAATTTAACACAGGATCAACCTGAACTAATTACTGTTGTTAAACTTTATGTACAAATTTAACACAGGATCAAACTTTGTGATTTCTTTTGGAATACTTTATGTTCGAATTTACACAAGATTAAACATTAACTTATTATTGTTGGAAATCTTTATGTTCACATTTAACTCATGATCATACTTTAATTGAATGTTGTTGGAAAACATTATGTTCAAATATAAAACAGTATCAAACTTTAACTGATTGCTGTTGGAAAACTTTATGTTCATATTTAACACAGGATTAAACATTAACTTATTATCGTTGGAAACCTTTATCTTCAAATTTAACACAGGATCAAACTTGAACTAATTACTGTTGGAAAACTTTATGTTCACATTTAACACAGGATCAAACTTGAACTAATTACTGTTGGAAAACTTTATGTACAAATTTAACTCAGGATCAAACTTTGTGATTTCTGTTGGAATACTTTATGTTCGAATTTAACACAAGATTAAACATTAACTAATTATTGTTGGATATCTTTATGTTTACAATTAAAACAGGGTCAAATTTAACTGATAGCAGTTGAAAATTTGTATGTTCACATTTAACACAGGATCAAACTTTAACTGATTTCTGTTGGAAAACTTTATGTTCATATTTAACACAGGATTAAACATTAACTTATTTTTCGGCTCCGAATCATGGGTCCTCTACCGGCATCACCTACGGCACCTAGAACGCTTCCACCAGCGTTGTCTCCGCTCCATCCTCAACATCCATTGGAGCGCTTTCATCCCTAACGTCGAAGTACTCGAGATGGCAGAGGTCAACAGCATCGAGTCCACGCTGCTGAAGATCCAGCTGCGCTGGGTGGGTCACGTCTCCAGAATGGAGGAACATCGCCTTCCCAAGATCGTGTTATATGGCGAGCTCTCCACTGGCCACCGTGACAGAGGTGCACCAAAGAAAAGGTACAAGGACTGCCTAAAGAAATCTCTGGGTGCCTGCCACATTGACCACCGCCAGTGGGCTGATATCGCCTCAAACCGTGCATCTTGGCGCCTCACAGTTTGGCGGGCAGCAACCTCCTTTGAAGAAGACCGCAGAGCCCACCTCACTGACAAAAGGCAAAGGAGGAAAAACCCAACACCCAACCCCAACCAACCAATTTTCCCCTAGAGCCGCTGCAACCGTGTCTGCCTGTCCCGCATTGGACTTGTAGGCCACAAATGAGCCTGCAAATGACGTGGACTTTTAAATCTTCGTCCGCGAAGCCAAGACAAAGAAGAAGAATTATTCTTGGAAATCTTTATGTTCACATTTAACACATGATCATACTTTAACTGAATGTTGTTGGAAAACTTTATGTACAAATTTAACACAGGATCAAATTTAACTGATAGCCGTTTAAAATTTGTATGTTCAAATTTAACACAGGATTACACATTAACTTGTTATTGTGGGAAATCTTTATGTTCACATTTAACACATGATCATACTTTAACTGAATGTTGTTGGAAAACTTTATGTTCAAACATAAAACTGGATCAAACTTTAACTGATTGGTGTTGGAAAACTTTATGTTCATATTTAACACATGATTAAACATTAACATATTATTGTTGGAAACCTCTATCTTCAAATTTAACACAGGATCAAACTTTAACTGATTATTGATGGAAAACTTTACGTTCGAATTTAACACAGGATGAATCTTGTACAGATTCCTGTTGGAAAACTATCTGTTCATATTTAAAACAGGATCAAATTTAACTGATAGCTGTTGAAAATTTGAATGTTCAAATTTAACACTGCATCAAACATTAACTTATCATTTTTTGGAAAACATTACGTTCACATTTAATACAGGATCAAACTTTAACTGATTATTGTTGGAAAACTTTAGGTTTGATTTTAACACAGAATAAAACTTTAAATGATTCCTGTTGGAAAAATTTATATTAATATTTAACACAGAATAAAACTTTAACTTATTGGTGTTGGAAAACTTTATGTTCGCATTTAACACAGGATCAAACTAAGTGATTTCTGTTGGAAAACTTTATGTTCGAATTTAACAGAGGATTAAATTTCAACTGATGAACTTATTGGTGTTGGAAAACTTTATGATCAAATTTAACACATGATCATACTTTAACTGAATGTTGTTGGAAAACTTTATGTACAAATTTAACACAGGATCAAATTTAACTGATAGCCGTTTAAAATTTGTATGTTCAAATTTAACACAGGATTACACATTAACTTGTTATTGTTGGAAATCTTTATGTTCACATTTAACACATGATCATACTTTAACTGAATGTTGTTGGAAAACTTTATGTTCATATTTAAAGCAGGATCAAATTTAACTGATAGCTGTTGGAAAACTTTCTGTTCATATTTAAAACAGGATCATATTTAACTGATAGCTGTTTCAAAATTTGTATGTTCAAATTTAACACAGGATTAAACATTAACTTATTATTGTTGGAAGTCTTTATGTTCACATTTAACACATGATCATACTTTAACTGAATGTTGTTGGAAAACTTTATGTTCAAATATAAAACACGATCAAATTTTAACTGATTGATGTTGGAAAACTTTACGTTCATATTTAACACAGGATTAAACATTAACTTATTATTGTTGGAAACCTTTAGGTTTGATTTTAACACAGAATAAAACTTTAAATTATTCCTGTTGGAAAAATTTATATTAATATTTAACACAGAATAAAACTTTAACTTATTGGTGTTGGAAAACTTTATGTTCCCATTTAACACAGGATCAAACGAAGTGATTGCTGTTGGAAAACTTCATGTTCAAATATAAAACAGGATCAAACATTAACTGATTGCTGTTGGAAAACTTTATGTTCATATTTAACACAGGATTAAACATTAACTTATAATTGTTGGAAACCTTTATCTTCAAATTTAACACAGGATCAAACTTGAAATGATTACTTTAACTGATTATTGATGGAAAACTTTACGGTTGAATTTAACACAGGATGAATCTTTTACAGATTCCTGTTGGAAAACTATCTGTTCAGATTTAAAACAGGATCAAATTTAACTGATAGCTGTTGGAAAATTGTATGCTCAAATTTAACACAAGATTAGACATTAACTAATTATTGTTGGAAATCTTTATGTTCACCCTTAACGCAGGATCATACTTTAACTGAATGTTGTTGGAAAACTTTATGTTCAAATATAAAACTGGATCAAACTTTAACTGATTGCTGTTGGAAAACTTTATGTTCATATTGAAAGCAGGATTAAATTTAACTGATTGTTGTTGGAAAACTTTATGTACAAATTTAACACAGGATCAAATTTAACTGATAGCCGTTTAAAATTTGTATGTTCAAATTTAGCACAGGATTACACATTAACTTGTTATTGTTGGAAATCTTTATGTTCACATTTAACACATGATCATACTTTAACTGAATGTTGTTGGAAAACTTTATGTTCAAATATAAAACTGGATCAAACTTTAACTGATAATTGATGGAAAACTTTACGTTTGAATTTAACACAGGAAGAATCTTGTACATATTCCTGTTGGAAAACAATCTGTTCAGATTTAAAACAGGATCAAATTTAACTGATAGCTGTGGAAAATTTGTATGTTCAAATTTAACACTGCATCAAACATTAACTTTTTTTTTGGAAAACTTTATGTTCAAATTTAACACAAGATTAAACATTAACTAATTATTGTTGGAAATCTTTATGTTCGCATTGAACACAGGATCATACTTTAACTGATTGTTGTTGGAAAACTATGTTCAAATATAAAACAGGATCAAACATTAACTGATTGCTGTTGGAAAACTTTATGTTCATATTTAACACAGGATCAAATTTAACTGATAGCTGTTGAAAATTTGTATGTTCAAATTTAACCCTGCATCAGACATTTACTTATCATTGTTTGGAAAACTTTACGTTCACATTTAATACAGGATCAAACTTTAACTGATTATTGTTGGAAAACTTTAGGTTTGATTTTAACACAGAATAAAACTTTAAATGATTCCTGTTGGAAAAATTTATATTAATATTTAACACAGAATAAAACTTTAACTTATTGGTGTTGGAAAACTTTATGTTCGCATTTAACACAGGATCAAAGTAAGTGATTTCTGTTGGAAAACTTTATATTCGAATTTAACAGAGGATT
The DNA here is from genome assembly GCF_036971445.1 of Narcine bancroftii. Classification (NCBI taxonomy): domain Eukaryota; kingdom Metazoa; phylum Chordata; class Chondrichthyes; order Torpediniformes; family Narcinidae; genus Narcine; species Narcine bancroftii. The sequence goes on from NC_091480.1 coordinate 6,879,616, forward strand.
AAATTTCAACTGGTTAACTTATTGGTGTTGGAAAACTTTATGATCAAATTTAACACATGATCATACTTTAACTGAATGTTGTTGGAAAACTTTATGTACAAATTTAACACAGGATCAAATTTAACTGATAGCCGTTTAAAATTTGTATGTTCAAATTTAACACAGGATTACACATTAACTTGTTATTGTTGGAAATCTTTATGTTCACATTTAACACATGATCATACTTTAACTGAATGTTGTTGGAAAACTTTATGTTCGAATATAAAACTGGATCAAACTTTAACTGATTGGTGTTGTAAAACTTTATGTTCATATTTAACACATGATTAAACATTAACTTATTATTGTTGGAAACCTCTATCTTCAAATTTAACACAGGATCAAACTTTAACTGATTATTGATGGAAAACTTTACGAATTTAACACAGGATGAATCTTGTACAGATTCCTGTTGGAAAACTATCTGTTCATATTTAAAACAGGATCAAATTTAACTGATAGCTGTTGAAAATTTGTATGTTCAAATTTAACACTGCATCAAACATTAACTTATTTTTTTTGGAAAACTTTATGTTCAAATTTAACACAAGATTAAACATTAACTAATTATTGTTGGAAATCTTTATGTTCACATTGAACACAGGATCATACTTTAACTGATTGTTGTTGGAAAACTATGTTCAAATATAAAACAGGATCAAACATTAACTGATTGCTGTTGGAAAACTTTATGTTCATATTTAACAAAGGATCAAATTTAACTGATAGCTGTTGAAAATTTCTATGTTCAAATTTAACACTGCATCAGACATTTACTTATCATTGTTTGGAAAACTTTACGTTCACATTTAATACAGGATCAAACTTTAACTGATTATTGTTGGAAAACTTTAGGTTTGATTTTAACACAGAATAAAACTTTAAATGATTCCTGTTGGAAAAATTTATATTAACATTTAACACAGAATAAAACTTTAACTTATTGGTGTTGGAAAACTTTATTTTCGCATTTAACACAGGATCAATCTAAGTGATTTCTGTTGGAAAACTTTATGTTCGAATTTAACAGAGGATTAAATTTCAATTGATTAACTTATTGGTGTTGGAAAACTTTATGATCAAATTTAACACATGATCATACTTTAACTGAATGTTGTTGGAAAACTTTATGTACAAATTTAACACAGGATCAAATTTAACTGATAGCCGTTTAAAATTTGTATGTTCAAATTTAACACAGGATTAAACATTAACTTATTATTGTTGGAAGTCTTTATGTTCACATTTAACACATGATCATAATTGAACTGAATGTTGTTGGAAAACTTTATGTTCAAATATAAAACAGGATAAAATTTTAACTGATTGCTGTTGGAAAACTTTCTGTTCATATTTAAAATAGGATCAAATTTAACTGATAGCTGGTGAAAATTTGTATGTTCAAATTTAACACAGGATTAAACATTAACTTATTAGGGCTGGAAACCTGTATCTTCAAATTTAACACAGGATCAACTTGAACTAATTACTGTTGGAAAACTTTATGTACAAATTTAACACAGGATCAAACTTTGTGATTTCTTTTGGAATACTTTATGTTCGAATTTACACAAGATTAAACATTAACTTATTATTGTTGGAAATCTTTATGTTCACATTTAACTCATGATCATACTTTAATTGAATGTTGTTGGAAAACATTATGTTCAAATATAAAACAGTATCAAACTTTAACTGATTGCTGTTGGAAAACTTTATGTTCATATTTAACACAGGATTAAACATTAACTTATTATCGTTGGAAACCTTTATCTTCAAATTTAACACAGGATCAAACTTGAACTAATTACTGTTGGAAAAATTTATGTACAAATTTAACACAGGATCAAACTTTGTGATTTCTGTTCGAATACTTTATTTTCGAATTTAACACAAGATTAAACATTAACTTATTACTGCTGGAAATCTTTATGTTCACATTTAACACATGATCATACTTTAACTGAATGTTGTTGGAAAGCTTTATGTTCAAATATAAAACAGGATCAAATTTTAACTGATTGCTGTTGGAAAACTTTACGTTCATATTTAACACAGGATTAAACATTAACTCATTATTGTTGGAAACATTTATCTTCAAATTTAACAGAGAATCAAACTTGAACTAGTTACTGTTGGAAAGCTTTATATTCACATTTAACACAGGACCATACTTTTACTGATTGTTGTTGGAAAACTTTATGTTCAAATATAAAACAGGATCAAACTTGAACTGATTGCTGTTGGAAAACTTTGTGTTCATATTTAAAATAGGATCAAACTTTTACTGATTGTTGTTGGAAAACTTTATGTTCAAATATAAAACAGGATCAAACTTGAACTGATTGCTGTTGGAAAAATTTCTGTTCATATTTAAAATAGGATCAAATTTAACTGATAGCTGTTGAAAATTTGTATGTTCAAATTTAACACAGGATTAAACATTAACTTATTAGGGTTGGAAACCTGTATCTTCAAATTTAACACAGGATCAACTTGATCAACTGTTGGAAAACTTTACATTCAAATTTAACACAGGATCTAACTTTGTGATTTCTTTTGGAATACTTTATGTTCGAATTTAACACAGGATTAAACATTAACTTATTCCTGTTGGAAATCTTTATCTTCAAATTTAACACAGGATCAAACTTGAACTAATTACTGTTGGAAAACTTTACGTTCATATTTAACACAGGATCAAACTTTAACTGATTATTGATGGGAAAGTTTACGTTTGAATTTAACACAGGATGAATCTTGTTCAGATTCCTGTAAGAAAACTATCTGTTCAGATTTAAAGCAGGATCAAATTTAACAGATTGTTGATGAAAAATTTTATGTTCAAAATTTAACACAGGATTAAACATTAACTTATTATTGTTGGAAATCTTTATGTTCGCATTTAACACATGATCATACTTTAACTGAATGTTGTTGGAAAACTTTATGTTCAAATATAAAACAGGATCAAACTTTAACTGAATACTTTATGTTCAAATAAAAAACTGGACCAAACTTTAACTGATTGCTGTTGGAAAACATTATGTTCATATTTAACACAGGATTAAACATTAACTTGTTTTTGTTGGAAACATTTATCTTCAAATTTAACACAGGATCAAACTTGAACTAATTACTGTTGGAAAACTTTATGTTGAAATATAAAACAGGATCAAACTTGAACTGATTGCTGTTGGAAAACTTTATGTTCATATTTAAAATAGGATCAAATTTAACTGATGGCTGTTGAAAATTTGTATGTTCAAATTTAACACAGGATTAAACATTAACTTATTAGGGTTGAAAATTTGTATGTTCAAATTTAACATTGCATCAAACAAAAACTTATTTTTTTTGGAAAACTTTATGTACAATTTTAACACAGGATCAAACTTTGTGATTTCTTTTGGAATACTTTATGTTCGAATTTACACAAGATTAAACATTAACTTATTATTGTTGGATATCTTTATGTTCACATTTAACACATGATCATACTTTAACTGAATGTTGTTGGAAAACTTTATGTTCATATTTAACACAGGATTAAACATTAACTTATTATCATTGGAAACCTTTATCTTCAAATTTAACACAGGATCAATCTTGAACTAATTACTGTTTGAAAACTTTATGTACAATTTTAACACAAGATCTACTCTTTGCAGATGATGCCGCTTTAGTTGCCCATTCAGAGCCAGCTCTTCAGCGCTTGACGTCCTGCTTTGCGGAAACTGCCAAAATGTTTGGCCTGGAAGTCAGCCTGAAGAAAACTGAGGTCCTCCATCAGCCAGCTCCCCACCATGACTACCAGCCCCCCCACATCTCCATCGGGCACACAAAACTCAAAACGGTCAACCAGTTTACCTATCTCGGCTGCACCATTTCATCAGATGCAAGGATCGACAATGAGATAGACAACAGACTCGCCAAGGCAAATAGCGCCTTTGGAAGACTACACAAAAGAGTCTGGAAAAACAACCAACTGAAAAACCTCACAAAGATAAGCGTATACAGAGCCGTTGTCATACCCACACTCCTGTTCGGCTCCGAATCATGGGTCCTCTACCGGCACCACCTACGGCTCCTAGAACGCTTCCACCAGCGTTGTCTCCGCTCCATCCTCAACATCCATTGGAGCGCTCACACCCCTAACGTCGAGGTACTCGAGATGGCAGAGGTCGACAGCATCGAGTCCACGCTGCTGAAGATCCAGCTGCGCTGGATGGGTCACGTCTCCAGAATGGAGGACCATCGCCTTCCCAAGATCGTATTATATGGCGAGCTCTCCACTGGCCACCGTGACAGAGGTGCACCAAAGAAAAGGTACAAGGACTGCCTAAAGAAATCTCTTGGTGCCTGCCACATTGACCACCGCCAGTGGGCTGATAACGCCTCAAACCGTGCATCTTGGCGCCTCACAGTTTGGCGGGCAGCAGCCTCCTTTGAAGAAGACCGCAGAGCCCACCTCACTGACAAAAGGCAAAGGAGGAAAAACCCAACACCCAACCCCAACCAACCAATTTTCCCTTGCAACCGCTGCAATCGTGTCTGCCTGTCCCGCATCGGACTGGTCAGCCACAAACGAGCCTGCAGCTGACGTGGACTTTTTACCCCCTCCATAAATCTTCGTCCGCGAAGCCAAGCCAAAGAAACATTAACTTATTATCATTGGAAACCTTTATCTTCAAATTTAACACAGGATCAATCTTGAACTAATTACTGTTTGAAAACTTTATGTACAATTTTAACACAGGATCAAACTTTGTGATTTCTTTTGGAATACTTTATGTTCGAATTTACACAAGATTAAACATTAACTTATTATTGTTGGATATCTTTATGTTCACATTTAACACATGATCATACTTTAACTGAATGTTGTTGGAAAACTTTATGTTCATATTTAACACAGGATTAAACATTAACTTATTATCATTGGAAACCTTTATCTTCAAATTTAACACAGGATCAATCTTGAACTAATTACTGTTTGAAAACTTTATGTACAATTTTAACACAGGATCAAACTTGAAATGATTACTTTAACTGATTATTGATGGAAAACTTTACGGTTGAATTTAACACAGGATGAATCTTTTACAGATTCCTGTTGGAAAACTATCTGTTCAGATTTAAAACAGGATCAAATTTAACTGATAGCTGTTGGAAAATTGTATGCTCAAATTTAACACAAGATTAGACATTAACTAATTATTGTTGGAAATCTTTATGTTCACCCTTAACGCAGGATCATACTTTAACTGAATGTTGTTGGAAAACTTTATGTTCAAATATAAAACTGGATCAAACTTTAACTGATTGCTGTTGGAAAACTTTATGTTCATATTGAAAGCAGGATTAAATTTAACTGATTGTTGTTGGAAAACTTTATGTACAAATTTAACACAGGATCAAATTTAACTGATAGCCGTTTAAAATTTGTATGTTCAAATTTAGCACAGGATTACACATTAACTTGTTATTGTTGGAAATCTTTATGTTCACATTTAACACATGATCATACTTTAACTGAATGTTGTTGGAAAACTTTATGTTCAAATATAAAACTGGATCAAACTTTAACTGATAATTGATGGAAAACTTTACGTTTGAATTTAACACAGGAAGAATCTTGTACATATTCCTGTTGGAAAACAATCTGTTCAGATTTAAAACAGGATCAAATTTAACTGATAGCTGTGGAAAATTTGTATGTTCAAATTTAACACTGCATCAAACATTAACTTTTTTTTTGGAAAACTTTATGTTCAAATTTAACACAAGATTAAACATTAACTAATTATTGTTGGAAATCTTTATGTTCGCATTGAACACAGGATCATACTTTAACTGATTGTTGTTGGAAAACTATGTTCAAATATAAAACAGGATCAAACATTAACTGATTGCTGTTGGAAAACTTTATGTTCATATTTAACACAGGATCAAATTTAACTGATAGCTGTTGAAAATTTGTATGTTCAAATTTAACCCTGCATCAGACATTTACTTATCATTGTTTGGAAAACTTTACGTTCACATTTAATACAGGATCAAACTTTAACTGATTATTGTTGGAAAACTTTAGGTTTGATTTTAACACAGAATAAAACTTTAAATGATTCCTGTTGGAAAAATTTATATTAATATTTAACACAGAATAAAACTTTAACTTATTGGTGTTGGAAAACTTTATGTTCGCATTTAACACAGGATCAAAGTAAGTGATTTCTGTTGGAAAACTTTATATTCGAATTTAACAGAGGATTAAATTTCAACTGGTTAACTTATTGGTGTTGGAAAACTTTATGATCAAATTTAACACATGATCATACTTTAACTGAATGTTGTTGGAAAACTTTATGTACAAATTTAACACAGGATCAAATTTAACTGATAGCCGTTTAAAATTTGTATGTTCAAATTTAACACAGGATTACACATTAACTTGTTATTGTTGGAAATCTTTATGTTCACATTTAACACATGATCATACTTTAACTGAATGTTGTTGGAAAACTTTATGTTCGAATATAAAACTGGATCAAACTTTAACTGATTGGTGTTGTAAAACTTTATGTTCATATTTAACACATGATTAAACATTAACTTATTATTGTTGGAAACCTCTATCTTCAAATTTAACACAGGATCAAACTTTAACTGATTATTGATGGAAAACTTTACGAATTTAACACAGGATGAATCTTGTACAGATTCCTGTTGGAAAACTATCTGTTCATATTTAAAACAGGATCAAATTTAACTGATAGCTGTTGAAAATTTGTATGTTCAAATTTAACACTGCATCAAACATTAACTTATTTTTTTTGGAAAACTTTATGTTCAAATTTAACACAAGATTAAACATTAACTAATTATTGTTGGAAATCTTTATGTTCACATTGAACACAGGATCATACTTTAACTGATTGTTGTTGGAAAACTATGTTCAAATATAAAACAGGATCAAACATTAACTGATTGCTGTTGGAAAACTTTATGTTCATATTTAACAAAGGATCAAATTTAACTGATAGCTGTTGAAAATTTCTATGTTCAAATTTAACACTGCATCAGACATTTACTTATCATTGTTTGGAAAACTTTACGTTCACATTTAATACAGGATCAAACTTTAACTGATTATTGTTGGAAAACTTTAGGTTTGATTTTAACACAGAATAAAACTTTAAATGATTCCTGTTGGAAAAATTTATATTAACATTTAACACAGAATAAAACTTTAACTTATTGGTGTTGGAAAACTTTATTTTCGCATTTAACACAGGATCAATCTAAGTGATTTCTGTTGGAAAACTTTATGTTCGAATTTAACAGAGGATTAAATTTCAATTGATTAACTTATTGGTGTTGGAAAACTTTATGATCAAATTTAACACATGATCATACTTTAACTGAATGTTGTTGGAAAACTTTATGTACAAATTTAACACAGGATCAAATTTAACTGATAGCCGTTTAAAATTTGTATGTTCAAATTTAACACAGGATTAAACATTAACTTATTATTGTTGGAAGTCTTTATGTTCACATTTAACACATGATCATAATTTAACTGAATGTTGTTGGAAAACTTTATGTTCAAATATAAAACAGGATAAAATTTTAACTGATTACTGTTGGAAAACTTTCTGTTCATATTTAAAATAGGATCAAATTTAACTGATAGCTGGTGAAAATTTGTATGTTCAAATTTAACACAGGATTAAACATTAACTTATTAGGGCTGGAAACCTGTATCTTCAAATTTAACACAGGATCAACTTGAACTAATTACTGTTGGAAAACTTTATGTACAAATTTAACACAGGATCAAACTTTGTGATTTCTTTTGGAATACTTTATGTTCGAATTTAACACAAGATTATGCATTAACTTATTATTGTTGGATATCTTTATGTTCACATTTAACACATGATCACTCTTTAACTGAATGTTGTTGGAAAACTTTATGTTCATATTTAACACAGGATTAAACATTAACTTATTATCATTGGAAACCTTTATCTTCAAATTTAACACAGGATCAATCTTGAACTAATTACTGTTGGAAAACTTTATGTACAATTTTAACACAGGTTCAAACTTTGTGATTTCTTTTGGAATACTTTATGTTCGAATTTACACAAGATTAAACATTATCTTATTATTGTTGGAAATCTTTATGTTCACATTTAACTCATGATCATACTTTAACTGAATGTTGTTGGAAAGCTTTATGTTCAAATATAAAACAGGATCAAATTTTAACTGATTGCTGTTGGAAAACTTTACGTTCATATTTAACACAGGATTAAACATTAACTCATTATTGTTGGAAACATTTATCTTCAAATTTAACAGAGAATCAAACTTGAACTAGTTACTGTTGGAAAGCTTTATGTTCACATTTAACACAGGACCATACTTTTACTGATTGTTGTTGGAAAACTTTATGTTCAAATATAAAACAGGATCAAACTTGAACTGATTGCTGTTGGAAAACTTTGTGTTCATATTTAAAATAGGATCAAACTTTTACTGATTGTTGTTGGAAAACTTTATGTTCAAATATAAAACAGGATCAAACTTGAACTGATTGCTGTTGGAAAAATTTCTGTTCATATTTAAAATAGGATCAAATTTAACTGATAGCTGTTGAAAATTTGTATGTTCAAATTTAACACAGGATTAAACATTAACTTATTAGGGTTGGAAACCTGTATCTTCAAATTTAACACAGGATCAACTTGATCAACTGTTGGAAAACTTTACATTCAAATTTAACACAGGATCAAACTTTAACTGATTATTGATGGGAAAGTTTACGTTTGAATTTAACACAGGATGAATCTTGTTCAGATTCCTGTAAGAAAACTATCTGTTCAGATTTAAAGCAGGATCAAATTTAACAGATTGTTGTTGAAAAATTTTATGTTCAAAATTTAACACAGGATTAAACATTAACTTCTTATTGTTGGAAATCTTTATGTTCGCATTTAACACATGATCATACTTTAACTGAATGTTGTTGGAAAACTTTATGTTCAAATATAAAACAGGATCAAACTTTAACTGAATACTTTATGTTCAAATAAAAAACTGGACCAAACTTCAACTGATTGCTGTTGGAAAACATTATGTTCATATTTAACACAGGATTAAACATTAACTTGTTTTTGTTGGAAACATTTATCTTCAAATTTAACACAGGATCAAACTTGAACTAATTACTGTTGGAAAACTTTATGTTGAAATATAAAACAGGATCAAACTTGAACTGATTGCTGTTGGAAAACTTTATGTTCATATTTAAAATAGGATCAAATTTAACTGATGGCTGTTGAAAATTTGTATGTTCAAATTTAACACAGGATTAAACATTAACTTATTAGGGTTGAAAATTTGTATGTTCAAATTTAACATTGCATCAAACAAAAACTTATTTTTTTTGGAAAACTTTATGTACAATTTTAACACAGGATCAAACTTTGTGATTTCTTTTGGAATACTTTATGTTCGAATTTACACAAGATTAAACATTAACTTATTATTGTTGGATATCTTTATGTTCACATTTAACACATGATCATACTTTAACTGAATGTTGTTGGAAAACTTTATGTTCATATTTAACACAGGATTAAACATTAACTTATTATCATTGGAAACCTTTATCTTCAAATTTAACACAGGATCAATCTTGAACTAATTACTGTTTGAAAACTTTATGTACAATTTTAACACAGGATCAAACTTTGTGATTTCTTTTGGAATACTTTATGTTCGAATTTACACAAGATTAAACATTAACTTATTATTGTTGGATATCTTTATGTTCACATTTAACACATGATCATACTTTAACTGAATGTTGTTGGAAAACTTTATGTTCATATTTAACACAGGATTAAACATTAACTTATTATCATTGGAAACCTTTATCTTCAAATTTAACACAGGATCAATCTTGAACTAATTACTGTTTGAAAACTTTATGTACAATTTTAACACAGGATCAAACTTGAAATGATTACTTTAACTGATTATTGATGGAAAACTTTACGGTTGAATTTAACACAGGATGAATCTTTTACAGATTCCTGTTGGAAAACTATCTGTTCAGATTTAAAACAGGATCAAATTTAACTGATAGCTGTTGGAAAATTGTATGCTCAAATTTAACACAAGATTAGACATTAACTAATTATTGTTGGAAATCTTTATGTTCACCCTTAACGCAGGATCATACTTTAACTGAATGTTGTTGGAAAACTTTATGTTCAAATATAAAACTGGATCAAACTTTAACTGATTGCTGTTGGAAAACTTTATGTTCATATTGAAAGCAGGATTAAATTTAACTGATTGTTGTTGGAAAACTTTATGTAGAAATTTAACACAGGATCAAATTTAACTGATAGCCGTTTAAAATTTGTATGTTCAAATTTAGCACAGGATTACACATTAACTTGTTATTGTTGGAAATCTTTATGTTCACATTTAACACATGATCATACTTTAACTGAATGTTGTTGGAAAACTTTATGTTCAAATATAAAACTGGATCAAACTTTAACTGATAATTGATGGAAAACTTTACGTTTGAATTTAACACAGGAAGAATCTTGTACATATTCCTGTTGGAAAACAATCTGTTCAGATTTAAAACAGGAGCAAATTTAACTGATAGCTGTGGAAAATTTGTATGTTCAAATTTAACACTGCATCAAACATTAACTTTTTTTTTGGAAAACTTTATGTTCAAATTTAACACAAGATTAAACATTAACTAATTATTGTTGGAAATCTTTATGTTCGCATTGAACACAGGATCATACTTTAACTGATTGTTGTTGGAAAACTATGTTCAAATATAAAACAGGATCAAACATTAACTGATTGCTGTTGGAAAACTTTATGTTCATATTTAACACAGGATCAAATTTAACTGATAGCTGTTGAAAATTTGTATGTTCAAATTTAACCCTGCATCAGACATTTACTTATCATTGTTTGGAAAACTTTACGTTCACATTTAATACAGGATCAAACTTTAACTGATTATTGTTGGAAAACTTTAGGTTTGATTTTAACACAGAATAAAACTTTAAATGATTCCTGTTGGAAAAATTTATATTAATATTTAACACAGAATAAAACTTTAACTTATTGGTGTTGGAAAACTTTATGTTCGCATTTAACACAGGATCAAAGTAAGTGATTTCTGTTGGAAAACTTTATATTCGAATTTAACAGAGGATTAAATTTCAACTGGTTAACTTATTGGTGTTGGAAAACTTTATGATCAAATTTAACACATGATCATACTTTAACTGAATGTTGTTGGAAAACTTAATGTACAAATTTAACACAGGATCAAATTTAACTGATAGCCGTTTAAAATTTGTATGTTCAAATTTAACACAGGATTACACATTAACTTGTTATTGTTGGAAATCTTTATGTTCACATTTAACACATGATCATACTTTAACTGAATGTTGTTGGAAAACTTTATGTTCGAATATAAAACTGGATCAAACTTTAACTGATTGGTGTTGTAAAACTTTATGTTCATATTTAACACATGATTAAACATTAACTTATTATTGTTGGAAACCTCTATCTTCAAATTTAACACAGGATCAAACTTTAACTGATTATTGATGGAAAACTTTACGAATTTAACACAGGATGAATCTTGTACAGATTCCTGTTGGAAAACTATCTGTACATATTTAAAACAGGATCAAATTTAACTGATAGCTGTTGAAAATTTGTATGTTCAAATTTAACACTGCATCAAACATTAACTTATTTTTTTTGGAAAACTTTATGTTCAAATTTAACACAAGATTAAACATTAACTAATTATTGTTGGAAATCTTTATGTTCACATTGAACACAGGATCATACTTTAACTGATTGTTGTTGGAAAACTTTATGTTCAAATATAAAACAGGATCAAACTTGAACTGATTGCTGTTGGAAAAATTTCTGTTCATATTTAAAATAGGATCAAATTTAACTGATAGCTGTTGAAAATTTGTATGTTCAAATTTAACACAGGATTAAACATTAACTTATTAGGGTTGGAAACCTGTATCTTCAAATTTAACACAGGATCAACTTGATCAACTGTTGGAAAACTTTACATTCAAATTTAACACAGGATCAAACTTTAACTGATTATTGATGGGAAAGTTTACGTTTGAATTTAACACAGGATGAATCTTGTTCAGATTCCTGTAAGAAAACTATCTGTTCAGATTTAAAGCAGGATCAAATTTAACAGATTGTTGTTGAAAAATTTTATGTTCAAAATTTAACACAGGATTAAACATTAACTTCTTATTGTTGGAAATCTTTATGTTCGCATTTAACACATGATCATACTTTAACTGAATGTTGTTGGAAAACTTTATGTTCAAATATAAAACAGGATCAAACTTTAACTGAATACTTTATGTTCAAATAAAAAACTGGACCAAACTTTAACTGATTGCTGTTGGAAAACATTATGTTCATATTTAACACAGGATTAAACATTAACTTGTTTTTGTTGGAAACATTTATCTTCAAATTTAACACAGGATCAAACTTGAACTAATTACTGTTGGAAAACTTTATGTTGAAATATAAAACAGGATCAAACTTGAACTGATTGCTGTTGGAAAACTTTATGTTCATATTTAAAATAGGATCAAATTTAACTGATGGCTGTTGAAAATTTGTATGTTCAAATTTAACACAGGATTAAACATTAACTTATTAGGGTTGAAAATTTGTATGTTCAAATTTAACATTGCATCAAACAAAAACTTATTTTTTTTGGAAAACTTTATGTACAATTTTAACACAGGATCAAACTTTGTGATTTCTTTTGGAATACTTTATGTTCGAATTTACACAAGATTAAACATTAACTTATTATTGTTGGATATCTTTATGTTCACATTTAACACATGATCATACTTTAACTGAATGTTGTTGGAAAACTTTACATTCAAATTTAACACAGGATCAAACTTTAACTGATTATTGATGGGAAAGTTTACGTTTGAATTTAACACAGGATGAATCTTGTTCAGATTCCTGTAAGAAAACTATCTGTTCAGATTTAAAGCAGGATCAAATTTAACAGATTGTTGTTGAAAAATTTTATGTTCAAAATTTAACACAGGATTAAACATTAACTTCTTATTGTTGGAAATCTTTATGTTCGCATTTAACACATGATCATACTTTAACTGAATGTTGTTGGAAAACTTTATGTTCAAATATAAAACAGGATCAAACTTTAACTGAATACTTTATGTTCAAATAAAAAACTGGACCAAACTTTAACTGATTGCTGTTGGAAAACATTATGTTCATATTTAACACAGGATTAAACATTAACTTGTTTTTGTTGGAAACATTTATCTTCAAATTTAACACAGGATCAAACTTGAACTAATTACTGTTGGAAAACTTTATGTTGAAATATAAAACAGGATCAAACTTGAACTGATTGCTGTTGGAAAACTTTATGTTCATATTTAAAATAGGATCAAATTTAACTGATGGCTGTTGAAAATTTGTATGTTCAAATTTAACACAGGATTAAACATTAACTTATTAGGGTTGAAAATTTGTATGTTCAAATTTAACATTGCATCAAACAAAAACTTATTTTTTTTGGAAAACTTTATGTACAATTTTAACACAGGATCAAACTTTGTGATTTCTTTTGGAATACTTTATGTTCGAATTTACACAAGATTAAACATTAACTTATTATTGTTGGATATCTTTATGTTCACATTTAACACATGATCATACTTTAACTGAATGTTGTTGGAAAACTTTATGTTCATATTTAACACAGGATTAAACATTAACTTATTATCATTGGAAACCTTTATCTTCAAATTTAACACAGGATCAATCTTGAACGAATTACTGTTTGAAAACTTTATGTACAATTTTAACACAGGATCAAACTTTGTGATTTCTTTTGGAATACTTTATGTTCGAATTTACACAAGATTAAACATTAACTTATTATTGTTGGAAATCTTTATGTTCACATTTAACTCATGATCATACTTTAACTGAATGTTGTTGGAAAACTTTATGTTCAAATATAAAACTGGATCAAACTTTAACTGATTGGTGTTGGAAAACTTTATGTTCATATTTAACACATGATTAAACATTAACTTATTATTGTTGGAAACCTCTATCTTCAAATTTAACACAGGATCAAACTTTAACTGATTATTGATGGAAAACTTTACGAATTTAACACAGGATGAATCTTGTACAGATTCCTGTTGGAAAACTATCTGTACATATTTAAAACAGGATCAAATTTAACTGATAGCTGTTGAAAATTTGTATGTTCAAATTTAACACTGCATCAAACATTAACTTATTTTTTTTGGAAAACTTTATGTTCAAATTTAACACAAGATTAAACATTAACTAATTATTGTTGGAAATCTTTATGTTCACATTGAACACAGGATCATACTTTAACTGATTGTTGTTGGAAAACTATGTTCAAATATAAAACAGGATCAAACATTAACTGATTGCTGTTGGAAAACTTTATGTTCATATTTAACAAAGGATCAAATTTAACTGATAGCTGTTGAAAATTTCTATGTTCAAATTTAACACTGCATCAGACATTTACTTATCATTGTTTGGAAAACTTTACGTTCACATTTAATACAGGATCAAACTTTAACTGATTATTGTTGGAAAACTTTAGGTTTGATTTTAACACAGAATAAAACTTTAAATGATTCCTGTTGGAAAAATTTATATTAACATTTAACACAGAATAAAACTTTAACTTATTGGTGTTGGAAAACTTTATTTTCGCATTTAACACAGGATCAATCTAAGTGATTTCTGTTGGAAAACTTTATGTTCGAATTTAACAGAGGATTAAATTTCAATTGATTAACTTATTGGTGTTGGAAAACTTTATGATCAAATTTAACACATGATCATACTTTAACTGAATGTTGTTGGAAAACTTTATGTACAAATTTAACACAGGATCAAATTTAACTGATAGCCGTTTAAAATTTGTATGTTCAAATTTAACACAGGATTAAACATTAACTTATTATTGTTGGAAGTCTTTATGTTCACATTTAACACATGATCATAATTTAACTGAATGTTGTTGGAAAACTTTATGTTCAAATACAAAACAGGATAAAATTTTAACTGATTGCTGTTGGAAAACTTTCTGTTCATATTTAAAATAGGATCAAATTTAACTGATAGCTGGTGAAAATTTGTATGTTCAAATTTAACACAGGATTAAACATTAACTTATTAGGGCTGGAAACCTGTATCTTCAAATTTAACACAGGATCAACTTGAACTAATTACTGTTGGAAAACTTTATGTACAAATTTAACACAGGATCAAACTTTGTGATTTCTTTTGGAATACTTTATGTTCGAATTTAACACAAGATTAAGCATTAACTTATTATTGTTGGATATCTTTATGTTCACATTTAACACATGATCACTCTTTAACTGAATGTTGTTGGAAAACTTTATGTTCATATTTAACACAGGATTAAACATTAACTTATTATCATTGGAAACCTTTATCTTCAAATTTAACACAGGATCAATCTTGAACTAATTACTGTTGGAAAACTTTATGTACAATTTTAACACAGGTTCAAACTTTGTGATTTCTTTTGGAATACTTTATGTTCGAATTTACACAAGATTAAACATTAACTTATTATTGTTGGAAATCTTTATGTTCACATTTAACTCATGATCATACTTTAATTGAATGTTGTTGGAAAACATTATGTTCAAATATAAAACAGTATCAAACTTTAACTGATTGCTGTTGGAAAACTTTATGTTCATATTTAACACAGGATTAAACATTAACTTATTATCGTTGGAAACCTTTATCTTCAAATTTAACACAGGATCAAACTTGAACTAATTACTGTTGGAAAACTTTATGTACAAATTTAACACAGGATCAAACTTTGTGATTTCTGTTGGAATACTTTATGTTCGAATTTAACACAAGATTAAACATTAACTTATTACTGCTGGAAATCTTTATGTTCACATTTAACACATGATCATACTTTAACTGAATGTTGTTGGAAAGCTTTATGTTCAAATATAAAACAGTATCAAATTTTAACTGATTGCTGTTGGAAAACTTTACGTTCATATTTAACACAGGATTAAACATTAACTCATTATTGTTGGAAACATTTATCTTCAAATTTAACAGAGAATCAAACTTGAACTAGTTACTGTTGGAAAGCTTTATGTTCACATTTAACACAGGACCATACTTTTACTGATTGTTGTTGGAAAACTTTATGTTCAAATATAAAACAGGATCAAACTTGAACTGATTGCTGTTGGAAAACTTTGTGTTCATATTTAAAATAGGATCAAACTTTTACTGATTGTTGTTGGAAAACTTTATGTTCAAATATAAAACAGGATCAAACTTGAACTGATTGCTGTTGGAAAAATTTCTGTTCATATTTAAAATAGGATCAAATTTAACTGATAGCTGTTGAAAATTTGTATGTTCAAATTTAACACAGGATTAAACATTAACTTATTAGGGTTGGAAACCTGTATCTTCAAATTTAACACAGGATCAACTTGATCAACTGTTGGAAAACTTTACATTCAAATTTAACACAGGATCTAACTTTGTGATTTCTTTTGGAATACTTTATTTTCCTATTTAACACAGGATTAAACATTAACTTATTCCTGTTGGAAATCTTTATCTTCAAATTTAACACAGGATCAAACTTGAACTAATTACTGTTGGAAAACTTTACGTTCATATTTAACACAGGATCAAACTTTAACTGATTATTGATGGGAAAGTTTACGTTTGAATTTAACACAGGATGAATCTTGTTCAGATTCCTGTAAGAAAACTATCTGTTCAGATTTAAAGCAGGATCAAATTTAACAGATTGTTGTTGAAAAATTTTATGTTCAAAATTTAACACAGGATTAAACATTAACTTATTATTGTTGGAAATCTTTATGTTCGCATTTAACACATGATCATACTTTAACTGAATGTTGTTGGAAAACTTTATGTTCAAATATAAAACAGGATCAAACTTTAACTGAATGTTGTTGGAATACTTTATGTTCAAATAAAAAACTGGACCAAACTTTAACTGATTGCTGTTGGAAAACATTATGTTCATATTTAACACAGGATTAAACATTAACTTGTTTTTGTTGGAAACATTTATCTTCAAATTTAACACAGGATCAAACTTGAACTAATTACTGTTGGAAAACTTTATGTTGAAATATAAAACAGGATCAAACTTGAACTGATTGCTGTTGGAAAACTTTATGTTCATATTTAAAATAGGATCAAATTTAACTGATGGCTGTTGAAAATTTGTATGTTCAAATTTAACACAGGATTAAACATTAACTTATTAGGGTTGAAAATTTGTATGTTCAAATTTAACATTGCATCAAACATTAACTTATTTTTTTTGGAAAACTTTATGTACAATTTTAACACAGGATCAAACTTTGTGATTTCTTTTGGAATACTTTATGTTCGAATTTACACAAGATTAAACATTAACTTATTATTGTTGGATATCTTTATGTTCACATTTAACACATGATCATACTTTAACTGAATGTTGTTGGAAAACTTTATGTTCATATTTAACACAGGATTAAACATTAACTTATTATCATTGGAAACCTTTATCTTCAAATTTAACACAGGATCAATCTTGAACTAATTACTGTTTGAAAACTTTATGTACAATTTTAACACAGGATCAAACTTTGTGATTTCTTTTGGAATACTTTATGTTCGAATTTACACAAGATTAAACATTAACTTATTATTGTTGGAAATCTTTATGTTCACATTTAACTCATGATCATACTTTAACTGAATGTTGTTGGAAAACTTTATGTTCAAATATAAAACTGGATCAAACTTTAACTGATTGGTGTTGGAAAACTTTATGTTCATATTTAACACATGATTAAACATTAACATATTATTGTTGGAAACTATCTTCAAATTTAACACAGGATCAAACTTTAACTGATTATTGATGGAAAACTTTACGTTCGAATTTAACACAGGATGAATCTTGTACAGATTCCTGTTGGAAAACTATCTGTTCATATTTAAAACAGGATCAAATTTAACTGATAGCTGTTGAAAATTTGTATGTTCAAATTTAACACTGCATCAAACATTAACTTATCATTTTTTGGAAAACATTACGTTCACATTTAATACAGGATCAAACTTTAACTGATTATTGTTGGAAAAATTTAGGTTTGATTTTAACACAGAATAAAACTTTAAATGATTCCTGTTGGAAAAATTTATATTAATATTTAACACAGAATAAAACTTTAACTTATTGGTGTTGGAAAACTTTATGTTCGCATTTAACACAGGATCAAACTAAGTGATTTCTGTTGGAAAACTTTATGTTCGAATTTAACAGAGGATTAAATTTCAACTGATTAACTTATTGGTGTTGGAAAACTTTATGATCAAATTTAACACATGATCATACTTTAACTGAATGTTGCTGGAAAACTTTATGTACAAATTTAACACAGGATCAAATTTAACTGATAGCCGTTTAAAATTTGTATGTTCAAATTTAACACAGGATTACACATTAACTTGTTATTGTTGGAAATCTTTATGTTCACATTTAACACATGATCATACTTTAACTGAATGTTGTTGGAAAACTTTATGTTCATATTTAAAGCAGGATCAAATTTAACTGATAGCTGTTGGAAAACTTTCTGTTCATATTTAAAACAGGATCATATTTAACTGATAGCTGTTTCAAAATTTGTATGTTCAAATTTAACACAGGATTAAACATTAACTTATTATTGTTGGAAGTCTTTATGTTCACATTTAACACATGATCATACTTTAACTGAATGTTGTTGGAAAACTTTATGTTCAAATATAAAACACGATCAAATTTTAACTGATTGATGTTGGAAAACTTTACGTTCATATTTAACACAGGATTAAACATTAACTTATTATTGTTGGAAACCTTTAGGTTTGATTTTAACACAGAATAAAACTTTAAATTATTCCTGTTGGAAAAATTTATATTAATATTTAACACAGAATAAAACTTTAACTTATTGGTGTTGGAAAACTTTATGTTCCCATTTAACACAGGATCAAACTAAGTGATTGCTGTTGGAAAACTTCATGTTCAAATATAAAACAGGATCAAACATTAACTGATTGCTGTTGGAAAACTTTATGTTCATATTTAACACAGGATTAAACATTAACTTATTATCGTTGGAAACCTTTATCTTCAAATTTAACACAGGATCAAACTTGAACTAATTACTGTTGGAAAACTTTATGTACAAATTTAACACAGGATCAAACTTTGTGATTTCTGTTGGAATACTTTATGTTCGAATTTAACACAAGATTAAACATTAACTTATTACTGCTGGAAATCTTTATGTTCACATTTAACACATGATCATACTTTAACTGAATGTTGTTGGAAAGCTTTATGTTCAAATATAAAACAGGATCAAATTTTAACTGATTGCTGTTGGAAAACTTTACGTTCATATTTAACACAGGATTAAACATTAACTCATTATTGTTGGAAACATTTATCTTCAAATTTAACAGAGAATCAAACTTGAACTAGTTACTGTTGGAAAGCTTTATGTTCACATTTAACATAGGACCATACTTTTACTGATTGTTGTTGGAAAACTTTATGTTCAAATATAAAACAGGATCAAACTTGAACTGATTGCTGTTGGAAAACTTTGTGTTCATATTTAAAATAGGATCAAACTTTTACTGATTGTTGTTGGAAAACTTTATGTTCAAATATAAAACAGGATCAAACTTGAACTGATTGCTGTTGGAAAAATTTCTGTTCATATTTAAAATAGGATCAAATTTAACTGATAGCTGTTGAAAATTTGTATGTTCAAATTTAACACAGGATTAAACATTAACTTATTAGGGTTGGAAACCTGTATCTTCAAATTTAACACAGGATCAACTTGATCAACTGTTGGAAAACTTTACATTCAAATTTAACACAGGATCTAACTTTGTGATTTCTTTTGGAATACTTTATTTTCCTATTTAACACAGGATTAAACATTAACTTATTCCTGTTGGAAATCTTTATCTTCAAATTTAACACAGGATCAAACTTGAACTAATTACTGTTGGAAAACTTTACGTTCATATTTAACACAGGATCAAACTTTAACTGATTATTGATGGGAAAGTTTACGTTTGAATTTAACACAGGATGAATCTTGTTCAGATTCCTGTAAGAAAACTATCTGTTCAGATTTAAAGCAGGATCAAATTTAACAGATTGTTGTTGAAAAATTTTATGTTCAAAATTTAACACAGGATTAAACATTAACTTATTATTGTTGGAAATCTTTATGTTCGCATTTAACACATGATCATACTTTAACTGAATGTTGTTGGAAAACTTTATGTTCAAATATAAAACAGGATCAAACTTTAACTGAATGTTGTTGGAATACTTTATGTTCAAATAAAAAACTGGACCAAACTTTAACTGATTGCTGTTGGAAAACGTTATGTTCATATTTAACACAGGATTAAACATTAACTTGTTTTTGTTGGAAACATTTATCTTCAAATTTAAAACAGGATCAAACTTGAACTAATTACTGTTGGAAAACTTTATGTTGAAATATAAAACAGGATCAAACTTGAACTGATTGCTGTTGGAAAACTTTATGTTCATATTTAAAATAGGATCAAATTTAACTGATGGCTGTTGAAAATTTGTATGTTCAAATTTAACACAGGATTAAACATTAACTTATTAGGGTTGAAAATTTGTATGTTCAAATTTAACATTGCATCAAACATTAACTTATTTTTTTTGGAAAACTTTATGTACAATTTTAACACAGGATCAAACTTTGTGATTTCTTTTGGAATACTTTATGTTCGAATTTACACAAGATTAAACATTAACTTATTATTGTTGGATATCTTTATGTTCACATTTAACACATGATCATACTTTAACTGAATGTTGTTGGAAAACTTTATGTTCATATTTAACACAGGATTAAACATTAACTTATTATCATTGGAAACCTTTATCTTCAAATTTAACACAGGATCAATCTTGAACTAATTACTGTTTGAAAACTTTATGTACAATTTTAACACAGGATCAAACTTTGTGATTTCTTTTGGAATACTTTATGTTCGAATTTACACAAGATTAAACATTAACTTATTATTGTTGGAAATCTTTATGTTCATATTTAACTCATGATCATACTTTAACTGAATGTTGTTGGAAAACTTTTTGTTCAAATATAAAACTGGATCAAACTTTAACTGATTGGTGTTGGAAAACTTTATGTTCATATTTAACACATGATTAAACATTAACATATTATTGTTGGAAACCTCTATCTTCAAATTTAACACAGGATCAAACTTTAACTGATTATTGATGGAAAACTTTACGTTCGAATTTAACACAGGATGAATCTTGTACAGATTCCTGTTGGAAAACTATCTGTTCATATTTAAAACAGGATCAAATTTAACTGATAGCTGTTGAAAATTTGTATGTTCAAATTTAACACTGCATCAAACATTAACTTATCATTTTTTGGAAAACATTACGTTCACATTTAATACAGGATCAAACTTTAACTGATTATTGTTGGAAAAATTTAGGTTTGATTTTAACACAGAATAAAACTTTAAATGATTCCTGTTGGAAAAATTTATATTAATATTTAACACAGAATAAAACTTTAACTTATTGGTGTTGGAAAACTTTATGTTCGCATTTAACACAGGATCAAACTAAGTGATTTCTGTTGGAAAACTTTATGTTCGAATTTAACAGAGGATTAAATTTCAACTGATTAACTTATTGGTGTTGGAAAACTTTATGATCAAATTTAACACATGATCATACTTTAACTGAATGTTGTTGGAAAACTTTATGTACAAATTTAACACAGGATCAAATTTAACTGATAGCCGTTTAAAATTTGTATGTTCAAATTTAACACAGGATTACACATTAACTTGTTATTGTTGGAAATCTTTATGTTCACATTTAACACATGATCATACTTTAACTGAATGTTGTTGGAAAACTTTATGTTCATATTTAAAGCAGGATCAAATTTAACTGATAGCTGTTGGAAAACTTTCTGTTCATATTTAAAATAGGATCAAATTTAACTGATAGCTGGTGAAAATTTGTATGTTCAAATTTAACACAGGATTAAACATTAACTTATTAGGGCTGGAAACCTGTATCTTCAAATTTAACACAGGATCAACTTGAACTAATTACTGTTGGAAAACTTTATGTACAAATTTAACACAGGATCAAACTTTGTGATTTCTTTTGGAATACTTTATGTTCGAATTTAACACAAGATTAAGCATTAACTTATTATTGTTGGATATCTTTATGTTCACATTTAACACATGATCACTCTTTAACTGAATGTTGTTGGAAAACTTTATGTTCATATTTAACACAGGATTAAACATTAACTTATTATCATTGGAAACCTTTATCTTCAAATTTAACACAGGATCAATCTTGAACTAATTACTGTTGGAAAACTTTATGTACAATTTTAACACAGGTTCAAACTTTGTGATTTCTTTTGGAATACTTTATGTTCGAATTTACACAAGATTAAACATTAACTTATTATTGTTGGAAATCTTTATGTTCACATTTAACTCATGATCATACTTTAATTGAATGTTGTTGGAAAACATTATGTTCAAATATAAAACAGTATCAAACTTTAACTGATTGCTGTTGGAAAACTTTATGTTCATATTTAACACAGGATTAAACATTAACTTATTATCGTTGGAAACCTTTATCTTCAAATTTAACACAGGATCAAACTTGAACTAATTACTGTTGGAAAACTTTATGTACAAATTTAACACAGGATCAAACTTTGTGATTTCTGTTGGAATACTTTATGTTCGAATTTAACACAAGATTAAACATTAACTTATTACTGCTGGAAATCTTTATGTTCACATTTAACACATGATCATACTTTAACTGAATGTTGTTGGAAAGCTTTATGTTCAAATATAAAACAGGATCAAATTTTAACTGATTGCTGTTGGAAAACTTTACGTTCATATTTAACACAGGATTAAACATTAACTCATTATTGTTGGAAACATTTATCTTCAAATTTAACAGAGAATCAAACTTGAACTAGTTACTGTTGGAAAGCTTTATGTTCACATTTAACACAGGACCATACTTTTACTGATTGTTGTTGGAAAACTTTATGTTCAAATATAAAACAGGATCAAACTTGAACTGATTGCTGTTGGAAAACTTTGTGTTCATATTTAAAATAGGATCAAACTTTTACTGATTGTTGTTGGAAAACTTTATGTTCAAATATAAAACAGGATCAAACTTGAACTGATTGCTGTTGGAAAAATTTCTGTTCATATTTAAAATAGGATCAAATTTAACTGATAGCTGTTGAAAATTTGTATGTTCAAATTTAACACAGGATTAAACATTAACTTATTAGGGTTGGAAACCTGTATCTTCAAATTTAACACAGGATCAACTTGATCAACTGTTGGAAAACTTTACATTCAAATTTAACACAGGATCTAACTTTGTGATTTCTTTTGGAATACTTTATTTTCCTATTTAACACAGGATTAAACATTAACTTATTCCTGTTGGAAATCTTTATCTTCAAATTTAACACAGGATCAAACTTGAACTAATTACTGTTGGAAAACTTTACGTTCATATTTAACACAGGATCAAACTTTAACTGATTATTGATGGGAAAGTTTACGTTTGAATTTAACACAGGATGAATCTTGTTCAGATTCCTGTAAGAAAACTATCTGTTCAGATTTAAAGCAGGATCAAATTTAACAGATTGTTGTTGAAAAATTTTATGTTCAAAATTTAACACAGGATTAAACATTAACTTATTATTGTTGGAAATCTTTATGTTCGCATTTAACACATGATCATACTTTAACTGAATGTTGTTGGAAAACTTTATGTTCAAATATAAAACAGGATCAAACTTTAACTGAATGTTGTTGGAATACTTTATGTTCAAATAAAAAACTGGACCAAACTTTAACTGATTGCTGTTGGAAAACATTATGTTCATATTTAACACAGGATTAAACATTAACTTGTTTTTGTTGGAAACATTTATCTTCAAATTTAACACAGGATCAAACTTGAACTAATTACTGTTGGAAAACTTTATGTTGAAATATAAAACAGGATCAAACTTGAACTGATTGCTGTTGGAAAACTTTATGTTCATATTTAAAATAGGATCAAATTTAACTGATGGCTGTTGAAAATTTGTATGTTCAAATTTAACACAGGATTAAACATTAACTTATTAGGGTTGAAAATTTGTATGTTCAAATTTAACATTGCATCAAACATTAACTTATTTTTTTTGGAAAACTTTATGTACAATTTTAACACAGGATCAAACTTTGTGATTTCTTTTGGAATACTTTATGTTCGAATTTACACAAGATTAAACATTAACTTATTATTGTTGGATATCTTTATGTTCACATTTAACACATGATCATACTTTAACTGAATGTTGTTGGAAAACTTTATGTTCATATTTAACACAGGATTAAACATTAACTTATTATCATTGGAAACCTTTATCTTCAAATTTAACACAGGATCAATCTTGAACTAATTACTGTTTGAAAACTTTATGTACAATTTTAACACAGGATCAAACTTTGTGATTTCTTTTGGAATACTTTATGTTCGAATTTACACAAGATTAAACATTAACTTATTATTGTTGGAAATCTTTATGTTCACATTTAACTCATGATCATACTTTAACTGATGGTTGTTGGAAAACTTTATGTTCAAATATAAAACTGGATCAAACTTTAACTGATTGGTGTTGGAAAACTTTATGTTCATATTTAACACATGATTAAACATTAACATATTATTGTTGGAAACCTCTATCTTCAAATTTAACACAGGATCAAACTTTAACTGATTATTGATGGAAAACTTTACGTTCGAATTTAACACAGGATGAATCTTGTACAGATTCCTGTTGGAAAACTATCTGTTCATATTTAAAACAGGATCAAATTTAACTGATAGCTGTTGAAAATTTGTATGTTCAAATTTAACACTGCATCAAACATTAACTTATCATTTTTTGGAAAACATTACGTTCACATTTAATACAGGATCAAACTTTAACTGATTATTGTTGGAAAAATTTAGGTTTGATTTTAACACAGAATAAAACTTTAAATGATTCCTGTTGGAAAAATTTATATTAATATTTAACACAGAATAAAACTTTAACTTATTGGTGTTGGAAAACTTTATGTTCGCATTTAACACAGGATCAAACTAAGTGATTTCTGTTGGAAAACTTTATGTTCGAATTTAACAGAGGATTAAATTTCAACTGATTAACTTATTGGTGTTGGAAAACTTTATGATCAAATTTAACACATGATCATACTTTAACTGAATGTTGTTGGAAAACTTTATGTACAAATTTAACACAGGATCAAATTTAACTGATAGCCGTTTAAAATTTGTATGTTCAAATTTAACACAGGATTAAACATTAACTTATTAGGGCTGGAAACCTGTATCTTCAAATTTAACACAGGATCAACTTGAACTAATTACTGTTGGAAAACTTTATGTACAAATTTAACACAGGATCAAACTTTGTGATTTCTTTTGGAATACTTTATGTTCGAATTTAACACAAGATTAAGCATTAACTTATTATTGTTGGATATCTTTATGTTCACATTTAACACATGATCACTCTTTAACTGAATGTTGTTGGAAAACTTTATGTTCATATTTAACACAGGATTAAACATTAACTTATTATCATTGGAAACCTTTATCTTCAAATTTAACACAGGATCAATCTTGAACTAATTACTGTTGGAAAACTTTATGTACAATTTTAACACAGGTTCAAACTTTGTGATTTCTTTTGGAATACTTTATGTTCGAATTTACACAAGATTAAACATTAACTTATTATTGTTGGAAATCTTTATGTTCACATTTAACTCATGATCATACTTTAATTGAATGTTGTTGGAAAACATTATGTTCAAATATAAAACAGTATCAAACTTTAACTGATTGCTGTTGGAAAACTTTATGTTCATATTTAACACAGGATTAAACATTAACTTATTATCGTTGGAAACCTTTATCTTCAAATTTAACACAGGATCAAACTTGAACTAATTACTGTTGGAAAACTTTATGTACAAATTTAACACAGGATCAAACTTTGTGATTTCTGTTGGAATACTTTATGTTCGAATTTAACACAAGATTAAACATTAACTTATTACTGCTGGAAATCTTTATGTTCACATTTAACACATGATCATACTTTAACTGAATGTTGTTGGAAAGCTTTATGTTCAAATATAAAACAGGATCAAATTTTAACTGATTGCTGTTGGAAAACTTTACGTTCATATTTAACACAGGATTAAACATTAACTCATTATTGTTGGAAACATTTATCTTCAAATTTAACAGAGAATCAAACTTGAACTAGTTACTGTTGGAAAGCTTTATGTTCACATTTAACACAGGACCATACTTTTACTGATTGTTGTTGGAAAACTTTATGTTCAAATATAAAACAGGATCAGACTTGAACTGATTGCTGTTGGAAAACTTTGTGTTCATATTTAAAATAGGATCAAACTTTTACTGATTGTTGTTGGAAAACTTTATGTTCAAATATAAAACAGGATCAAACTTGAACTGATTGCTGTTGGAAAAATTTCTGTTCATATTTAAAATAGGATCAAATTTAACTGATAGCTGTTGAAAATTTGTATGTTCAAATTTAACACAGGATTAAACATTAACTTATTAGGGTTGGAAACCTGTATCTTCAAATTTAACACAGGATCAACTTGATCAACTGTTGGAAAACTTTACATTCAAATTTAACACAGGATCTAACTTTGTGATTTCTTTTGGAATACTTTATTTTCCTATTTAACACAGGATTAAACATTAACTTATTCCTGTTGGAAATCTTTATCTTCAAATTTAACACAGGATCAAACTTGAACTAATTACTGTTGGAAAACTTTACGTTCATATTTAACACAGGATCAAACTTTAACTGATTATTGATGGGAAAGTTTACGTTTGAATTTAACACAGGATGAATCTTGTTCAGATTCCTGTAAGAAAACTATCTGTTCAGATTTAAAGCAGGATCAAATTTAACAGATTGTTGTTGAAAAATTTTATGTTCAAAATTTAACACAGGATTAAACATTAACTTATTATTGTTGGAAATCTTTATGTTCGCATTTAACACATGATCATACTTTAACTGAATGTTGTTGGAAAACTTTATGTTCAAATATAAAACAGGATCAAACTTTAACTGAATGTTGTTGGAATACTTTATGTTCAAATAAAAAACTGGACCAAACTTTAACTGATTGCTGTTGGAAAACATTATGTTCATATTTAACACAGGATTAAACATTAACTTGTTTTTGTTGGAAACATTTATCTTCAAATTTAACACAGGATCAAACTTGAACTAATTACTGTTGGAAAACTTTATGTTGAAATATAAAACAGGATCAAACTTGAACTGATTGCTGTTGGAAAACTTTATGTTCATATTTAAAATAGGATCAAATTTAACTGATGGCTGTTGAAAATTTGTATGTTCAAATTTAACACAGGATTAAACATTAACTTATTAGGGTTGAAAATTTGTATGTTCAAATTTAACATTGCATCAAACATTAACTTATTTTTTTTGGAAAACTTTATGTACAATTTTAACACAGGATCAAACTTTGTGATTTCTTTTGGAATACTTTATGTTTGAATTTACACAAGATTAAACATTAACTTATTATTGTTGGATATCTTTATGTTCACATTTAACACATGATCATACTTTAACTGAATGTTGTTGGAAAACTTTATGTTCATATTTAACACAGGATTAAACATTAACTTATTATCATTGGAAACCTTTATCTTCAAATTTAACACAGGATCAATCTTGAACTAATTACTGTTTGAAAACTTTATGTACAATTTTAACACAGGATCAAACTTTGTGATTTCTTTTGGAATACTTTATGTTCGAATTTACACAAGAT
Organism: Narcine bancroftii; assembly: GCF_036971445.1. Classification (NCBI taxonomy): domain Eukaryota; kingdom Metazoa; phylum Chordata; class Chondrichthyes; order Torpediniformes; family Narcinidae; genus Narcine; species Narcine bancroftii. The sequence continues at coordinate 6,907,984 of NC_091480.1, forward strand.
TAAACATTAACTTATTATTGTTGGAAATCTTTATGTTCACATTTAACTCATGATCAAACTTTAACTGAATGTTGTTGGAAAACTTTATGTTCAAATATAAAACTGGATCAAACTTTAACTGATTGGTGTTGGAAAACTTTATGTTCATATTTAACACATGATTAAACATTAACATATTATTGTTGGAAACCTCTATCTTCAAATTTAACACAGGATCAAACTTTAACTGATTATTGATGGAAAACTTTACGTTCGAATTTAACACAGGATGAATCTTGTACAGATTCCTGTTGGAAAACTATCTGTTCATATTTAAAACAGGATCAAATTTAACTGATAGCTGTTGAAAATTTGTATGTTCAAATTTAACACTGCATCAAACATTAACTTATCATTTTTTTGAAAACATTACGTTCACATTTAATACAGGATCAAACTTTAACTGATTATTGTTGGAAAAATTTAGGTTTGATTTTAACACAGAATAAAACTTTAAATGATTCCTGTTGGAAAAATTTATATTAATATTTAACACAGAATAAAACTTTAACTTATTGGTGTTGGAAAACTTTATGTTCGCATTTAACACAGGATCAAACTAAGTGATTTCTGTTGGAAAACTTTATGTTCGAATTTAACAGAGGATTAAATTTCAACTGATTAACTTATTGGTGTTGGAAAACTTTATGATCAAATTTAACACATGATCATACTTTAACTGAATGTTGTTGGAAAACTTTATGTACAAATTTAACACAGGATCAAATTTAACTGATAGCCGTTTAAAATTTGTATGTTCAAATTTAACACAGGATTACACATTAACTTGTTATTGTTGGAAATCTTTATGTTCACATTTAACACATGATCATACTTTAACTGAATGTTGTTGGAAAACTTTATGTTCATATTTAAAGCAGGATCAAATTTAACTGATAGCTGTTGGAAAACTTTCTGTTCATATTTAAAACAGGATCATATTTAACTGATAGCTGTTTCAAAATTTGTATGTTCAAATTTAACACAGGATTAAACATTAACTTATTATTGTTGGAAGTCTTTATGTTCACATTTAACACATGATCATACTTTAACTGAATGTTGTTGGAAAACTTTATGTTCAAATATAAAACACGATCAAATTTTAACTGATTGATGTTGGAAAACTTTACGTTCATATTTAACACAGGATTAAACATTAACTTATTATTGTTGGAAACCTTTAGGTTTGATTTTAACACAGAATAAAACTTTAAATTATTCCTGTTGGAAAAATTTATATTAATATTTAACACAGAATAAAACTTTAACTTATTGGTGTTGGAAAACTTTATGTTCCCATTTAACACAGGATCAAACTAAGTGATTGCTGTTGGAAAACTTCATGTTCAAATATAAAACAGGATCAAACATTAACTGATTGCTGTTGGAAAACTTTATGTTCATATTTAACACAGGATTAAACATTAACTTATAATTGTTGGAAACCTTTATCTTCAAATTTAACACAGGATCAAACTTGAAATGATTACTTTAACTGATTATTGATGGAAAACTTTACGGTTGAATTTAACACAGGATGAATCTTTTACAGATTCCTGTTGGAAAACTATCTGTTCAGATTTAAAACAGGATCAAATTTAACTGATAGCTGTTGGAAAATTGTATGCTCAAATTTAACACAAGATTAGACATTAACTAATTATTGTTGGAAATCTTTATGTTCACCCTTAACGCAGGATCATACTTTAACTGAATGTTGTTGGAAAACTTTATGTTCAAATATAAAACTGGATCAAACTTTAACTGATTGCTGTTGGAAAACTTTATGTTCATATTGAAAGCAGGATTAAATTTAACTGATTGTTGTTGGAAAACTTTATGTACAAATTTAACACAGGATCAAATTTAACTGATAGCCGTTTAAAATTTGTATGTTCAAATTTAGCACAGGATTACACATTAACTTGTTATTGTTGGAAATCTTTATGTTCACATTTAACACATGATCATACTTTAACTGAATGTTGTTGGAAAACTTTATGTTCAAATATAAAACTGGATCAAACTTTAACTGATTATAGATGGAAAACTTTACGTTTGAATTTAACACAGGAAGAATCTTGTACATATTCCTGTTGGAAAACAATCTGTTCAGATTTAAAACAGGATCAAATTTAACTGATAGCTGTGGAAAATTTGTATGTTCAAATTTAACACTGCATCAAACATTAACTTTTTTTTTGGAAAATTTTATGTTCAAATTTAACACAGGATTAAACATTAACTTATTATTGTTGGAAATCTTTATGTTCGCATTTAACACATGATCATACTTTAACTGAATGTTGTTGGAAAACTTTATGTTCAAATATAAAACAGGATCAAACTTTAACTGAATGTTGTTGGAATACTTTATGTTCAAATAAAAAACTGGACCAAACTTTAACTGATTGCTGTTGGAAAACATTATGTTCATATTTAACACAGGATTAAACATTAACTTGTTTTTGTTGGAAACATTTATCTTCAAATTTAACACAGGATCAAACTTGAACTAATTACTGTTGGAAAACTTTATGTTGAAATATAAAACAGGATCAAACTTGAACTGATTGCTGTTGGAAAACTTTATGTTCATATTTAAAATAGGATCAAATTTAACTGATGGCTGTTGAAAATTTGTATGTTCAAATTTAACACAGGATTAAACATTAACTTATTAGGGTTGAAAATTTGTATGTTCAAATTTAACATTGCATCAAACATTAACTTATTTTTTTTGGAAAACTTTATGTACAATTTTAACACAGGATCAAACCTTGTGATTTCTTTTGGAATACTTTATGTTCGAATTTACACAAGATTAAACATTAACTTATTATTGTTGGATATCTTTATGTTCACATTTAACACATGATCATACTTTAACTGAATGTTGTTGGAAAACTTTATGTTCATATTTAACACAGGATTAAACATTAACTTATTATCATTGGAAACCTTTATCTTCAAATTTAACACAGGATCAATCTTGAACTAATTACTGTTTGAAAACTTTATGTAAAATTTTAACACAGGATCAAACTTTGTGATTTCTTTTGGAATACTTTATGTTCGAATTTACACAAGATTAAACATTAACTTATTATTGTTGGAAATCTTTATGTTCACATTTAACTCATGATCATACTTTAACTGAATGTTGTTGGAAAACTTTATGTTCAAATATAAAACTGGATCAAACTTTAACTGATTGGTGTTGGAAAACTTTATGTTCATATTTAACACATGATTAAACATTAACATATTATTGTTGGAAACCTCTATCTTCAAATTTAACACAGGATCAAACTTTAACTGATTATTGATGGAAAACTTTACGGTTGAATTTAACACAGGATGAATCTTTTACAGATTCCTGTTGGAAAACTATCTGTTCAGATTTAAAACAGGATCAAATTTAACTGATAGCTGTTGGAAAATTGTATGCTCAAATTTAACACAAGATTAGACATTAACTAATTATTGTTGGAAATCTTTATGTTCACCCTTAACGCAGGATCATACTTTAACTGAATGTTGTTGGAAAACTTTATGTTCAAATATAAAACTGGATCAAACTTTAACTGATTGCTGTTGGAAAACTTTATGTTCATATTGAAAGCAGGATTAAATTTAACTGATTGTTGTTGGAAAACTTTATGTACAAATTTAACACAGGATCAAATTTAACTGATAGCCGTTTAAAATTTGTATGTTCAAATTTAGCACAGGATTACACATTAACTTGTTATTGTTGGAAATCTTTATGTTCACATTTAACACATGATCATACTTTAACTGAATGTTGTTGGAAAACTTTATGTTCAAATATAAAACTGGATCAAACTTTAACTGATTATAGATGGAAAACTTTACGTTTGAATTTAACACAGGAAGAATCTTGTACATATTCCTGTTGGAAAACAATCTGTTCAGATTTAAAACAGGATCAAATTTAACTGATAGCTGTGGAAAATTTGTATGTTCAAATTTAACACTGCATCAAACATTAACTTTTTTTTTGGAAAATTTTATGTTCAAATTTAACACAGGATTAAACATTAACTTATTATTGTTGGAAATCTTTATGTTCGCATTTAACACATGATCATACTTTAACTGAATGTTGTTGGAAAACTTTATGTTCAAATATAAAACAGGATCAAACTTTAACTGAATGTTGTTGGAATACTTTATGTTCAAATAAAAAACTGGACCAAACTTTAACTGATTGCTGTTGGAAAACATTATGTTCATATTTAACACAGGATTAAACATTAACTTGTTTTTGTTGGAAACATTTATCTTCAAATTTAACACAGGATCAAACTTGAACTAATTACTGTTGGAAAACTTTATGTTGAAATATAAAACAGGATCAAACTTGAACTGATTGCTGTTGGAAAACTTTATGTTCATATTTAAAATAGGATCAAATTTAACTGATGGCTGTTGAAAATTTGTATGTTCAAATTTAACACAGGATTAAACATTAACTTATTAGGGTTGAAAATTTGTATGTTCAAATTTAACATTGCATCAAATATTAACTTATTTTTTTTGGAAAACTTTATGTACAATTTTAACACAGGATCAAACTTTGTGATTTCTTTTGGAATACTTTATGTTCGAATTTAACACAAGATTAAGCATTAACTTATTATTGTTGGATATCTTTATGTTCACATTTAACACATGATCACTCTTTAACTGAATGTTGTTGGAAAACTTTATGTTCATATTTAACACAGGATTAAACATTAACTTATTATCATTGGAAACCTTTATCTTCAAATTTAACACAGGATCAATCTTGAACTAATTAGTGTTGGAAAACTTTATGTACAATTTTAACACAGGTTCAAACTTTGTGATTTCTTTTGGAATACTTTATGTTCGAATTTACACAAGATTAAACATTAACTTATTATTGTTGGAAATCTTTATGTTCACATTTAACTCATGATCATACTTTAACTGAATGTTGTTGGAAAACTTTATGTTCAAATATAAAACAGGATCAAACTTTAACTGAATGTTGTTGGAATACTTTATGTTCAAATAAAAAACTGGACCAAACTTTAACTGATTGCTGTTGGAAAACATTATGTTCATATTTAACACAGGATTAAACATTAACTTGTTTTTGTTGGAAACATTTATCTTCAAATTTAACACAGGATCAAACTTGAACTAATTACTGTTGGAAAACTTTATGTTGAAATATAAAACAGGATCAAACTTGAACTGATTGCTGTTGGAAAACTTTATGTTCATATTTAAAATAGGATCAAATTTAACTGATGGCTGTTGAAAATTTGTATGTTCAAATTTAACACAGGATTAAACATTAACTTATTAGGGTTGAAAATTTGTATGTTCAAATTTAACATTGCATCAAACATTAACTTATTTTTTTTGGAAAACTTTATGTACAATTTTAACACAGGATCAAACTTTGTGATTTCTTTTGGAATACTTTATGTTTGAATTTACACAAGATTAAACATTAACTTATTATTGTTGGATATCTTTATGTTCACATTTAACACATGATCATACTTTAACTGAATGTTGTTGGAAAACTTTATGTTCATATTTAACACAGGATTAAACATTAACTTATTATCATTGGAAACCTTTATCTTCAAATTTAACACAGGATCAATCTTGAACTAATTACTGTTTGAAAACTTTATGTACAATTTTAACACAGGATCAAACTTTGTGATTTCTTTTGGAATACTTTATGTTCGAATTTACACAAGATTAAACATTAACTTATTATTGTTGGAAATCTTTATGTTCACATTTAACTCATGATCATACTTTAACTGAATGTTGTTGGAAAACTTTATGTTCAAATATAAAACTGGATCAAACTTTAACTGATTGGTGTTGGAAAACTTTATGTTCATATTTAACACATGATTAAACATTAACATATTATTGTTGGAAACCTCTATCTTCAAATTTAACACAGGATCAAACTTTAACTGATTATTGATGGAAAACTTTACGTTCGAATTTAACACAGGATGAATCTTGTACAGATTCCTGTTGGAAAACTATCTGTTCATATTTAAAACAGGATCAAATTTAACTGATAGCTGTTGAAAATTTGTATGTTCAAATTTAACACTGCATCAAACATTAACTTATCATTTTTTGGAAAACATTACGTTCACATTTAATACAGGATCAAACTTTAACTGATTATTGTTGGAAAACTTTAGGTTTGATTTTAACACAGAATAAAACTTTAAATGATTCCTGTTGGAAAAATTTATATTAATATTTAACACAGAATAAAACTTTAACTTATTGGTGTTGGAAAACTTTATGTTCGCATTTAACACAGGATCAAACTAAGTGATTTCTGTTGGAAAACTTTATGTTCGAATTTAACAGAGGATTAAATTTCAACTGATTAACTTATTGGTGTTGGAAAACTTTATGATCAAATTTAACACATGATCATACTTTAACTGAATGTTGTTGGAAAACTTTATGTACAAATTTAACACAGGATCAAATTTAACTGATAGCCGTTTAAAATTTGTATGTTCAAATTTAACACAGGATTACACATTAACTTGTTATTGTTGGAAATCTTTATGTTCACATTTAACACATGATCATACTTTAACTGAATGTTGTTGGAAAACTTTATGTTCATATTTAAAGCAGGATCAAATTTAACTGATAGCTGTTGGAAAACTTTCTGTTCATATTTAAAACAGGATCATATTTAACTGATAGCTGTTTCAAAATTTGTATGTTAAAATTTAACACAGGATTAAACATTAACTTATTATTGTTGGAAGTCTTTATGTTCACATTTAACACATGATCATACTTTAACTGAATGTTGTTGGAAAACTTTATGTTCAAATATAAAACACGATCAAATTTTAACTGATTGATGTTGGAAAACTTTACGTTCATATTTAACACAGGATTAAACATTAACTTATTCCTGTTGGAAATCTTTATCTTCAAATTTAACACAGGATCAAACTTGAACTAATTACTGTTGGAAAACTTTACGTTCATATTTAACACAGGATCAAACTTTAACTGATTATTGATGGGAAAGTTTACGTTTGAATTTAACACAGGATGAATCTTGTTCAGATTCCTGTAAGAAAACTATCTGTTCAGATTTAAAGCAGGATCAAATTTAACAGATTGTTGTTGAAAAATTTTATGTTCAAAATTTAACACAGGATTAAACATTAACTTATTATTGTTGGAAATCTTTATGTTCGCATTTAACACATGATCATACTTTAACTGAATGTTGTTGGAAAACTTTATGTTCAAATATAAAACAGGATCAAACTTTAACTGAATGTTGTTGGAATACTTTATGTTCAAATAAAAAACTGGACCAAACTTTAACTGATTGCTGTTGGAAAACATTATGTTCATATTTAACACAGGATTAAACATTAACTTGTTTTTGTTGGAAACATTTATCTTCAAATTTAACACAGGATCAAACTTGAACTAATTACTGTTGGAAAACTTTATGTTGAAATATAAAACAGGATCAAACTTGAACTGATTGCTGTTGGAAAACTTTATGTTCATATTTAAAATAGGATCAAATTTAACTGATGGCTGTTGAAAATTTGTATGTTCAAATTTAACACAGGATTAAACATTAACTTATTAGGGTTGAAAATTTGTATGTTCAAATTTAACATTGCATCAAACATTAACTTATTTTTTTTGGAAAACTTTATGTACAATTTTAACACAGGATCAAACCTTGTGATTTCTTTTGGAATACTTTATGTTCGAATTTACACAAGATTAAACATTAACTTATTATTGTTGGATATCTTTATGTTCACATTTAACACATGATCATACTTTAACTGAATGTTGTTGGAAAACTTTATGTTCATATTTAACACAGGATTAAACATTAACTTATTATCATTGGAAACCTTTATCTTCAAATTTAACACAGGATCAATCTTGAACTAATTACTGTTTGAAAACTTTATGTACAATTTTAACACAGGATCAAACTTTGTGATTTCTTTTGGAATACTTTATGTTCGAATTTACACAAGATTAAACATTAACTTATTATTGTTGGAAATCTTTATGTTCACATTTAACTCATGATCATACTTTAACTGAATGTTGTTGGAAAACTTTATGTTCAAATATAAAACTGGATCAAACTTTAACTGATTGGTGTTGGAAAACTTTATGTTCATATTTAACACATGATTAAACATTAACATATTATTGTTGGAAACCTCTATCTTCAAATTTAACACAGGATCAAACTTTAACTGATTATTGATGGAAAACTTTACGTTCGAATTTAACACAGGATGAATCTTGTACTGATTCCTGTTGGAAAACTATCTGTTCATATTTAAAACAGGATCAAATTTAACTGATAGCTGTTGAAAATTTGTATGTTCAAATATAACACTGCATCAAACATTAACTTATCATTTTTTGGAAAACATTACGTTCACATTTAATACAGGATCAAACTTTAACTGATTATTGTTGGAAAAATTTAGGTTTGATTTTAACACAGAATAAAACTTTAAATGATTCCTGTTGGAAAAATTTATATTAATATTTAACACAGAATAAAACTTTAACTTATTGGTGTTGGAAAACTTTATGTTCGCATTTAACACAGGATCAAACTAAGTGATTTCTGTTGGAAAACTTTATGTTCGAATTTAACAGAGGATTAAATTTCAACTGATTAACTTATTGGTGTTGGAAAACTTTATGATCAAATTTAACACATGATCATACTTTAACTGAATGTTGTTGGAAAACTTTATGTACAAATTTAACACAGGATCAAATTTAACTGATAGCCGTTTAAAATTTGTATGTTCAAATTTAACACAGGATTACACATTAACTTGTTATTGTTGGAAATCTTTATGTTCACATTTAACACATGATCATACTTTAACTGAATGCTGTTGGAAAACTTTGTGTTCATATTTAAAATAGGATCAAACTTTTACTGATTGTTGTTGGAAAACTTTATGTTCAAATATAAAACAGGATCAAACTTTAACTGAATACTTTATGTTCAAATAAAAAACTGGACCAAACTTTAACTGATTGCTGTTGGAAAACATTATGTTCATATTTAACACAGGATTAAACATTAACTTGTTTTTGTTGGAAACATTTATCTTCAAATTTAACACAGGATCAAACTTGAACTAATTACTGTTGGAAAACTTTATGTTGAAATATAAAACAGGATCAAACTTGAACTGATTGCTGTTGGAAAACTTTATGTTCATATTTAAAATAGGATCAAATTTAACTGATGGCTGTTGAAAATTTGTATGTTCAAATTTAACACAGGATTAAACATTAACTTATTAGGGTTGAAAATTTGTATGTTCAAATTTAACATTGCATCAAACATTAACTTATTTTTTTTGGAAAACTTTATGTACAATTTTAACACAGGATCAAACTTTGTGATTTCTTTTGGAATACTTTATGTTTGAATTTACACAAGATTAAACATTAACTTATTATTGTTGGATATCTTTATGTTCACATTTAACACATGATCATACTTTAACTGAATGTTGTTGGAAAACTTTATGTTCATATTTAACACAGGATTAAACATTAACTTATTATCATTGGAAACCTTTATCTTCAAATTTAACACAGGATCAATCTTGAACTAATTACTGTTTGAAAACTTTATGTACAATTTTAACACAGGATCAAACTTTGTGATTTCTTTTGGAATACTTTATGTTCGAATTTACACAAGATTAAACATTAACTTATTATTGTTGGAAATCTTTATGTTCACATTTAACTCATGATCATACTTTAACTGAATGTTGTTGGAAAACTTTATGTTCAAATATAAAACTGGATCAAACTTTAACTGATTGGTGTTGGAAAACTTTATGTTCATATTTAACACATGATTAAACATTAACATATTATTGTTGGAAACCTCTATCTTCAAATTTAACACAGGATCAAACTTTAACTGATTATTGATGGAAAACTTTACGTTCGAATTTAACACAGGATGAATCTTGTACAGATTCCTGTTGGAAAACTATCTGTTCATATTTAAAACAGGATCAAATTTAACTGATAGCTGTTGAAAATTTGTATGTTCAAATTTAACACTGCATCAAACATTAACTTATCATTTTTTGGAAAACATTACGTTCACATTTAATACAGGATCAAACTTTAACTGATTATTGTTGGAAAACTTTAGGTTTGATTTTAACACAGAATAAAACTTTAAATGATTCCTGTTGGAAAAATTTATATTAATATTTAACACAGAATAAAACTTTAACTTATTGGTGTTGGAAAACTTTATGTTCGCATTTAACACAGGATCAAACTAAGTGATTTCTGTTGGAAAACTTTATGTTCGAATTTAACAGAGGATTAAATTTCAACTGATTAACTTATTGGTGTTGGAAAACTTTATGATCAAATTTAACACATGATCATACTTTAACTGAATGTTGTTGGAAAACTTTATGTACAAATTTAACACAGGATCAAATTTAACTGATAGCCGTTTAAAATTTGTATGTTCAAATTTAACACAGGATTACACATTAACTTGTTATTGTTGGAAATCTTTATGTTCACATTTAACACATGATCATACTTTAACTGAATGTTGTTGGAAAACTTTATGTTCATATTTAAAGCAGGATCAAATTTAACTGATAGCTGTTGGAAAACTTTCTGTTCATATTTAAAACAGGATCATATTTAACTGATAGCTGTTTCAAAATTTGTATGTTAAAATTTAACACAGGATTAAACATTAACTTATTATTGTTGGAAGTCTTTATGTTCACATTTAACACATGATCATACTTTAACTGAATGTTGTTGGAAAACTTTATGTTCAAATATAAAACACGATCAAATTTTAACTGATTGATGTTGGAAAACTTTACGTTCATATTTAACACAGGATTAAACATTAACTTATTCCTGTTGGAAATCTTTATCTTCAAATTTAACACAGGATCAAACTTGAACTAATTACTGTTGGAAAACTTTACGTTCATATTTAACACAGGATCAAACTTTAACTGATTATTGATGGGAAAGTTTACGTTTGAATTTAACACAGGATGAATCTTGTTCAGATTCCTGTAAGAAAACTATCTGTTCAGATTTAAAGCAGGATCAAATTTAACAGATTGTTGTTGAAAAATTTTATGTTCAAAATTTAACACAGGATTAAACATTAACTTATTATTGTTGGAAATCTTTATGTTCGCATTTAACACATGATCATACTTTAACTGAATGTTGTTGGAAAACTTTATGTTCAAATATAAAACAGGATCAAACTTTAACTGAATGTTGTTGGAATACTTTATGTTCAAATAAAAAACTGGACCAAACTTTAACTGATTGCTGTTGGAAAACATTATGTTCATATTTAACACAGGATTAAACATTAACTTGTTTTTGTTGGAAACATTTATCTTCAAATTTAACACAGGATCAAACTTGAACTAATTACTGTTGGAAAACTTTATGTTGAAATATAAAACAGGATCAAACTTGAACTGATTGCTGTTGGAAAACTTTATGTTCATATTTAAAATAGGATCAAATTTAACTGATGGCTGTTGAAAATTTGTATGTTCAAATTTAACACAGGATTAAACATGAACTTATTAGGGTTGAAAATTTGTATGTTCAAATTTAACATTGCATCAAACATTAACTTATTTTTTTTGGAAAACTTTATGTACAATTTTAACACAGGATCAAACCTTGTGATTTCTTTTGGAATACTTTATGTTCGAATTTACACAAGATTAAACATTAACTTATTATTGTTGGATATCTTTATGTTCACATTTAACACATGATCATACTTTAACTGAATGTTGTTGGAAAACTTTATGTTCATATTTAACACAGGATTAAACATTAACTTATTATCATTGGAAACCTTTATCTTCAAATTTAACACAGGATCAATCTTGAACTAATTACTGTTTGAAAACTTTATGTACAATTTTAACACAGGATCAAACTTTGTGATTTCTTTTGGAATACTTTATGTTCGAATTTACACAAGATTAAACATTAACTTATTATTGTTGGAAATCTTTATGTTCACATTTAACTCATGATCATACTTTAACTGAATGTTGTTGGAAAACTTTATGTTCAAATATAAAACTGGATCAAACTTTAACTGATTGGTGTTGGAAAACTTTATGTTCATATTTAACACATGATTAAACATTAACATATTATTGTTGGAAACCTCTATCTTCAAATTTAACACAGGATCAAACTTTAACTGATTATTGATGGAAAACTTTACGTTCGAATTTAACACAGGATGAATCTTGTACTGATTCCTGTTGGAAAACTATCTGTTCATATTTAAAACAGGATCAAATTTAACTGATAGCTGTTGAAAATTTGTATGTTCAAATATAACACTGCATCAAACATTAACTTATCATTTTTTGGAAAACATTACGTTCACATTTAATACAGGATCAAACTTTAACTGATTATTGTTGGAAAAATTTAGGTTTGATTTTAACACAGAATAAAACTTTAAATGATTCCTGTTGGAAAAATTTATATTAATATTTAACACAGAATAAAACTTTAACTTATTGGTGTTGGAAAACTTTATGTTCGCATTTAACACAGGATCAAACTAAGTGATTTCTGTTGGAAAACTTTATGTTCGAATTTAACAGAGGATTAAATTTCAACTGATTAACTTATTGGTGTTGGAAAACTTTATGATCAAATTTAACACATGATCATACTTTAACTGAATGTTGTTGGAAAACTTTATGTACAAATTTAACACAGGATCAAATTTAACTGATAGCCGTTTAAAATTTGTATGTTCAAATTTAACACAGGATTACACATTAACTTGTTATTGTTGGAAATCTTTATGTTCACATTTAACACATGATCATACTTTAACTGAATGCTGTTGGAAAACTTTGTGTTCATATTTAAAATAGGATCAAACTTTTACTGATTGTTGTTGGAAAACTTTATGTTCAAATATAAAACAGGATCAAACTTTAACTGAATACTTTATGTTCAAATAAAAAACTGGACCAAACTTTAACTGATTGCTGTTGGAAAACATTATGTTCATATTTAACACAGGATTAAACATTAACTTGTTTTTGTTGGAAACATTTATCTTCAAATTTAACACAGGATCAAACTTGAACTAATTACTGTTGGAAAACTTTATGTTGAAATATAAAACAGGATCAAACTTGAACTGATTGCTGTTGGAAAACTTTATGTTCATATTTAAAATAGGATCAAATTTAACTGATGGCTGTTGAAAATTTGTATGTTCAAATTTAACACAGGATTAAACATTAACTTATTAGGGTTGAAAATTTGTATGTTCAAATTTAACATTGCATCAAACATTAACTTATTTTTTTTGGAAAACTTTATGTACAATTTTAACACAGGATCAAACTTTGTGATTTCTTTTGGAATACTTTATGTTTGAATTTACACAAGATTAAACATTAACTTATTATTGTTGGATATCTTTATGTTCACATTTAACACATGATCATACTTTAACTGAATGTTGTTGGAAAACTTTATGTTCATATTTAACACAGGATTAAACATTAACTTATTATCATTGGAAACCTTTATCTTCAAATTTAACACAGGATCAATCTTGAACTAATTACTGTTTGAAAACTTTATGTACAATTTTCACACAGGATCAAACTTTGTGATTTCTTTTGGAATACTTTATGTTCGAATTTACACAAGATTAAACATTAACTTATTATTGTTGGAAATCTTTATGTTCACATTTAACTCATGATCAAACTTTAACTGAATGTTGTTGGAAAACTTTATGTTCAAATATAAAACTGGATCAAACTTTAACTGATTGGTGTTGGAAAACTTTATGTTCATATTTAACACATGATTAAACATTAACATATTATTGTTGGAAACCTCTATCTTCAAATTTAACACAGGATCAAACTTTAACTGATTATTGATGGAAAACTTTACGTTCGAATTTAACACAGGATGAATCTTGTACAGATTCCTGTTGGAAAACTATCTGTTCATATTTAAAACAGGATCAAATTTAACTGATAGCTGTTGAAAATTTGTATGTTCAAATTTAACACTGCATCAAACATTAACTTATCATTTTTTGGAAAACATTACGTTCACATTTAATACAGGATCAAACTTTAACTGATTATTGTTGGAAAAATTTAGGTTTGATTTTAACACAGAATAAAACTTTAAATGATTCCTGTTGGAAAAATTTATATTAATATTTAACACAGAATAAAACTTTAACTTATTGGTGTTGGAAAACTTTATGTTCGCATTTAACACAGGATCAAACTAAGTGATTTCTGTTGGAAAACTTTATGTTCGAATTTAACAGAGGATTAAATTTCAACTGATTAACTTATTGGTGTTGGAAAACTTTATGATCAAATTTAACACATGATCATACTTTAACTGAATGTTGTTGGAAAACTTTATGTTCATATTTAAAGCAGGATCAAATTTAACTGATAGCCGTTTAAAATTTGTATGTTCAAATTTAACACAGGATTACACATTAACTTGTTATTGTTGGAAATCTTTATGTTCACATTTAACACATGATCATACTTTAACTGAATGTTGTTGGAAAACTTTATGTTCATATTTAAAGCAGGATCAAATTTAACTGATAGCTGTTGGAAAACTTTCTGTTCATATTTAAAACAGGATCATATTTAACTGATAGCTGTTTCAAAATTTGTATGTTCAAATTTAACACAGGATTAAACATTAACTTATTATTGTTGGAAGTCTTTATGTTCACATTTAACACATGATCATACTTTAACTGAATGTTGTTGGAAAACTTTATGTTCAAATATAAAACACGATCAAATTTTAACTGATTGATGTTGGAAAACTTTACGTTCATATTTAACACAGGATTAAACATTAACTTATTATTGTTGGAAACCTTTAGGTTTGATTTTGACACAGAATAAAACTTTAAATTATTCCTGTTGGAAAAATTTATATTAATATTTAACACAGAATAAAACTTTAACTTATTGGTGTTGGAAAACTTTATGTTCCCATTTAACACAGGATCAAACTAAGTGATTGCTGTTGGAAAACTTCATGTTCAAATATAAAACAGGATCAAACATTAACTGATTGCTGTTGGAAAACTTTATGTTCATATTTAACACAGGATTAAACATTAACTTATAATTGTTGGAAACCTTTATCTTCAAATTTAACACAGGATCAAACTTGAAATGATTACTTTAACTGATTATTGATGGAAAACTTTACGGTTGAATTTAACACAGGATGAATCTTTTACAGATTCCTGTTGGAAAACTATCTGTTCAGATTTAAAACAGGATCAAATTTAACTGATAGCTGTTGGAAAATTGTATGCTCAAATTTAACACAAGATTAGACATTAACTAATTATTGTTGGAAATCTTTATGTTCACCCTTAACGCAGGATCATACTTTAACTGAATGTTGTTGGAAAACTTTATGTTCAAATATAAAACTGGATCAAACTTTAACTGATTGCTGTTGGAAAACTTTATGTTCATATTGAAAGCAGGATTAAATTTAACTGATTGTTGTTGGAAAACTTTATGTACAAATTTAACACAGGATCAAATTTAACTGATAGCCGTTTAAAATTTGTATGTTCAAATTTAGCACAGGATTACACATTAACTTGTTATTGTTGGAAATCTTTATGTTCACATTTAACACATGATCATACTTTAACTGAATGTTGTTGGAAAACTTTATGTTCAAATATAAAACTGGATCAAACTTTAACTGATTATAGATGGAAAACTTTACGTTTGAATTTAACACAGGAAGAATCTTGTACATATTCCTGTTGGAAAACAATCTGTTCAGATTTAAAACAGGATCAAATTTAACTGATAGCTGTGGAAAATTTGTATGTTCAAATTTAACACTGCATCAAACATTAACTTTTTTTTTGGAAAACTTTATGTTCAAATTTAACACAGGATTAAACATTAACTTATTATTGTTGGAAATCTTTATGTTCGCATTTAACACATGATCATACTTTAACTGAATGTTGTTGGAAAACTTTATGTTCAAATATAAAACAGGATCAAACTTTAACTGAATGTTGTTGGAATACTTTATGTTCAAATAAAAAACTGGACCAAACTTTAACTGATTGCTGTTGGAAAACATTATGTTCATATTTAACACAGGATTAAACATTAACTTGTTTTTGTTGGAAACATTTATCTTCAAATTTAACACAGGATCAAACTTGAACTAATTACTGTTGGAAAACTTTATGTTGAAATATAAAACAGGATCAAACTTGAACTGATTGCTGTTGGAAAACTTTATGTTCATATTTAAAATAGGATCAAATTTAACTGATGGCTGTTGAAAATTTGTATGTTCAAATTTAACACAGGATTAAACATTAACTTATTAGGGTTGAAAATTTGTATGTTCAAATTTAACATTGCATCAAACATTAACTTATTTTTTTTGGAAAACTTTATGTACAATTTTAACACAGGATCAAACTTTGTGATTTCTTTTGGAATACTTTATGTTCGAATTTAACACAAGATTAAGCATTAACTTATTATTGTTGGATATCTTTATGTTCACATTTAACACATGATCACTCTTTAACTGAATGTTGTTGGAAAACTTTATGTTCATATTTAACACAGGATTAAACATTAACTTATTATCATTGGAAACCTTTATCTTCAAATTTAACACAGGATCAATCTTGAACTAATTAGTGTTGGAAAACTTTATGTACAAT
The DNA here is from genome assembly GCF_036971445.1 of Narcine bancroftii. NCBI lineage: Eukaryota > Metazoa > Chordata > Chondrichthyes > Torpediniformes > Narcinidae > Narcine > Narcine bancroftii. The sequence continues at coordinate 6,924,938 of NC_091480.1, forward strand.
TTTAACACAGGTTCAAACTTTGTGATTTCTTTTGGAATACTTTATGTTCGAATTTACACAAGATTAAACATTAACTTATTATTGTTGGAAATCTTTATGTTCACATTTAACTCATGATCATACTTTAATTGAATGTTGTTGGAAAACATTATGTTCAAATATAAAACAGTATCAAACTTTAACTGATTGCTGTTGGAAAACTTTATGTTCATATTTAACACAGGATTAAACATTAACTTATTATCGTTGGAAACCTTTATCTTCAAATTTAACACAGGATCAAACTTGAACTAATTACTGTTGGAAAACTTTATGTACAAATTTAACACAGGATCAAACTTTGTGATTTCTGTTGGAATACTTTATGTTCGAATTTAACACAAGATTAAACATTAACTTATTACTGCTGGAAATCTTTATGTTCACATTTAACACATGATCATACTTTAACTGAATGTTGTTGGAAAGCTTTATGTTCAAATATAAAACAGGATCAAATTTTAACTGATTGCTGTTGGAAAACTTTACGTTCATATTTAACACAGGATTAAACATTAACTCATTATTGTTGGAAACATTTATCTTCAAATTTAACAGAGAATCAAACTTGAACTAGTTACTGTTGGAAAGCTTTGTGTTCATATTTAAAATAGGATCAAACTTTTACTGATTGTTGTTGGAAAACTTTATGTTCAAATATAAAACAGGATCAAACTTGAACTGATTGCTGTTGGAAAACTTTGTGTTCATATTTAAAATAGGATCAAACTTTTACTGATTGTTGTTGGAAAACTTTATGTTCAAATATAAAACAGGATCAAACTTGAACTGATTGCTGTTGGAAAAATTTCTGTTCATATTTAAAATAGGATCAAATTTAACTGATAGCTGTTGAAAATTTGTATGTTCAAATTTAACACAGGATTAAACATTAACTTATTAGGGTTGGAAACCTGTATCTTCAAATTTAACACAGGATCAACTTGATCAACTGTTGGAAAACTTTACATTCAAATTTAACACAGGATCTAACTTTGTGATTTCTTTTGGAATACTTTATTTTCCTATTTAACACAGGATTAAACATTAACTTATTCCTGTTGGAAATCTTTATCTTCAAATTTAACACAGGATCAAACTTGAACTAATTACTGTTGGAAAACTTTACGTTCATATTTAACACAGGATCAAACTTTAACTGATTATTGATGGGAAAGTTTACGTTTGAATTTAACACAGGATGAATCTTGTTCAGATTCCTGTAAGAAAACTATCTGTTCAGATTTAAAGCAGGATCAAATTTAACAGATTGTTGTTGAAAAATTTTATGTTCAAAATTTAACACAGGATTAAACATTAACTTATTATTGTTGGAAATCTTTATGTTCGCATTTAACACATGATCATACTTTAACTGAATGTTGTTGGAAAACTTTATGTTCAAATATAAAACAGGATCAAACTTTAACTGAATGTTGTTGGAATACTTTATGTTCAAATAAAAAACTGGACCAAACTTTAACTGATTGCTGTTGGAAAACATTATGTTCATATTTAACACAGGATTAAACATTAACTTGTTTTTGTTGGAAACATTTATCTTCAAATTTAACACAGGATCAAACTTGAACTAATTACTGTTGGAAAACTTTATGTTGAAATATAAAACAGGATCAAACTTGAACTGATTGCTGTTGGAAAACTTTATGTTCATATTTAAAATAGGATCAAATTTAACTGATGGCTGTTGAAAATTTGTATGTTCAAATTTAACACAGGATTAAACATTAACTTATTAGGGTTGAAAATTTGTATGTTCAAATTTAACATTGCATCAAACATTAACTTATTTTTTTTGGAAAACTTTATGTACAATTTTAACACAGGATCAAACTTTGTGATTTCTTTTGGAATACTTTATGTTTGAATTTACACAAGATTAAACATTAACTTATTATTGTTGGATATCTTTATGTTCACATTTAACACATGATCATACTTTAACTGAATGTTGTTGGAAAACTTTATGTTCATATTTAACACAGGATTAAACATTAACTTATTATCATTGGAAACCTTTATCTTCAAATTTAACACAGGATCAATCTTGAACTAATTACTGTTTGAAAACTTTATGTACAATTTTAACACAGGATCAAACTTTGTGATTTCTTTTGGAATACTTTATGTTCGAATTTACACAAGATTAAACATTAACTTATTATTGTTGGAAATCTTTATGTTCACATTTAACTCATGATCATACTTTAACTGAATGTTGTTGGAAAACTTTATGTTCAAATATAAAACTGGATCAAACTTTAACTGATTGGTGTTGGAAAACTTTATGTTCATATTTAACACATGATTAAACATTAACATATTATTGTTGGAAACTATCTTCAAATTTAACACAGGATCAAACTTTAACTGATTATTGATGGAAAACTTTACGTTCGAATTTAACACAGGATGAATCTTGTACAGATTCCTGTTGGAAAACTATCTGTTCATATTTAAAACAGGATCAAATTTAACTGATAGCTGTTGAAAATTTGTATGTTCAAATTTAACACTGCATCAAACATTAACTTATCATTTTTTGGAAAACATTACGTTCACATTTAATACAGGATCAAACTTTAACTGATTATTGTTGGAAAACTTTAGGTTTGATTTTAACACAGAATAAAACTTTAAATGATTCCTGTTGGAAAAATTTTTATTAATATTTAACACAGAATAAAACTTTAACTTATTGGTGTTGGAAAACTTTATGTTCGCATTTAACACAGGATCAAACTAAGTGATTTCTGTTGGAAAACTTTATGTTCGAATTTAACAGAGGATTAAATTTCAACTGATTAACTTATTGGTGTTGGAAAACTTTATGATCAAATTTAACACATGATCATACTTTAACTGAATGTTGTTGGAAAACTTTATGTACAAATTTAACACAGGATCAAATTTAACTGATAGCCGTTTAAAATTTGTATGTTCAAATTTAACACAGGATTACACATTAACTTGTTATTGTTGGAAATCTTTATGTTCACATTTAACACATGATCATACTTTAACTGAATGCTGTTGGAAAACTTTGTGTTCATATTTAAAATAGGATCAAACTTTTACTGATTGTTGTTGGAAAACTTTATGTTCAAATATAAAACAGGATCAAACTTTAACTGAATACTTTATGTTCAAATAAAAAACTGGACCAAACTTTAACTGATTGCTGTTGGAAAACATTATGTTCATATTTAACACAGGATTAAACATTAACTTGTTTTTGTTGGAAACATTTATCTTCAAATTTAACACAGGATCAAACTTGAACTAATTACTGTTGGAAAACTTTATGTTGAAATATAAAACAGGATCAAACTTGAACTGATTGCTGTTGGAAAACTTTATGTTCATATTTAAAATAGGATCAAATTTAACTGATGGCTGTTGAAAATTTGTATGTTCAAATTTAACACAGGATTAAACATTAACTTATTAGGGTTGAAAATTTGTATGTTCAAATTTAACATTGCATCAAACATTAACTTATTTTTTTTGGAAAACTTTATGTACAATTTTAACACAGGATCAAACTTTGTGATTTCTTTTGGAATACTTTATGTTTGAATTTACACAAGATTAAACATTAACTTATTATTGTTGGATATCTTTATGTTCACATTTAACACATGATCATACTTTAACTGAATGTTGTTGGAAAACTTTATGTTCATATTTAACACAGGATTAAACATTAACTTATTATCATTGGAAACCTTTATCTTCAAATTTAACACAGGATCAATCTTGAACTAATTACTGTTTGAAAACTTTATGTACAATTTTCACACAGGATCAAACTTTGTGATTTCTTTTGGAATACTTTATGTTCGAATTTACACAAGATTAAACATTAACTTATTATTGTTGGAAATCTTTATGTTCACATTTAACTCATGATCAAACTTTAACTGAATGTTGTTGGAAAACTTTATGTTCAAATATAAAACTGGATCAAACTTTAACTGATTGGTGTTGGAAAACTTTATGTTCATATTTAACACATGATTAAACATTAACATATTATTGTTGGAAACCTCTATCTTCAAATTTAACACAGGATCAAACTTTAACTGATTATTGATGGAAAACTTTACGTTCGAATTTAACACAGGATGAATCTTGTACAGATTCCTGTTGGAAAACTATCTGTTCATATTTAAAACAGGATCAAATTTAACTGATAGCTGTTGAAAATTTGTATGTTCAAATTTAACACTGCATCAAACATTAACTTATCATTTTTTGGAAAACATTACGTTCACATTTAATACAGGATCAAACTTTAACTGATTATTGTTGGAAAAATTTAGGTTTGATTTTAACACAGAATAAAACTTTAAATGATTCCTGTTGGAAAAATTTATATTAATATTTAACACAGAATAAAACTTTAACTTATTGGTGTTGGAAAACTTTATGTTCGCATTTAACACAGGATCAAACTAAGTGATTTCTGTTGGAAAACTTTATGTTTGAATTTAACAGAGGATTAAATTTCAACTGATTAACTTATTGGTGTTGGAAAACTTTATGATCAAATTTAACACATGATCATACTTTAACTGAATGTTGTTGGAAAACTTTATGTACAAATTTAACACAGGATCAAATTTAACTGATAGCCGTTTAAAATTTGTATGTTCAAATTTAACACAGGATTACACATTAACTTGTTATTGTTGGAAATCTTTATGTTCACATTTAACACATGATCATACTTTAACTGAATGTTGTTGGAAAACTTTATGTTCATATTTAAAGCAGGATCAAATTTAACTGATAGCTGTTGGAAAACTTTCTGTTCATATTTAAAACAGGATCATATTTAACTGATAGCTGTTTCAAAATTTGTATGTTCAAATTTAACACAGGATTAAACATTAACTTATTATTGTTGGAAGTCTTTATGTTCACATTTAACACATGATCATACTTTAACTGAATGTTGTTGGAAAACTTTATGTTCAAATATAAAACACGATCAAATTTTAACTGATTGATGTTGGAAAACTTTACGTTCATATTTAACACAGGATTAAACATTAACTTATTATTGTTGGAAACCTTTAGGTTTGATTTTGACACAGAATAAAACTTTAAATTATTCCTGTTGGAAAAATTTATATTAATATTTAACACAGAATAAAACTTTAACTTATTGGTGTTGGAAAACTTTATGTTCCCATTTAACACAGGATCAAACTAAGTGATTGCTGTTGGAAAACTTCATGTTCAAATATAAAACAGGATCAAACATTAACTGATTGCTGTTGGAAAACTTTATGTTCATATTTAACACAGGATTAAACATTAACTTATAATTGTTGGAAACCTTTATCTTCAAATTTAACACAGGATCAAACTTGAAATGATTACTTTAACTGATTATTGATGGAAAACTTTACGGTTGAATTTAACACAGGATGAATCTTTTACAGATTCCTGTTGGAAAACTATCTGTTCAGATTTAAAACAGGATCAAATTTAACTGATAGCTGTTGGAAAATTGTATGCTCAAATTTAACACAAGATTAGACATTAACTAATTATTGTTGGAAATCTTTATGTTCACCCTTAACGCAGGATCATACTTTAACTGAATGTTGTTGGAAAACTTTATGTTCAAATATAAAACTGGATCAAACTTTAACTGATTGCTGTTGGAAAACTTTATGTTCATATTGAAAGCAGGATTAAATTTAACTGATTGTTGTTGGAAAACTTTATGTACAAATTTAACACAGGATCAAATTTAACTGATAGCCGTTTAAAATTTGTATGTTCAAATTTAGCACAGGATTACACATTAACTTGTTATTGTTGGAAATCTTTATGTTCACATTTAACACATGATCATACTTTAACTGAATGTTGTTGGAAAACTTTATGTTCAAATATAAAACTGGATCAAACTTTAACTGATTATAGATGGAAAACTTTACGTTTGAATTTAACACAGGAAGAATCTTGTACATATTCCTGTTGGAAAACAATCTGTTCAGATTTAAAACAGGATCAAATTTAACTGATAGCTGTGGAAAATTTGTATGTTCAAATTTAACACTGCATCAAACATTAACTTTTTTTTTGGAAAACTTTATGTTCAAATTTAACACAGGATTAAACATTAACTTATTATTGTTGGAAATCTTTATGTTCGCATTTAACACATGATCATACTTTAACTGAATGTTGTTGGAAAACTTTATGTTCAAATATAAAACAGGATCAAACTTTAACTGAATGTTGTTGGAATACTTTATGTTCAAATAAAAAACTGGACCAAACTTTAACTGATTGCTGTTGGAAAACATTATGTTCATATTTAACACAGGATTAAACATTAACTTGTTTTTGTTGGAAACATTTATCTTCAAATTTAACACAGGATCAAACTTGAACTAATTACTGTTGGAAAACTTTATGTTGAAATATAAAACAGGATCAAACTTGAACTGATTGCTGTTGGAAAACTTTATGTTCATATTTAAAATAGGATCAAATTTAACTGATGGCTGTTGAAAATTTGTATGTTCAAATTTAACACAGGATTAAACATTAACTTATTAGGGTTGAAAATTTGTATGTTCAAATTTAACATTGCATCAAACATTAACTTATTTTTTTTGGAAAACTTTATGTACAATTTTAACACAGGATCAAACTTTGTGATTTCTTTTGGAATACTTTATGTTCGAATTTAACACAAGATTAAGCATTAACTTATTATTGTTGGATATCTTTATGTTCACATTTAACACATGATCACTCTTTAACTGAATGTTGTTGGAAAACTTTATGTTCATATTTAACACAGGATTAAACATTAACTTATTATCATTGGAAACCTTTATCTTCAAATTTAACACAGGATCAATCTTGAACTAATTAGTGTTGGAAAACTTTATGTACAATTTTAACACAGGTTCAAACTTTGTGATTTCTTTTGGAATACTTTATGTTCGAATTTACACAAGATTAAACATTAACTTATTATTGTTGGAAATCTTTATGTTCACATTTAACTCATGATCATACTTTAATTGAATGTTGTTGGAAAACATTATGTTCAAATATAAAACAGTATCAAACTTTAACTGATTGCTGTTGGAAAACTTTATGTTCATATTTAACACAGGATTAAACATTAACTTATTATCGTTGGAAACCTTTATCTTCAAATTTAACACAGGATCAAACTTGAACTAATTACTGTTGGAAAACTTTATGTACAAATTTAACACAGGATCAAACTTTGTGATTTCTGTTGGAATACTTTATGTTCGAATTTAACACAAGATTAAACATTAACTTATTACTGCTGGAAATCTTTATGTTCACATTTAACACATGATCATACTTTAACTGAATGTTGTTGGAAAGCTTTATGTTCAAATATAAAACAGGATCAAATTTTAACTGATTGCTGTTGGAAAACTACGTTCATATTTAACACAGGATTAAACATTAACTCATTATTGTTGGAAACATTTATCTTCAAATTTAACAGAGAATCAAACTTGAACTAGTTACTGTTGGAAAGCTTTGTGTTCATATTTAAAATAGGATCAAACTTTTACTGATTGTTGTTGGAAAACTTTATGTTCAAATATAAAACAGGATCAAACTTGAACTGATTGCTGTTGGAAAACTTTGTGTTCATATTTAAAATAGGATCAAACTTTTACTGATTGTTGTTGGAAAACTTTATGTTCAAATATAAAACAGGATCAAACTTGAACTGATTGCTGTTGGAAAAATTTCTGTTCATATTTAAAATAGGATCAAATTTAACTGATAGCTGTTGAAAATTTGTATGTTCAAATTTAACACAGGATTAAACATTAACTTATTAGGGTTGGAAACCTGTATCTTCAAATTTAACACAGGATCAACTTGATCAACTGTTGGAAAACTTTACATTCAAATTTAACACAGGATCTAACTTTGTGATTTCTTTTGGAATACTTTATTTTCCTATTTAACACAGGATTAAACATTAACTTATTCCTGTTGGAAATCTTTATCTTCAAATTTAACACAGGATCAAACTTGAACTAATTACTGTTGGAAAACTTTACGTTCATATTTAACACAGGATCAAACTTTAACTGATTATTGATGGGAAAGTTTACGTTTGAATTTAACACAGGATGAATCTTGTTCAGATTCCTGTAAGAAAACTATCTGTTCAGATTTAAAGCAGGATCAAATTTAACAGATTGTTGTTGAAAAATTTTATGTTCAAAATTTAACACAGGATTAAACATTAACTTATTATTGTTGGAAATCTTTATGTTCGCATTTAACACATGATCATACTTTAACTGAATGTTGTTGGAAAACTTTATGTTCAAATATAAAACAGGATCAAACTTTAACTGAATGTTGTTGGAATACTTTATGTTCAAATAAAAAACTGGACCAAACTTTAACTGATTGCTGTTGGAAAACATTATGTTCATATTTAACACAGGATTAAACATTAACTTGTTTTTGTTGGAAACATTTATCTTCAAATTTAACACAGGATCAAACTTGAACTAATTACTGTTGGAAAACTTTATGTTGAAATATAAAACAGGATCAAACTTGAACTGATTGCTGTTGGAAAACTTTATGTTCATATTTAAAATAGGATCAAATTTAACTGATGGCTGTTGAAAATTTGTATGTTCAAATTTAACACAGGATTAAACATTAACTTATTAGGGTTGAAAATTTGTATGTTCAAATTTAACATTGCATCAAACATTAACTTATTTTTTTTGGAAAACTTTATGTACAATTTTAACACAGGATCAAACTTTGTGATTTCTTTTGGAATACTTTATGTTTGAATTTACACAAGATTAAACATTAACTTATTATTGTTGGATATCTTTATGTTCACATTTAACACATGATCATACTTTAACTGAATGTTGTTGGAAAACTTTATGTTCATATTTAACACAGGATTAAACATTAACTTATTATCATTGGAAACCTTTATCTTCAAATTTAACACAGGATCAATCTTGAACTAATTACTGTTTGAAAACTTTATGTACAATTTTAACACAGGATCAAACTTTGTGATTTCTTTTGGAATACTTTATGTTCGAATTTACACAAGATTAAACATTAACTTATTATTGTTGGAAATCTTTATGTTCACATTTAACTCATGATCATACTTTAACTGAATGTTGTTGGAAAACTTTATGTTCAAATATAAAACTGGATCAAACTTTAACTGATTGGTGTTGGAAAACTTTATGTTCATATTTAACACATGATTAAACATTAACATATTATTGTTGGAAACTATCTTCAAATTTAACACAGGATCAAACTTTAACTGATTATTGATGGAAAACTTTACGTTCGAATTTAACACAGGATGAATCTTGTACAGATTCCTGTTGGAAAACTATCTGTTCATATTTAAAACAGGATCAAATTTAACTGATAGCTGTTGAAAATTTGTATGTTCAAATTTAACACTGCATCAAACATTAACTTATCATTTTTTGGAAAACATTACGTTCACATTTAATACAGGATCAAACTTTAACTGATTATTGTTGGAAAACTTTAGGTTTGATTTTAACACAGAATAAAACTTTAAATGATTCCTGTTGGAAAAATTTATATTAATATTTAACACAGAATAAAACTTTAACTTATTGGTGTTGGAAAACTTTATGTTCGCATTTAACACAGGATCAAACTAAGTGATTTCTGTTGGAAAACTTTATGTTCGAATTTAACAGAGGATTAAATTTCAACTGATTAACTTATTGGTGTTGGAAAACTTTATGATCAAATTTAACACAGGATCAAATTTAACTGATAGCCGTTTAAAATTTGTATGTTCAAATTTAACACAGGATTACACATTAACTTGTTATTGTTGGAAATCTTTATGTTCACATTTAACACATGATCATACTTTAACTGAATGTTGTTGGAAAACTTTATGTTCATATTTAAAGCAGGATCAAATTTAACTGATAGCTGTTGGAAAACTTTCTGTTCATATTTAAAACAGGATCATATTTAACTGATAGCTGTTTCAAAATTTGTATGTTAAAATTTAACACAGGATTAAACATTAACTTATTATTGTTGGAAGTCTTTATGTTCACATTTAACACATGATCATACTTTAACTGAATGTTGTTGGAAAACTTTATGTTCAAATATAAAACACGATCAAATTTTAACTGATTGATGTTGGAAAACTTTACGTTCATATTTAACACAGGATTAAACATTAACTTATTATTGTTGGAAACCTTTAGGTTTGATTTTAACACAGAATAAAACTTTAAATTATTCCTGTTGGAAAAATTTATATTAATATTTAACACAGAATAAAACTTTAACTTATTGGTGTTGGAAAACTTTATGTTCGCATTTAACACAGGACCATACTTTTACTGATTGTTGTTGGAAAACTTTATGTTCAAATATAAAACAGGATCAAACTTGAACTGATTGCTGTTGGAAAAATTTCTGTTCATATTTAAAATAGGATCAAATTTAACTGATAGCTGTTGAAAATTTGTATGTTCAAATTTAACACAGGATTAAACATTAACTTATTAGGGTTGGAAACCTGTATCTTCAAATTTAACACAGGATCAACTTGATCAACTGTTGGAAAACTTTACATTCAAATTTAACACAGGATCTAACTTTGTGATTTCTTTTGGAATACTTTATTTTCCTATTTAACACAGGATTAAACATTAACTTATTCCTGTTGGAAATCTTTATCTTCAAATTTAACACAGGATCAAACTTGAACTAATTACTGTTGGAAAACTTTACGTTCATATTTAACACAGGATCAAACTTTAACTGATTATTGATGGGAAAGTTTACGTTTGAATTTAACACAGGATGAATCTTGTTCAGATTCCTGTAAGAAAACTATCTGTTCAGATTTAAAGCAGGATCAAATTTAACAGATTGTTGTTGAAAAATTTTATGTTCAAAATTTAACACAGGATTAAACATTAACTTATTATTGTTGGAAATCTTTATGTTCGCATTTAACACATGATCATACTTTAACTGAATGTTGTTGGAAAACTTTATGTTCAAATATAAAACAGGATCAAACTTTAACTGAATGTTGTTGGAATACTTTATGTTCAAATATAAAACAGTATCAAACTTTAACTGATTGCTGTTGGAAAACTTTATGTTCATATTTAACACAGGATTAAACATTAACTTATTATCGTTGGAAACCTTTATCTTCAAATTTAACACAGGATCAAACTTGAACTAATTACTGTTGGAAAACTTTATGTACAAATTTAACACAGGATCAAACTTTGTGATTTCTGTTGGAATACTTTATGTTCGAATTTAACACAAGATTAAACATTAACTTATTACTGCTGGAAATCTTTATGTTCACATTTAACACATGATCATACTTTAACTGAATGTTGTTGGAAAGCTTTATGTTCAAATATAAAACAGGATCAAATTTTAACTGATTGCTGTTGGAAAACTTTACGTTCATATTTAACACAGGATTAAACATTAACTCATTATTGTTGGAAACATTTATCTTCAAATTTAACAGAGAATCAAACTTGAACTAGTTACTGTTGGAAAGCTTTATGTTCACATTTAACACAGGACCATACTTTTACTGATTGTTGTTGGAAAACTTTATGTTCAAATATAAAACAGGATCAAACTTGAACTGATTGCTGTTGGAAAACTTTGTGTTCATATTTAAAATAGGATCAAACTTTTACTGATTGTTGTTGGAAAACTTTATGTTCAAATATAAAACAGGATCAAACTTGAACTGATTGCTGTTGGAAAAATTTCTGTTCATATTTAAAATAGGATCAAATTTAACTGATAGCTGTTGAAAATTTGTATGTTCAAATTTAACACAGGATTAAACATTAACTTATTAGGGTTGGAAACCTGTATCTTCAAATTTAACACAGGATCAACTTGATCAACTGTTGGAAAACTTTACATTCAAATTTAACACAGGATCTAACTTTGTGATTTCTTTTGGAATACTTTATTTTCCTATTTAACACAGGATTAAACATTAACTTATTCCTGTTGGAAATCTTTATCTTCAAATTTAACACAGGATCAAACTTGAACTAATTACTGTTGGAAAACTTTACGTTCATATTTAACACAGGATCAAACTTTAACTGATTATTGATGGGAAAGTTTACGTTTGAATTTAACACAGGATGAATCTTGTTCAGATTCCTGTAAGAAAACTATCTGTTCAGATTTAAAGCAGGATCAAATTTAACAGATTGTTGTTGAAAAATTTTATGTTCAAAATTTAACACAGGATTAAACATTAACTTATTATTGTTGGAAATCTTTATGTTCGCATTTAACACATGATCATACTTTAACTGAATGTTGTTGGAAAACTTTATGTTCAAATATAAAACAGGATCAAACTTTAACTGAATACTTTATGTTCAAATAAAAAACTGGACCAAACTTTAACTGATTGCTGTTGGAAAACATTATGTTCATATTTAACACAGGATTAAACATTAACTTGTTTTTGTTGGAAACATTTATCTTCAAATTTAACACAGGATCAAACTTGAACTAATTACTGTTGGAAAACTTTATGTTGAAATATAAAACAGGATCAAACTTGAACTGATTGCTGTTGGAAAACTTTATGTTCATATTTAAAATAGGATCAAATTTAACTGATGGCTGTTGAAAATTTGTATGTTCAAATTTAACACAGGATTAAACATTAACTTATTAGGGTTGAAAATTTGTATGTTCAAATTTAACATTGCATCAAACATTAACTTATTTTTTTTGGAAAACTTTATGTACAATTTTAACACAGGATCAAACTTTGTGATTTCTTTTGGAATACTTTATGTTTGAATTTACACAAGATTAAACATTAACTTATTATTGTTGGATATCTTTATGTTCACATTTAACACATGATCATACTTTAACTGAATGTTGTTGGAAAACTTTATGTTCATATTTAACACAGGATTAAACATTAACTTATTATCATTGGAAACCTTTATCTTCAAATTTAACACAGGATCAATCTTGAACTAATTACTGTTTGAAAACTTTATGTACAATTTTAACACAGGATCAAACTTTGTGATTTCTTTTGGAATACTTTATGTTCGAATTTACACAAGATTAAACATTAACTTATTATTGTTGGAAATCTTTATGTTCACATTTAACTCATGATCATACTTTAACTGAATGTTGTTGGAAAACTTTATGTTCAAATATAAAACTGGATCATACTTTAACTGAATGTTGTTGGAAAACTTTATGTTCATATTTAAAGCAGGATCAAATTTAACTGATAGCTGTTGGAAAACTTTCTGTTCATATTTAAAACAGGATCATATTTAACTGATAGCTGTTTCAAAATTTGTATGTTCAAATTTAACACAGGATTAAACATTAACTTATTATTGTTGGAAGTCTTTATGTTCACATTTAACACATGATCATACTTTAACTGAATGTTGTTGGAAAACTTTATGTTCAAATATAAAACACGATCAAATTTTAACTGATTGATGTTGGAAAACTTTACGTTCATATTTAACACAGGATTAAACATTAACTTATTATCATTGGAAACCTTTATCTTCAAATTTAACACAGGATCAATCTTGAACTAATTACTGTTTGAAAACTTTATGTACAATTTTAACACAGGATCAAACTTTGTGATTTCTTTTGGAATACTTTATGTTCGAATTTACACAAGATTAAACATTAACTTATTATTGTTGGAAATCTTTATGTTCACATTTAACTCATGATCATACTTTAACTGAATGTTGTTGGAAAACTTTATGTTCAAATATAAAACTGGATCAAACTTTAACTGATTGGTGTTGGAAAACTTTATGTTCATATTTAACACATGATTAAACATTAACATATTATTGTTGGAAACTATCTTCAAATTTAACACAGGATCAAACTTTAACTGATTATTGATGGAAAACTTTACGTTCGAATTTAACACAGGATGAATCTTGTACAGATTCCTGTTGGAAAACTATCTGTTCATATTTAAAACAGGATCAAATTTAACTGATAGCTGTTGAAAATTTGTATGTTCAAATTTAACACTGCATCAAACATTAACTTATCATTTTTTGGAAAACATTACGTTCACATTTAATACAGGATCAAACTTTAACTGATTATTGTTGGAAAACTTTAGGTTTGATTTTAACACAGAATAAAACTTTAAATGATTCCTGTTGGAAAAATTTATATTAATATTTAACACAGAATAAAACTTTAACTTATTGGTGTTGGAAAACTTTATGTTCGCATTTAACACAGGATCAAACTAAGTGATTTCTGTTGGAAAACTTTATGTTCGAATTTAACAGAGGATTAAATTTCAACTGATTAACTTATTGGTGTTGGAAAACTTTATGATCAAATTTAACACAGGATCAAATTTAACTGATAGCCGTTTAAAATTTGTATGTTCAAATTTAACACAGGATTACACATTAACTTGTTATTGTTGGAAATCTTTATGTTCACATTTAACACATGATCATACTTTAACTGAATGTTGTTGGAAAACTTTATGTTCATATTTAAAGCAGGATCAAATTTAACTGATAGCTGTTGGAAAACTTTCTGTTCATATTTAAAACAGGATCATATTTAACTGATAGCTGTTTCAAAATTTGTATGTTAAAATTTAACACAGGATTAAACATTAACTTATTATTGTTGGAAGTCTTTATGTTCACATTTAACACATGATCATACTTTAACTGAATGTTGTTGGAAAACTTTATGTTCAAATATAAAACACGATCAAATTTTAACTGATTGATGTTGGAAAACTTTACGTTCATATTTAACACAGGATTAAACATTAACTTATTATTGTTGGAAACCTTTAGGTTTGATTTTAACACAGAATAAAACTTTAAATTATTCCTGTTGGAAAAATTTATATTAATATTTAACACAGAATAAAACTTTAACTTATTGGTGTTGGAAAACTTTATGTTCGCATTTAACACAGGACCATACTTTTACTGATTGTTGTTGGAAAACTTTATGTTCAAATATAAAACAGGATCAAACTTGAACTGATTGCTGTTGGAAAAATTTCTGTTCATATTTAAAATAGGATCAAATTTAACTGATAGCTGTTGAAAATTTGTATGTTCAAATTTAACACAGGATTAAACATTAACTTATTAGGGTTGGAAACCTGTATCTTCAAATTTAACACAGGATCAACTTGATCAACTGTTGGAAAACTTTACATTCAAATTTAACACAGGATCTAACTTTGTGATTTCTTTTGGAATACTTTATTTTCCTATTTAACACAGGATTAAACATTAACTTATTCCTGTTGGAAATCTTTATCTTCAAATTTAACACAGGATCAAACTTGAACTAATTACTGTTGGAAAACTTTACGTTCATATTTAACACAGGATCAAACTTTAACTGATTATTGATGGGAAAGTTTACGTTTGAATTTAACACAGGATGAATCTTGTTCAGATTCCTGTAAGAAAACTATCTGTTCAGATTTAAAGCAGGATCAAATTTAACAGATTGTTGTTGAAAAATTTTATGTTCAAAATTTAACACAGGATTAAACATTAACTTATTATTGTTGGAAATCTTTATGTTCGCATTTAACACATGATCATACTTTAACTGAATGTTGTTGGAAAACTTTATGTTCAAATATAAAACAGGATCAAACTTTAACTGAATGTTGTTGGAATACTTTATGTTCAAATATAAAACAGTATCAAACTTTAACTGATTGCTGTTGGAAAACTTTATGTTCATATTTAACACAGGATTAAACATTAACTTATTATCGTTGGAAACCTTTATCTTCAAATTTAACACAGGATCAAACTTGAACTAATTACTGTTGGAAAACTTTATGTACAAATTTAACACAGGATCAAACTTTGTGATTTCTGTTGGAATACTTTATGTTCGAATTTAACACAAGATTAAACATTAACTTATTACTGCTGGAAATCTTTATGTTCACATTTAACACATGATCATACTTTAACTGAATGTTGTTGGAAAGCTTTATGTTCAAATATAAAACAGGATCAAATTTTAACTGATTGCTGTTGGAAAACTTTACGTTCATATTTAACACAGGATTAAACATTAACTCATTATTGTTGGAAACATTTATCTTCAAATTTAACAGAGAATCAAACTTGAACTAGTTACTGTTGGAAAGCTTTATGTTCACATTTAACACAGGACCATACTTTTACTGATTGTTGTTGGAAAACTTTATGTTCAAATATAAAACAGGATCAAACTTGAACTGATTGCTGTTGGAAAACTTTGTGTTCATATTTAAAATAGGATCAAACTTTTACTGATTGTTGTTGGAAAACTTTATGTTCAAATATAAAACAGGATCAAACTTGAACTGATTGCTGTTGGAAAAATTTCTGTTCATATTTAAAATAGGATCAAATTTAACTGATAGCTGTTGAAAATTTGTATGTTCAAATTTAACACAGGATTAAACATTAACTTATTAGGGTTGGAAACCTGTATCTTCAAATTTAACACAGGATCAACTTGATCAACTGTTGGAAAACTTTACATTCAAATTTAACACAGGATCTAACTTTGTGATTTCTTTTGGAATACTTTATTTTCCTATTTAACACAGGATTAAACATTAACTTATTCCTGTTGGAAATCTTTATCTTCAAATTTAACACAGGATCAAACTTGAACTAATTACTGTTGGAAAACTTTACGTTCATATTTAACACAGGATCAAACTTTAACTGATTATTGATGGGAAAGTTTACGTTTGAATTTAACACAGGATGAATCTTGTTCAGATTCCTGTAAGAAAACTATCTGTTCAGATTTAAAGCAGGATCAAATTTAACAGATTGTTGTTGAAAAATTTTATGTTCAAAATTTAACACAGGATTAAACATTAACTTATTATTGTTGGAAATCTTTATGTTCGCATTTAACACATGATCATACTTTAACTGAATGTTGTTGGAAAACTTTATGTTCAAATATAAAACAGGATCAAACTTTAACTGAATACTTTATGTTCAAATAAAAAACTGGACCAAACTTTAACTGATTGCTGTTGGAAAACATTATGTTCATATTTAACACAGGATTAAACATTAACTTGTTTTTGTTGGAAACATTTATCTTCAAATTTAACACAGGATCAAACTTGAACTAATTACTGTTGGAAAACTTTATGTTGAAATATAAAACAGGATCAAACTTGAACTGATTGCTGTTGGAAAACTTTATGTTCATATTTAAAATAGGATCAAATTTAACTGATGGCTGTTGAAAATTTGTATGTTCAAATTTAACACAGGATTAAACATTAACTTATTAGGGTTGAAAATTTGTATGTTCAAATTTAACATTGCATCAAACATTAACTTATTTTTTTTGGAAAACTTTATGTACAATTTTAACACAGGATCAAACTTTGTGATTTCTTTTGGAATACTTTATGTTTGAATTTACACAAGATTAAACATTAACTTATTATTGTTGGATATCTTTATGTTCACATTTAACACATGATCATACTTTAACTGAATGTTGTTGGAAAACTTTATGTTCATATTTAACACAGGATTAAACATTAACTTATTATCATTGGAAACCTTTATCTTCAAATTTAACACAGGATCAATCTTGAACTAATTACTGTTTGAAAACTTTATGTACAATTTTAACACAGGATCAAACTTTGTGATTTCTTTTGGAATACTTTATGTTCGAATTTACACAAGATTAAACATTAACTTATTATTGTTGGAAATCTTTATGTTCACATTTAACTCATGATCATACTTTAACTGAATGTTGTTGGAAAACTTTATGTTCAAATATAAAACTGGATCATACTTTAACTGAATGTTGTTGGAAAACTTTATGTTCATATTTAAAGCAGGATCAAATTTAACTGATAGCTGTTGGAAAACTTTCTGTTCATATTTAAAACAGGATCATATTTAACTGATAGCTGTTTCAAAATTTGTATGTTCAAATTTAACACAGGATTAAACATTAACTTATTATTGTTGGAAGTCTTTATGTTCACATTTAACACATGATCATACTTTAACTGAATGTTGTTGGAAAACTTTATGTTCAAATATAAAACACGATCAAATTTTAACTGATTGATGTTGGAAAACTTTACGTTCATATTTAACACAGGATTAAACATTAACTTATTATTGTTGGAAACCTTTAGGTTTGATTTTAACACAGAATAAAACTTTAAATTATTCCTGTTGGAAAAATTTATATTAATATTTAACACAGAATAAAACTTTAACTTATTGGTGTTGGAAAACTTTATGTTCCCATTTAACACAGGATCAAACTAAGTGATTGCTGTTGGAAAACTTCATGTTCAAATATAAAACAGGATCAAACATTAACTGATTGCTGTTGGAAAACTTTATGTTCATATTTAACACAGGATTAAACATTAACTTATTATCGTTGGAAACCTTTATCTTCAAATTTAACACAGGATCAAACTTGAAATGATTACTTTAACTGATTATTGATGGAAAACTTTACGGTTGAATTTAACACAGGATGAATCTTTTACAGATTCCTGTTGGAAAACTATCTGTTCAGATTTAAAACAGGATCAAATTTAACTGATAGCTGTTGGAAAATTGTATGCTCAAATTTAACACAAGATTAGACATTAACTAATTATTGTTGGAAATCTTTATGTTCACCCTTAACGCAGGATCATACTTTAACTGAATGTTGTTGGAAAACTTTATGTTCAAATATAAAACTGGATCAAACTTTAACGGATTGCTGTTGGAAAACTTTATGTTCATATTGAAAGCAGGATTAAATTTAACTGATTGTTGTTGGAAAACTTTATGTACAAATTTAACACAGGATCAAACTTTAACTGATTATTGATGGAAAACTTTACGTTTGAATTTAACACAGGAAGAATCTTGTACATATTCCTGTTGGAAAACAATCTGTTCAGATTTAAAACAGGATCAAATTTAACTGATAGCTGTGGAAAATTTGTATGTTCAAATTTAACACTGCATCAAACATTAACTTTTTTTTTGGAAAACTTTATGTTCAAATTTAACACAGGATTAAACATTAACTTATTATTGTTGGAAATCTTTATGTTCGCATTTAACACATGATCATACTTTAACTGAATGTTGTTGGAAAACTTTATGTTCAAATATAAAACAGGATCAAACTTTAACTGAATGTTGTTGGAATACTTTATGTTCAAATAAAAAACTGGACCAAACTTTAACTGATTGCTGTTGGAAAACATTATGTTCATATTTAACACAGGATCAAACTTTGTGATTTCTTTTGGAATACTTTATGTTCGAATTTACACAAGATTAAACATTAACTTATTATTGTTGGATATCTTTATGTTCACATTTAACACATGATCATACTTTAACTGAATGTTGTTGGAAAACTTTATGTTCATATTTAACACAGGATTAAACATTAACTTATTATCATTGGAAACCTTTATCTTCAAATTTAACACAGGATCAATCTTGAACTAATTACTGTTTGAAAACTTTATGTACAATTTTAACACAGGATCAAACTTTGTGATTTCTTTTGGAATACTTTATGTTCGAATTTACACAAGATTAAACATTAACTTATTATTGTTGGAAATCTTTATGTTCACATTTAACTCATGATCATACTTTAACTGAATGTTGTTGGAAAACTTTATGTTCAAATATAAAACTGGATCAAACTTTAACTGATTGGTGTTGGAAAACTTTATGTTCATATTTAACACATGATTAAACATTAACATATTATTGTTGGAAACCTCTATCTTCAAATTTAACACAGGATCAAACTTTAACTGATTATTGTTGGAAAACTTTAGGTTTGATTTTAACACAGAATAAAACTTTAAATGATTGCTGTTGGAAAAATTTATATTAACATTTAACACAGAATGAAACTTTAACTTATTGGTGTTGGAAAACTTTATTTTCGCATTTAACACAGGATCAATCTAAGTGATTTCTGTTGGAAAACTTTATGTTCGAATTTAACAGAGGATTAAATTTCAATTGATTAACTTATTGGTGTTGGAAAACTTTATGATCAAATTTAACACATGATCATACTTTAACTGAATGTTGTTGGAAAACTTTATGTACAAATTTAACACAGGATCAAATTTAACTGATAGCCGTTTAAAATTTGTATGTTCAAATTTAACACAGGATTAAACATTAACTTATTATTGTTGGAAGTCTTTATGTTCACATTTAACACATGATCATAATTTAACTGAATGTTGTTGGAAAACTTTATGTTCAAATATAAAACAGGATAAAATTTTAACTGATTGCTGTTGGAAAACTTTCTGTTCATATTTAAAATAGGATCAAATTTAACTGATAGCTGGTGAAAATTTGTATGTTCAAATTTAACACAGGATTAAACATTAACTTATTAGGGCTGGAAACCTGTATCTTCAAATTTAACACAGGATCAACTTGAACTAATTACTGTTGGAAAACTTTATGTACAAATTTAACACAGGATCAAACTTTGTGATTTCTTTTGGAATACTTTATGTTCGAATTTACACAAGATTAAACATTAACTTATTATTGTTGGAAATCTTTATGTTCACATTTAACTCATGATCATACTTTAATTGAATGTTGTTGGAAAACATTATGTTCAAATATAAAACAGTATCAAACTTTAACTGATTGCTGTTGGAAAACTTTAGGTTCATATTTAACACAGGATTAAACATTAACTTATTATCGTTGGAAACCTTTATCTTCAAATTTAACACAGGATCAAACTTGAACTAATTACTGTTGGAAAACTTTATGTACAAATTTAACACAGGATCAAACTTTGTGATTTCTGTTGGAATACTTTATGTTCGAATTTAACACAAGATTAAACATTAACTTATTACTGCTGGAAATCTTTATGTTCACATTTAACACATGATCATACTTTAACT
Source organism: Narcine bancroftii (assembly GCF_036971445.1). Lineage (NCBI taxonomy): Eukaryota > Metazoa > Chordata > Chondrichthyes > Torpediniformes > Narcinidae > Narcine > Narcine bancroftii. The sequence continues at coordinate 6,946,110 of NC_091480.1, forward strand.
GAATGTTGTTGGAAAGCTTTATGTTCAAATATAAAACAGGATCAAATTTTAACTGATTGCTGTTGGAAAACTTTACGTTCATATTTAACACAGGATTAAACATTAACTCATTATTGTTGGAAACATTTATTTCAAATTTAACAGAGAATCAAACTTGAACTAGTTACTGTTGGAAAGCTTTATGTTCACATTTAACACAGGACCATACTTTTACTGATTGTTGTTGGAAAACTTTATGTTCAAATATAAAACAGGATCAAACTTGAACTGATTGCTGTTGGAAAACTTTGTGTTCATATTTAAAATAGGATCAAACTTTTACTGATTGTTGTTGGAAAACTTTATGTTCAAATATAAAACAGGATCAAACTTGAACTGATTGCTGTTGGAAAAATTTCTGTTCATATTTAAAATAGGATCAAATTTAACTGATAGCTGTTGAAAATTTGTATGTTCAAATTTAACACAGGATTAAACATTAACTTATTAGGGTTGGAAACCTGTATCTTCAAATTTAACACAGGATCAACTTGATCAACTGTTGGAAAACTTTACATTCAAATTTAACACAGGATCTAACTTTGTGATTTCTTTTGGAATACTTTATTTTCCTATTTAACACAGGATTAAACATTAACTTATTCCTGTTGGAAATCTTTATCTTCAAATTTAACACAGGATCAAACTGTGTGATTTCTGTTGGAATACTTTATGTTCGAATTTAACACAAGATTAAACATTAACTTATTACTGCTGGAAATCTTTATGTTCACATTTAACACATGATCATACTTTAACTGAATGTTGTTGGAAAGCTTTATGTTCAAATATAAAACAGGATCAAATTTTAACTGATTGCTGTTGGAAAACTTTACGTTCATATTTAACAAAGGATTAAACATTAACTCATTATTGTTGGAAACATTTATTTCAAATTTAACAGAGAATCAAACTTGAACTAGTTACTGTTGGAAAGCTTTATGTTCACATTTAACACAGGACCATACTTTTACTGATTGTTGTTGGAAAACTTTATGTTCAAATATAAAACAGGATCAAACTTGAACTGATTGCTGTTGGAAAACTTTGTGTTCATATTTAAAATAGGATCAAACTTTTACTGATTGTTGTTGGAAAACTTTATGTTCAAATATAAAACAGGATCAAACTTGAACTGATTGCTGTTGGAAAAATTTCTGTTCATATTTAAAATAGGATCAAATTTAACTGATAGCTGTTGAAAATTTGTATGTTCAAATTTAACACAGGATTAAACATTAACTTATTAGGGTTGGAAACCTGTATCTTCAAATTTAACACAGGATCAACTTGATCAACTGTTGGAAAACTTTACATTCAAATTTAACACAGGATCTAACTTTGTGATTTCTTTTGGAATACTTTATTTTCCTATTTAACACAGGATTAAACATTAACTTATTCCTGTTGGAAATCTTTATCTTCAAATTTAACACAGGATCAAACTTGAACTAATTACTGTTGGAAAACTTTACGTTCATATTTAACACAGGATCAAACTTTAACTGATTATTGATGGGAAAGTTTACGTTTGAATTTAACACAGGATGAATCTTGTTCAGATTCCTGTAAGAAAACTATCTGTTCAGATTTAAAGCAGGATCAAATTTAACAGATTGTTGTTGAAAAATTTTATGTTCAAAATTTAACACAGGATTAAACATTAACTTATTATTGTTGGAAATCTTTATGTTCGCATTTAACACATGATCATACTTTAACTGAATGTTGTTGGAAAACTTTATGTTCAAATAAAAAACTGGACCAAACTTTAACTGATTGCTGTTGGAAAACATTATGTTCATATTTAACACAGGATTAAACATTAACTTATTATTGTTGGAAATCTTTATGTTCGCATTTAACACATGATCATACTTTAACTGAATGTTGTTGGAAAACTTTATGTTCAAATATAAAACAGGATCAAACTTTAACTGAATGTTGTTGGAATACTTTATGTTCAAATAAAAAACTGGACCAAACTTTAACTGATTGCTGTTGGAAAACATTATGTTCATATTTAACACAGGATTAAACATTAACTTGTTTTTGTTGGAAACATTTATCTTCAAATTTAACACAGGATCAAACTTGAACTAATTACTGTTGGAAAACTTTATGTTGAAATATAAAACAGGATCAAACTTGAACTGATTGCTGTTGGAAAACTTTATGTTCATATTTAAAATAGGATCAAATTTAACTGATGGCTGTTGAAAATTTGTATGTTCAAATTTAACACAGGATTAAACATTAACTTATTAGGGTTGAAAATTTGTATGTTCAAATTTAACATTGCATCAAACATTAACTTATTTTTTTTGGAAAACTTTATGTACAATTTTAACACAGGATCAAACTTTGTGATTTCTTTTGGAATACTTTATGTTCGAATTTACACAAGATTAAACATTAACTTATTATTGTTGGATATCTTTATGTTCACATTTAACACATGATCATACTTTAACTGAATGTTGTTGGAAAACTTTATGTTCATATTTAACACAGGATTAAACATTAAATTATTATCATTGGAAACCTTTATCTTCAAATTTAACACAGGATCAATCTTGAACTAATTACTGTTTGAAAACTTTATGTACAATTTTAACACAGGATCAAACTTTGTGATTTCTTTTGGAATACTTTATGTTCGAATTTACACAAGATTAAACATTAACTTATTATTGTTGGAAATCTTTATGTTCACATTTAACACATGATCATACTTTAACTGAATGTTGTTGGAAAACTTTATGTTCAAATATAAAACACGATCAAATTTTAACTGATTGATGTTGGAAAACTTTACGTTCATATTTAACACAGGATTAAACATTAACTTATTATTGTTGGAAACCTTTAGGTTTGATTTTAACACAGAATAAAACTTTAAATTATTCCTGTTGGAAAAATTTATATTAATATTTAACACAGAATAAAACTTTAACTTATTGGTGTTGGAAAACTTTATGTTCCCATTTAACACAGGATCAAACTAAGTGATTGCTGTTGGAAAACTTCATGTTCAAATATAAAACAGGATCAAACATTAACTGATTGCTGTTGGAAAACTTTATGTTCATATTTAACACAGGATTAAACATTAACTTATAATTGTTGGAAACCTTTATCTTCAAATTTAACACAGGATCAAACTTGAAATGATTACTTTAACTGATTATTGATGGAAAACTTTACGGTTGAATTTAACACAGGATGAATCTTTTACAGATTCCTGTTGGAAAACTATCTGTTCAGATTTAAAACAGGATCAAATTTAACTGATAGCTGTTGGAAAATTGTATGCTCAAATTTAACACAAGATTAGACATTAACTAATTATTGTTGGAAATCTTTATGTTCACCCTTAACGCAGGATCATACTTTAACTGAATGTTGTTGGAAAACTTTATGTTCAAATATAAAACTGGATCAAACTTTAACTGATTATAGATGGAAAACTTTACGTTTGAATTTAACACAGGAAGAATCTTGTACATATTCCTGTTGGAAAACAATCTGTTCAGATTTAAAACAGGATCAAATTTAACTGATAGCTGTGGAAAATTTGTATGTTCAAATTTAACACTGCATCAAACATTAACTTTTTTTTTGGAAAACTTTATGTTCAAATTTAACACAGGATTAAACATTAACTTATTATTGTTGGAAATCTTTATGTTCGCATTTAACACATGATCATACTTTAACTGAATGTTGTTGGAAAACTTTATGTTCAAATATAAAACAGGATCAAACTTTAACTGAATGTTGTTGGAATACTTTATGTTCAAATAAAAAACTGGACCAAACTTTAACTGATTGCTGTTGGAAAACATTATGTTCATATTTAACACAGGATTAAACATTAACTTATTATCGTTGGAAACCTTTATCTTCAAATTTAACACAGGATCAAACTTGAACTAATTACTGTTGGAAAACTTTATGTACAAATTTAACACAGGATCAAACTTTGTGATTTCTGTTGGAATACTTTATGTTCGAATTTAACACAAGATTAAACATTAACTTATTACTGCTGGAAATCTTTATGTTCACATTTAACACATGATCATACTTTAACTGAATGTTGTTGGAAAGCTTTATGTTCAAATATAAAACAGGATCAAATTTTAACTGATTGCTGTTGGAAAACTTTACGTTCATATTTAACACAGGATTAAACATTAACTCATTATTGTTGGAAACATTTATCTTCAAATTTAACAGAGAATCAAACTTGAACTAGTTACTGTTGGAAAGCTTTATGTTCACATTTAACACAGGACCATACTTTTACTGATTGTTGTTGGAAAACTTTATGTTCAAATATAAAACAGGATCAAACTTGAACTGATTGCTGTTGGAAAACTTTGTGTTCATATTTAAAATAGGATCAAACTTTTACTGATTGTTGTTGGAAAACTTTATGTTCAAATATAAAACAGGATCAAACTTGAACTGATTGCTGTTGGAAAAATTTCTGTTCATATTTAAAATAGGATCAAATTTAACTGATAGCTGTTGAAAATTTGTATGTTCAAATTTAACACAGGATTAAACATTAACTTATTAGGGTTGGAAACCTGTATCTTCAAATTTAACACAGGATCAACTTGATCAACTGTTGGAAAACTTTACATTCAAATTTAACACAGGATCTAACTTTGTGATTTCTTTTGGAATACTTTATGTTCGAATTTAACACAGGATTAAACATTAACTTATTCCTGTTGGAAATCTTTATCTTCAAATTTAACACAGGATCAAACTTGAACTAATTACTGTTGGAAAACTTTACGTTCATATTTAACACAGGATCAAACTTTAACTGATTATTGATGGGAAAGTTTACGTTTGAATTTAACACAGGATGAATCTTGTTCAGATTCCTGTAAGAAAACTATCTGTTCAGATTTAAAGCAGGATCAAATTTAACAGATTGTTGTTGAAAAATTTTATGTTCAAAATTTAACACAGGATTAAACATTAACTTATTATTGTTGGAAATCTTTATGTTCGCATTTAACACATGATCATACTTTAACTGAATGTTGTTGGAAAACTTTATGTTCAAATATAAAACAGGATCAAACTTTAACTGAATACTTTATGTTCAAATAAAAAACTGGACCAAACTTTAACTGATTGCTGTTGGAAAACATTATGTTCATATTTAACACAGGATTAAACATTAACTTGTTTTTGTTGGAAACATTTATCTTCAAATTTAACACAGGATCAAACTTGAACTAATTACTGTTGGAAAACTTTATGTTGAAATATAAAACAGGATCAAACTTGAACTGATTGCTGTTGGAAAACTTTATGTTCATATTTAAAATAGGATCAAATTTAACTGATGGCTGTTGAAAATTTGTATGTTCAAATTTAACACAGGATTAAACATTAACTTATTAGGGTTGAAAATTTGTATGTTCAAATTTAACATTGCATCAAACATTAACTTATTTTTTTTGGAAAACTTTATGTACAATTTTAACACAGGATCAAACTTTGTGATTTCTTTTGGAATACTTTATGTTTGAATTTACACAAGATTAAACATTAACTTATTATTGTTGGATATCTTTATGTTCACATTTAACACATGATCATACTTTAACTGAATGTTGTTGGAAAACTTTATGTTCATATTTAACACAGGATTAAACATTAACTTATTATCATTGGAAACCTTTATCTTCAAATTTAACACAGGATCAATCTTGAACTAATTACTGTTTGAAAACTTTATGTACAATTTTAACACAGGATCAAACTTTGTGATTTCTTTTGGAATACTTTATGTTCGAATTTACACAAGATTAAACATTAACTTATTATTGTTGGAAATCTTTATGTTCACATTTAACTCATGATCATACTTTAACTGAATGTTGTTGGAAAACTTTATGTTCAAATATAAAACTGGATCATACTTTAACTGAATGTTGTTGGAAAACTTTATGTTCATATTTAAAGCAGGATCAAATTTAACTGATAGCTGTTGGAAAACTTTCTGTTCATATTTAAAACAGGATCATATTTAACTGATAGCTGTTTCAAAATTTGTATGTTCAAATTTAACACAGGATTAAACATTAACTTATTATTGTTGGAAGTCTTTATGTTCACATTTAACACATGATCATACTTTAACTGAATGTTGTTGGAAAACTTTATGTTCAAATATAAAACACGATCAAATTTTAACTGATTGATGTTGGAAAACTTTACGTTCATATTTAACACAGGATTAAACATTAACTTATTATTGTTGGAAACCTTTAGGTTTGATTTTAACACAGAATAAAACTTTAAATTATTCCTGTTGGAAAAATTTATATTAATATTTAACACAGAATAAAACTTTAACTTATTGGTGTTGGAAAACTTTATGTTCCCATTTAACACAGGATCAAACTAAGTGATTGCTGTTGGAAAACTTCATGTTCAAATATAAAACAGGATCAAACATTAACTGATTGCTGTTGGAAAACTTTATGTTCATATTTAACACAGGATTAAACATTAACTTATTATCGTTGGAAACCTTTATCTTCAAATTTAACACAGGATCAAACTTGAAATGATTACTTTAACTGATTATTGATGGAAAACTTTACGGTTGAATTTAACACAGGATGAATCTTTTACAGATTCCTGTTGGAAAACTATCTGTTCAGATTTAAAACAGGATCAAATTTAACTGATAGCTGTTGGAAAATTGTATGCTCAAATTTAACACAAGATTAGACATTAACTAATTATTGTTGGAAATCTTTATGTTCACCCTTAACGCAGGATCATACTTTAACTGAATGTTGTTGGAAAACTTTATGTTCAAATATAAAACTGGATCAAACTTTAACGGATTGCTGTTGGAAAACTTTATGTTCATATTGAAAGCAGGATTAAATTTAACTGATTGTTGTTGGAAAACTTTATGTACAAATTTAACACAGGATCAAACTTTAACTGATTATTGATGGAAAACTTTACGTTTGAATTTAACACAGGAAGAATCTTGTACATATTCCTGTTGGAAAACAATCTGTTCAGATTTAAAACAGGATCAAATTTAACTGATAGCTGTGGAAAATTTGTATGTTCAAATTTAACACTGCATCAAACATTAACTTTTTTTTTGGAAAACTTTATGTTCAAATTTAACACAGGATTAAACATTAACTTATTATTGTTGGAAATCTTTATGTTCGCATTTAACACATGATCATACTTTAACTGAATGTTGTTGGAAAACTTTATGTTCAAATATAAAACAGGATCAAACTTTAACTGAATGTTGTTGGAATACTTTATGTTCAAATAAAAAACTGGACCAAACTTTAACTGATTGCTGTTGGAAAACATTATGTTCATATTTAACACAGGATCAAACTTTGTGATTTCTTTTGGAATACTTTATGTTCGAATTTACACAAGATTAAACATTAACTTATTATTGTTGGATATCTTTATGTTCACATTTAACACATGATCATACTTTAACTGAATGTTGTTGGAAAACTTTATGTTCATATTTAACACAGGATTAAACATTAACTTATTATCATTGGAAACCTTTATCTTCAAATTTAACACAGGATCAATCTTGAACTAATTACTGTTTGAAAACTTTATGTACAATTTTAACACAGGATCAAACTTTGTGATTTCTTTTGGAATACTTTATGTTCGAATTTACACAAGATTAAACATTAACTTATTATTGTTGGAAATCTTTATGTTCACATTTAACTCATGATCATACTTTAACTGAATGTTGTTGGAAAACTTTATGTTCAAATATAAAACTGGATCAAACTTTAACTGATTGGTGTTGGAAAACTTTATGTTCATATTTAACACATGATTAAACATTAACATATTATTGTTGGAAACCTCTATCTTCAAATTTAACACAGGATCAAACTTTAACTGATTATTGTTGGAAAACTTTAGGTTTGATTTTAACACAGAATAAAACTTTAAATGATTGCTGTTGGAAAAATTTATATTAACATTTAACACAGAATGAAACTTTAACTTATTGGTGTTGGAAAACTTTATTTTCGCATTTAACACAGGATCAATCTAAGTGATTTCTGTTGGAAAACTTTATGTTCGAATTTAACAGAGGATTAAATTTCAATTGATTAACTTATTGGTGTTGGAAAACTTTATGATCAAATTTAACACATGATCATACTTTAACTGAATTTTGTTGGAAAACTTTATGTACAAATTTAACACAGGATCAAATTTAACTGATAGCCGTTTAAAATTTGTATGTTCAAATTTAACACAGGATTAAACATTAACTTATTATTGTTGGAAGTCTTTATGTTCACATTTAACACATGATCATAATTTAACTGAATGTTGTTGGAAAACTTTATGTTCAAATATAAAACAGGATAAAATTTTAACTGATTGCTGTTGGAAAACTTTCTGTTCATATTTAAAATAGGATCAAATTTAACTGATAGCTGGTGAAAATTTGTATGTTCAAATTTAACACAGGATTAAACATTAACTTATTAGGGCTGGAAACCTGTATCTTCAAATTTAACACAGGATCAACTTGAACTAATTACTGTTGGAAAACTTTATGTACAAATTTAACACAGGATCAAACTTTGTGATTTCTTTTGGAATACTTTATGTTCGAATTTAACACAAGATTAAGCATTAACTTATTATTGTTGGATATCTTTATGTTCACATTTAACACATGATCACTCTTTAACTGAATGTTGTTGGAAAACTTTATGTTCATATTTAACACAGGATTAAACATTAACTTATTATCATTGGAAACCTTTATCTTCAAATTTAACACAGGATCAATCTTGAACTAATTACTGTTGGAAAACTTTATGTACAATTTTAACACAGGTTCAAACTTTGTGATTTCTTTTGGAATACTTTATGTTCGAATTTACACAAGATTAAACATTAACTTATTATTGTTGGAAATCTTTATGTTCACATTTAACTCATGATCATACTTTAATTGAATGTTGTTGGAAAACATTATGTTCAAATATAAAACAGTATCAAACTTTAACTGATTGCTGTTGGAAAACTTTAGGTTCATATTTAACACAGGATTAAACATTAACTTATTATCGTTGGAAACCTTTATCTTCAAATTTAACACAGGATCAAACTTGAACTAATTACTGTTGGAAAACTTTATGTACAAATTTAACACAGGATCAAACTTTGTGATTTCTGTTGGAATACTTTATGTTCGAATTTAACACAAGATTAAACATTAACTTATTACTGCTGGAAATCTTTATGTTCACATTTAACACATGATCATACTTTAACTGAATGTTGTTGGAAAGCTTTATGTTCAAATATAAAACAGGATCAAATTTTAACTGATTGCTGTTGGAAAACTTTACGTTCATATTTAACACAGGATTAAACATTAACTCATTATTGTTGGAAACATTTATCTTCAAATTTAACAGAGAATCAAACTTGAACTAGTTACTGTTGGAAAGCTTTATGTTCACATTTAACACAGGACCATACTTTTACTGATTGTTGTTGGAAAACTTTATGTTCAAATATAAAACAGGATCAAACTTGAACTGATTGCTGTTGGAAAACTTTGTGTTCATATTTAAAATAGGATCAAACTTTTACTGATTGTTGTTGGAAAACTTTATGTTCAAATATAAAACAGGATCAAACTTGAACTGATTGCTGTTGGAAAAATTTCTGTTCATATTTAAAATAGGATCAAATTTAACTGATAGCTGTTGAAAATTTGTATGTTCAAATTTAACACAGGATTAAACATTAACTTATTAGGGTTGGAAACCTGTATCTTCAAATTTAACACAGGATCAACTTGATCAACTGTTGGAAAACTTTACATTCAAATTTAACACAGGATCTAACTTTGTGATTTCTTTTGGAATACTTTATTTTCCTATTTAACACAGGATTAAACATTAACTTATTCCTGTTGGAAATCTTTATCTTCAAATTTAACACAGGATCAAACTTGAACTAATTACTGTTGGAAAACTTTACGTTCATATTTAACACAGGATCAAACTTTAACTGATTATTGATGGGAAAGTTTACGTTTGAATTTAACACAGGATGAATCTTGTTCAGATTCCTGTAAGAAAACTATCTGTTCAGATTTAAAGCAGGATCAAATTTAACAGATTGTTGTTGAAAAATTTTATGTTCAAAATTTAACACAGGATTAAACATTAACTTATTATTGTTGGAAATCTTTATGTTCGCATTTAACACATGATCATACTTTAACTGAATGTTGTTGGAAAACTTTATGTTCAAATATAAAACAGGATCAAACTTTAACTGAATGTTGTTGGAATACTTTATGTTCAAATAAAAAACTGGACCAAACTTTAACTGATTGCTGTTGGAAAACATTATGTTCATATTTAACACAGGATTAAACATTAACTTGTTTTTGTTGGAAACATTTATCTTCAAATTTAACACAGGATCAAACTTGAACTAATTACTGTTGGAAAACTTTATGTTGAAATATAAAACAGGATCAAACTTGAAATGATTGCTGTTGGAAAACTTTATGTTCATATTTAAAATAGGATCAAATTTAACTGATGGCTGTTGAAAATTTGTATGTTCAAATTTAACACAGGATTAAACATTAACTTATTAGGGTTGAAAATTTGTATGTTCAAATTTAACATTGCATCAAACATTAACTTATTTTTTTTGGAAAACTTTATGTACAATTTTAACACAGGATCAAACTTTGTGATTTCTTTTGGAATACTTTATGTTTGAATTTACACAAGATTAAACATTAACTTATTATTGTTGGATATCTTTATGTTCACATTTAACACATGATCATACTTTAACTGAATGTTGTTGGAAAACTTTATGTTCATATTTAACACAGGATTAAACATTAACTTATTATCATTGGAAACCTTTATCTTCAAATTTAACACAGGATCAATCTTGAACTAATTACTGTTTGAAAACTTTATGTACAATTTTAACACAGGATCAAACTTTGTGATTTCTTTTGGAATACTTTATGTTCGAATTTACACAAGATTAAACATTAACTTATTATTGTTGGAAATCTTTATGTTCACATTTAACTCATGATCATACTTTAACTGAATGTTGTTGGAAAACTTTATGTTCAAATATAAAACTGGATCAAACTTTAACTGATTGGTGTTGGAAAACTTTATGTTCATATTTAACACATGATTAAACATTAACATATTATTGTTGGAAACTATCTTCAAATTTAACACAGGATCAAACTTTAACTGATTATTGATGGAAAACTTTACGTTCGAATTTAACACAGGATGAATCTTGTACAGATTCCTGTTGGAAAACTATCTGTTCATATTTAAAACAGGATCAAATTTAACTGATAGCTGTTGAAAATTTGTATGTTCAAATTTAACACTGCATCAAACATTAACTTATCATTTTTTGGAAAACATTACGTTCACATTTAATACAGGATCAAACTTTAACTGATTATTGTTGGAAAACTTTAGGTTTGATTTTAACACAGAATAAAACTTTAAATGATTCCTGTTGGAAAAATTTATATTAATATTTAACACAGAATAAAACTTTAACTTATTGGTGTTGGAAAACTTTATGTTCGCATTTAACACAGGATCAAACTAAGTGATTTCTGTTGGAAAACTTTATGTTCGAATTTAACAGAGGATTAAATTTCAACTGATTAACTTATTGGTGTTGGAAAACTTTATGATCAAATTTAACACATGATCATACTTTAACGGAATGTTGTTGGAAAACTTTATGTACAAATTTAACACAGGATCAAATTTAACTGATAGCCGTTTAAAATTTGTATGTTCAAATTTAACACAGGATTACACATTAACTTGTTATTGTTGGAAATCTTTATGTTCACATTTAACACATGATCATACTTTAACTGAATGTTGTTGGAAAACTTTATGTTCATATTTAAAGCAGGATCAAATTTAACTGATAGCTGTTGGAAAACTTTCTGTTCATATTTAAAACAGGATCATATTTAACTGATAGCTGTTTCAAAATTTGTATGTTCAAATTTAACACAGGATTAAACATTAACTTATTATTGTTGGAAGTCTTTATGTTCACATTTAACACATGATCATACTTTAACTGAATGTTGTTGGAAAACTTTATGTTCAAATATAAAACACGATCAAATTTTAACTGATTGATGTTGGAAAACTTTACGTTCATATTTAACACAGGATTAAACATTAACTTATTATTGTTGGAAACCTTTAGGTTTGATTTTAACACAGAATAAAACTTTAAATTATTCCTGTTGGAAAAATTTATATTAATATTTAACACAGAATAAAACTTTAACTTATTGGTGTTGGAAAACTTTATGTTCCCATTTAACACAGGATCAAACTAAGTGATTGCTGTTGGAAAACTTCATGTTCAAATATAAAACAGGATCAAACATTAACTGATTGCTGTTGGAAAACTTTATGTTCATATTTAACACAGGATTAAACATTAACTTATTATCGTTGGAAACCTTTATCTTCAAATTTAACACAGGATCAAACTTGAACTAATTACTGTTGGAAAACTTTATGTACAAATTTAACACAGGATCAAACTTTGTGATTTCTGTTGGAATACTTTATGTTCGAATTTAACACAAGATTAAACATTAACTTATTACTGCTGGAAATCTTTATGTTCACATTTAACACATGATCATACTTTAACTGAATGTTGTTGGAAAGCTTTATGTTCAAATATAAAACAGGATCAAATTTTAACTGATTGCTGTTGGAAAACTTTACGTTCATATTTAACACAGGATTAAACATTAACTCATTATTGTTGGAAACATTTATCTTCAAATTTAACAGAGAATCAAACTTGAACTAGTTACTGTTGGAAAGCTTTATGTTCACATTTAACACAGGACCATACTTTTACTGATTGTTGTTGGAAAACTTTATGTTCAAATATAAAACAGGATCAAACTTGAACTGATTGCTGTTGGAAAAATTTCTGTTCATATTTAAAATAGGATCAAATTTAACTGATAGCTGTTGAAAATTTGTATGTTCAAATTTAACACAGGATTAAACATTAACTTATTAGGGTTGGAAACCTGTATCTTCAAATTTAACACAGGATCAACTTGATCAACTGTTGGAAAACTTTACATTCAAATTTAACACAGGATCTAACTTTGTGATTTCTTTTGGAATACTTTATTTTCCTATTTAACACAGGATTAAACATTAACTTATTCCTGTTGGAAATCTTTATCTTCAAATTTAACACAGGATCAAACTTGAACTAATTACTGTTGGAAAACTTTACGTTCATATTTAACACAGGATCAAACTTTAACTGATTATTGATGGGAAAGTTTACGTTTGAATTTAACACAGGATGAATCTTGTTCAGATTCCTGTAAGAAAACTATCTGTTCAGATTTAAAGCAGGATCAAATTTAACAGATTGTTGTTGAAAAATTTTATGTTCAAAATTTAACACAGGATTAAACATTAACTTATTATTGTTGGAAATCTTTATGTTCGCATTTAACACATGATCATACTTTAACTGAATGTTGTTGGAAAACTTTATGTTCAAATATAAAACAGGATCAAACTTTAACTGAATGTTGTTGGAATACTTTATGTTCAAATATAAAACAGTATCAAACTTTAACTGATTGCTGTTGGAAAACTTTATGTTCATATTTAACACAGGATTAAACATTAACTTATTATCGTTGGAAACCTTTATCTTCAAATTTAACACAGGATCAAACTTGAACTAATTACTGTTGGAAAACTTTATGTACAAATTTAACACAGGATCAAACTTTGTGATTTCTGTTGGAATACTTTATGTTCGAATTTAACACAAGATTAAACATTAACTTATTACTGCTGGAAATCTTTATGTTCACATTTAACATATGATCATACTTTAACTGAATGTTGTTGGAAAGCTTTATGTTCAAATATAAAACAGGATCAAATTTTAACTGATTGCTGTTGGAAAACTTTACGTTCATATTTAACACAGGATTAAACATTAACTCATTATTGTTGGAAACATTTATCTTCAAATTTAACAGAGAATCAAACTTGAACTAGTTACTGTTGGAAAGCTTTATGTTCACATTTAACACAGGACCATACTTTTACTGATTGTTGTTGGAAAACTTTATGTTCAAATATAAAACAGGATCAAACTTGAACTGATTGCTGTTGGAAAACTTTGTGTTCATATTTAAAATAGGATCAAACTTTTACTGATTGTTGTTGGAAAACTTTATGTTCAAATATAAAACAGGATCAAACTTGAACTGATTGCTGTTGGAAAAATTTCTGTTCATATTTAAAATAGGATCAAATTTAACTGATAGCTGTTGAAAATTTGTATGTTCAAATTTAACACAGGATTAAACATTAACTTATTAGGCTTGGAAACCTGTATCTTCAAATTTAACACAGGATCAACTTGATCAACTGTTGGAAAACTTTACATTCAAATTTAACACAGGATCTAACTTTGTGATTTCTTTTGGAATACTTTATTTTCCTATTTAACACAGGATTAAACATTAACTTATTCCTGTTGGAAATCTTTATCTTCAAATTTAACACAGGATCAAACTTGAACTAATTACTGTTGGAAAACTTTACGTTCATATTTAAAATAGGATCAAACTTTAACTGATTATTGTTGGAAAACTTTATGTTGAAATATAAAACAGGATCAAACTTGAACTGATTGCTGTTGGAAAACTTTATGTTCATATTTAAAATAGGATCAAATTTAACTGATGGCTGTTGAAAATTTGTATGTTCAAATTTAACACAGGATTAAACATTAACTTATTAGGGTTGAAAATTTGTATGTTCAAATTTAACATTGCATCAAACATTAACTTATTTTTTTTGGAAAACTTTATGTACAATTTTAACACAGGATCAAACTTTGTGATTTCTTTTGGAATACTTTATGTTCGAATTTACACAAGATTAAACATTAACTTATTATTGTTGGATATCTTTATGTTCACATTTAACACATGATCATACTTTAACTGAATGTTGTTGGAAAACTTTATGTTCATATTTAACACAGGATTAAACATTAACTTATTATCATTGGAAACCTTTATCTTCAAATTTAACACAGGATCAATCTTGAACTAATTACTGTTTGAAAACTTTATGTACAATTTTAACACAGGATCAAACTTTGTGATTTCTTTTGGAATACTTTATGTTCGAATTTACACAAGATTAAACATTAACTTATTATTGTTGGAAATCTTTATGTTCACATTTAACTCATGATCAAACTTTAACTGAATGTTGTTGGAAAACTTTATGTTCAAATATAAAACTGGATCAAACTTTAACTGATTGGTGTTGGAAAACTTTATGTTCATATTTAACACATGATTAAACATTAACATATTATTGTTGGAAACCTCTATCTTCAAATTTAACACAGGATCAAACTTTAACTGATTATTGATGGAAAACTTTACGTTCGAATTTAACACAGGATGAATCTTGTACAGATTCCTGTTGGAAAACTATCTGTTCATATTTAAAACAGGATCAAATTTAACTGATAGCTGTTGAAAATTTGTATGTTCAAATTTAACACTGCATCAAACATTAACTTATCATTTTTTGGAAAACATTACGTTCACATTTAATACAGGATCAAACTTTAACTGATTATTGTTGGAAAAATTTAGGTTTGATTTTAACACAGAATAAAACTTTAAATGATTCCTGTTGGAAAAATTTATATTAATATTTAACACAGAATAAAACTTTAACTTATTGGTGTTGGAAAACTTTATGTTCGCATTTAACACAGGATCAAACTAAGTGATTTCTGTTGGAAAACTTTATGTTCGAATTTAACAGAGGATTAAATTTCAACTGATTAACTTATTGGTGTTGGAAAACTTTATGATCAAATTTAACACATGATCATACTTTAACTGAATGTTGTTGGAAAACTTTATGTACAAATTTAACACAGGATCAAATTTAACTGATAGCCGTTTAAAATTTGTATGTTCAAATTTAACACAGGATTACACATTAACTTGTTATTGTTGGAAATCTTTATGTTCACATTTAACACATGATCATACTTTAACTGAATGTTGTTGGAAAACTTTATGTTCATATTTAAAGCAGGATCAAATTTAACTGATAGCTGTTGGAAAACTTTCTGTTCATATTTAAAACAGGATCATATTTAACTGATAGCTGTTTCAAAATTTGTATGTTCAAATTTAACACAGGATTAAACATTAACTTATTATTGTTGGAAGTCTTTATGTTCACATTTAACACATGATCATACTTTAACTGAATGTTGTTGGAAAACTTTATGTTCAAATATAAAACACGATCAAATTTTAACTGATTGATGTTGGAAAACTTTACGTTCATATTTAACACAGGATTAAACATTAACTTATTATTGTTGGAAACCTTTAGGTTTGATTTTAACACAGAATAAAACTTTAAATTATTCCTGTTGGAAAAATTTATATTAATATTTAACACAGAATAAAACTTTAACTTATTGGTGTTGGAAAACTTTATGTTCCCATTTAACACAGGATCAAACTAAGTGATTGCTGTTGGAAAACTTCATGTTCAAATACAAAACAGGATCAAACATTAACTGATTGCTGTTGGAAAACTTTATGTTCATATTTAACACAGGATTAAACATTAACTTATAATTGTTGGAAACTTTTATCTTCAAATTTAACACAGGATCAAACTTGAAATGATTACTTTAACTGATTATTGATGGAAAACTTTTCGGTTGAATTTAACACAGGATGAATCTTTTACAGATTCCTGTTGGAAAACTATCTGTTCAGATTTAAAACAGGATCAAATTTAACTGATAGCTGTTGGAAAATTGTATGCTCAAATTTAACACAAGATTAGACATTAACTAATTATTGTTGGAAATCTTTATGTTCACCCTTAACGCAGGATCATACTTTAACTGAATGTTGTTGGAAAACTTTATGTTCAAATATAAAACTGGATCAAACTTTAACTGATTGCTGTTGGAAAACTTTATGTTCATATTGAAAGCAGGATTAAATTTAACTGATTGTTGTTGGAAAACTTTATGTACAAATTTAACACAGGATCAAATTTAACTGATAGCCGTTTAAAATTTGTATGTTCAAATTTAGCACAGGATTACACATTAACTTGTTATTGTTGGAAATCTTTATGTTCACATTTAACACATGATCATACTTTAACTGAATGTTGTTGGAAAACTTTATGTTCAAATATAAAACTGGATCAAACTTTAACTGATTATTGATGGAAAACTTTACGTTTGAATTTAACACAGGAAGAATCTTGTACATATTCCTGTTGGAAAACAATCTGTTCAGATTTAAAACAGGATCAAATTTAACTGATAGCTGTGGAAAATTTGTATGTTCAAATTTAACACTGCATCAAACATTAACTTTTTTTTTGGAAAACTTTATGTTCAAATTTAACACAGGATTAAACATTAACTTATTATTGTTGGAAATCTTTATGTTCGCATTTAACACATGATCATACTTTAACTGAATGTTGTTGGAAAACTTTATGTTCAAATATAAAACAGGATCAAACTTTAACTGAATGTTGTTGGAATACTTTATGTTCAAATAAAAAACTGGACCAAACTTTAACTGATTGCTGTTGGAAAACATTATGTTCATATTTAACACAGGATTAAACATTAACTTGTTTTTGTTGGAAACATTTATCTTCAAATTTAACACAGGATCAAACTTGAACTAATTACTGTTGGAAAACTTTATGTTGAAATATAAAACAGGATCAAACTTGAACTGATTGCTGTTGGAAAACTTTATGTTCATATTTAAAATAGGATCAAATTTAACTGATGGCTGTTGAAAATTTGTATGTTCAAATTTAACACAGGATTAAACATTAACTTATTAGGGTTGAAAATTTGTATGTTCAAATTTAACATTGCATCAAACATTAACTTATTTTTTTTGGAAAACTTTATGTACAATTTTAACACAGGATCAAACTTTGTGATTTCTTTTGGAATACTTTATGTTCGAATTTACACAAGATTAAACATTAACTTATTATTGTTGGATATCTTTATGTTCACATTTAACACATGATCATACTTTAACTGAATGTTGTTGGAAAACTTTATGTTCATATTTAACACAGGATTAAACATTAACTTATTATCATTGGAAACCTTTATCTTCAAATTTAACACAGGATCAATCTTGAACTAATTACTGTTTGAAAACTTTATGTACAATTTTAACACAGGATCAAACTTTGTGATTTCTTTTGGAATACTTTATGTTCGAATTTACACAAGATTAAACATTAACTTATTATTGTTGGAAATCTTTATGTTCACATTTAACTCATGATCATACTTTAACTGAATGTTGTTGGAAAACATTATGTTCAAATATAAAACAGTATCAAACTTTAACTGATTGCTGTTGGAAAACTTTAGGTTCATATTTAACACAGGATTAAACATTAACTTATTATCGTTGCAAACCTTTATCTTCAAATTTAACACAGGATCAAACTTGAACTAATTACTGTTGGAAAACTTTATGTACAAATTTAACACAGGATCAAACTTTGTGATTTCTGTTGGAATACTTTATGTTCGAATTTAACACAAGATTAAACATTAACTTATTACTGCTGGAAATCTTTATGTTCACATTTAACACATGATCATACTTTAACTGAATGTTGTTGGAAAGCTTTATGTTCAAATATAAAACAGGATCAAATTTTAACTGATTGCTGTTGGAAAACTTTACGTTCATATTTAACATAGGATTAAACAATAACTCATTATTGTTGGAAACCTTTATCTTCAATTTTAACAGAGAATCAAACTTGATCTAGTTACTGTTGGAAAGCTTTATGTTCACATTTAACACAGGACCATACTTTTACTGATTGTTGTTGGAAATCTTTATGTTCAAATATAAAACAGGATCAAACTTGAACTGATTGCTGTTGGAAAACTTTGTGTTCATATTTAAAATAGGATCAAACTTTTACTGATTGTTGTTGGAAAACTTTATGTTCAAATATAAAACAGAATCAAACTTGAACTGATTGCTGTTGGAAAACTTTCTGTTCATATTTAAAATAGGATCAAATTTAACTGATAGCTGTTGAAAATTTGTATGTTCAAATTTAACACAGGATTAAACATTAACTTATTAGGGTTGGAAACCTGTATCTTCAAATTTAACACAGGATCAACTTGATCTAATTACTGTTGGAAAACTTTACATTCAAATTTAACACAGGATCTAACTTTGTGATTTCTTTTGGAATACTTTATGTTCGAATTTAACACAGGATTATACATTAACTTATTCTTGTTGGAAATCTTTATCTTCAAATTTAACACAGGATCAAACTTGAACTAATTACTGTAGGAAAACTTTACGTTCATATTTAACACAGGATCAAACTTTAACTGATTATTGATGGGAAAGTTTACGTTTGAATTTAACACAGGATGAATCTTGTTCAGATTCCTGTAAGAAAACTATCTGTTCAGATTTAAAGCAGGATCAAATTTAACAGATTGTTGTTGAAAAATTTTATGTTCAAAATTTAACACAGGATTAAACATTAACTTATTATTGTTGGAAATCTTTATGTTCGCATTTAACACATGATCATACTTTAACTGAATGTTGTTGGAAAACTTTATGTTCAAATATAAAACAGGATCAAACTTTAACTGAATGTTGTTGGAAAACTTTATGTTCAAATAAAAAACTGGACCAAACTTTAACTGATTGCTGTTGGAAAACATTATGTTCATATTTAACACAGGATTAAACATTAACTTGTTTTTGTTGGAAACCTTTATCTTCAAATTTAACACAGGATCAAACTTGAACTAATTACTGTTGGAAAACTCTATGTTCAAATTTAACACAGGATCAAACTTTAACTTATTATTGATGTAAAACTTTACGTTTGAATTTAACACAGGATGAAACTTGTACAAATTCCTGTTGGAAAACTATCTGTTCAGATTTAAAGCAGGATCAAATTTAACTGATAGCTGTTGAAAATTTGTATGTTCAAATTTAACATTGCATCAAACATTAACTTATTTTTTTTGGAAAACTTTATGTTCAAATTTAACACAAGATTAAACATTAAATTATTATTGTTGGAAATCTTTATGTTCACATTTAACACAGGATCATACTTTAACTGAATGTTGTTGGAAAACTTTATGTTCAAATAAAAAACTGGATCAAACTTTAACTGATTACTGTTGGAAAACTTTATGTTCAAATATAACACAGGATCAAACTTGAACTAATTACTGTTGGAAAACTTTACATTCAAATTTAACACAGGATCAAACTTTAACTGATTATTGATGAAAAACGTTACGTTTGAATTTAACACAGGATGAATCTTGTACAGATTCCTGTTGGAAAACTATCTGTTCAGATTTAAAGCAGGATCAAGTTTAACAGATTGTTGTTGAAAAATTTTATGTTCAAAATTTAACACAGGATTAAACATTGACTTGTTATTGTTGGAAATCTTTATGTTCACATTTAACACATGATCATACTTTAACTGAATGTTGTTGGAAAACTTAATGTTCAAACAAAAACTGGATCAAACTTTTACTGATTGCTGTTGGAAAACTTTATGTTCATATTTAACACAGGATTAAACATTAACTTATAATTGTTGGAAACCTTTATCTTCAAATTTAACACAGGATCAAACTTGAACTGATTACTTTAACTGATTATTGATTGAAATCTTTACGGTTGAATTTAACACAGGATGAATCTTGTACAGATTCCTGTTGGAAAACTATCTGTTCAGATTTAAAACAGGATCAAATTTAACTGATACCTGTTGGAAAATTGTATGCTCAAATTTAACACAAGATTAGACATTAACTAATTATTGTTGGAAATCTTTATATTCACACTTAACGCAGGATCATACTTTTACTGAATGTTGTTGGAAAACTTTATGTTCAAATATAAAACAGGATCAAACTTTAACTGATTGCTGTTGGAAAACTTTATGTTCATATTTAAAGCAGGATTAAATTTAACTGATTGCTGTTGGAAAACTTTATGTTCATATTTAACACAGGATTAAACATTAACTTATAATTGTTGGAAACCTTTATCTTCAAATTTAACACAGGATCAAACTTGAACTGATTACTTTAACTGATTATTGATTGAAATCTTTACGGTTGAATTTAACACAGGATGAATCTTGTACAGATTCCTGTTGGAAAACTATCTGTTCAGATTTAAAACAGGATCAAATTTAACTGATAGCTGTTGAAAATTTGTATGTTCACATTTAACACAAGATTAGACATTAACTAATTATTGTTGGAAATCTTTATATTCACACTTAACGCAGGATCATACTTTTACTGAATGTTGTTGGAAAACTTTATGTTCAAATATAAAACAGGATCAAACTTTAACTGATTGCTGTTGGAAAACTTTATG
This sequence comes from Narcine bancroftii, assembly GCF_036971445.1. NCBI lineage: Eukaryota > Metazoa > Chordata > Chondrichthyes > Torpediniformes > Narcinidae > Narcine > Narcine bancroftii. The sequence continues at coordinate 6,967,816 of NC_091480.1, forward strand.
TTCATATTTAAAGCAGGATTAAATTTAACTGATTGTTGTTGGAAAACTTTATGTACAAATTTAACACAGGATCAAATTTAACTGATAGCCGTTTAAAATTTGTATGTTCAAATTTAACACAGGATTACACATTAACTTGTTATTGTTGGAAATCTTTATGTTCACATTTAACACATGATCATACTTTAACTGAATGTTGTTGGAAAACTTTATGTTCATATTTAACACATGATTAAACATTAACTTATTATTGTTGGAAACCTCTATCTTCAAATTTAACACAGGATCAAACTTTAACTAATTACTGTTGGAAAACTTTATCTACAAATTTAACACAGGATCAAACTTTGTGATTTCTGTTGGAATACTTTATGTTCGAATTTAACACAAGATTAAACATTAACTAATTATTGTTGGAAATCTTTATGTTCACATTTAAAACAGGGTCAAATTTAACTGATAGCTGTTGAAAATTTGTTAGTTCAAATTTAACACAGGATTAAACTATAACTGATTTCTGTTGGAAAACTTTATGTTCACATTTAACACAGGATCAAACTTTAACTGATTTCTGTTTGAAAACTTTATGTTTATATTTATCACAGGATTAAACATTAACTTATTATTCGGCTCCGAATCATGGGTCCTCTACCGGCATCACCTACGGCACCTAGAACGCTTCCACCAGCGTTGTCTCCGCTCCATCCTCAACATCCATTGGAGCGCTTACATCCCTAACGTCGAAGTACTCGAGATGGCAGAGGTCGACAGCATCGAGTCCATGCAGCTCAAGATCCAGCTGCGCTGGGTGGGTCACGTCTCCAGAATGGAGGACCATCTCCTTCCCAAGATCGTGTTCTATGGCGAGCTCTCCACTGGCCACCGTGAAATAGGTGCACCAAAGAAAAGGTACAAGGACTGCCTAAAGAAATCTCTTGGTGCCTGCCACATTGACCACCGCCAGTGGGCTGATATCGCCTCAAACCGTGCATCTTGGCGCCTCACAGTTTGGCGGGCAGCAACCTCCTTTGAAGAAGACTGCAGAGCCCACCTCACTGACAAAAGGCAAAGGAGGAAAAATCCAACACCCAACCCCAACCAACCAATTTTCCCCAACAGCCGCTGCAACCGTGTCTGCCTGTCCCGCATCGGACTTGTCAGCCACAAACGAGCCTGCAGCTGACGTGGACTTTTACCCCCTCCATAAATCTTCGTCCGCGAAGCCAAGACAAAGAAGAAGAATTATTCTTGGAAATCTTTATGTTCACATTTAGCACATGATCGTACTTTAACTGAATGTTGTTGGAAAACTTTATGTTCAAATATAAAACAGGATCAAATTTTAACTGATTGCTGTTGGAAATCTTCATGTTCAAATATAAAACAGGATCAAACATTAACTGATTACTGTTGGAAAACTTTATGTTCAAATATAACACAGGATCAAACTTGAACTAATTACTGTTGGAAAACTTTACATTCAAATTTAACACAGGATCAAACTTTAACTGATTATTGATGAAAAACGTTACGTTTGAATTTAACACAGGATGAATCTTGTACAGATTCCTGTTGGAAAACTATCTGTTCAGATTTAAAGCAGGATCAAATTTAACAGATTGTTGTTGAAAAATTTTATGTTCAAAATTTAACACAGGATTAAACATTGACTTATTACTGTTGGAAATCTTTATGTTCACATTTAACACATGATCATACTTTAACTGAATGTTGTTGGAAAACTTAATGTTCAAACAAAAACTGGATCAAACTTTTACTGATTGCTGTTGGAAAACTTTATGTTCATATTTAACACAGGATTAAACATTAACTTATAATTGTTGGAAACCTTTATCTTCAAATTTAACACAGGATCAAACTTGAACTGATTACTTTAACTGATTATTGATTGAAATCTTTACGGTTGAATTTAACACAGGATGAATCTTGTACAGATTCCTGTTGGAAAACTATCTGTTCAGATTTAAAACAGGATCAAATTTAACTGATAGCTGTTGGAAAATTGTATGCTCAAATTTAACACAAGATTAGACATTAACTAATTATTGTTGGAAATCTTTATATTCACACTTAACGCAGGATCATACTTTTACTGAATGTTGTTGGAAAACTTTATGTTCAAATATAAAACAGGATCAAACTTTAACTGATTGCTGTTGGAAAACTTTATGTTCATATTTAAAGCAGGATTAAATTTAACTGATTGCTGTTGGAAAACTTTATGTTCATATTTAACACAGGATTAAACATTAACTTATAATTGTTGGAAACCTTTATCTTCAAATTTAACACAGGATCAAACTTGAACTGATTACTTTAACTGATTATTGATTGAAATCTTTACGGTTGAATTTAACACAGGATGAATCTTGTACAGATTCTTGTTGGAAAACTATCCGTTCAGATTTAAAACAGGATCAAATTTAACTGATAGCTGTTGGAAAATTGTAAGCTCAAATTTAACACAAGATTAGACATTAACTAATTATTGTTGGAAATCTTTATAATCACACTTAACGCAGGATCATACTTTTACTGAATGTTGTTGGAAAACTTTATGTTCAAATATAAAACAGGATCAAACTTTAACTGATTGCTGTTGGAAAACTTTATGTTCATATTTAAAGCAGGATTAAATTTAACTGATTGTTGTTGGAAAACTTTATGTACAAATTTAACACAGGATCAAATTTAACTGATAGCCGTTTAAAATTTGTTTGTTCAAATTTAACACAGGATTACACATTAACTTGTTATTGTTGGAAATCTTTATGTTCACATTTAACACATGATCATACTTTAACTGAATGTTGTTGGAAAACTTTATGTTCAAATATAAAACTGGATCAAACTTTAACTGATTGCTGTTGGAAAACTTTATGTTCATATTTAACACATGATTAAACATTAACTTATTATTGTTGGAAACCTTTATCTTCAAATTTAACACAGGATCAAACTTGAACTAGTTACTGTTGGAAAACTTTATGTTCACATTTAACACAGGATCATAATTTTACTGAATGTTGTTGGAAAACTTTATGTTCAAATATAAAACAGTATCTAACTTTAACTGATTGGTGTTGGAAAACTTTATGTTCATATTTAACACATGATTAAACATTAACTTATTATTGTTGGAAACCTTTATCTTCAAATTTAACACAGGATCACTCTTTAACTGAATGTTGTTGGAAAACTTTATGTTCATATTTAACACAGGATCTAACTTTGTGATTTCTTTTGGAATACTTTATGTTCGAATATAACACAGGATTAAACGTTAACTTATTCTTGTTGGAAACCTTTATCTTCAAATTTAACACAGGATCAAACTTGAACTAATTACTGTTGGAAAACTTTATGTACAAATTTAACACAGGATCAAACTTTGTGATTTCTGTTGGAATACTTTATGTTCGAATTTAACACAAGATTAAACATTAACTAATTATTGTTGGATATCTTTATGTTCACATTTAAAACAGGGTCAAATTTAACTGATAGCAGTTGAAAATTTGTATGTTCACATTTAACACAGGATCAAACTTTAACTGATTTCTGTTGGAAAACTTTATGTTCATATTTAACACAGCATTAAACATTAACTTATAATTGTTGGAAACCTTTATCTTCAAATTTAACACAGGATCAAACTTTAAATGATTACTTTAACTGATCATTGATGGAAAACTTTACGGTTGAATTTAACACAGGATGAATCTTTTACAGATTCCTGTTGGAAAACTATCTGTTCAGATTTAAAACAGGATCAAATTTAACTGATAGCTGTTGGAAAATTGTATGCTCAAATTTAACACAAGATTAGACATTAACTAATTATTGTTGGAAATTTTTATGTTCACACTTAACACAGGATATAACTTTAACTGATTGCTGTTGGAAAACTTTATGTTCATATTGAAAGCAGGATTAAATTTAACTGATTGTTGTTGGAAAACTTTATGTACAAATTTAACACAGGATCAAATTTAACTGATAGCCGTTTAAAATTTGTATGTTCAAATTTAACACAGGATTACACATTAACTTATTATTGTTGGAAACCTCTATCTTCAAATTTAACACAGGATCAAACTTTAACTGATTATTAATGGAAAACTTTACGTTTGAATTTAACACAGGATGAATCTTGTACAGATTCCTGTTGGAAAACTATCTGTTCAGATTTAAAACAGGATCAAATTTAACTGATAGCTGTTGAAAATTTGTATGTTCAAATTTAACAATGCATCAAACATTAACTTATTTTTTTTGGAAAACTTTATGTTCAAATTTAACACATGATCATACTTTAACTGAATGTTGTTGGAAAACTTTATGTTCAAATATAAAACAGGATCAAATTTTAACTGATTGCTGTTGGAAAACTTTCTGTTCATATTTAAAATAGGATCAAACTTTTACTGATTGTTGTTGGAAAACTTTATGTTCAAATATAAAACAGGGTCAAACTTGAACTGATTGCTGTTGGAAAACTTTCTGTTCATATTTAAAATAGGATCAAATTTAACTGATAGCTGGTGAAAATTTGTATGTTCAAATTTAACACAGGATTAAACATTAACTTATTAGGGTTGGAAACCTGTATCTTCAAATTTAACACAGGATGAACTTGAACTAATTACTGTTGGAAAACTTTATGTACAAATTTAACACAGGATCAAACTTTGTGATTTCTTTTGGAATACTTTATGTTCGAATTTAACACAAGATTAAGCATTAACTTATTATTGTTGGATATCTTTATGTTCACATTTAACACATGATCACTCTTTAACTGAATGTTGTTGTAAAACTTTATGTTCATATTTAACACAGGATTAAACATTAACTTATTATCATTGGAAACCTTTATCTTCAAATTTAACACAGGATCAATCTTGAACTAATTACTGTTTGAAAACTTTATGTACAATTTTAACACAGGATCAAACTTTGTGATTTCTTTTGGAATACTTTATGTTCGAATTTACACAAGATTAAACATTAACTTATTATTGTTGGAAATCTTTATGTTCACATTTAACTCATGATCATACTTTAATTGAATGTTGTTGGAAAAAATTATGTTCAAATATAAAACAGTATCAAACTTTAACTGATTGCTGTTGGAAAACTTTATGTTCAAATTTAACACAGGATCAAACTTGAACTAATTACTGTTGGAAAACTTTATGTACAAATTTAACACAGGATCAAACTTTGTGATTTCTGTTGGAATACTTTATGTTCGAATTTAACACAAGATTAAACATTAACTTATTACTGCTGGAAATCTTTATGTTCACATTTAACACATGATCATACTTTAACTGAATGTTGTTGGAAAGCTTTATTTTCAAATATAAAACAGGATCAAATTTTAACTGATTGCTGTTGGAAAACTTTACGTTCATATTTAACACAGGATTAAACATTAACTCATTATTGTTGGAAACCTTTATCTTCAAATTTAACAGAGAATCAAACTTGAACTAGTTACTGTTGGAAAGCTTTATGTTCACATTTAACACAGGACCATACTTTTACTGATTGTTGTTGGAAAACTTTATGTTCAAATATAAAACAGGATCAAACTTGAACTGATTGCTGTTGGAAAACTTTGTGTTCATATTTAAAATAGGATCGAACTTTTACTGATTGTTGTTGGAAAACTTTATGTTCAAATATAAAACAGGATCAAACTTGAACTGATTGCTGTTGGAAAACTTTCTGTTCATATTTAAAATAGGATCAAATTTAACTGATAGCTGTTGAAAATTTGTATGTTCAAATTTAACACAGGATTAAACATTAACTTATTAGGGTTGGAAACCTGTATCTTCAAATTTAACACAGGATCAACTTGATCTAATTACTGTTGGAAAACTTTACATTCAAATTTAACACAGGATCTAACTTTGTGATTTCTTTTGGAATACTTTATGTTCGAATTTAACACAGGATTAAACATTAACTTATTCTTGTTGGAAATCTTTATCTTCAAATTTAACACAGGATCAAACTTGAACTAATTACTGTTGGAAAACTTTACGTTCATATTTAACACAGGATCAAACTTTAACTGATTATTGATGGGAAAGTTTACGTTTGAATTTAACACAGGATGAATCTTGTTCAGATTCCTGTAAGAAAACTATCTGTTCAGATTTAAAGCAGGATCAAATTTAACAGATTGTTGTTGAAAAATTTTATGTTCAAAATTTAACACAGGATTAAACATTAACTTATTATTGTTGGAAATCTTTATGTTCGCATTTAATACATGATCATACTTTAACTGAATGTTGTTGGAAAACTTTATGTTCAAATATAAAACAGGATCAAACTTTAACTGAATGTTGTTGGAAAACTTTATGTTCAAATAAAAAACTGGACCAAACTTTAACTGATTGCTGTTGGAAAACATTATGTTCATATTTAACACAGGATTAAACATTAACTTGTTTTTGTTGGAAACCTTTATCTTCAAATTTAACACAGGATCAAACTTGAACTAATTACTGTTGGAAAACTTTATGTTCAAATTTAACACAGGATCAAACTTTAACTTATTATTGATGTAAAACTTTACGTTTGAATTTAACACAGGATGAAACTTTAACTTATTATTGATGTAAAACTTTACGTTTGAATTTAACACAGGATGAAACTTGTACAGATTCCTGTTGGAAAACTATCTGTTCAGATTTAAAGCAGGATCAAATTTAACCGATAGCTGTTGAAAATTTGTATGTTCAAATTTAACATTGCATCAAACATTAACTTATTTTTTTTGGAAAACTTTATGTTCAAATTTAACACAAGATTAAACATTAAATTATTATTGTTGGAAATCTTTATGTTCACATTTAACACAGGATCATACTTTAACTGAATGTTGTTGGAAAACTTTATGTTGAAATAAAAAACTGGATCAAACTTTAACTGATTACTGTTGGAAAACTTTATGTTCAAATATAACACAGGATCAAACTTGAACTAATTACTGTTGGAAAACTTTACATTCAAATTTAACACAGGATCAAACTTTAACTGATTATTGATGAAATACGTTACGTTTGAATTTAACACAGGATGAATCTTGTACAGATTCCTGTTGGAAAACTATCTGTTCAGATTTAAAGCAGGATCAAATTTAACAGATTGTTGTTGAAAAATTTTATGTTCAAAATTTAACACAGGATTAAACATTGACTTATTACTGTTGGAAATCTTTATGTTCACATTTAACACATGATCATACTTTAACTGAATGTTGTTGGAAAACTTTATGTTCAAATAAAAACTGGATCAAACTTTTATTGATTGCTGTTGGAAAACTTTACGTTCATATTTAACACAGGATTAAACATTAACTTATTATTGTTGGAAACCTTTATCTTCAAATTTAACACAGGATCAAACTTGAACTAGTTACTGTTGGAAAACTTTATGTTCACATTTAACACAGGATCATACTTTTACTGATTGTTGTTGGAAAACTTTATGTTCATATTTAACACAGGATCAAATTTAACTGATAGCTGTTGAAAATTTCTATATTCAAATTTAACCCTGCATCAAACATTAACTTATCATTGTTTGGAAAACTTTACGTTCACATTTAAAACAGGATCAAACTTTAACTGATTATTGTTGGAAAACTTTAGGTTTGATTTTAACACAGAATAAAACTTTAAATGATTCCTGTTGGAAAAATTTATATTAACATTTAACACAGAATAAAACTTTAACTTATTGGTGTTGGAAAACTTTATTTTCGCATTTAACACAGGATCAATCTAAGTGATTTCTGTTGGAAAACTTTATGTTCGAATTTAACAGAGGATTAAATTTCAATTGATTAACTTATTGGTGTTGGAAAACTTTATGATCAAATATCATACTTTAACTGAATGTTGTTGGAAAACTTTATGTACAAATTTAACACAGGATTAAACTATAACTGATTTCTGTTGGAAAACTTTATGTTCACATTTAACACAGGATCAAACTTTAACTGATTTCTGTTTGAAAACTTTATGTTTATATTTATCACAGGATTAAACATTAACTTATTATTCGGCTCCGAATCATGGGTCCTCTACCGGCATCACCTACGGCACCTAGAACGCTTCCACCAGCGTTGTCTCCGCTCCATCCTCAACATCCATTGGAGCGCTTACATCCCTAACGTCGAAGTACTCGAGATGGCAGAGGTCGACAGCATCGAGTCCATGCAGCTGAAGATCCAGCTGCGCTGGGTGGGTCACGTCTCCAGAATGGAGGACCATCTCCTTCCCAAGATCGTGTTCTATGGCGAGCTCTCCACTGGCCACCGTGACATAGGTGCACCAAAGAAAAGGTACAAGGACTGCCTAAAGAAATCTCTTGGTGCCTGCCACATTGACCACCGCCAGTGGGCTGATATCGCCTCAAACCGTGCATCTTGGCGCCTCACAGTTTGGCGGGCAGCAACCTCCTTTGAAGAAGACCGCAGAGCCCACCTCACTGACAAAAGGCAAAGGAGGAAAAATCCAACACCCAACCCCAACCAACCAATTTTCCCCGACAGCCGCTGCAACCGTGTCTGCCTGTCCCGCATCGGACTTGTCAGCCACAAACGAGCCTGCAGCTGACGTGGACTTTTACCCCCTCCATAAATCTTCGTCCGCGAAGCCAAGACAAAGAAGAAGAATTATTCTTGGAAATCTTTATGTTCACATTTAGCACATGATCATACTTTAACTGAATGTTGTTGGAAAACTTTATGTTCAAATATAAAACAGGATCAAACTTTAACTGAATGTTGTTGGAAAACTTTATGTTCAAATAAAAAACTGGACCAAACTTTAACTGATTGCTGTTGGAAAACATTATGTTCATATTTAACACAGGATTAAACATTAACTTGTTTTTGTTGGAAACCTTTATCTTCAAATTTAACACAGGATCAAACTTGAACTAATTACTGTTGGAAAACTTTATGTTCAAATTTAACACAGGATCAAACTTTAACTTATTATTGATGTAAAACTTTACGTTTGAATTTAACACAGGATGAAACTTGTACAGATTCCTGTTGGAAAACTATCTGTTCAGATTTAAAGCAGGATCAAATTTAACCGATAGCTGTTGAAAATTTGTATGTTCAAATTTAACATTGCATCAAACATTAACTTATTTTTTTTGGAAAACTTTATGTTCAAATTTAACACAAGATTAAACATTAAATTATTATTGTTGGAAATCTTTATGTTCACATTTAACACAGGATTAAACATTAACTTATAATTGTTGGAAACCTTTATCTTCAAATTTAACACAGGATCAAACTTGAACTGATTACTTTAACTGATTATTGATTGAAATCTTTACGGTTGAATTTAACACAGGATGAATCTTGTACAGATTCCTGTTGGAAAACTATCTGTTCAGATTTAAAACAGGATCAAATTTAACTGATAGCTGTTGGAAAATTGTAAGCTCAAATTTAACACAAGATTAGACATTAACTAATTATTGTTGGAAATCTTTATAATCACACTTAATGCAGGATCATACTTTTACTGAATGTTGTTGGAAAACTTTATGTTCAAATATAAAACAGGATCAAACTTTAACTGATTGCTGTTGGAAAACTTTATGTTCATATTTAAAGCAGGATTAAATTTAACTGATTGTTGTTGGAAAACTTTATGTACAAATTTAACACAGGATCAAATTTAACTGATAGCCGTTTAAAATTTGTTTGTTCAAATTTAACACAGGATTACACATTAACTTGTTATTGTTGGAAATCTTTATGTTCACATTTAACACATGATCACACTTTAACTGAATGTTGTTGGAAAACTTTATGTTCAAATATAAAACTGGATCAAACTTTAACTGATTGCTGTTGGAAAACTTTATGTTCATATTTAACACATGATTAAACATTAACTTATTATTGTTGGAAACCTTAATCTTTAAATTTAACACAGGATCAAACTTGAACTAGTTACTGTTGGAAAACTTTATGTTCACATTTAACACAGGATCATAATTTTACTGAATGTTGTTGGAAAACTTTATGTTCAAATATAAAACAGTATCTAACTTTAACTGATTGGTGTTGGAAAACTTTATGTTCATATTTAACACATGATTAAACATTAACTTATTATTGTTGGAAACCTTTATCTTCAAATTTAACACAGGATCACTCTTTAACTGAATGTTGTTGGAAAACTTTATGTTCATATTTAACACAGGATCTAACTTTGTGATTTCTTTTGGAATACTTTATGTTCGAATATAACACAGGATTAAACATTAACTTATTCTTGTTGGAAACCTTTATCTTCAAATTTAACACAGGATCAAACTTGAACTAATTACTGTTGGAAAACTTTATGTACAAATTTAACACAGGATCAAACTTTGTGATTTCTGTTGGAATACTTTATGTTCGAATTTAACACAAGATTAAACATTAACTAATTATTGTTGGATATCTTTATGTTCACATTTAAAACAGGGTCAAATTTAACTGATAGCAGTTGAAAATTTGTATGTTCACATTTAACACAGGATCAAACTTTAACTGATTTCTGTTGGAAAACTTTATGTTCATATTTAACACAGCATTAAACATTAACTTATAATTGTTGGAAACCTTTATCTTCAAATTTAACACAGGATCAAACTTTAAATGATTACTTTAACTGATTATTGATGGAAAACTTTACGGTTGAATTTAACACAGGATGAATCTTTTACAGATTCCTGTTGGAAAACTATCTGTTCAGATTTAAAACAGGATCAAATTTAACTGATAGCTGTTGGAAAATTGTATGCTCAAATTTAACACAAGATTAGACATTAACTAATTATTGTTGGAAATTTTTATGTTCACACTTAACGCAGGATCAAACTTTAACTGATTGCTGTTGGAAAACTTTATGTTCATATTGAAAGCAGGATTAAATTTAACTGATTGTTGTTGGAAAACTTTATGTACAAATTTAACACAGGATCAAATTTAACTGATAGCCGTTTAAAATTTGTATGTTCAAATTTAACACAGGATTACACATTAACTTATTATTGTTGGAAACCTCTATCTTCAAATTTAACACAGGATCAAACTTTAACTGATTATTAATGGAAAACTTTACGTTTGAATTTAACACAGGATGAATCTTGTACAGATTCCTGTTGGAAAACTATCTGTTCAGATTTTAAACAGGATCAAATTTAACTGATAGCTGTTGAAAATTTGTATGTTCAAATTTAACAATGCATCAAACATTAACTTATTTTTTTTGGAAAACTTTATGTTCAAATTTAACACATGATCATACTTTAACTGAATGTTGTTGGAAAACTTTATGTTCAAATATAAAACAGGATCAAATTTTAACTGATTGCTGTTGGAAAACTTTCTGTTCATATTTAAAATAGGATCAAACTTTTACTGATTGTTGTTGGAAAACTTTATGTTCAAATATAAAACAGGGTCAAACTTGAACTGATTGCTGTTGGAAAACTTTCTGTTCATATTTAAAATAGGATCAAATTTAACTGATAGCTGGTGAAAATTTGTATGTTCAAATTTAACACAGGATTAAACATTAACTTATTAGGGTTGGAAACCTGTATCTTCAAATTTAACACAGGATGAACTTGAACTAATTACTGTTGGAAAACTTTATGTACAAATTTAACACAGGATCAAACTTTGTGATTTCTGTTGGAATACTTTATGTTCGAATTTAACACAAGATTAAACATTAACTTATTACTGCTGGAAATCTTTATGTTCACATTTAACACATGATCATACTTTAACTGAATGTTGTTGGAAAGCTTTATTTTCAAATATAAAACAGGATCAAATTTTAACTGATTGCTGTTGGAAAACTTTACGTTCATATTTAACACAGGATTAAACATTAACTCATTATTGTTGGAAACCTTTATCTTCAAATTTAACAGAGAATCAAACTTGAACTAGTTACTGTTGGAAAGCTTTATGTTCACATTTAACACAGGACCATACTTTTACTGATTGTTGTTGGAAAACTTTATGTTCAAATATAAAACAGGATCAAACTTGAACTGATTGCTGTTGGAAAACTTTGTGTTCATATTTAAAATAGGATCGAACTTTTACTGATTGTTGTTGGAAAACTTTATGTTCAAATATAAAACAGGATCAAACTTGAACTGATTGCTGTTGGAAAACTTTCTGTTCATATTTAAAATAGGATCAAATTTAACTGATAGCTGTTGAAAATTTGTATGTTCAAATTTAACACAGGATTAAACATTAACTTATTAGGGTTGGAAACCTGTATCTTCAAATTTAACACAGGATCAACTTGATCTAATTACTGTTGGAAAACTTTACATTCAAATTTAACACAGGATCTAACTTTGTGATTTCTTTTGGAATACTTTATGTTCGAATTTAACACAGGATTAAACATTAACTTATTCTTGTTGGAAATCTTTATCTTCAAATTTAACACAGGATCAAACTTGAACTAATTACTGTTGGAAAACTTTACGTTCATATTTAACACAGGATCAAACTTTAACTGATTATTGATGGGAAAGTTTACGTTTGAATTTAACACAGGATGAATCTTGTTCAGATTCCTGTAAGAAAACTATCTGTTCAGATTTAAAGCAGGATCAAATTTAACAGATTGTTGTTGAAAAATTTTATGTTCAAAATTTAACACAGGATTAAACATTAACTTATTATTGTTGGAAATCTTTATGTTCGCATTTAATACATGATCATACTTTAACTGAATGTTGTTGGAAAACTTTATGTTCAAATATAAAACAGGATCAAACTTTAACTGAATGTTGTTGGAAAACTTTATGTTCAAATAAAAAACTGGACCAAACTTTAACTGATTGCTGTTGGAAAACATTATGTTCATATTTAACACAGGATTAAACATTAACTTGTTTTTGTTGGAAACCTTTATCTTCAAATTTAACACAGGATCAAACTTGAACTAATTACTGTTGGAAAACTTTATGTTCAAATTTAACACAGGATCAAACTTTAACTTATTATTGATGTAAAACTTTACGTTTGAATTTAACACAGGATGAAACTTTAACTTATTATTGATGTAAAACTTAACGTTTGAATTTAACACAGGATGAAACTTGTACAGATTCCTGTTGGAAAACTATCTGTTCAGATTTAAAGCAGGATCAAATTTAACCGATAGCTGTTGAAAATTTGTATGTTCAAATTTAACATTGCATCAAACATTAACTTATTTTTTTTGGAAAACTTTATGTTCAAATTTAACACAAGATTAAACATTAAATTATTATTGTTGGAAATCTTTATGTTCACATTTAACACAGGATCATACTTTAACTGAATGTTGTTGGAAAACTTTATGTTGAAATAAAAAACTGGATCAAACTTTAACTGATTACTGTTGGAAAACTTTATGTTCAAATATAACACAGGATCAAACTTGAACTAATTACTGTTGGAAAACTTTACATTCAAATTTAACACAGGATCAAACTTTAACTGATTATTGATGAAATACGTTACGTTTGAATTTAACACAGGATGAATCTTGTACAGATTCCTGTTGGAAAACTATCTGTTCAGATTTAAAGCAGGATCAAATTTAACAGATTGTTGTTGAAAAATTTTATGTTCAAAATTTAACACAGGATTAAACATTGACTTATTACTGTTGGAAATCTTTATGTTCACATTTAACACATGATCATACTTTAACTGAATGTTGTTGGAAAACTTTATGTTCAAATAAAAACTGGATCAAACTTTTATTGATTGCTGTTGGAAAACTTTACGTTCATATTTAACACAGGATTAAACATTAACTTATTATTGTTGGAAACCTTTATCTTCAAATTTAACACAGGATCAAACTTGAACTAGTTACTGTTGGAAAACTTTATGTTCACATTTAACACAGGATCATACTTTTACTGATTGTTGTTGGAAAACTTTATGTTCATATTTAACACAGGATCAAATTTAACTGATAGCTGTTGAAAATTTCTATATTCAAATTTAACCCTGCATCAAACATTAACTTATCATTGTTTGGAAAACTTTACGTTCACATTTAAAACAGGATCAAACTTTAACTGATTATTGTTGGAAAACTTTAGGTTTGATTTTAACACAGAATAAAACTTTAAATGATTCCTGTTGGAAAAATTTATATTAACATTTAACACAGAATAAAACTTTAACTTATTGGTGTTGGAAAACTTTATTTTCGCATTTAACACAGGATCAATCTAAGTGATTTCTGTTGGAAAACTTTATGTTCGAATTTAACAGAGGATTAAATTTCAATTGATTAACTTATTGGTGTTGGAAAACTTTATGATCAAATATCATACTTTAACTGAATGTTGTTGGAAAACTTTATGTACAAATTTAACACAGGATTAAACTATAACTGATTTCTGTTGGAAAACTTTATGTTCACATTTAACACAGGATCAAACTTTAACTGATTTCTGTTTGAAAACTTTATGTTTATATTTATCACAGGATTAAACATTAACTTATTATTCGGCTCCGAATCATGGGTCCTCTACCGGCATCACCTACGGCACCTAGAACGCTTCCACCAGCGTTGTCTCCGCTCCATCCTCAACATCCATTGGAGCGCTTACATCCCTAACGTCGAAGTACTCGAGATGGCAGAGGTCGACAGCATCGAGTCCATGCAGCTGAAGATCCAGCTGCGCTGGGTGGGTCACGTCTCCAGAATGGAGGACCATCTCCTTCCCAAGATCGTGTTCTATGGCGAGCTCTCCACTGGCCACCGTGACATAGGTGCACCAAAGAAAAGGTACAAGGACTGCCTAAAGAAATCTCTTGGTGCCTGCCACATTGACCACCGCCAGTGGGCTGATATCGCCTCAAACCGTGCATCTTGGCGCCTCACAGTTTGGCGGGCAGCAACCTCCTTTGAAGAAGACCGCAGAGCCCACCTCACTGACAAAAGGCAAAGGAGGAAAAATCCAACACCCAACCCCAACCAACCAATTTTCCCCGACAGCCGCTGCAACCGTGTCTGCCTGTCCCGCATCGGACTTGTCAGCCACAAACGAGCCTGCAGCTGACGTGGACTTTTACCCCCTCCATAAATCTTCGTCCGCGAAGCCAAGACAAAGAAGAAGAATTATTCTTGGAAATCTTTATGTTCACATTTAGCACATGATCATACTTTAACTGAATGTTGTTGGAAAACTTTATGTTCAAATATAAAACAGGATCAAACTTTAACTGAATGTTGTTGGAAAACTTTATGTTCAAATAAAAAACTGGACCAAACTTTAACTGATTGCTGTTGGAAAACATTATGTTCATATTTAACACAGGATTAAACATTAACTTGTTTTTGTTGGAAACCTTTATCTTCAAATTTAACACAGGATCAAACTTGAACTAATTACTGTTGGAAAACTTTATGTTCAAATTTAACACAGGATCAAACTTTAACTTATTATTGATGTAAAACTTTACGTTTGAATTTAACACAGGATGAAACTTGTACAGATTCCTGTTGGAAAACTATCTGTTCAGATTTAAAGCAGGATCAAATTTAACCGATAGCTGTTGAAAATTTGTATGTTCAAATTTAACATTGCATCAAACATTAACTTATTTTTTTTGGAAAACTTTATGTTCAAATTTAACACAAGATTAAACATTAAATTATTATTGTTGGAAATCTTTATGTTCACATTTAACACAGGATTAAACATTAACTTATAATTGTTGGAAACCTTTATCTTCAAATTTAACACAGGATCAAACTTGAACTGATTACTTTAACTGATTATTGATTGAAATCTTTACGGTTGAATTTAACACAGGATGAATCTTGTACAGATTCCTGTTGGAAAACTATCTGTTCAGATTTAAAACAGGATCAAATTTAACTGATAGCTGTTGGAAAATTGTAAGCTCAAATTTAACACAAGATTAGACATTAACTAATTATTGTTGGAAATCTTTATAATCACACTTAACGCAGGATCATACTTTTACTGAATGTTGTTGGAAAACTTTATGTTCAAATATAAAACAGGATCAAACTTTAACTGATTGCTGTTGGAAAACTTTATGTTCATATTTAAAGCAGGATTAAATTTAACTGATTGTTGTTGGAAAACTTTATGTACAAATTTAACACAGGATCAAATTTAACTGATAGCCGTTTAAAATTTGTTTGTTCAAATTTAACACAGGATTACACATTAACTTGTTATTGTTGGAAATCTTTATGTTCACATTTAACACATGATCACACTTTAACTGAATGTTGTTGGAAAACTTTATGTTCAAATATAAAACTGGATCAAACTTTAACTGATTGCTGTTGGAAAACTTTATGTTCATATTTAACACATGATTAAACATTAACTTATTATTGTTGGAAACCTTAATCTTTAAATTTAACACAGGATCAAACTTGAACTAGTTACTGTTGGAAAACTTTATGTTCACATTTAACACAGGATCATAATTTTACTGAATGTTGTTGGAAAACTTTATGTTCAAATATAAAACAGTATCTAACTTTAACTGATTGGTGTTGGAAAACTTTATGTTCATATTTAACACATGATTAAACATTAACTTATTATTGTTGGAAACCTTTATCTTCAAATTTAACACAGGATCACTCTTTAACTGAATGTTGTTGGAAAACTTTATGTTCATATTTAACACAGGATCTAACTTTGTGATTTCTTTTGGAATACTTTATGTTCGAATATAACACAGGATTAAACATTAACTTATTCTTGTTGGAAACCTTTATCTTCAAATTTAACACAGGATCAAACTTGAACTAATTACTGTTGGAAAACTTTATGTACAAATTTAACACAGGATCAAACTTTGTGATTTCTGTTGGAATACTTTATGTTCGAATTTAACACAAGATTAAACATTAACTAATTATTGTTGGATATCTTTATGTTCACATTTAAAACAGGGTCAAATTTAACTGATAGCAGTTGAAAATTTGTATGTTCACATTTAACACAGGATCAAACTTTAACTGATTTCTGTTGGAAAACTTTATGTTCATATTTAACACAGCATTAAACATTAACTTATAATTGTTGGAAACCTTTATCTTCAAATTTAACACAGGATCAAACTTTAAATGATTACTTTAACTGATTATTGATGGAAAACTTTACGGTTGAATTTAACACAGGATGAATCTTTTACAGATTCCTGTTGGAAAACTATCTGTTCAGATTTAAAACAGGATCAAATTTAACTGATAGCTGTTGGAAAATTGTATGCTCAAATTTAACACAAGATTAGACATTAACTAATTATTGTTGGAAATTTTTATGTTCACACTTAACGCAGGATCAAACTTTAACTGATTGCTGTTGGAAAACTTTATGTTCATATTGAAAGCAGGATTAAATTTAACTGATTGTTGTTGGAAAACTTTATGTACAAATTTAACACAGGATCAAATTTAACTGATAGCCGTTTAAAATTTGTATGTTCAAATTTAACACAGGATTACACATTAACTTATTATTGTTGGAAACCTCTATCTTCAAATTTAACACAGGATCAAACTTTAACTGATTATTAATGGAAAACTTTACGTTTGAATTTAACACAGGATGAATCTTGTACAGATTCCTGTTGGAAAACTATCTGTTCAGATTTAAAACAGGATCAAATTTAACTGATAGCTGTTGAAAATTTGTATGTTCAAATTTAACAATGCATCAAACATTAACTTATTTTTTTTGGAAAACTTTATGTTCAAATTTAACACATGATCATACTTTAACTGAATGTTGTTGGAAAACTTTATGTTCAAATATAAAACAGGATCAAATTTTAACTGATTGCTGTTGGAAAACTTTCTGTTCATATTTAAAATAGGATCAAACTTTTACTGATTGTTGTTGGAAAACTTTATGTTCAAATATAAAACAGGGTCAAACTTGAACTGATTGCTGTTGGAAAACTTTCTGTTCATATTTAAAATAGGATCAAATTTAACTGATAGCTGGTGAAAATTTGTATGTTCAAATTTAACACAGGATTAAACATTAACTTATTAGGGTTGGAAACCTGTATCTTCAAATTTAACACAGGATGAACTTGAACTAATTACTGTTGGAAAACTTTATGTACAAATTTAACACAGGATCAAACTTTGTGATTTCTGTTGGAATACTTTATGTTCGAATTTAACACAAGATTAAACATTAACTTATTACTGCTGGAAATCTTTATGTTCACATTTAACACATGATCATACTTTAACTGAATGTTGTTGGAAAGCTTTATTTTCAAATATAAAACAGGATCAAATTTTAACTGATTGCTGTTGGAAAACTTTACGTTCATATTTAACACAGGATTAAACATTAACTCATTATTGTTGGAAACCTTTATCTTCAAATTTAACAGAGAATCAAACTTGAACTAGTTACTGTTGGAAAGCTTTATGTTCACATTTAACACAGGACCATACTTTTACTGATTGTTGTTGGAAAACTTTATGTTCAAATATAAAACAGGATCAAACTTGAACTGATTGCTGTTGGAAAACTTTGTGTTCATATTTAAAATAGGATCGAACTTTTACTGATTGTTGTTGGAAAACTTTATGTTCAAATATAAAACAGGATCAAACTTGAACTGATTGCTGTTGGAAAACTTTCTGTTCATATTTAAAATAGGATCAAATTTAACTGATAGCTGTTGAAAATTTGTATGTTCAAATTTAACACTGGATTAAACATTAACTTATTAGGGTTGGAAACCTGTATCTTCAAATTTAACACAGGATCAACTTGATCTAATTACTGTTGGAAAACTTTACATTCAAATTTAACACAGGATCTAACTTTGTGATTTCTTTTGGAATACTTTATGTTCGAATTTAACACAGGATTAAACATTAACTTATTCTTGTTGGAAATCTTTATCTTCAAATTTAACACAGGATCAAACTTGAACTAATTACTGTTGGAAAACTTTACGTTCATATTTAACACAGGATCAAACTTTAACTGATTATTGATGGGAAAGTTTACGTTTGAATTTAACACAGGATGAATCTTGTTCAGATTCCTGTAAGAAAACTATCTGTTCAGATTTAAAGCAGGATCAAATTTAACAGATTGTTGTTGAAAAATTTTATGTTCAAAATTTAACACAGGATTAAACATTAACTTATTATTGTTGGAAATCTTTATGTTCGCATTTAATACATGATCATACTTTAACTGAATGTTGTTGGAAAACTTTATGTTCAAATATAAAACAGGATCAAACTTTAACTGAATGTTGTTGGAAAACTTTATGTTCAAATAAAAAACTGGACCAAACTTTAACTGATTGCTGTTGGAAAACATTATGTTCATATTTAACACAGGATTAAACATTAACTTGTTTTTGTTGGAAACCTTTATCTTCAAATTTAACACAGGATCAAACTTGAACTAATTACTGTTGGAAAACTTTATGTTCAAATTTAACACAGGATCAAACTTTAACTTATTATTGATGTAAAACTTTACGTTTGAATTTAACACAGGATGAAACTTTAACTTATTATTGATGTAAAACTTTACGTTTGAATTTAACACAGGATGAAACTTGTACAGATTCCTGTTGGAAAACTATCTGTTCAGATTTAAAGCAGGATCAAATTTAACCGATAGCTGTTGAAAATTTGTATGTTCAAATTTAACATTGCATCAAACATTAACTTATTTTTTTTGGAAAACTTTATGTTCAAATTTAACACAAGATTAAACATTAAATTATTATTGTTGGAAATCTTTATGTTCACATTTAACACAGGATCATACTTTAACTGAATGTTGTTGGAAAACTTTATGTTGAAATAAAAAACTGGATCAAACTTTAACTGATTACTGTTGGAAAACTTTATGTTCAAATATAACACAGGATCAAACTTGAACTAATTACTGTTGGAAAACTTTACATTCAAATTTAACACAGGATCAAACTTTAACTGATTATTGATGAAATACGTTACGTTTGAATTTAACACAGGATGAATCTTGTACAGATTCCTGTTGGAAAACTATCTGTTCAGATTTAAAGCAGGATCAAATTTAACAGATTGTTGTTGAAAAATTTTATGTTCAAAATTTAACACAGGATTAAACATTGACTTATTACTGTTGGAAATCTTTATGTTCACATTTAACACATGATCATACTTTAACTGAATGTTGTTGGAAAACTTTATGTTCAAATAAAAACTGGATCAAACTTTTATTGATTGCTGTTGGAAAACTTTACGTTCATATTTAACACAGGATTAAACATTAACTTATTATTGTTGGAAACCTTTATCTTCAAATTTAACACAGGATCAAACTTGAACTAGTTACTGTTGGAAAACTTTATGTTCACATTTAACACAGGATCATACTTTTACTGATTGTTGTTGGAAAACTTTATGTTCATATTTAACACAGGATCAAATTTAACTGATAGCTGTTGAAAATTTCTATATTCAAATTTAACCCTGCATCAAACATTAACTTATCATTGTTTGGAAAACTTTACGTTCACATTTAAAACAGGATCAAACTTTAACTGATTATTGTTGGAAAACTTTAGGTTTGATTTTAACACAGAATAAAACTTTAAATGATTCCTGTTGGAAAAATTTATATTAACATTTAACACAGAATAAAACTTTAACTTATTGGTGTTGGAAAACTTTATTTTCGCATTTAACACAGGATCAATCTAAGTGATTTCTGTTGGAAAACTTTATGTTCGAATTTAACAGAGGATTAAATTTCAATTGATTAACTTATTGGTGTTGGAAAACTTTATGATCAAATATCATACTTTAACTGAATGTTGTTGGAAAACTTTATGTACAAATTTAACACAGGATTAAACTATAACTGATTTCTGTTGGAAAACTTTATGTTCACATTTAACACAGGATCAAACTTTAACTGATTTCTGTTTGAAAACTTTATGTTTATATTTATCACAGGATTAAACATTAACTTATTATTCGGCTCCGAATCATGGGTCCTCTACCGGCATCACCTACGGCACCTAGAACGCTTCCACCAGCGTTGTCTCCGCTCCATCCTCAACATCCATTGGAGCGCTTACATCCCTAACGTCGAAGTACTCGAGATGGCAGAGGTCGACAGCATCGAGTCCATGCAGCTGAAGATCCAGCTGCGCTGGGTGGGTCACGTCTCCAGAATGGAGGACCATCTCCTTCCCAAGATCGTGTTCTATGGCGAGCTCTCCACTGGCCACCGTGACATAGGTGCACCAAAGAAAAGGTACAAGGACTGCCTAAAGAAATCTCTTGGTGCCTGCCACATTGACCACCGCCAGTGGGCTGATATCGCCTCAAACCGTGCATCTTGGCGCCTCACAGTTTGGCGGGCAGCAACCTCCTTTGAAGAAGACCGCAGAGCCCACCTCACTGACAAAAGGCAAAGGAGGAAAAATCCAACACCCAACCCCAACCAACCAATTTTCCCCGACAGCCGCTGCAACCGTGTCTGCCTGTCCCGCATCGGACTTGTCAGCCACAAACGAGCCTGCAGCTGACGTGGACTTTTACCCCCTCCATAAATCTTCGTCCGCGAAGCCAAGACAAAGAAGAAGAATTATTCTTGGAAATCTTTATGTTCACATTTAGCACATGATCATACTTTAACTGAATGTTGTTGGAAAACTTTATGTTCAAATATAAAACAGGATCAAACTTTAACTGAATGTTGTTGGAAAACTTTATGTTCAAATAAAAAACTGGACCAAACTTTAACTGATTGCTGTTGGAAAACATTATGTTCATATTTAACACAGGATTAAACATTAACTTGTTTTTGTTGGAAACCTTTATCTTCAAATTTAACACAGGATCAAACTTGAACTAATTACTGTTGGAAAACTTTATGTTCAAATTTAACACAGGATCAAACTTTAACTTATTATTGATGTAAAACTTTACGTTTGAATTTAACACAGGATGAAACTTGTACAGATTCCTGTTGGAAAACTATCTGTTCAGATTTAAAGCAGGATCAAATTTAACCGATAGCTGTTGAAAATTTGTATGTTCAAATTTAACATTGCATCAAACATTAACTTATTTTTTTTGGAAAACTTTATGTTCAAATTTAACACAAGATTAAACATTAAATTATTATTGTTGGAAATCTTTATGTTCACATTTAACACAGGATTAAACATTAACTTATAATTGTTGGAAACCTTTATCTTCAAATTTAACACAGGATCAAACTTGAACTGATTACTTTAACTGATTATTGATTGAAATCTTTACGGTTGAATTTAACACAGGATGAATCTTGTACAGATTCCTGTTGGAAAACTATCTGTTCAGATTTAAAACAGGATCAAATTTAACTGATAGCTGTTGGAAAATTGTAAGCTCAAATTTAACACAAGATTAGACATTAACTAATTATTGTTGGAAATCTTTATAATCACACTTAACGCAGGATCATACTTTTACTGAATGTTGTTGGAAAACTTTATGTTCAAATATAAAACAGGATCAAACTTTAACTGATTGCTGTTGGAAAACTTTATGTTCATATTTAAAGCAGGATTAAATTTAACTGATTGTTGTTGGAAAACTTTATGTACAAATTTAACACAGGATCAAATTTAACTGATAGCCGTTTAAAATTTGTTTGTTCAAATTTAACACAGGATTACACATTAACTTGTTATTGTTGGAAATCTTTATGTTCACATTTAACACATGATCACACTTTAACTGAATGTTGTTGGAAAACTTTATGTTCAAATATAAAACTGGATCAAACTTTAACTGATTGCTGTTGGAAAACTTTATGTTCATATTTAACACATGATTAAACATTAACTTATTATTGTTGGAAACCTTAATCTTTAAATTTAACACAGGATCAAACTTGAACTAGTTACTGTTGGAAAACTTTATGTTCACATTTAACACAGGATCATAATTTTACTGAATGTTGTTGGAAAACTTTATGTTCAAATATAAAACAGTATCTAACTTTAACTGATTGGTGTTGGAAAACTTTATGTTCATATTTAACACATGATTAAACATTAACTTATTATTGTTGGAAACCTTTATCTTCAAATTTAACACAGGATCACTCTTTAACTGAATGTTGTTGGAAAACTTTATGTTCATATTTAACACAGGATCTAACTTTGTGATTTCTTTTGGAATACTTTATGTTCGAATATAACACAGGATTAAACATTAACTTATTCTTGTTGGAAACCTTTATCTTCAAATTTAACACAGGATCAAACTTGAACTAATTACTGTTGGAAAACTTTATGTACAAATTTAACACAGGATCAAACTTTGTGATTTCTGTTGGAATACTTTATGTTCGAATTTAACACAAGATTAAACATTAACTAATTATTGTTGGATATCTTTATGTTCACATTTAAAACAGGGTCAAATTTAACTGATAGCAGTTGAAAATTTGTATGTTCACATTTAACACAGGATCAAACTTTAACTGATTTCTGTTGGAAAACTTTATGTTCATATTTAACACAGCATTAAACATTAACTTATAATTGTTGGAAACCTTTATCTTCAAATTTAACACAGGATCAAACTTTAAATGATTACTTTAACTGATTATTGATGGAAAACTTTACGGTTGAATTTAACACAGGATGAATCTTTTACAGATTCCTGTTGGAAAACTATCTGTTCAGATTTAAAACAGGATCAAATTTAACTGATAGCTGTTGGAAAATTGTATGCTCAAATTTAACACAAGATTAGACATTAACTAATTATTGTTGGAAATTTTTATGTTCACACTTAACGCAGGATCAAACTTTAACTGATTGCTGTTGGAAAACTTTATGTTCATATTGAAAGCAGGATTAAATTTAACTGATTGTTGTTGGAAAACTTTATGTACAAATTTAACACAGGATCAAATTTAACTGATAGCCGTTTAAAATTTGTATGTTCAAATTTAACACAGGATTACACATTAACTTATTATTGTTGGAAACCTCTATCTTCAAATTTAACACAGGATCAAACTTTAACTGATTATTAATGGAAAACTTTACGTTTGAATTTAACACAGGATGAATCTTGTACAGATTCCTGTTGGAAAACTATCTGTTCAGATTTAAAACAGGATCAAATTTAACTGATAGCTGTTGAAAATTTGTATGTTCAAATTTAACAATGCATCAAACATTAACTTATTTTTTTTGGAAAACTTTATGTTCAAATTTAACACATGATCATACTTTAACTGAATGTTGTTGGAAAACTTTATGTTCAAATATAAAACAGGATCAAATTTTAACTGATTGCTGTTGGAAAACTTTCTGTTCATATTTAAAATAGGATCAAACTTTTACTGATTGTTGTTGGAAAACTTTATGTTCAAATATAAAACAGGGTCAAACTTGAACTGATTGCTGTTGGAAAACTTTCTGTTCATATTTAAAATAGGATCAAATTTAACTGATAGCTGGTGAAAATTTGTATGTTCAAATTTAACACAGGATTAAACATTAACTTATTAGGGTTGGAAACCTGTATCTTCAAATTTAACACAGGATGAACTTGAACTAATTACTGTTGGAAAACTTTATGTACAAATTTAACACAGGATCAAACTTTGTGATTTCTTTTGGAATACTTTATGTTCGAATTTAACACAAGATTAAGCATTAACTTATTATTGTTGGATATCTTTATGTTCACATTTAACACATGATCACTCTTTAACTGAATGTTGTTGTAAAACTTTATGTTCATATTTAACACAGGATTAAACATTAACTTATTATCATTGGAAACCTTTATCTTCAAATTTAACACAGGATCAATCTTGAACTAATTACTGTTTGAAAACTTTATGTACAATTTTAACACAGGATCAAACTTTGTGATTTCTTTTGGAATACTTTATGTTCGAATTTACACAAGATTAAACATTAACTTATTATTGTTGGAAATCTTTATGTTCACATTTAACTCATGATCATACTTTAATTGAATGTTGTTGGAAAAAATTATGTTCAAATATAAAACAGTATCAAACTTTAACTGATTGCTGTTGGAAAACTTTATGTTCAAATTTAACACAGGATCAAACTTGAACTAATTACTGTTGGAAAACTTTATGTACAAATTTAACACAGGATCAAACTTTGTGATTTCTGTTGGAATACTTTATGTTCGAATTTAACACAAGATTAAACATTAACTTATTACTGCTGGAAATCTTTATGTTCACATTTAACACATGATCATACTTTAACTGAATGTTGTTGGAAAGCTTTATTTTCAAACATAAAACAGGATCAAATTTTAACTGATTGCTGTTGGAAAACTTTACGTTCATATTTAACACAGGATTAAACATTAACTCATTATTGTTGGAAACCTTTATCTTCAAATTTAACAGAGAATCAAACTTGAACTAGTTACTGTTGGAAAGCTTTATGTTCACATTTAACACAGGACCATACTTTTACTGATTGTTGTTGGAAAACTTTATGTTCAAATATAAAACAGGATCAAACTTGAACTGATTGCTGTTGGAAAACTTTGTGTTCATATTTAAAATAGGATCAAACTTTTACTGATTGTTGTTGGAAAACTTTATGTTCAAATATAAAACAGGATCAAACTTGAACTGATTGCTGTTGGAAAACTTTCTGTTCATATTTAAAATAGGATCAAATTTAACTGATAGCTGTTGAAAATTTGTATGTTCAAATTTAACACAGGATTAAACATTAACTTATTAGGGTTGGAAACCTGTATCTTCAAATTTAACACAGGATCAACTTGATCTAATTACTGTTGGAAAACTTTACATTCAAATTTAACACAGGATCTAACTTTGTGATTTCTTTTGGAATACTTTATGTTCGAATTTAACACAGGATTAAACATTAACTTATTCTTGTTGGAAATCTTTATCTTCAAATTTAACACAGGATCAAACTTGAACTAATTACTGTTGGAAAACTTTACGTTCATATTTAACACAGGATCAAACTTTAACTGATTATTGATGGGAAAGTTTACGTTTGAATTTAACACAGGATGAATCTTGCTCAGATTCCTGTAAGAAAACTATCTGTTCAGATTTAAAGCAGGATCAAATTTAACAGATTGTTGTTGAAAAATTTTATGTTCAAAATTTAACACAGGATTAAACATTAACTTATTATTGTTGGAAATCTTTATGTTCGCATTTAATACATGATCATACTTTAACTGAATGTTGTTGGAAAACTTTATGTTCAAATATAAAACAGGATCAAACTTTAACTGAATGTTGTTGGAAAACTTTATGTTCAAATAAAAAACTGGACCAAACTTTAACTGATTGCTGTTGGAAAACATTATGTTCATATTTAACACAGGATTAAACATTAACTTGTTTTTGTTGGAAACCTTTATCTTCAAATTTAACACAGGATCAAACTTGAACTAATTACTGTTGGAAAACTTTATGTTCAAATTTAACACAGTATCAAACTTTAACTTATTATTGATGTAAAACTTTACGTTTGAATTTAACACAGGATGAAACTTGTACAGATTCCTGTTGGAAAACTATCTGTTCAGATTTAAAGCAGGATCAAATTTAACCGATAGCTGTTGAAAATTTGTATGTTCAAATTTAACATTGCATCAAACATTAACTTATTTTTTTTGGAAAACTTTATGTTCAAATTTAACACAAGATTAAACATTAAATTATTATTGTTGGAAATCTTTATGTTCACATTTAACACAGGATCATACTTTAACTGAATGTTGTTGGAAAACTTTATGTTGAAATAAAAAACTGGATCAAACTTTAACTGATTACTGTTGGAAAACTTTATGTTCAAATATAACACAGGATCAAACTTGAACTAATTACTGTTGGAAAACTTTACATTCAAATTTAACACAGGATCAAACTTTAACTGATTATTGATGAAAAACGTTACGTTTGAATTTAACACAGGATGAATCTTGTACAGATTCCTGTTGGAAAACTATCTGTTCAGATTTAAAGCAGGATCAAATTTAACAGATTGTTGTTGAAAAATTTTATGTTCAAAATTTAACACAGGATTAAACATTGACTTATTACTGTTGGAAATCTTTATGTTCACATTTAACACATGATCATACTTTAACTGAATGTTGTTGGAAAACTTTATGTTCAAATAAAAACTGGATCAAACTTTTATTGATTGCTGTTGGAAAACTTTACGTTCATATTTAACACAGGATTAAACATTAACTTATTATTGTTGGAAACCTTTATCTTCAAATTTAACACAGGATCAAACTTGAACTAGTTACTGTTGGAAAACTTTATGTTCACATTTAACACAGGATCATACTTTTACTGATTGTTGTTGGAAAACTTTATGTTCATATTTAACACAGGATCAAATTTAACTGATAGCTGTTGAAAATTTCTATATTCAAATTTAACCCTGCATCAAACATTAACTTATCATTGTTTGGAAAACTTTACGTTCACATTTAAAACAGGATCAAACTTTAACTGATTATTGTTGGAAAACTTTAGGTTTGATTTTAACACAGAATAAAACTTTAAATGATTCCTGTTGGAAAAATTTATATTAACATTTAACACAGAATAAAACTTTAACTTATTGGTGTTGGAAAACTTTATTTTCGCATTTAACACAGGATCAATCTAAGTGATTTCTGTTCGAAAACTTTATGTTCGAATTTAACAGAGGATTAAATTTCAATTGATTAACTTATTGGTGTTGGAAAACTTTATGATCAAATATGACACATGATCATACTTTAACTGAATGTTGTTGGAAAACTTTATGTACAAATTTAACACAGGATCAAATTTAACTGATAGCCGTTTAAAATTTGTATGTTCAAATTTAACACAGGAATACACATTAACTTGTTATTGTTGGAAATCTTTATGTTCACATTTAACACATGATCATACTTTAACTGAATGTTGTTGGAAAACTTTATGTTCATATTTAAAGCAGGATCAAATTTAACTGATAGCTGTTGGAAAACTTTCTGTTCATATTTAAAACAGGATCATATTTAACTGATAGCTGTTGAAAATTTGTATGTTCAAATTTAACACAGGATTAAACATTAACTTATTATTGTTGGAAGTCTTTATGTTCACATTTAACACATGATCATAATTTAACTGAATTTTGTTGGAAAACTTTATGTTCAAATATAAAACAGGATAAAATTTTAACTGATTGCTGTTGGAAAACTTTCTGTTCATATTTAAAATAGGATCAAATTTAACTGATAGCTGGTGAAAATTTGTATGTTCAAATTTAACACAGGATTAAACATTAACTTATTAGGGTTGGAAACCTGTATCTTCAAATTTAACACAGGATTAAACATTAACTTATTAGGGTTGAAAATTTGTATGTTCAAATTTAACATTGCATCAAACATTAACTTATTTTTTTTGGAAAACTTTATGTACAATTTTGACACAGGATCAAACTTGTGATTTCTTTTGGAATACTTTATGTTCGAATTTAACACAAGATTAAGCATTAACTTATTATTGTTGGATATCTTTATGTTCACATTTAACACATGATCACTCTTTAACTGAATGTTGTTGGAAAACTTTATGTTCATATTTAACACAGGATTAAACATTAACTTATTATCATTGGAAACCTTTATCTTCAAATTTAACACAGGATCAATCTTGAACTAATTACTGTTGGAAAACTTTATGTACAAATTTAACACAGGATCAAACTTTGTGATTTCTGTTGGAATACTTTATGTTCGAATTTAACACAAGATTAAACATTAACTTATTACTGCTGGAAATCTTTATGTTCACATTTAACACATGATCATACTTTAACTGAATGTTGTTGGAAAACTTTATGTTCAAATATAAAACACGATCAAATTTTAACTGATTGATGTTGGAAAACTTTACGTTCATATTTAACACAGGATTAAACATTAACTCATTATTGTTGGAAACCTTTATCTTCAAATTTAACAGAGAATCAAACTTGAACTAGTTACTGTTGGAAAGCTTTATGTTCACATTTAACACAGGACCATACTTTTACTGATTGTTGTTGGAAAACTTTATGTTCAAATATAAAACAGGATCAAACTTGAACTGATTGCTGTTGGAAAACTTTGTGTTCATATTTAAAATAGGATCAAACTTTTACTGATTGTTGTTGGAAAACTTTATGTTCAAATATAAAACAGGATCAAACTTGAACTGATTGCTGTTGGAAAACTTTCTGTTCATATTTAAAATAGGATCAAATTTAACTGATAGCTGTTGAAAATTTGTATGTTCAAATTTAACACAGGATTAAACATTAACTTATTAGGGTTGGAAACCTGTATCTTCAAATTTAACACAGGATCAACTTGATCTTATTACTGTTGGAAAACTTTACATTCAAATTTAACACAGGATCTAACTTTGTGATTTCTTTTGGAATACTTTATGTTCGAATTTAACACAGGATTAAACATTAACTTATTCTTGTTGGAAATCTTTATCTTCAAATTTAACACAGGATCAAACTTGAACTAATTACTGTTGGAAAACTTTACGTTCATATTTAACACAGGATCAAACTTTAACTGATTATTGATGGGAAAGTTTACGTTTGAATTTAACACAGGATGAATCTTGTTCAGATTCCTGTAAGAAAACTATCTGTTCAGATTTAAAGCAGGATCAAATTTAACAGATTGTTGTTGAAAAATTTTATGTTCAAAATTTAACACATGATTAAACATTAACTTATTATTGTTGGAAATCTTTATGTTCGCATTTAATACATGATCATACTTTAACTGAATGTTGTTGGAAAACTTTATGTTCAAATATAAAACAGGATCAAACTTTAACTGAATGTTGTTGGAAAACTTTATGTTCAAATAAAAAACTGGACCAAACTTTAACTGATTGCTGTTGGAAAACATTATGTTCATATTTAACACAGGATTAAACATTAACTTGTTTTTGTTGGAAACCTTTATCTTCAAATTTAACACAGGATCAAACTTGAACTAATTACTGTTGGAAAACTTTATGTTCAAATTTAACACAGGATCAAACTTTAACTTATTATTGATGTAAAACTTTACGTTTGAATTTAACACAGGATGAAACTTGTACAGATTCCTGTTGGAAAACTATCTGTTCAGATTTAAAGCAGGATCAAATTTAACCGATAGCTGTTGAAAATTTGTATGTTCAAATTTAACATTGCATCAAACATTAACTTATTTTTTTTGGAAAACTTTATGTTCAAATTTAACACAAGATTAAACATTAAATTATTATTGTTGGAAATCTTTATGTTCACATTTAACACAGGATCATACTTTAACTGAATGTTGTTGGAAAACTTTATGTTGAAATAAAAAACTGGATCAAACTTTAACTGATTACTGTTGGAAAACTTTATGTTCAAATATAACACAGGATCAAACTTGAACTAATTACTGTTGGAAAACTTTACATTCAAATTTAACACAGGATCAAACTTTAACTGATTATTGATGAAAAACGTTACGTTTGAATTTAACACAGGATGAATCTTGTACAGATTCCTGTTGGAAAACTATCTGTTCAGATTTAAAGCAGGATCAAATTTAACAGATTGTTGTTGAAAAATTTTATGTTCAAAATTTAACACAGGATTAAACATTGACTTATTACTGTTGGAAATCTTTATGTTCACATTTAACACATGATCATACTTTAACTGAATGTTGTTGGAAAACTTTATGTTCAAATAAAAACTGGATCAAACTTTTATTGATTGCTGTTGGAAAACTTTACGTTCATATTTAACACAGGATTAAACATTAACTTATTATTGTTGGAAACCTTTATCTTCAAATTTAACACAGGATCAAACTTGAACTAGTTACTGTTGGAAAACTTTATGTTCACATTTAACACAGGATCATACTTTTACTGATTGTTGTTGGAAAACTTTATGTTCATATTTAACACAGGATCAAATTTAACTGATAGCTGTTGAAAATTTCTATATTCAAATTTAACCCTGCATCAAACATTAACTTATCATTGTTTGGAAAACTTTACGTTCACATTTAAAACAGGATCAAACTTTAACTGATTATTGTTGGAAAACTTTAGGTTTGATTTTAACACAGAATAAAACTTTAAATGATTCCTGTTGGAAAAATTTATATTAACATTTAACACAGAATAAAACTTTAACTTATTGGTGTTGGAAAACTTTATTTTTGCATTTAACACAGGATCAATCTAAGTGATTTCTGTTGGAAAACTTTATGTTCGAATTTAACAGAGGATTAAATTTCAATTGATTAACTTATTGGTGTTGGAAAACTTTATGATCAAATATGACACATGATCATACTTTAACTGAATGTTGTTGGAAAACTTTATGTACAAATTTAACACAGGATCAAATTTAACTGATAGCCGTTTAAAATTTGTATGTTCAAATTTAACACAGGAATACACATTAACTTGTTATTGTTGGAAATCTTTATGTTCACATTTAACACATGATCATACTTTAACTGAATGTTGTTGGAAAACTTTATGTTCATATTTAAAGCAGGATCAAATTTAACTGATAGCTGTTGGAAAACTTTCTGTTCATATTTAAAACAGGATCATATTTAACTGATAGCTGTTGAAAATTTGTATGTTCAAATTTAACACAGGATTAAACATTAACTTATTATTGTTGGAAGTTTTTATGTTCACATTTAACACATGATCATAATTTAACTGAATGTTGTTGGAAAACTTTATGTTCAAATATAAAACAGGATAAAATTTTAACTGATTGCTGTTGGAAAACTTTCTGTTCATATTTAAAATAGGATCAAATTTAACTGATAGCTGGTGAAAATTTGTATGTTCAAATTTAACACAGGATTAAACATTAACTTATTAGGGCTGGAAACCTGAATCTTCAAATTTAACACAGGATCAACTTGAACTAATTACTGTTGGAAAACTTTATGTACAAATTTAACACAGGATCAAACTTTGTGATTTCTTTTGGAATACTTTATGTTCGAATTTAACACAAGATTAAGCATTAACTTATTATTGTTGGATATCTTTATGTTCACATTTAACACATGATCACTCTTTAACTGAATGTTGTTGGAAAACTTTATGTTCATATTTAACACAGGATTAAACATTAACTTATTATCATTGGAAACCTTTATCTTCAAATTTAACACAGGATCAATCTTGAACTAATTACTGTTGGAAAACTTTATGTACAATTTTAACACAGGTTCAAACTTTGTGATTTCTTTTGGAATACTTTATGTTCGAATTTACACAAGATTAAACATTAACTTATTATTGTTGGAAATCTTTATGTTCACATTTAACTCATGATCATACTTTAATTGAATGTTGTTGGAAAACATTATGTTCAAATATAAAACAGTATCAAACTTTAACTGATTGCTGTTGGAAAACTTTATGTTCATATTTAACACAGGATTAAACATTAACTTATTATCATTGGAAACCTTTATCTTCAAATTTAACACAGGATCAATCTTGAACTAATTACTGTTGGAAAACTTTATGTACAATTTTAACACAGGTTCAAACTTTGTGATTTCTTTTGGAATACTTTATGTTCGAATTTACACAAGATTAAACATTAACTTATTATTGTTGGAAATCTTTATGTTCACATTTAACTCATGATCATACTTTAATTGAATGTTGTTGGAAAACATTATGTTCAAATATAAAACAGTATCAAACTTTAACTGATTGCTGTTGGAAAACTTTATGTTCATATTTAACACAGGATTAAACATTAACTTATTATCGTTGGAAACCTTTATCTTCAAATTTAACACAGGATCAAACTTGAACTAATTACTGTTGGAAAACTTTATGTACAAATTTAACACAGGATCAAACTTTGTGATTTCTGTTGGAATACTTTATGTTCGAATTTAACACAAGATTAAACATTAACTTATTACTGCTGGAAATCTTTATGTTCACATTTAACACATGATCATACTTTAACTGAATGTTGTTGGAAAGCTTTATGTTCAAATATAAAACAGGATCAAATTTTAACTGATTGCTGTTGGAAAACTTTACGTTCATATTTAACACAGGATTAAACATTAACTCATTATTGTTGGAAACCTTTATCTTCAAATTTAACAGAGAATCCAACTTGAACTAGTTACTGTTGGAAAGCTTTATGTTCACATTTAACACAGGACCATACTTTTACTGATTGTTGTTGGAAAACTTTATGTTCAAATATAAAACAGGATCAAACTTGAACTGATTGCTGTTGGAAAACTTTGTGTTCATATTTAAAATAGGATCAAACTTTTACTGATTGTTGTTGGAAAACTTTATGTTCAAATATAAAACAGGATCAAACTTGAACTGATTGCTGTTGGAAAAATTTCTGTTCATATTTAAAATAGGATCAAATTTAACTGATAGCTGTTGAAAATTTGTATGTTCAAATTTAACACAGGATTAAACATTAACTTATTAGGGTTGGAAACCTGTATCTTCAAATTTAACACAGGATCAACTTGATCAACTGTTGGAAAACTTTACATTCAAATTTAACACAGGATCTAACTTTGTGATTTCTTTTGGAATACTTTATGTTCGAATTTAACACAGGATTAAACATTAACATATTCCTGTTGGAAATCTTTATCTTCAAATTTAACACAGGATCAAACTTGAACTAATTACTGTTGGAAAACTTTACGTTCATATTTAACACAGGATCAAACTTTAACTGATTATTGATGGGAAAGTTTACGTTTGAATTTAACACAGGATGAATCTTGTTCAGATTCCTGTAAGAAAACTATCTGTTCAGATTTAAAGCAGGATCAAATTTAACAGATTGTTGTTGAAAAATTTTATGTTCAAAATTTAACACAGGATTAAACATTAACTTATTATTGTTGGAAATCTTTATGTTCGCATTTAACACATGATCATACTTTAACTGAATGTTGTTGGAAAACTTTATGTTCAAATATAAAACAGGATCAAACTTTAACTGAATGTTGTTGGAAAACTTTATGTTCAAATAAAAAACTGGACCAAACTTTAACTGATTGCTGTTGGAAAACATTATGTTCATATTTAACACAGGATTAAACATTAACTTGTTTTTGTTGGAAACCTTTATCTTCAAATTTAACACAGGATCAAACTTGAACTAATAACTGTTGGAAAACTTTATGTTGAAATATAAAACAGGATCAAACTTGAACTGATTGCTGTTGGAAAACTTTATGTTCATATTTAAAATAGGATCAAATTTAACTGATGGCTGTTGAAAATTTGTATGTTCAAATTTAACACAGGATTAAACATTAACTTATTAGGGTTGAAAATTTGTATGTTCAAATTTAACATTGCATCAAACATTAACTTATTTTTTTTGGAAAACTTTATGTACAATTTTAACACAGGATCAAACTTTGTGATTTCTTTTGGAATACTTTATGTTCGAATTTACACAAGATTAAACATTAACTTATTATTGTTGGAAATCTTTATGTTCACATTTAACTCATGATCATACTTTAACTGAATGTTGTTGGAAAACATTATGTTCAAATATAAAACAGTATCAAACTTTAACTGATTGCTGTTGGAAAACTTTATGTTCAAATTTAACACAGGATCAAACTTGAACTAATTACTGTTGGAAAACTTTATGTACAAATTTAACACAGGATCAAACTTTGTGATTTCTGTTGGAATACTTTATGTTCGAATTTAACACAAGATTAAACATTAACTTATTACTGCTGGAAATCTTTATGTTCACATTTAACACATGATCATACTTTAACTGAATGTTGTTGGAAAGCTTTATTTTCAAATATAAAACAGGATCAAATTTTAACTGATTGCTGTTGGAAAACTTTACGTTCATATTTAACACAGGATTAAACATTAACTCATTATTGTTGGAAACCTTTATCTTCAAATTTAACAGAGAATCAAACTTGAACTAGTTACTGTTGGAAAGCTTTATGTTCACATTTAACACAGGACCATACTTTTACTGATTGTTGTTGGAAAACTTTATGTTCAAATATAAAACAGGATCAAACTTGAACTGATTGCTGTTGGAAAACTTTGTGTTCATATTTAAAATAGGATCAAACTTTTACTGATTGTTGTTGGAAAACTTTATGTTCAAATATAAAACAGGATCAAACTTGAACTGATTGCTGTTGGAAAACTTTCTGTTCATATTTAAAATAGGATCAAATTTAACTGATAGCTGTTGAAAATTTGTATGTTCAAATTTAACACAGGATTAAACATTAACTTATTAGGGTTGGAAACCTGTATCTTCAAATTTAACACAGGATCAACTTGATCTTATTACTGTTGGAAAACTTTACATTCAAATTTAACACAGGATCTAACTTTGTGATTTCTTTTGGA
This sequence comes from Narcine bancroftii, assembly GCF_036971445.1. Classification (NCBI taxonomy): domain Eukaryota; kingdom Metazoa; phylum Chordata; class Chondrichthyes; order Torpediniformes; family Narcinidae; genus Narcine; species Narcine bancroftii. The sequence continues at coordinate 7,003,456 of NC_091480.1, forward strand.
ATACTTTATGTTCGAATTTAACACAGGATTAAACATTAACTTATTCTTGTTGGAAATCTTTATCTTCAAATTTAACACAGGATCAAACTTGAACTAATTACTGTTGGAAAACTTTACGTTCATATTTAACACAGGATCAAACTTTAACTGATTATTGATGGGAAAGTTTACGTTTGAATTTAACACAGGATGAATCTTGTTCAGATTCCTGTAAGAAAACTATCTGTTCAGATTTAAAGCAGGATCAAATTTAACAGATTGTTGTTGAAAAATTTTATGTTCAAAATTTAACACATGATTAAACATTAACTTATTATTGTTGGAAATCTTTATGTTCGCATTTAATACATGATCATACTTTAACTGAATGTTGTTGGAAAACTTTATGTTCAAATATAAAACAGGATCAAACTTTAACTGAATGTTGTTGGAAAACTTTATGTTCAAATAAAAAACTGGACCAAACTTTAACTGATTGCTGTTGGAAAACATTATGTTCATATTTAACACAGGATTAAACATTAACTTGTTTTTGTTGGAAACCTTTATCTTCAAATTTAACACAGGATCAAACTTGAACTAATTACTGTTGGAAAACTTTATGTTCAAATTTAACACAGGATCAAACTTTAACTTATTATTGATGTAAAACTTTACGTTTGAATTTAACACAGGATGAAACTTGTACAGATTCCTGTTGGAAAACTATCTGTTCAGATTTAAAGCAGGATCAAATTTAACCGATAGCTGTTGAAAATTTGTATGTTCAAATTTAACACAGGATTAAACATTAACTTATTAGGGTTGGAAACCTGTATCTTCAAATTTAACACAGGATCAACTTGATCTTATTACTGTTGGAAAACTTTACATTCAAATTTAACACAGGATCTAACTTTGTGATTTCTTTTGGAATACTTTATGTTCGAATTTAACACAGGATTAAACATTAACTTGTTTTTGTTGGAAACCTTTATCTTCAAATTTAACACAGGATCAAACTTGAACTAATTACTGTTGGAAAACTTTATGTTCAAATTTAACACAGGATCAAACTTTAACTTATTATTGATGTAAAACTTTACGTTTGAATTTAACACAGGATGAAACTTGTACAGATTCCTGTTGGAAAACTATCTGTTCAGATTTAAAGCAGGATCAAATTTAACCGATAGCTGTTGAAAATTTGTATGTTCAAATTTAACATTGCATCAAACATTAACTTATTTTTTTTGGAAAACTTTATGTTCAAATTTAACACAAGATTAAACATTAAATTATTATTGTTGGAAATCTTTATGTTCACATTTAACACAGGATCATACTTTAACTGAATGTTGTTGGAAAACTTTATGTTGAAATAAAAAACTGGATCAAACTTTAACTGATTACTGTTGGAAAACTTTATGTTCAAATATAACACAGGATCAAACTTGAACTAATTACTGTTGGAAAACTTTACATTCAAATTTAACACAGGATCAAACTTTAACTGATTATTGATGAAAAACGTTACGTTTGAATTTAACACAGGATGAATCTTGTACAGATTCCTGTTGGAAAACTATCTGTTCAGATTTAAAGCAGGATCAAATTTAACAGATTGTTGTTGAAAAATTTTATGTTCAAAATTTAACACAGGATTAAACATTGACTTATTACTGTTGGAAATCTTTATGTTCACATTTAACACATGATCATACTTTAACTGAATGTTGTTGGAAAACTTTATGTTCAAATAAAAACTGGATCAAACTTTTATTGATTGCTGTTGGAAAACTTTACGTTCATATTTAACACAGGATTAAACATTAACTTATTATTGTTGGAAACCTTTATCTTCAAATTTAACACAGGATCAAACTTGAACTAGTTACTGTTGGAAAACTTTATGTTCACATTTAACACAGGATCATACTTTTACTGATTGTTGTTGGAAAACTTTATGTTCATATTTAACACAGGATCAAATTTAACTGATAGCTGTTGAAAATTTCTATATTCAAATTTAACCCTGCATCAAACATTAACTTATCATTGTTTGGAAAACTTTACGTTCACATTTAAAACAGGATCAAACTTTAACTGATTATTGTTGGAAAACTTTAGGTTTGATTTTAACACAGAATAAAACTTTAAATGATTCCTGTTGGAAAAATTTATATTAACATTTAACAGAGAATAAAACTTTAACTTATTGGTGTTGGAAAACTTTATTTTCGCATTTAACACAGGATCAATCTAAGTGATTTCTGTTGGAAAACTTTATGTTCGAATTTAACAGAGGATTAAATTTCAATTGATTAACTTATTGGTGTTGGAAAACTTTATGATCAAATATGACACATGATCATACTTTAACTGAATGTTGTTGGAAAACTTTATGTACAAATTTAACACAGGATCAAATTTAACTGATAGCCGTTTAAAATTTGTATGTTCAAATTTAACACAGGAATACATATTAACTTGTTATTGTTGGAAATCTTTATGTTCACATTTAACACATGATCATACTTTAACTGAATGTTGTTGGAAAACTTTATGTTCATATTTAAAGCAGGATCAAATTTAACTGATAGCTGTTGGAAAACTTTCTGTTCATATTTAAAACAGGATCATATTTAACTGATAGCTGTTGAAAATTTGTATGTTCAAATTTAACACAGGATTAAACATTAACTTATTATTGTTGGAAGTCTTTATGTTCACATTTAACACATGATCATAATTTAACTGAATGTTGTTGGAAAACTTTATGTTCAAATATAAAACAGGATAAAATTTTAACTGATTGCTGTTGGAAAACTTTCTGTTCATATTTAAAATAGGATCAAATTTAACTGATAGCTGGTGAAAATTTGTATGTTCAAATTTAACACAGGATTAAACATTAACTTATTAGGGCTGGAAACCTGTATCTTCAAATTTAACACAGGATCAACTTGAACTAATTACTGTTGGAAAACTTTATGTACAAATTTAACACAGGATCAAACTTTGTGATTTCTTTTGGAATACTTTATGTTCGAATTTAACACAAGATTAAGCATTAACTTATTATTGTTGAATATCTTTATGTTCACATTTAACACATGATCACTCTTTAACTGAATGTTGTTGGAAAACTTTATGTTCAAATATAAAACAGGATCAAACTTTAACTGAATGTTGTTGGAAAACTTTATGTTCAAATAAAAAACTGGACCAAACTTTAACTGATTGCTGTTGGAAAACATTATGTTCATATTTAACACAGGATTAAACATTAACTTGTTTTTGTTGGAAACCTTTATCTTCAAATTTAACACAGGATCAAACTTGAACTAATTACTGTTGGAAAACTTTATGTTCAAATTTAACACAGGATCAAACTTTAACTTATTATTGATGTAAAACTTTACGTTTGAATTTAACACAGGATGAAACTTGTACAGATTCCTGTTGGAAAACTATCTGTTCAGATTTAAAGCAGGATCAAATTTAACCGATAGCTGTTGAAAATTTGTATGTTCAAATTTAACACAGGATTAAACATTAACTTATTAGGGTTGGAAACCTGTATCTTCAAATTTAACACAGGATCAACTTGATCTTATTACTGTTGGAAAACTTTACATTCAAATTTAACACAGGATCTAACTTTGTGATTTCTTTTGGAATACTTTATGTTCGAATTTAACACAGGATTAAACATTAACTTGTTTTTGTTGGAAACCTTTATCTTCAAATTTAACACAGGATCAAACTTGAACTAATTACTGTTGGAAAACTTTATGTTCAAATTTAACACAGGATCAAACTTTAACTTATTATTGATGTAAAACTTTACGTTTGAATTTAACACAGGATGAAACTTGTACAGATTCCTGTTGGAAAACTATCTGTTCAGATTTAAAGCAGGATCAAATTTAACCGATAGCTGTTGAAAATTTGTATGTTCAAATTTAACATTGCATCAAACATTAACTTATTTTTTTTGGAAAACTTTATGTTCAAATTTAACACAAGATTAAACATTAAATTATTATTGTTGGAAATCTTTATGTTCACATTTAACACAGGATCATACTTTAACTGAATGTTGTTTGAAAACTTTATGTTGAAATAAAAAACTGGATCAAACTTTAACTGATTACTGTTGGAAAACTTTATGTTCAAATATAACACAGGATCAAACTTGAACTAATTACTGTTGGAAAACTTTACATTCAAATTTAACACAGGATCAAACTTTAACTGATTATTGATGAAAAACGTTACGTTTGAATTTAACACAGGATGAATCTTGTACAGATTCCTGTTGGAAAACTATCTGTTCAGATTTAAAGCAGGATCAAATTTAACAGATTGTTGTTGAAAAATTTTATGTTCAAAATTTAACACAGGATTAAACATTGACTTATTACTGTTGGAAATCTTTATGTTCACATTTAACACATGATCATACTTTAACTGAATGTTGTTGGAAAACTTTATGTTCAAATAAAAACTGGATCAAACTTTTATTGATTGCTGTTGGAAAACTTTACGTTCATATTTAACACAGGATTAAACATTAACTTATTATTGTTGGAAACCTTTATCTTCAAATTTAACACAGGATCAAACTTGAACTAGTTACTGTTGGAAAACTTTATGTTCACATTTAACACAGGATCATACTTTTACTGATTGTTGTTGGAAAACTTTATGTTCATATTTAACACAGGATCAAATTTAACTGATAGCTGTTGAAAATTTCTATATTCAAATTTAACCCTGCATCAAACATTAACTTATCATTGTTTGGAAAACTTTACGTTCACATTTAAAACAGGATCAAACTTTAACTGATTATTGTTGGAAAACTTTAGGTTTGATTTTAACACAGAATAAAACTTTAAATGATTCCTGTTGGAAAAATTTATATTAACATTTAACAGAGAATAAAACTTTAACTTATTGGTGTTGGAAAACTTTATTTTCGCATTTAACACAGGATCAATCTAAGTGATTTCTGTTGGAAAACTTTATGTTCGAATTTAACAGAGGATTAAATTTCAATTGATTAACTTATTGGTGTTGGAAAACTTTATGATCAAATATGACACATGATCATACTTTAACTGAATGTTGTTGGAAAACTTTATGTACAAATTTAACACAGGATCAAATTTAACTGATAGCCGTTTAAAATTTGTATGTTCAAATTTAACACAGGAATACATATTAACTTGTTATTGTTGGAAATCTTTATGTTCACATTTAACACATGATCATACTTTAACTGAATGTTGTTGGAAAACTTTATGTTCATATTTAAAGCAGGATCAAATTTAACTGATAGCTGTTGGAAAACTTTCTGTTCATATTTAAAACAGGATCATATTTAACTGATAGCTGTTGAAAATTTGTATGTTCAAATTTAACACAGGATTAAACATTAACTTATTATTGTTGGAAGTCTTTATGTTCACATTTAACACATGATCATAATTTAACTGAATGTTGTTGGAAAACTTTATGTTCAAATATAAAACAGGATAAAATTTTAACTGATTGCTGTTGGAAAACTTTCTGTTCATATTTAAAATAGGATCAAATTTAACTGATAGCTGGTGAAAATTTGTATGTTCAAATTTAACACAGGATTAAACATTAACTTATTAGGGCTGGAAACCTGTATCTTCAAATTTAACACAGGATCAACTTGAACTAATTACTGTTGGAAAACTTTATGTACAAATTTAACACAGGATCAAACTTTGTGATTTCTTTTGGAATACTTTATGTTCGAATTTAACACAAGATTAAGCATTAACTTATTATTGTTGAATATCTTTATGTTCACATTTAACACATGATCACTCTTTAACTGAATGTTGTTGGAAAACTTTATGTTCATATTTAACACAGGATTAAACATTAACTTATTATCATTGGAAACCTTTATCTTCAAATTTAACACAGGATCAATCTTGAACTAATTACTGTTGGAAAACTTTATGTACAATTTTAACACAGGTTCAAACTTTGTGATTTCTTTTGGAATACTTTATGTTCGAATTTACACAAGATTAAACATTAACTTATTATTGTTGGAAATCTTTATGTTCACATTTAACTCATGATCATACTTTAATTGAATGTTGTTGGAAAACATTATGTTCAAATATAAAACAGTATCAAACTTTAACTGATTGATGTTGGAAAACTTTATGTTCATATTTAACACAGGATTAAACATTAACTTATTATCGTTGGAAACCTTTATCTTCAAATTTAACACAGGATCAAACTTGAACTAATTACTGTTGGAAAACTTTATGTACAAATTTAACACAGGATCAAACTTTGTGATTTCTGTTGGAATACTTTATGTTCGAATTTAACACAAGATTAAACATTAACTTATTACTGCTGGAAATCTTTATGTTCACATTTAACACATGATCATACTTTAACTGAATGTTGTTGGAAAGCTTTATGTTCAAATATAAAACAGGATCAAATTTTAACTGATTGCTGTTGGAAAACTTTACGTTCATATTTAACACAGGATTAAACATTAACTCATTATTGTTGGAAACCTTTATCTTCAAATTTAACAGAGAATCAAACTTGAACTAGTTACTGTTGGAAAGCTTTATGTTCACATTTAACACAGGACCATACTTTTACTGATTGTTGTTGGAAAACTTTATGTTCAAATATAAAACAGGATCAAACTTGAACTGATTGCTGTTGGAAAACTTTGTGTTCATATTTAAAATAGGATCAAACTTTTACTGATTGTTGTTGGAAAACTTTATGTTCAAATATAAAACAGGATCAAACTTGAACTGATTGCTGTTGGAAAAATTTCTGTTCATATTTAAAATAGGATCAAATTTAACTGATAGCTGTTGAAAATTTGTATGTTCAAATTTAACACAGGATTAAACATTAACTTATTAGGGTTGGAAACCTGTATCTTCAAATTTAACACAGGATCAACTTGATCAACTGTTGGAAAACTTTACATTCAAATTTAACACAGGATCTAACTTTGTGATTTCTTTTGGAATACTTTATGTTCGAATTTAACACAGGATTAAACATTAACATATTCCTGTTGGAAATCTTTATCTTCAAATTTAACACAGGATCAAACTTGAACTAATTACTGTTGGAAAACTTTACGTTCATATTTAACACAGGATCAAACTTTAACTGATTATTGATGGGAAAGTTTACGTTTGAATTTAACACAGGATGAATCTTGTTCAGATTCCTGTAAGAAAACTATCTGTTCAGATTTAAAGCAGGATCAAATTTAACAGATTGTTGTTGAAAAATTTTATGTTCAAAATTTAACACAGGATTAAACATTAACTTATTATTGTTGGAAATCTTTATGTTCGCATTTAACACATGATCATACTTTAACTGAATGTTGTTGGAAAACTTTATGTTCAAATATAAAACAGGATCAAACTTTAACTGAATGTTGTTGGAAAACTTTATGTTCAAATAAAAAACTGGACCAAACTTTAACTGATTGCTGTTGGAAAACATTATGTTCATATTTAACACAGGATTAAACATTAACTTGTTTTTGTTGGAAACCTTTATCTTCAAATTTAACACAGGATCAAACTTGAACTAATAACTGTTGGAAAACTTTATGTTGAAATATAAAACAGGATCAAACTTGAACTGATTGCTGTTGGAAAACTTTATGTTCATATTTAAAATAGGATCAAATTTAACTGATGGCTGTTGAAAATTTGTATGTTCAAATTTAACACAGGATTAAACATTAACTTATTAGGGTTGAAAATTTGTATGTTCAAATTTAACATTGCATCAAACATTAACTTATTTTTTTTGGAAAACTTTATGTACAATTTTAACACAGGATCAAACTTTGTGATTTCTTTTGGAATACTTTATGTTCGAATTTACACAAGATTAAACATTAACTTATTATTGTTGGAAATCTTTATGTTCACATTTAACTCATGATCATACTTTAACTGAATGTTGTTGGAAAACATTATGTTCAAATATAAAACAGTATCAAACTTTAACTGATTGCTGTTGGAAAACTTTATGTTCAAATTTAACACAGGATCAAACTTGAACTAATTACTGTTGGAAAACTTTATGTACAAATTTAACACAGGATCAAACTTTGTGATTTCTGTTGGAATACTTTATGTTCGAATTTAACACAAGATTAAACATTAACTTATTACTGCTGGAAATCTTTATGTTCACATTTAACACATGATCATACTTTAACTGAATGTTGTTGGAAAGCTTTATTTTCAAATATAAAACAGGATCAAATTTTAACTGATTGCTGTTGGAAAACTTTACGTTCATATTTAACACAGGATTAAACATTAACTCATTATTGTTGGAAACCTTTATCTTCAAATTTAACAGAGAATCAAACTTGAACTAGTTACTGTTGGAAAGCTTTATGTTCACATTTAACACAGGACCATACTTTTACTGATTGTTGTTGGAAAACTTTATGTTCAAATATAAAACAGGATCAAACTTGAACTGATTGCTGTTGGAAAACTTTGTGTTCATATTTAAAATAGGATCAAACTTTTACTGATTGTTGTTGGAAAACTTTATGTTCAAATATAAAACAGGATCAAACTTGAACTGATTGCTGTTGGAAAACTTTCTGTTCATATTTAAAATAGGATCAAATTTAACTGATAGCTGTTGAAAATTTGTATGTTCAAATTTAACACAGGATTAAACATTAACTTATTAGGGTTGGAAACCTGTATCTTCAAATTTAACACAGGATCAACTTGATCTTATTACTGTTGGAAAACTTTACATTCAAATTTAACACAGGATCTAACTTTGTGATTTCTTTTGGAATACTTTATGTTCGAATTTAACACAGGATTAAACATTAACTTATTCTTGTTGGAAATCTTTATCTTCAAATTTAACACAGGATCAAACTTGAACTAATTACTGTTGGAAAACTTTACGTTCATATTTAACACAGGATCAAACTTTAACTGATTATTGATGGGAAAGTTTACGTTTGAATTTAACACAGGATGAATCTTGTTCAGATTCCTGTAAGAAAACTATCTGTTCAGATTTAAAGCAGGATCAAATTTAACAGATTGTTGTTGAAAAATTTTATGTTCAAAATTTAACACATGATTAAACATTAACTTATTATTGTTGGAAATCTTTATGTTCGCATTTAATACATGATCATACTTTAACTGAATGTTGTTGGAAAACTTTATGTTCAAATATAAAACAGGATCAAACTTTAACTGAATGTTGTTGGAAAACTTTATGTTCAAATAAAAAACTGGACCAAACTTTAACTGATTGCTGTTGGAAAACATTATGTTCATATTTAACACAGGATTAAACATTAACTTGTTTTTGTTGGAAACCTTTATCTTCAAATTTAACACAGGATCAAACTTGAACTAATTACTGTTGGAAAACTTTATGTTCAAATTTAACACAGGATCAAACTTTAACTTATTATTGATGTAAAACTTTACGTTTGAATTTAACACAGGATGAAACTTGTACAGATTCCTGTTGGAAAACTATCTGTTCAGATTTAAAGCAGGATCAAATTTAACCGATAGCTGTTGAAAATTTGTATGTTCAAATTTAACATTGCATCAAACATTAACTTATTTTTTTTGGAAAACTTTATGTTCAAATTTAACACAAGATTAAACATTAAATTATTATTGTTGGAAATCTTTATGTTCACATTTAACACAGGATCATACTTTAACTGAATGTTGTTGGAAAACTTTATGTTGAAATAAAAAACTGGATCAAACTTTAACTGATTACTGTTGGAAAACTTTATGTTCAAATATAACACAGGATCAAACTTGAACTAATTACTGTTGGAAAACTTTACATTCAAATTTAACACAGGATCAAACTTTAACTGATTATTGATGAAAAACGTTACGTTTGAATTTAACACAGGATGAATCTTGTACAGATTCCTGTTGGAAAACTATCTGTTCAGATTTAAAGCAGGATCAAATTTAACAGATTGTTGTTGAAAAATTTTATGTTCAAAATTTAACACAGGATTAAACATTGACTTATTACTGTTGGAAATCTTTATGTTCACATTTAACACATGATCATACTTTAACTGAATGTTGTTGGAAAACTTTATGTTCAAATAAAAACTGGATCAAACTTTTATTGATTGCTGTTGGAAAACTTTACGTTCATATTTAACACAGGATTAAACATTAACTTATTATTGTTGGAAACCTTTATCTTCAAATTTAACACAGGATCAAACTTGAACTAGTTACTGTTGGAAAACTTTATGTTCACATTTAACACAGGATCATACTTTTACTGATTGTTGTTGGAAAACTTTATGTTCATATTTAACACAGGATCAAATTTAACTGATAGCTGTTGAAAATTTCTATATTCAAATTTAACCCTGCATCAAACATTAACTTATCATTGTTTGGAAAACTTTACGTTCACATTTAAAACAGGATCAAACTTTAACTGATTATTGTTGGAAAACTTTAGGTTTGATTTTAACACAGAATAAAACTTTAAATGATTCCTGTTGGAAAAATTTATATTAACATTTAACAGAGAATAAAACTTTAACTTATTGGTGTTGGAAAACTTTATTTTCGCATTTAACACAGGATCAATCTAAGTGATTTCTGTTGGAAAACTTTATGTTCGAATTTAACAGAGGATTAAATTTCAATTGATTAACTTATTGGTGTTGGAAAACTTTATGATCAAATATGACACATGATCATACTTTAACTGAATGTTGTTGGAAAACTTTATGTACAAATTTAACACAGGATCAAATTTAACTGATAGCCGTTTAAAATTTGTATGTTCAAATTTAACACAGGAATACATATTAACTTGTTATTGTTGGAAATCTTTATGTTCACATTTAACACATGATCATACTTTAACTGAATGTTGTTGGAAAACTTTATGTTCATATTTAAAGCAGGATCAAATTTAACTGATAGCTGTTGGAAAACTTTCTGTTCATATTTAAAACAGGATCATATTTAACTGATAGCTGTTGAAAATTTGTATGTTCAAATTTAACACAGGATTAAACATTAACTTATTATTGTTGGAAGTCTTTATGTTCACATTTAACACATGATCATAATTTAACTGAATGTTGTTGGAAAACTTTATGTTCAAATATAAAACAGGATAAAATTTTAACTGATTGCTGTTGGAAAACTTTCTGTTCATATTTAAAATAGGATCAAATTTAACTGATAGCTGGTGAAAATTTGTATGTTCAAATTTAACACAGGATTAAACATTAACTTATTAGGGCTGGAAACCTGTATCTTCAAATTTAACACAGGATCAACTTGAACTAATTACTGTTGGAAAACTTTATGTACAAATTTAACACAGGATCAAACTTTGTGATTTCTTTTGGAATACTTTATGTTCGAATTTAACACAAGATTAAGCATTAACTTATTATTGTTGAATATCTTTATGTTCACATTTAACACATGATCACTCTTTAACTGAATGTTGTTGGAAAACTTTATGTTCATATTTAACACAGGATTAAACATTAACTTATTATCATTGGAAACCTTTATCTTCAAATTTAACACAGGATCAATCTTGAACTAATTACTGTTGGAAAACTTTATGTACAATTTTAACACAGGTTCAAACTTTGTGATTTCTTTTGGAATACTTTATGTTCGAATTTACACAAGATTAAACATTAACTTATTATTGTTGGAAATCTTTATGTTCACATTTAACTCATGATCATACTTTAATTGAATGTTGTTGGAAAACATTATGTTCAAATATAAAACAGTATCAAACTTTAACTGATTGATGTTGGAAAACTTTATGTTCATATTTAACACAGGATTAAACATTAACTTATTATCGTTGGAAACCTTTATCTTCAAATTTAACACAGGATCAAACTTGAACTAATTACTGTTGGAAAACTTTATGTACAAATTTAACACAGGATCAAACTTTGTGATTTCTGTTGGAATACTTTATGTTCGAATTTAACACAAGATTAAACATTAACTTATTACTGCTGGAAATCTTTATGTTCACATTTAACACATGATCATACTTTAACTGAATGTTGTTGGAAAGCTTTATGTTCAAATATAAAACAGGATCAAATTTTAACTGATTGCTGTTGGAAAACTTTACGTTCATATTTAACACAGGATTAAACATTAACTCATTATTGTTGGAAACCTTTATCTTCAAATTTAACAGAGAATCAAACTTGAACTAGTTACTGTTGGAAAGCTTTATGTTCACATTTAACACAGGACCATACTTTTACTGATTGTTGTTGGAAAACTTTATGTTCAAATATAAAACAGGATCAAACTTGAACTGATTGCTGTTGGAAAACTTTGTGTTCATATTTAAAATAGGATCAAACTTTTACTGATTGTTGTTGGAAAACTTTATGTTCAAATATAAAACAGGATCAAACTTGAACTGATTGCTGTTGGAAAAATTTCTGTTCATATTTAAAATAGGATCAAATTTAACTGATAGCTGTTGAAAATTTGTATGTTCAAATTTAACACAGGATTAAACATTAACTTATTAGGGTTGGAAACCTGTATCTTCAAATTTAACACAGGATCAACTTGATCAACTGTTGGAAAACTTTACATTCAAATTTAACACAGGATCTAACTTTGTGATTTCTTTTGGAATACTTTATGTTCGAATTTAACACAGGATTAAACATTAACATATTCCTGTTGGAAATCTTTATCTTCAAATTTAACACAGGATCAAACTTGAACTAATTACTGTTGGAAAACTTTACGTTCATATTTAACACAGGATCAAACTTTAACTGATTATTGATGGGAAAGTTTACGTTTGAATTTAACACAGGATGAATCTTGTTCAGATTCCTGTAAGAAAACTATCTGTTCAGATTTAAAGCAGGATCAAATTTAACAGATTGTTGTTGAAAAATTTTATGTTCAAAATTTAACACAGCATTAAACATTAACTTATTATTGTTGGAAATCTTTATGTTCGCATTTAACACATGATCATACTTTAACTGAATGTTGTTGGAAAACTTTATGTTCAAATATAAAACAGGATCAAACTTTAACTGAATGTTGTTGGAAAACTTTATGTTCAAATAAAAAACTGGACCAAACTTTAACTGATTGCTGTTGGAAAACATTATGTTCATATTTAACACAGGATTAAACATTAACTTGTTTTTGTTGGAAACATTTATCTTCAAATTTAACACAGGATCAAACTTGAACTAATTACTGTTGGAAAACTTTATGTTGAAATATAAAACAGGATCAAACTTGAACTGATTGCTGTTGGAAAACTTTATGTTCATATTTAAAATAGGATCAAATTTAACTGATGGCTGTTGAAAATTTGTATGTTCAAATTTAACACAGGATTAAACATTAACTTATTAGGGTTGAAAATTTGTATGTTCAAATTTAACATTGCATCAAACATTAACTTATTTTTTTTGGAAAACTTTATGTACAATTTTAACACAGGATCAAACTTTGTGATTTCTTTTGGAATACTTTATGTTCGAATTTACACAAGATTAAACATTAACTTATCATTGTTGGATATCTTTATGTTCTCATTTAACACATGATCATACTTTAACTGAATGTTGTTGGAAAACTTTATGTTCATATTTAACACAGGAGTAAACATTAACTTATTATCATTGGAAACCTTTATCTTCAAATTTAACACAGGATCAATCTTGAACTAATTACTGTTTGAAAACTTTATGTACAATTTTAACACAGGATCAAACTTTGTGATTTCTTTTGGAATACTTTATGTTCGAATTTACACAAGATTAAACATTAACTTATTATTGTTGGAAATCTTTATGTTCACATTTAACTCATGATCATACTTTAATTGAATGTTGTTGGAAAACATTATGTTCAAATATAAAACAGTATCAAACTTTAACTGATTGCTGTTGGAAAACTTTATGTTCATATTTAACACAGGATTAAACATTAACTTATTATCGTTGGAAACCTGTATCTTCAAATTTAACACAGGATCAATCTTGAACTAATTACTGTTTGAAAACTTTATGTACAATTTTAACACAGGATCAAACTTTGTGATTTCTTTTGGAATACTTTATGTTCGAATTTACACAAGATTAAACATTAACTTATTATTGTTGGAAGTCTTTATGTTCACATTTAACACATGATCATAATTTAACTGAATGTTGTTGGAAAACTTTATGTTCAAATATAAAACAGGATAAAATTTTAACTGATTGCTGTTGGAAAACTTTCTGTTCATATTTAAAATAGGATCAAATTTAACTGATAGCTGGTGAAAATTTGTATGTTCAAATTTAACACAGGATTAAACATTAACTTATTAGGGCTGGAAACCTGTATCTTCAAATTTAACACAGGATCAACTTGAACTAATTACTGTTGGAAAACTTTATGTACAAATTTAACACAGGATCAAACTTTGTGATTTCTTTTGGAATACTTTATGTTCGAATTTAACACAAGATTAAGCATTAACTTATTATTGTTGAATATCTTTATGTTCACATTTAACACATGATCACTCTTTAACTGAATGTTGTTGGAAAACTTTATGTTCATATTTAACACAGGATTAAACATTAACTTATTATCATTGGAAACCTTTATCTTCAAATTTAACACAGGATCAATCTTGAACTAATTACTGTTGGAAAACTTTATGTACAATTTTAACACAGGTTCAAACTTTGTGATTTCTTTTGGAATACTTTATGTTCGAATTTACACAAGATTAAACATTAACTTATTATTGTTGGAAATCTTTATGTTCACATTTAACTCATGATCATACTTTAATTGAATGTTGTTGGAAAACATTATGTTCAAATATAAAACAGTATCAAACTTTAACTGATTGATGTTGGAAAACTTTATGTTCATATTTAACACAGGATTAAACATTAACTTATTATCGTTGGAAACCTTTATCTTCAAATTTAACACAGGATCAAACTTGAACTAATTACTGTTGGAAAACTTTATGTACAAATTTAACACAGGATCAAACTTTGTGATTTCTGTTGGAATACTTTATGTTCGAATTTAACACAAGATTAAACATTAACTTATTACTGCTGGAAATCTTTATGTTCACATTTAACACATGATCATACTTTAACTGAATGTTGTTGGAAAGCTTTATGTTCAAATATAAAACAGGATCAAATTTTAACTGATTGCTGTTGGAAAACTTTACGTTCATATTTAACACAGGATTAAACATTAACTCATTATTGTTGGAAACCTTTATCTTCAAATTTAACAGAGAATCAAACTTGAACTAGTTACTGTTGGAAAGCTTTATGTTCACATTTAACACAGGACCATACTTTTACTGATTGTTGTTGGAAAACTTTATGTTCAAATATAAAACAGGATCAAACTTGAACTGATTGCTGTTGGAAAACTTTGTGTTCATATTTAAAATAGGATCAAACTTTTACTGATTGTTGTTGGAAAATTTTATGTTCAAATATAAAACAGGATCAAACTTGAACTGATTGCTGTTGGAAAAATTTCTGTTCATATTTAAAATAGGATCAAATTTAACTGATAGCTGTTGAAAATTTGTATGTTCAAATTTAACACAGGATTAAACATTAACTTATTAGGGTTGGAAACCTGTATCTTCAAATTTAACACAGGATCAACTTGATCAACTGTTGGAAAACTTTACATTCAAATTTAACACAGGATCTAACTTTGTGATTTCTTTTGGAATACTTTATGTTCGAATTTAACACAGGATTAAACATTAACATATTCCTGTTGGAAATCTTTATCTTCAAATTTAACACAGGATCAAACTTGAACTAATTACCGTTGGAAAACTTTACGTTCATATTTAACACAGGATCAAACTTTAACTGATTATTGATGGGAAAGTTTACGTTTGAATTTAACACAGGATGAATCTTGTTCAGATTCCTGTAAGAAAACTATCTGTTCAGATTTAAAGCAGGATCAAATTTAACAGATTGTTGTTGAAAAATTTTATGTTCAAAATTTAACACAGCATTAAACATTAACTTATTATTGTTGGAAATCTTTATGTTCGCATTTAACACATGATCATACTTTAACTGAATGTTGTTGGAAAACTTTATGTTCAAATATAAAACAGGATCAAACTTTAACTGAATGTTGTTGGAAAACTTTATGTTCAAATAAAAAACTGGACCAAACTTTAACTGATTGCTGTTGGAAAACATTATGTTCATATTTAACACAGGATTAAACATTAACTTGTTTTTGTTGGAAACATTTATCTTCAAATTTAACACAGGATCAAACTTGAACTAATTACTGTTGGAAAACTTTATGTTGAAATATAAAACAGGATCAAACTTGAACTGATTGCTGTTGGAAAACTTTATGTTCATATTTAAAATAGGATCAAATTTAACTGATGGCTGTTGAAAATTTGTATGTTCAAATTTAACACAGGATTAAACATTAACTTATTAGGGTTGAAAATTTGTATGTTCAAATTTAACATTGCATCAAACATTAACTTATTTTTTTTGGAAAACTTTATGTACAATTTTAACACAGGATCAAACTTTGTGATTTCTTTTGGAATACTTTATGTTCGAATTTACACAAGATTAAACATTAACTTATCATTGTTGGATATCTTTATGTTCTCATTTAACACATGATCATACTTTAACTGAATGTTGTTGGAAAACTTTATGTTCATATTTAACACAGGAGTAAACATTAACTTATTATCATTGGAAACCTTTATCTTCAAATTTAACACAGGATCAATCTTGAACTAATTACTGTTTGAAAACTTTATGTACAATTTTAACACAGGATCAAACTTTGTGATTTCTTTTGGAATACTTTATGTTCGAATTTACACAAGATTAAACATTAACTTATTATTGTTGGAAATCTTTATGTTCACATTTAACTCATGATCATACTTTAATTGAATGTTGTTGGAAAACATTATGTTCAAATATAAAACAGTATCAAACTTTAACTGATTGCTGTTGGAAAACTTTATGTTCATATTTAACACAGGATTAAACATTAACTTATTATCGTTGGAAACCTGTATCTTCAAATTTAACACAGGATCAATCTTGAACTAATTACTGTTTGAAAACTTTATGTACAATTTTAACACAGGATCAAACTTTGTGATTTCTTTTGGAATACTTTATGTTCGAATTTACACAAGATTAAACATTAACTTATTATTGTTGGAAATCTTTATGTTCACATTTAACACATGATCATACTTTAACTTTTTTTTTTGCCGTCTGAGCTGCGCAGCGGGCTTTGGACTTGGGGTGAGGGGCCGTACACAGCATTTAGAGCCTCGTAGAAACCCCTGAAGTCGCCAATGTCCGCGCTGAGCTGTGTTCGTTTGGCGAGGCTAGTCCACCACTCATTTTGGATCTCCCGGAGTTTGCGCTGAAGATGGCTGCATGCGCGACGGAAGGCTTGTTTCTTCTCTGGACAGGACGGCTTTGTAAGGTGAGCCTGGTGGGCAGCTCGCTTCTTTGCCAGCAGCTCCTGGATTTCCTGGCTGTTTTCGTCAAACCAGTCCTTGTTTTTCCTGGAGGAGAAGCCCAGTACCTCTTCAGTGGATTGCAGTATGGTAGCCTTCAACTGATCCCAGAGGGTTTCAGGGGACGGGTCCGTGAGGCGGGTTGCAACGTCGAGCTTTGCTTTGAGGTTTGCCTGGAAGTTTCCTCTCGCTTCGTCTGACTGCAGTTTTCCAACATTGAACCTCTTTCTGGGGGCTTTATTGTTCCTGGGCTTTGGCTTGAAGTGAAGGTTGAGCTTGCAGCGAACCAGCCGGTGGTCAGTGTGGCATTCCGCGCTAGGCATGACCCTGGTGTGGAGCACATCTTGTTTGTCACTTTCTCGCACCAGGATGTAGTCCAGGAGGTGCCAGTGTTTGGGTCGGGGATGCATCCAGGTGGTCTTAAGGCTGTCCCTCTGCTGAAAAAGGGTGTTTGTAATGACAAGCCGCTGTTCTGCGCAGAGCTCCAACAGGAGGCGCCCATTGTCGTTGCGACAAGATCTCCATCCTCAACCGATGGTCAGAACACTTCCAATCTCTTTTCAGTACCAACCGCTCAGTCCAAGATTCCGCCCTGCTCCAGCTCCCTCAACAGCCCCTAAGGCTAGAGCTGGATGAGGTTCCCACCCTGGATGAGACATATAAGGCAATCGAACAACTGAAAAGTGGCAAAGCAGCAGGTATGGATGGAATCCCCCCAGAAGTCTGGAAGGCTGGCGGCAAAACTCTGCATGCCAAACTGCATGAGTTTTTCAAGCTTTGTTGGGACCAAGGTAAACTGCCTCAGGATCTTCGTGATGCCACCATCATCACCCTGTACAAAAACAAAGGCGAGAAATCAGACTGCTCAAACTACAGGGGAATCACGTTGCTCTCCATTGCAGGCAAAATCTTCGCTAGGATTCTACTAAATAGAATAATACCTAGTGTCGCTGAGAATATTCTCCCAGAATCACAGTGCGGCTTTCGCGCAAACAGAGGAACCACTGACATGGTCTTTGCCCTCAGACAGCTCCAAGAAAAGTGCAGAGAACAAAACAAAGGACTCTACATCACCTTTGTTGACCTCACCAAAGCCTTCGACACCGTGAGCAGGAAAGGGCTTTGGCAAATACTAGAGCGCATCGGATGTCCCCCAAAGTTCCTCAACATGATTATCCAACTGCACGAAAACCAACAAGGTCGGGTCAGATACAGCAATGAGCTCTCTGAACCCTTCTCCATTAACAATGGCGTGAAGCAAGGCTGTGTTCTCGCACCAACCCTCTTTTCAATCTTCTTCAGCATGATGCTGAACCAAGCCATGAAAGACCCCAACAATGAAGACGCTGTTTACATCCGGTACCGCACGGATGGCAGTCTCTTCAATCTGAGGCGCCTGCAAGCTCACACCAAGACACAAGAGAAACTTGTCCGTGAACTACTCTTTGCAGATGATGCCGCTTTAGTTGCCCATTCAGAGCCAGCTCTTCAGCGCTTGACGTCCTGCTTTGCGGAAACTGCCAAAATGTTTGGCCTGGAAGTCAGCCTGAAGAAAACTGAGGTCCTCCATCAGCCAGCTCCCCACCATGACTACCAGCCCCCCCACATCTCCATCGGGCACACAAAACTCAAAACGGTCAACCAGTTTACCTATCTCGGCTGCACCATTTCATCAGATGCAAGGATCGACAATGAGATAGACAACAGACTCGCCAAGGCAAATAGCGCCTTTGGAAGACTACACAAAAGAGTCTGGAAAAACAACCAACTGAAAAACCTCACAAAGATAAGCGTATACAGAGCCGTTGTCATACCCACACTCCTGTTCGGCTCCGAATCATGGGTCCTCTACCGGCACCACCTACGGCTCCTAGAACGCTTCCACCAGTGTTGTCTCCGCTCCATCCTCAACATCCATTGGAGCGCTCACACCCCTAACGTCGAGGTACTCGAGATGGCAGAGGTCGACAGCATCGAGTCCACGCTGCTGAAGATCCAGCTGCGCTGGATGGGTCACGTCTCCAGAATGGAGGACCATCGCCTTCCCAAGATCGTATTATATGGCGAGCTCTCCACTGGCCACCGTGACAGAGGTGCACCAAAGAAAAGGTACAAGGACTGCCTAAAGAAATCTCTTGGTGCCTGCCACATTGACCACCGCCAGTGGGCTGATAACGCCTCAAACCGTGCATCTTGGCGCCTCACAGTTTGGCGGGCAGCAGCCTCCTTTGAAGAAGACCGCAGAGCCCACCTCACTGACAAAAGGCAAAGGAGGAAAAACCCAACACCCAACCCCAACCAACCAATTTTCCCTTGCAACCGCTGCAATCGTGTCTGCCTGTCCCGCATCGGACTGGTCAGCCACAAACGAGCCTGCAGCTGACGTGGACTTTTTACCCCCTCCATAAATCTTCGTCCGCGAAGCCAAGCCAAAGAAAAAAAAATACTTTAACTGAATGTTGTTGGAAAGCTTTATGTTCAAATATAAAACAGGATCAAATTTTAACTGATTGCTGTTGGAAACCTTTATCTTCAAATTTAACAGACAATCAAACTTGAACTAGTTACTGTTGGAAAGCTTTATGTTCACATTTAACACAGGACCATACTTTTACTGATTGTTGTTGGAAAACTTTATGTTCAAATATAAAACAGGATCAAACTTGAACTGATTGCTGTTGGAAAACTTTGTGTTCATATTTAAAATAGGATCAAACTTTTACTGATTGTTGTTGGAAAACTTTATGTTCAAATATAAAACAGGATCAAACTTGAACTAATTGCTGTTGGAAAACTTTCTGTTCATATTTAAAATAGGATCAAATTTAACTGATAGCTGTTGAAAATTTGTATGTTCAAATTTAACACAGGATTAAACATTAACTTATTAGGGTTGGAAACCTGTATCTTCAAATTTAACACAGGATCAACTTGATCTAATTACTGTTGGAAAACTTTACATTCAAATTTAACACAGGATCTAACTTTGTGATTTCTTTTGGAATACTTTATGTTCGAATTTAACACAGGATTAAACATTAACTTATTCTTGTTGGACATCTTTATCTTCAAATTTAACACAGGATCAAACTTGAACTAATTACTGTTGGAAAACTTTACGTTCATATTTAACACAGGATCAAACTTTAACTGATTATTGATGGGAAAGTTTACGTTTGAATTTTACACAGGATGAATCTTGTTCAGATTCCTGTAAGAAAACTATCTGTTCAGATTTAAAGCAGGATCAAATTTAACAAATTGTTGTTGAAAAATTTTATGTTCAAAATTTAACACAGGATTAAACATTAACTTATTATTGTTGGAAATCTTTATGTTCGAATTTACACAAGATTAAACATTAACTTATTATTGTTGGAAATCTTTATGTTCACATTTAACTCATGATCATACTTTAATTGAATGTTGTTGGAAAACATTATGTTCAAATATAAAACAGTATCAAACTTTAACTGATTGCTGTTGGAAAACTTTATGTTCATATTTAACACAGGATTAAACATTAACTTATTATCATTGGAAACCTTTATCTTCAAATTTAACACAGGATCAATCTTGAACTAATTACTGTTGGAAAACTTTCTGTTCAAATTTAACACAGGATCAAACGTTGTGATTTCTTTTGGAATACTTTTTGTTTGAATTTACACAAGATTAAACATTAACTTATTATTGTTGGAAATCTATATGATCACATTTAACTCATGATCATACTTTAACTGAATGTTGTTGGAAATCTTTATGTTCAAATAAAAAACAGTATCAAACTTTAACTGATTGCTGTTGGAAAACTTTATGTTCATATTTAACACAGGATTAAACATTAACTTATTATCGTTGGAAACCTTTATCTTCAAATTTAACACAGGATCAAACTTGAACTAATTACTGTTGGAAAACTTTACATTCAAATTTAACACAGGATCTAACTTTGTGATTTCTTTTGGAATACTTTATGTTCGAATTTAACACAGGATTAAACATTAACTTATTCTTGTTGGAAACCTTTATCTTCAAATTTAACACAGGATCAAACTTGAACTAATTACTGTTGGAAAACTTTATGTTCAAATTTAACACAAGATTAAACATTAACTTATTATTGATGGAAATCTTTATGTTCACATTTAACACATGATCATACTTTAACTGAATGTTGTTGGAAAACTTTATGTTCAAATTTAACACAGGATCAAACTTTAACTGATTGCTGTTGGAAAACTTTATGTTCATATTTAACACATGATTAAACATTAACTTATTATTGTTGGAAACCTTTATCTTCAAATTTAACACAGGATCAAACTTGAACTAGTTACTGTTGGAAAACTTTATGTTCACATTTAACACAGGATCATACTTTTACTGAATGTTGTTGGAAAACTTTATGTTCAAATATAAAACATGATCAAACTTTAACTGATTATTGATGGAAAACTTTACGTTTGAATTTAACACAGTAAGAATCTTGTACATATTCCTGTTGGAAAACAATCTGTTCAGATTTAAAACAGGATCAAATTTAACTGATAGCTGTTGAAAATTTGTATGTTCAAATTTAACACTGCATCAAACATTAACTTATTTTTTTTGGAAAACTTTATGTTCAAATTTAACACAAGATTAAACATTAACTAATTATTGTTGGAAATCTTTATGTTCACATTTAACACAGGATCATACTTTAACTGATTGTTGTTGGAAAACTTTATGTTCAAATATAAAACAGGATCAAACTTTAACTGATTATTGATGGAAAACTTTACGTTTGAATTTAACACAGGAAGAATCTTGTACATATTCCTGTTGGAAAACAATCTGTTCAGATTTAAAACAGGATGAAATTTAACTGATAGCTGTTGAAAATTTGTATGTTCAAATTTAACACAGGATTGAACATTAACTTATTATTTTTGGAAACCTTTATCTTCAAATTTAACACAGGATCAAACTTGAACTAATTACTGTTGGAAAACATTATGTACAAATTTAACACAGGGTCAAACTTTGTGATTTCTGTTGGAATACTTTATGTTCGAATTGAACACAAGATTAAACATTAACTAATTATTGTGGGAAATCTTTATGTTCACATTTAAAACAGGGTCAAATTTAACTGATAGCTGTTGAAAATTTGTATGTTCAAATTTAACACAGGATTAAACTTTAACTGATTTCTGTTGGAAAACTTTATGTTCACATTTAACAGAGGATCAAACTTTAACTGATTTCTGTTGGAAAACTTTATGTTCATATTTAACACAGGATTAAACATTAACTTATTATTGTTCGAAACCTTTATCTTCAAATTTAACACAGGATCAAACTTGAACTAGTTACTGTTGGAAAACTTTATGTTCACATTTAACACAGGACCATACTTTTACTGATTGTTGTTGGAAAACTTTATGTTCAAATATAAAACAGGATCAAACTGGAACTGATTGCTGTTGGAAAACTTTCTGTTCATATTTAAAATAGGATCAAACTTTTACTGATTGTTGTTGGAAAACTTTATGTTGAAATATAAAACAGGATCAAACTTGAACTGATTGCTGTTGGAAAACTTTATGTTCATATTTAAAATAGGATCAAATTTAACTGATGGCTGTTGAAAATTTGTTTGTTCAAATTTAACACAGGATTAAACATTAACTTATTAGGGTTGGAAACCTGTATCTTCAAACTTAACACAGGATCAACTTGAACTAATTACTGTTGGAAAACTTTATGTACAAATTTAACACAGGATCAAACTTTGTGATTTCTTTTGGAATACTTTATGTTCGAATTTAACACAAGATTAAGCATTAACTTATTATTGTTGGATATCTTTATGTTCACATTTAACACATGATCATATTTTAACTGAATGTTGTTGGAAAACTTTATGTTCATATTTAACACAGGATTAAACATTAACTTATTATCATTGGAAACCTTTATCTTCAAATTTAACACAGGATCAATCTTGAAATAATTACTGTTGGAAAACTTTCTGTACAAATTTAACACAGGATCAAACTTTGTGATTTCTTTTGGAATACTTTATGTTTGAATTTACACAAGATTAAACATTAACTTATTATTGTTGGAAATCTATATGATCACATTTAACTCATGATCATACTTTAACTGAATGTTGTTGGAAAACTTTATGTTCAAATAAAAAACAGTATCAAACTTTAACTGATTGCTGTTGGAAAACTTTATGTTCATATTTAACACAGGATTAAACATTAACTTATTATTGTTGGAAACCTTTATCTTCAAATTTAACAGGATCAAACTTGAACTAATTACTGTTGGAAAACTTTACATTCAAATTTAACACAGGATCTAACTTTGTGATTTCTTTTGGAATACTTTATGTTCGAATTTAACACAGGATTAACCATTAACTTATTCTTGTTGGAAACCTTTATCTTCAAATTTAACACAGGATCAAACTTGAACTAATTACTGTTGGAAAACTTTATGTTCAAATTTAACACAAGATTAAACATTAACTTATTATTGTTGGAAATCTTTATGTTCACATTTAACACATGATCATACTTTAACTGAATGTTGTTGGAAAACTTTATGTTCAAATTTAACACAGGATCAATCTTTAACTGATTATTGATGGAAAACTTGACGTTTGAATTTAACACAGGAAGAATCTTGTACATATTACTGTTGGAAAACAATCTGTTCAGATTTAAAACAGGATCAAATTTAACTGATAGCTGTTGAAAATTTGTATGTTCAAATTTAACACAGGATTGAACATTAACTTATTATTTTTGGAAACCTTTATCTTCAAATTTAACACAGGATCAAACTTGAACTAATTACTGTTGGAATACTTTATGTACAAATTTAACACTGGATCAAACTTTGTGATTTCTGTTGGAATACTTTATGTTCGAATTTAACACAAGATTAAACATTAACTAATTATTGTTGGAAATCTTTATGTTCACATTTAAAACAGGGTCAAATTTAACTGATAGCTGTTCAAAATTTGTATGTTCAAATTTAACACAGGATTAAACTTTAACTGATTTCTGTTGGAAAACTTTTATGTTCACATTTAACACAGGATCAAACTTTAACTGATTTCTGTTGGAAAACTTTATGTTCATATTTAACACAGGATTAAACATTAACTTATTATTCGGCTCCGAATCATAGGTCCTCTACCGGCATCACCTACAGCACCTAGAACGCTTCCACCAGCGTTGTCTCCGCTCCATCCTCATCATCCATTGGAGCGCTTTCATGCCTAACGTCGAAGTACTCGAGATGGCAGAGGTCGACAGCATCGAGTCCACGCTGCTGAAGATCCAACTGCGCTGGGTGGGTCACGTCTCCAGAATGGAGGACCATCGCCTTCCCAAGATCGTGTTATATTTCGAGCTCTCCACTGTCCACCGTGACAGAGGTGCACCAAAGAAAAGGTACAAGGACTTCCTAAAGAAATCTCTTGGTGCCTGCCACATTGACCACCGCCAGTGGGCTGATATCGCCTCAAACCGTGCATCTTGGCGCCTCACAGTTTGGCGGGCAGCAACCTCCTTAGAAAAAGACCGCAGAGCCCACCTCACTAACAAAAGGCAAAGGAGGAAAAACCCAACACCCAACCCCAACCAACCAATTTTCCCCTACTGCCGCTGCAACTGTGTCTGTCTGTCCCGCATCGGACTTGTCAGCAACAAACGAGCCTGCAGCTGACGTGAACTTTTACCCCCCCATAAATATTCGTCCGCGAAGCCAAGCAAAGAAGAAGAATTATTCTTGGAAATCTTTATGTTCACATTTAACACATGATCATAATTTAACTGAATGTTGTTGGAAAACTTTATGTTCAAATATAAAACTGGATCAAACTTTAACTGATTGCTGTTGGAAAACTTCATTTTCAAATTTAACACAGGATCAAACATTAACTTATTATTGTTGGAAACCTTTTTCTTCAAATTTAACACAGGATCAAACTTGAACTAATTACTTTAACTGATTATTGATGGAAAACTTTACGTTTGAATTTAACACAGGATGAATCTTGTACAGCTTCCTGTTGGAAAACTTTATGTTGATATTTAAAGCAGGATCAAATTTAACTGATTGTTGTTGAAAAATGTTATGTTCCAAATTTAACACAGGATCAAACTTGAACTAATTAATGTTGGAAAACTATGTTCAAATTTAACACAGGATCAAACTTTAACTGATTGCTGTTGGAAAACATTATGTTCATATTTAACACAGGATTAAACATTAACTTATTTTTGTTGGAAACCTTTATCTTCAAATTTAACACAGCATCAAACTTTAACTGATTATTGATGTAAAACTTTACGTTTGAATTTAACACAGGATGAAACTTTTACAGATTCCTGTTGGAAAACTATCTGTTCAGATTTAAAGCAGGATAAAATTTAACTGATAGCTGTTGAAAATTTGTATGTTCAAATTTAACACTGCATCAAACATTAACTTATTTTTTTTGGAAAACTTTATGTTCACATTTAACACAGGATCATACTTTAACTGATTGTTGTTGGAAAACTATGTTCAAGTATAAAACGGGTTCAAATTTAACTGATTGCTGTTGGAAAACTTTATGTTCATATTTAACACAGGATCAAATGTAACTGATAGCTGTTGAAAATTTCTATGTTCAAATTTAACACAGGATTAAACGTTAACTTATTATTGTTGGAAATCTTTATGTTCACATTCAACACATGATCATACTTTAACTGAATGTTGTTGGAAAACTTTATGTTCAAATAAAAAACTGGATCAAACTTTAACTGATTACTGTTGGAAAACTTTATGTTCATATTTAACACAGGATTAAACATTAACTTATTATTGTTGGAAATCTTTCTGTTCACATTTAACACATGATCATACTTTAACTAAATGTTGTTGGAAAACTTTATGTTCAAATATAAAACAGGATCAAACATTAACTGATTGCTGTTGGAAAACTTTATGTTCATATTCAAAGCAGGATCAAATTTAACTGATTGTTGTTGAAAAATTTTATGTTCAAAATTTAACACAGGATTAAACTTTAACTGATTTCTGTTTGAAAACTTTATGTTCAAATTTCACACAGGATCAAACTTGAACTGATAGCTGTTGGAAAACTTTATGTACAAATTTAACACAGGATCAATCTTTGTGATTTCTGTTGGAATACTTTATGTTCGAATTTAACACAAGATTAAACATTAACTTATTACTGTTGGAAATCTTTATGTTCACATTTAACACATGATCATACTTTAACTGAATGTTGTTGGAAAACTTTATGTTCACATTTAACACAGGATCAAACTTTTTCAGGTTGCTGTTTGAAAACTTTACATTCACATTTAATATGGGAACAAACCTTAACTGATTATTGTTTGAAAACTTTAGGTTTGAATTTAACACAGAATGAATCTTGTACAGATTCCTGTTGGAAAACTATCTGTTCAGATTTAAAGCAGGATCAAATTTAACAGATTGTTGTTGAAAAATTTTATGTTCAATATTTAACACAGGATTAAACATTGACTTATTACTGTTGGAAATCTTTATGTTCACATTTAACACATGATCATACTTTAACTGAATGTTGTTGGAAAACTTTATGTTCAAATAAAAAACTGGATCAAACTTTAACTGATTGGTGTTGGAAAACTTTATGTTCATATTTAACACAGGATTAAACATTAACTTATTATTGTTGGAAACCTTTATCTTCAAATTTAACACAGGATCAAACTTTAACTGATTATTGATGGAAAACTTTACATTTGAATTTAACACAGGATGAAACTTGTACAGATTGGCGTTGGAACACTATTTGTTCGTATTTCAAATAGAATCAAATGTAACTGATAGCTGTTGAAAATTTTTTGTTCAAATTTAATACTGCATCAAACATTAACTTATTATGGTTTTGAAAACTTTATGTTCAAATTTAACACAAGATTAAACATTAACTTATTATTGTTGGAATTCTTTATGTTCACATTTAACACAGGATCATACTTTAACTGATTATTGATGGAAAACTTTATATTTGAATTTAACACAGGATGAAACTTGTATAGATTCCTGTTGGAAAACAATCTTTTCATATTTAAAAGAGGATCAAATTTAACTGATAGCTGTCGAAAAATTGTATGTTCAAATTTAACACAGGATTAAACATTAACTTATTATTCTTAGAAATCTTTATGTTCACATTTAATACAGGATCATACTTTAACTGATCGTTGTTGGAAAACTTTTTGTTCAAATATAAAACAGGATCATACATTAACTGATTGCTGTTGGAAAACTTTATGTAGAAATTTAACACAGGATTACAGTTTAACTGATTGCTGTTCGAACAGTTTATGTTCAAATTTAACACAGGATGAAACTTTAACTTAATTTCGTTGGAAAACTTTATGTTCAATTTTAACACAGGATCAAACTTTAACTGATTTCTGTTGGAAAATTTAATGTTCTAATTTATCACAGGTTTAAACATTAACTTATTATTGATGGAATACTTTATGTTCACTTTTAACACACGATCAAACTTTAACTGATTGCTGTTGCAAAACTTTATGTTCGATTTTAAGACAGGATCAAACTTTTACAGATTGCTGTTGGGAAACTTTATGTTCAAATTTAAAACAGGATCAAACTTTAACTCATTATTGATGGAAAACTTTACGTTTGAATTTAACACAGGATGAAAATTGTACAGATTGCTGTTAGAAAACTATCTGTTCATATTTAAAACAGAATCAAATTTAACTAATTGCTGTTGAAAAATTTTATGTTCAAATTTAACACAGGATCAAACTTTAATTTATTATTGTTTGAAAAACTTTATCTTCCAATTTAACACATGATTAAAGTTCAACTTATTATTGTTGGAAAACGTTATGTTCAAATTCAACACAGGATTAAATGTTAACTTATTATTGTTTGGAAAACTTTATGTTCAAATTTAACACAGGATCTAACTTTAACTGATTATTGATGGAAAACTTTACGTTTGAATTAAACACAGGATGAAACTAGTACAGATTCCTGTTGGAAAACTTTTTGCTCATATTTAAAACAGGCTCAAATTTAACTGATTGCTGTTCGAAAATTTTATGTTCAAATTTAACACTGGATCAAACGTTAACTTATTCTTGTAAAACATTCAGTTGTAATTTATAACTGGATCAAACTTTAACTGATAATTTTTGGAAAATTTTAGGTTCAAATTTAACACAGGATCAAACTTTAATTTATTATTGTTTGAAAAACTGTATGTTCAAATTTAACACAGGATTTAAATTTAACTTATTATTGTTCAAAAACTTTTTGTTGAAATTTAACACAGGATCAAACTTAAATTGATAATTTTTGGAAAATTTTAGATTCAATTTCAACACAGGATCAAAATTTGACTGATTGCTGTTGGAAAATTTTATGATCAAATTTAACACAGGATCAAACTTGAACTGATTGCTGTTGGAAATCTTTCCGTACAAATTTAACACAATATCAAACTAACTTAATACTGTTGGAAAACATCATGTTCGAATTTAACAGAGGTTTAAACTTTAACTGATTGCTGTTGGAAAAATTTCTGTTCATATTTAAAACAGGATCAAATTTAACTGATAGCGGTTGGAAAACTATGTTTACATTTAACTCAGGATCAAACTTGAATTTATTATTGTTTGCAAAACTTTTGGTAGCAATTTAACACATGATCAAACTTTAACTGATTGCTGTTGGAAAACTATGTTCAAATTTAACACAGGATTAAACTTTAACTCATTGCAGTTGGAAAACTTCATTTTCAAATTTAACACAGGATCAAACTTTAACTTATTATTTTTGGAAAACTTTATGTTCAAATTTAACACAGGATTAAAGTTTAACTTATTATTGTTGGAAATCTTTATGTTCACATTTAACACGGGATCATACTTTAACTGATTGTTGTTGGAAAACTTAATGTTCAAATTTAAAACAGGATCAAACATTAACTGATTGCTGTTGGAAAACTTTATGTAGAAATTTAACACAGGATTACACTTTAACTGATTGCTGTTCGAACAGTTTATGTTCAAATTTAACACAGGATCAAACTTTAACTTAATATCGTTGGAAAACTTTATGTTCAATTTTAACACAGGATCAAACTTTAACTGATTTGTGTTGAAAAATTTAATGTTCTAATTTAACACAGGTTTAAACATTAACTTATTATTGATGGAATACTTTATGTTCACTTTTAACACATGATCAATCTTTAACTGATTGCTGTTGGAAAACTATGTTCAAATTTAACACAGAATTAAACTTTAACTCATTGCGGTTGGAAAACTTCATGTTCAAATTTAACACAGGATCAAACTTTAACTTATTATTTTTGGAAAACTTTATGTTCAAATTTAACACAGACTTAAAGTTTAACTTATTATTGTTGGAAATCTTTATGTTCACATTTAACACGGGATCATACTTTAACTGATTGTTGTTGGAAAACTTTATGTTCAAATTTAAAACAGGATCAAACATTAACTGATTGCTGTTGGAAAACTTTATGTAGAAATTTAACACAGGATTACACTTTAACTGATTGCTGTTCGAACAGTTTATGTTCAATTTTAACACAGGATCAAACTTTAACTGATTTCTGTTGGAAAATTTAATGTTCTAATTTAACACAGGTTTAAACATTAACTTATTATTGATGGAATACTTTATGTTCACTTTTAACACATGATCAAACTTTAACTGATTGCTGTTGGAAAACTATGTTCAAATTTAACACAGGATTAAACTTTAACTCATTGCGGTTGGAAAACTTCATGTTCAAATTTAACACAGGATCAAACTTTAACTTATTATTTTTGGAAAACTTTATGTTCAAATTTAACACAGGATTAAAGTTTAACTTATTATTGTTGGAAATCTTTATGTTCACATTTAACACGGGATCATACTTTAACTGATTGTTGTTGGAAAACTTAATGTTCAAATTTAAAACAGGATCAAACATTAACTGATTGCTGTTGGAAAACTTTATGTAGAAATTTAACACAGGATTACACTTTAACTGATTGCTGTTCGAACAGTTTATGTTCAAATTTAACACAGGATCATACTTTAACTGATTGTTGTTGGAAAACTTTATGTTCAAATTTAAAACAGGATCAAACATTAACTGATTGCTGTTGGAAAACTTTATGTAGAAATTTAACACAGGATTACACTTTAACTGATTGCTGTTCGAACAGTTTATGTTCAAATTTAACACAGGATCAAACTTTAACTTAATATCGTTGGAAAACTTTATGTTCAATTTTAACACAGGATCAACTTTAACTGATTTCTGTTGGAAAATTTAATGTTCTAATTTAACACAGGTTTAAACATTAACTTATTATTGATGGAATACTTTATGTTCACTTTTAACACACGATCAAACTTTAACTGATTGCTGTTGCAAAACTTTATGTTTGATTTTAACACAGGATCAAACTTTTACATATTGCTGTTCGAAAACTTCATGTTCAAATTTAAAACATGATCAAACTTTAACTGATTATTGTTGGAAAAATTCATGTTCAAATTTAACACAGGATCAAACATTAACTTATTATTGTTCAGAATCTTTCGGTTGAAATTTATCACTGGATGAAACTTTAACTGATTTCTGTTGGAAAATGTTATGTACAAATTTAACACAGGATCAAATTTTAACTGATTGCTGTTGGAAAACTTTATGTTCAAATTTAAAACGGGATCAAACTTTAACTGATTGCTGTTAGAAAACTTTATGATCAAATTTAAAACAGGATCAAACATTAACTGATTGCTTTTGGAAAAGTTTATGTACAAATTTAACACAGGATCAAACTTTAACTAATTGCTGTTCGAAAAATTTATGTTCAAATCTAACACAGGATCAACGTTTAACTGACTATTGTTGGAAAACTTTATGTTCCGGACAAAGCTCCGGAACTCAGGACCACTGCAATTGACGAAAATGCCTTTGGCTGATCCAAAAATGAAGATAGGCTGCAGAGATGCAATATGCATTTATTTAACTGCAGAACGCGCAATGTGTAAGGGCAACATAGTTACCATAGAGGTTAACCCCATGCTGCTCCACCACTAGTGATCAGGGTTTGGACCCGACGCTTTCTGTAAGGAGTTTGTATGTTCTCTCTGTTCGTGGGTTTCCTCTGGTGCCTCCTGTTTCCTCCCACCTTTCAAAAGATATTGGGAGTTGTAGGTTAATTGGGTGTAATTGGGGTAATGGGCCAAAAGGGCCCTTTTAGTTCTATATCTAAATTAGAAATTAAATTAATTTTTTTTTAATTGGGATTTTGGAGGAACTCAGCAAGTCCTGCAGCATCCATAAGAGATAAAAATGTTTAACCAATGTTTTGAGTTTGAACCCTTCCAAATCTGAAACATCATTTATCTATTTTTACTTCCTACGGATGCTACGAGACCTGCTGAGTTCTTCCAGAATTTATGTGTATTCACTACAAGCTCAGCGTCTGCAGACTTTCACCCCATATTTGATAAGAAAAGAACTGCAGGATAAAGCCCTTTACATGGAACAATATTCCCTTGAATTAGGTTTCAGGCAGAGGTACATTTGATGCCAATCTCCAATAACATCAAGCCTTGGTGTAGCCTTGCAAGCAATTAGGTCCATGGGAGGATCTGTAACCACAATACCAGTTTTGCACCTCCCTTGCTGGACTGAAACGTGCATGCAGACGATCTTGTTTCACTGCACAGGTTGCTGATCTGTCAATTTCGCTCTCTTTAAAGATTTATTACCAGTGGCGAAAATGACCCAATGCCAAATTCAAGAGGGTCTGCTAGATCCAATGATTCCGTGTTTCTTTAAAAGTGTAGCCCTTGCAGGCAGCTACAATCTTCATTCTCTCTTCACAGTTTTAATGCTGTACTTCTGGTATGAGTGCCCTCTATAGTTTTTTAAAACTACAGACATTTTCTTTGCCCTGAGTAGTCAAATCAAGTCAAATTTATTGTCATCTGATTGCACAGGTATAACCTGATGAAACAGGTTTCTTCAGGTTTCTTCAGTCCTCGGTGCAAAACACATAAACACACAATCAGACATAAACACACATATAGACAAACAGTACACATGCAGGACAAGTATTTTATTTATATATATATATATATATATATATTGTTTTGTACAAATGAGGGTGAGTATCAGCTGTTCCTTTGGTCATTCCGCATTCTCACTCCCTGTGGGAAGAAGCTATTCCTCAGCCTGGTGGAGCTGGCTCTGATCCTCCTGGATCTCTTTCCTGATGGGAGCATCTCATTCCTGAAAGATGCTGTGTGTGGGTGGAAGGGGTCCTCAATGATTTTGCATGCCCTCTTCAGACAAAACTCATGGTGTGGGTGGGGGGGGGGGTGGGTGAAGGGAGACTTCAGTGATCCTCTCTGCTGCTCTTATGGTGCAGTGGATTGACTTCTAATCCATTTCTCTGCAGCAATGGTACCACATTGTGATGCAGCCGGCCAAGATACTCTCGATAGAGTGTTGATAGAAAGTTGACATCATGGTGGCCGGTAGCCTTGCCTGCGTCAGCCTTCTCAGGAAGTGCAGTCGCTGTTGTGCCTCCCTGACAAGTGAGGAGATGTTGAGTGTCCACCTTAGGTCACTGGTTAAGTTTTAAGCAAAGTAAATACAAGAAATGATGCTGGATACTTTCTGCAGAGTCATGAGTCTCAAAAATAAACCCTTTGGCCCAACTGTCAGTCAAGTGGCACATTTTCTGGTAACATTTGTCATGTTACTGGGACTTGAGGAACCGAGTTACAGGGCAAGATGAAACAGGTTAGGACGTTAGGCAGCACATTTAGTGCAATGCTGTTACAGTGCCAAGGATCCAGGTTCAGATCTGGTGCTGTCTACGAGGAGTTAGTACATTCTCATCCTGTCTGCAAAAATTATGGGGGTTGTAGGTCAATTGAGAGTAATTGGATGGCACAGGCTTGTGGCCAAAAGGGCCGTGCTGCATGTCTAAATTTTAAATTTATTCCCTGGAGCGTAGAAGAATGAGGGGAGATTCGATAGAGGTATACAAAATTATGAGGGGTATAGACAGAGTAAATGAATGGAGGCTTTTTCCACTGAGGGTAGGTGAGATACAAATCAGAGGACATGGGTTAAAGATAAAAGGGGGATCATTAGGGGGAATTTAATCACACAGAGAGTGGTGGGAGTGTGGAATGAGCTGCCAGCTAAAGTGGTGAACACAGGTTAAATTTTCACATTTAAAAAATATTAATACTGGTACATGGATGGGAGAGGTATGGAGGGCTATGGACTGGGTGCAAGTCAGTGGGACTAGGCAGAAAAATAGTTTGGCACAGACTAGAAGGGCCAAAGGGCCTGTTTTCTGTACTGTAATGTTTCTATGGTTCTATGGATCTAGGAGTTCACCAAGGGATGGCAGGGATGAGAAGTGTGAAAGAATAATGACAGAGAGCTGGAAAATAGTTATCGGAATATTAAATTTATTCTCTCTCTGTAACCTCCTCTAGACCCTCCAAGGTCTCCGCACAACTCCAAATCAGGACTTTTCCTTCTGTTGCTCCTTGGAATTTTTCCTCTTTGCCACTTTACATCTCACTTTGAAATCTCGCCTCTTTGACCAGCTCATATCTCCTGAGAAGACTCTCCTTCGCTGTGGGAGAACTTTACTGCTGGAAATGTTGCCTTGCAAATGGGAGACATTATTTGTTCTGTCGGGTTCAAAGTAAATGATTCCTGGAATGACCAAAGGACTTCTTTTCTATGGTCAATATTTATTTCTAGAACAACTATGGCAGCATGGTTAACATAGCGGTTAGTGCAATGGTGTTACAGCATCAGCGAACAGGACCGGGATTCAAATCCCATGCTGTCTAGAAGGAGTTTGCATGTTCTCCCTGTCTCTGTGTGGGTTTTCCCAGGGGCTCTGGTTTCCTCCCACCCTTCAAAATGTACCGGGGGTGTAATTGGATGTAAATGGGCAGCATGGACTTGTGGACCGAAAGGGCCGATTACTGTGCAATATGTCTAAATTTAAAATTTGACTCTACCTAATACAGAACAACTCAGTAATTTTTCAGTCCTCTTTGTGCAACGTTGCTCAGTGTTATTAATGCAATATTTGCAACATTATGACTGCAGTAATTCATTGGCTGTGGTTGTATTCTAAGTCTAAAAAATGACATCCAAAGTCATAACGCAGTACACAAACGTGCCGGAGAAACTCAGACTGAGGCCACTTGCAAATTGCAAGAACAACATCTCATAATCTGTCTGGGTACCCTTCAACCAGGTGGCGTTAACATCAACTTCTCTGATTTCCGTTATCTCTTTCCCTCGATCCCTCTTTCTCCTTTCCTCACATTCCGTCTCTCTCTCTCTCTCTCTTTCTCTCTTTCCCTTTCCTCTGTCTCCTTTCTTCCAGATCCACATTCACAGACCCACCCCACCCCCCTCCCCTTCTGGGTGCCTTTGATGAGAAAATCTAACAAGTCCACAGAGAAGGGGAGCTACAACAGTGAGCAGTTTTCACTAGGTCGATGTTAGAACAAGCCTAAACTATTTCTGGCAATTAAATATTCATGGCGTCTTCTCCATAACCCATATCCTTAACCAATAAATCACGTCCAATATGGTAACTACTGATGAATGACATCAAATAGTGACATCTGTAAGATACTCCTGAAACAAGACAAGACAAGAGCAGAGAAGAAATGAGAAGAGTGAAAGTGCAAGTCACAGCTATGAGTCAATTTATTTAGCCAGTGAGATTTTTTTTGTTTTGAGGCATTCAATCTTTGACTGGTCCAATCCACGCATTCATAGAGTTATGCACGTTCTTCAATCAGAGACTGGTTTAAGGACTCTTACTTCAGCACAAATGATTTTTTTTCTCTCTGTCTTGCACAGCCTGTTTGTTAACACTTCCTTCTTTGCTTACATGTGTACGTATCGTCTTGATTACTCTCCCACCATGGGGAACAACCTTTGTACATCTCCTCTGTCCATGCCCTTCAATATTCTAAATATTTCAATGAGCTCCCTCCTCATTCTCCTAAATTCCAATCAATACAGGCCAGGAGCTGTCAAAAGCTCCTCATATGACAACCCTTTCATTTCCGGAATCATCCTTGTGAAGCTTGTGAAAGTACGGGGAAAACTCACCAGATCATGCAGCATCCATGGAAAGACAGTGTTTCGGGCCTGAGCCCTTCTTCACGGATGCCAAAAACTGGGCAGATCCTTGAATGAGAAGGGGGGATGGGGAAGAAGGGAATGAGCTCAGCGTTGAATACTGGTGGGAGGAGGGAGAAAGAAAAGGAGCTGAGAGGTGACTGGGGGGGGGGGGAAGGATCAGAGGGCAGAGAAATATGGGGGATGGAAGGGAAGGGGGTGGGGGCTGGAGATCGAAGGGTGAGGGTGACAGCAGGGGAAAGGAAAAGATGAGAGAAAGTGACAGGTGAGGAGATCTAAAGAGAAACCGGGGAGGGTGTGGATTGGAAATTGGAGACTGACCAGATGGAATATTTTTACGTTGACATTTTAATGTAGAGATACAACAAGGCAATAATCCCTTCTGGCTCATGGGACCCTATCGCCTAATTACACCCGTAACCAATTAAGTACTAACCCCATATGTCTTTGGAACGTGGGAGGAAACTGGACCACCCAGAGGTAGGTAACTCATATAAACTCCTTACAGACAGTGGCAGATTTGAATCCAGAATGCTGTAATAACGTGGCGCTAAACACTACACTAAACGTGCCGCCATTTGCCCCACTAACACCCCAGCAGTGGCCTTACCTGTGATTGTGGTATTAACAGCTAACCTTGCTCCATCAACACACATACATGGGAGTTGCAATGGGGTAAGGTTTACTCATGGGCAAGACAGACTCCCTGAAGAGAAATGGTTCAATGATAATGAAAGACATACTGCAGAGTACACTTGGACACAGAGACACAAAGACCCTTGCTACTTTTCACACGTCCTTCAATAGACCTGCTGTGAAAATCAAGCATTCAGAGGAGATATTCCTTGACAGTTCAGCAAATATGAATGGAAATCTAATCAATTATGTAAAAAACCCCTGACTTGCAGCTGTTCGACTCTGACCTCTTGTCAATGGGAGCTTTCAATGATTTTGCTAAATATTAAAGCAATAACTCTAAAACTTGTTCACCTTGGTTATCTCCTTCCTTGCCCAACAAAACACACCTCCCCCACCCTCTTATCCCAATCAGCATCTTCTGTAATCATACTTCAAATACACAGCACAGCAAAAGGCCATTTGGCTCTACCTATTTATACTAAGTCCAATTTAGAATATGACAGCACAGTACAGGTCCTTCAACCCATAATGCTGTGCTGTCCTACCTAAACCTACTCCACAACAATCTAACCCTTCCCTAACTCTATTTATGTCACATCCATGTGCCTCGTCTAAGAGTCTTTTGAATGTTCCTATTGTACCAACCTCTGCCGCCACCCCTGGCAATGCAATCCAGGCACTCACCCCTGTGTAAAAAATCATACCTCTGACCTCTGGCCTAAATTTTTTTTCTCTCTCCTTAAGCAGTTGTCCTCTGGTATTTGCTATTATAGGCACATCAATGTACGAAAAATAGAGGGTTATAGGGTGAGGTTGAGATGGTTGAGACCAAGAGTGAGCAACTTTTCTTTTAAGACTCACAGCCCACCATAAACAATCCCTACGTAATCGGTGCTCTGTGATTAGTAAGGGATTGCTTAAGGTGATATGTGAGTGAGAAGAAAACATTTGAAAACCACTGTTTTAATTGTACCTCATTGACTCGTTATGTGCACAGTTTCAGAACTCCGAAGGAAATGGGCCAATGACAATTTTGCCCACCCCTGGTTTAGATTGTTGAGTAGGTTTATGTAGGTCATCACAACATCACGGGCTGAAGAGCCTGTCAGGTTTTATGTTTAATGTCCATTTTACCATTTGAAGTATTGGCCCTGTTGGTATATAATCCCCCACCTGGTATGAAGCTCAACTCTGTTAACTCAGAGTGTCACAGTGATGTTAACTGCACCCTCCTCACTCCCCCAGTACCCTACCTTCTCTCAGCTTCAACAAGTCCTATCCTCTCACTCTGTGAGCTCAGAGTGTTGCAGTGATGTTAGCTCCCTCCTCCTCACTCCCCTAGAACCCTACCTTCTCTCTGCCTTGACAAATTCTAACCCTTTTCTCTACATTGGTAGTTCATTAGAAGACCTTAAAAGGAAGCTGTGTTCACTTGAGGCTCTTCTTTTTTCTCACACACGGACAGTGGAAAGTCAATGAATTATTAATGATTCTGAGCATTGGGCAGAAGGGAGAGATTAGACAAGGTTCATTTCTTTTTTCCCCCTCCCTCTCGTATCCTGGCCTGGAATATGAGTGGTGTTGGAAGATGAGGGCAGTGTTCGGGTCATGGATGGGGTTAGGGGAGATTGCAAAGTGAGAGCAGCTGAAGAGGGAACATGCATTGGATTCAGATGGTCAAGTTTAGTCAGAGGGTCATGTAGCATGGAGCAGGCCCAACAGCTCAAAGTCTGCCTTATTGGGCCTGGATTTGGTCCACAACCATCTAAAACATTCATATCCATTGATCTGCCCAAATAACATTTGAACATTGTAATTGTACCCATTCTACAGCTTTCTCTGACAGCTCCTTCCACCTATCATGGACACTCAACATCTCCTCACTTGTCAGGAAGGCACAACAGCGACTGCACTTCCTGAGAAGACTGAAACGGGCACATGAGTTCCATCGAGTGTCCTGGCCGGCTGCATCACAAATGGTTGCCGCAGCGAAATGGATCGGAGGTCAATCCGCGGGACCATAAGAGCAGCAGAGAGGACCACTGGAGTCTCTCTCCCCTCCATCGATGTGATCTACCAGGATCATTGCCTGAAGAGAGCGCACAAAATCGCTGAAGAGACGAGATCTAGGAGGATCAGAGCCAGCACCACCAGGCTGAGGAACAGCTGCTTCCCACGGGCAGTGAGAACGCTGAACGACCAAAGAAACTGCTCACACTGACCTTCCAAGACTTTCATATTCACAAAACAAAACCTATTTATTTATTTGGGTAGATGAAGTACTTGTGTTTATGTGTTATGCCTGGTTGTGTATCCGCGTGTTTTGCTCCGAGGACCAGAGAACGCTGCTTTGTTGGGTTGTACCTGTACAATTAGAATGACAATAAACTGGATTCGATAGATACTACCCCTCTGAGTGAAGACATTGTCCCTCATGTCCCTTTTAAATCTCCCCCCTTTCAAACCCATGCCCTCTAGTTCTAGAGTCATCTACCCTGGGAATAAAAGATTCTGCCCCTCTGTGCCCCTCTAGGTCACTTCTACGCTCCAGGGAGGAAAGACACAGCCTGTCCATCCTCTCCCCTATAACTCAAGCCCTCAAGAATCAATAACATCGCGAGAGAGCCTGTGTCAGGCATCAGGTGCATTGTTCCAAATTGGACCAGGAAAATAGTGTGGCTGGGAACACTTATTGGTAAAACAAAACATGTATGAACCACCGTTCCCCTCGAAGAAGCTCGATGACCCAAATCCAATAATTATTCATCAAACAGGATCTGACCCTGGAACATTAGCCGATGAACAAAGGGATTAAAAATTTACAATGCAGCTTGGGTGGAATAAACTGTAAATTAATCATGATTTCAAAGCCGCAGTCTTTGAGCTCATCGTTAAAATCAAATTTTATTTTGTGCTTACAACTTGCCCAGTGATTGGTGATAAAACTCTTAAGTTAAGATGGACTATTATCTAGTAGCATTTTAATTTTAGCACATGATACAGTTTTAAGCAACAATTTACCAACATCCCAAATAATATCCTGGATGAACTCGGGAGATTATACCACACATTACAAGAATCGTTCTCTGTAGTAATACACTCTGCATTAACTGATGAACTATGGATTGAGCTGCCTGGATGGCATTCAAGAGAAAACTTTTCATGCTTTTCCCAGTGCACATGACAATGAATTAAAAAATATAAGTAAAATGATCCATCGTGTCAACATTCCCTGTCAATGTGAAAGCAAAAATCAAATAAAATGTGGAAAGTTCTCATAATATCCTGGCTAATTTTTATTTCCTCACCAAATGTAGATCATCTGATCATTTATTTCTTTTAATGTCTGTCTTTAATATTACATTTGTTTGTCACCTTATACCTGGTACAGTGAGAAGGGTTCTTCTGTAAGCAGTCTAACAGGTTAACTCTAATATATACATTCGAAGTTGAATAACAGGGTACAGAGTTGGAATTTAAAATGACCAGTTAGCACAAAACAAAGGTTGTATGATAGCACTGTTGTGGGGTT
This sequence comes from Narcine bancroftii, assembly GCF_036971445.1. Taxonomy (NCBI): domain Eukaryota; kingdom Metazoa; phylum Chordata; class Chondrichthyes; order Torpediniformes; family Narcinidae; genus Narcine; species Narcine bancroftii. The sequence continues at coordinate 7,043,589 of NC_091480.1, forward strand.
CAATCAGGAGCCTGATGGCTGCAGGGAAGAAATATCTTTCACCCTCTTGAGCCTTCTCCCTGATGGGAGGAGGGAGGTCTGATGGGTTCTTCAGTGCTTTGGCTGCTTTTCCTAGGCAGTGGGAGATGAAGACAGAGACCATGGAGGAGAGGGAAGCTTGCGTGATGTTCTGAGCTGTGTTCCCTGCCTTCTGCAGCTTCTTCTGATCTTGGGCAGAGCTGCTCCCCTCCCACACTGCAATGCATTCAGAAAGTCTGCTTTCAATGGTGCAGTTGTTGAGGGACAAGGGAGACACCTGAACTTCCTTAGCCTTTAAAGAAGGTGCACTTGACCGTCACATCAACATGCTTGTCTTGAGTCAGGCCATTGGAGATGTTTATTCTTGAGAGTTTGAAGCTATCTACTTTTCCCACTTCAGCAGCATTAATGTGGTTGGGGAGTAATCTCTGCTCCCTCTCTTGAAGACAGTGATCATCTTCTTTGCCTTATTGAGGTTGATATGTTGGCACCATGCCCCTGGTCTTTCCATCTCCTTCCTCTATTCCATCTCACTTGATAGTGTTGTCAGCGAATTTGAAGATGGTATTTGGCTGTACAGTCATGGGTGTGGCGGGTCCACGGTTTTGAGGGGCATCAGGGTTGAGTGCAGTCAGGGAAGAGGTGTTAGTTACAACCTTCACTGTTAGATGGGAAGTGAAGGATCCAGTTGCCAGGGGAAGACTGAGGCTTACATCTGGGGATGAACTTGCTCATGACTGTGGTTATTAGAGTTGTGCCTAATTAATCAATTTAAAGAACATCATCAAAATGAGCGAAACACAATCTGCTGGAGGATCTCACCAGGTTGAGCAGGGAAAATAAGAATGGTCGACAGTGGGAGCGGAATCCACAATCTTTGAGGGTTTCAACATCTGTCCTGTGTTTCTTTAAAACGAGAGCATATTTAAGGGCTAGGATGTATTGAGGTTCAGGAGGGCTGAAAGATACAAGGCTACGTTCACTAAACACTTCTGCAAGCCAGGATGGAAATGAGTGGGTAACTTCTCTATCAATCTCTCTTTCTTTGGCGACTAAGGTTGATGTTGTGCACTTATTTATAGGTATCTATCCCCGAGTTGTTGCATTTACTGGAGGAATAATTAATTGAGAGATGTTGGTTTCCCTTCTTTTTAAGTAGGCTATTTCATGAGTAAATTAGCTTTGCAAAAGACTTTCCATTGCCTCAGTCTGAGCTCACTGAATGACACAATGTTGATCGGAAATGTTGCGTCTGCCTGCACAGAGATCAACGTGTTCTGTGAAGGTGATTTTAAAGGTGATAAGGTCCAAATGGGGTTGGGAAGTTGTGAGGCCAAATGTGAGATGAGGAAATAGTGTGAGCACCAATTGTCGCTACGTCAATGACATTTTTAAAAAAATCCTTAAAAAAAAGTTGTTGAGAAGCACAATAGAAATCTCAATAAAATGCAGCCAAAAATAAAGGATTTCAAAGATTGAAATGAGAAGAACAGTTCGTTTTTTGCATATTAGGATTTAGATTGTATAATTAGGGCTAGAAATGTGGAAACATTAGCAGTCTCAATTTCTCAGGTACTTTGTGAAAGAGTTAAAATTAAATTCTAATTACACAAAACTTCTCTCCTGAAGGGTTATTTCAGTTAAAACTGGTGAAGTATTAATTAATACAAGAGCAGGGCTGCTACCATCGGACTCCTCGACAACAAAGACAATCAGAGACTCATTTAACAACTCTTACTTTGCACGTTATTTATTACTGAATATTTTTTCTGTATTGCACAGTTTGTTTACATTGTTTGTTTACATTTCTCTCTTTTGTATACCTTTCTTTTCTTGACTACAGTTGTTTGCACGACCGATAAGTAGAAATTCTGTCTGGCCCGCAGGAAAAAGAATCTCAGGAATCACATGTGATGTCATGTTTGTACTCTGGCAATAAATCTGAACTTTGACCTTTGACTAGGTAAAGGTGGTAGTACAGTGGCTAAAGACTAGTAATCCAAAATTTGGTTTGGCAATTCAGGGACCTGACTTCAAATCCCACCTCAGTAATTGTAAGACTTAAATTCTGTAGATAACCCAGAATTTGGAACCACAGTTCATCAATATGATGTGCTGACATTGGAGAAGGTTCAAAGGAGGTTCACTAGGATGATTCTGAGAATGAAAGAGTCATCTCATGAGGAGCGATTGATGGTTCTTGGCCTGTGTTCATTAGAATTTAGGAGAATGAGGGGGGGATTTCATTGAAACACCGAATGTTGAAAGGCACAATGGGAGAATCTAGGCCAAGAGGGCACAACTTCAGGATTGAAGGGTGTCCACTTAGAATTGAGATGCGGAGGAAATTACACTTGGTGAATCTGTGGAATTTGTTGCCACATGCAACGTGGAAGCCAGGTCATTGGGTGTATTTAAAGCAGAGATTGATAGGTTCTTAATTAGCCAGGGCATCAAAAGTTATGGGGAGAAGGGCAGGCAGTGGGGCTGAGTGGAAAATTATTAAATAGGCTAAATAGCCTATTTCTGTTCCCATATCATGGGATAAAAGTAAAATGTTAGATTGTTGTAAAATGAAACCTGCCATGGATGTGCTTCAGGGGAAGAAATCTGCCACCCTGATCAAGATTGGCCCAGCCTGTATGTCACTCTGGGTAGAGTCCACGTCGTTAACTCCTCAATGGCCTATCGAGTCACTCCACTACACCATTTGGTTGCAACTCCAAAGGAAATCAGGGATTAGCAATAAATGCTCATCTTGCCAGTAAGAGACAAAAGTGACCAAAAGTGAATTTTGGAACTCGAAGCCTTTGAAACATCATAACAGCTTTACCCAAGTGACCTCACAAGGGCCCGAATCATCCTAGCTGAACAGACAGATGCAGAAAAGACATTTGGATACAAGGCAAGTTTTTTTTTTTTAATTATTGTTTACAATCTTCCAGAGACAATCTTTCTTTACAGAGCAGGCTTATAGCATTATAATACTCAAATAAGTGGGCTGCATCTGAATCTCTGAGCACATCTACAATCCCTTCATCACAACAGACAGATGTTGTTCATGCTGCCTTCACAAAAATAAGAGCTTTGCATTTAATATACCCTTGCAACCAAACACTTGAAGCAGTGGCGTCCTGGGGGAATCTATGATAGTACGAGGTCAACAAATTCTGTAAAATAAGATTTTGCTATTTAGGCTTTTCATCATTTCATTAAAATATTACAGTGCATGCACTTCCATAGCACAACTCAATAAATAAATACAAATAAAATCATTTCGGTTTCGAGAGCTGGAGATGGAGGCAAATATTTTAAGCTTAAATTTTATTCACAGTAGAAGCTGATTCTGGCCATTTAAACCCATGCCCTCCCATTACACCCAAATTAACCTACAAACCACGTGCGTTTTGGAGGGTGGGAGGAAACCGGAGCGTCCAGAGGAAACCCATGGGGAGAATGTACAAACTCCTTACAGACACCGCCAGATTCAAATCCAGGTCACTGGTCGGTAACTGCTACACCAACCAAGCCGCCCATTTTACAGAGAGCGGTGGGTGCTTGGAATGGTAGGAATCCACGAACACTCAGTGACTGTGAAGGTACTTTCTTTTGCTTCTCTTTCTCCCTTATAATAAGGTGCACTGGGTGACACTTAGAGGAGACTCTTTGTCTGCCTTACAGCAGGCAGAAGGTAATTTTGTGTAATATTATATGTTCTGTACTATTGCATGACAATAAAGGAATCTTGAACAGTAGTGTTCAAGAGGCTTCTAGATATGAAGATGAAGGGGAAGGAGGGATAGGGATCAGGTGCAAGCAGCAGCGTTTAAATTTGATTTCTACATCATGTTCAGCATATTGGCCAAAGGACCTGTTTCTCCGCTGGACTGTTCCAAGTTCTAAGATAATCCCATGATTTTTGACTCAATAGCCAGTAGAGTTACTACCCGAGTTTGATAGGGTCTATCAATAACCACAGAGACATAGGCTGCAGGAACAATAGGCTTTAATGCACCCAAGACTTTGGCTGGCCTGGATCCAGGTACAGGATTGCTGGAAAGGTAACGTGACCTGTATGGCCAGGGCAAAAGGGGAGGAGACTTGAGGGATGAGTCATTAGTGGGCAGGCCAGCCTCATATATACAGTAACTGGCAGGGGCTATACAATGGAGGAAAACATATCAGTGCAGAGTTCCAGCAACCCAGCTTCAATCGTGACTTCTGGTGCTGCCTATGTGGAGTTTTCACTGTCTCACTGTGACCGCGTGGGTTTCCTGGAGGGTCTGTGATTTCCTCCGACATCCCAAAGATGCGCGAATTGAATGAATGAAAAGTTTATTGCCCTATAATGTGCATAGGTCGTGAAAGTCTATACTGCTGCATCTTCCCAGGTTGGGAGGTTAATTGGGCTCTGTGTGCAGGTGGTGGGAGAACCTGGGGTTACTGATGGCAGTACCAGGGGATAAAATGGGATTATTCTACAATTTGTGCAGGTGGTCAGCACGGACTCCAATTAAATTCCCATCAATACAGCACCCTTAACCGTCCCTCAGAAATGATGTCAGAGAAACAGTTCCACAAGGATTCGTCAACATACCCTCAGCACCAAGTTTTCCATCATTGTCTTTATCACCCCCAGCCATGAATATTTTGGTCTCATTGTCACTTAGGACTCGGGCCCCAGCAGAGAATCTTTGCAGGAAATATCTGCAGCAATAAAACATCGATTTGTCAAATGAGCACATTTTGTTTTTCACTAAAATAACTTCCACCTTTCCCATCCTATCCCACCAATACAGCCAACCCCATCCAGCATCTACCAATGCCTTAGAAAGAACTCAGCTGACAATAATATCTTAATGAGAAGTTAAAGTAAAATAATTGTTTACCCCACTGTTTGTACTGAAATGACAGAAGTGGAGAGGAGAATGTGTTTCTTTTAATTAATTTGATTTTTTCCTATTTGTTTCTATTTTCCAAAATTCTGCAATAATTCACAGAAAGATCAAAGTGACTATTACTTGGTTCTCTTTGGCTTGGCTTCGCAGACGAAGATTTATGGAGGGGTAATGTCCACGTCAGCTGCAGGCTCGTTTGTGGCTGACAAGTCCGATGCGGGACAGGCAGACACGTTTGCAGCGGTTGCAAGGGAAAATTAGTTGGTTGGGGTTGGGTTTTTCCTCCTTTGTCTTTTGTCTGAGGTGGGCTCTGCGGTCTTCTTCAAAGGAGGTTGCTGCCTGCCGAACTGTGAGGCGCCAAGATGCACGGTTTGAGGCGAGATCAGCCCACTGGCGGTGGTCAATGTGGCAGGTACCAAGAGATTTCTTTAGGCAGTCCTTGTACCTCTTCTTTGGTGCACCTCTGTCACGGTGGCCATATATAATTGTCAACCTTGTTTAGGGGGATGGGGTTTTGAAATTTAATTTGCTTTGTTATGTTCTTATTCTATTTTGTTATTATGAATGTGCTTTGGAACTCTTACATGATCACTTTTGTATCTCTTTTATCTTCTTGGTCTTGTAGCACATTTCATAATTCTATTGTTCAACTTTTCTATTGTAAAATATTAATAATTTTTTTTAAAAAGTAACATTTCTGCCTATTGCACTTCCACATGCACTTTCTTACCACACAAGTGGTAGGAGGTGGCTTAGATAAGGAGGCAAGCTCCGTTCTTGCCTTCATTAGCCAAAGTCAGACCATTGAGGTCATGCTGGAACTGAATAAGATCAGGGTATAACTGTGAGGAGAGGTTGTCTGATTGGATTGTTTTCTTTGCAATCAAAGGAGACTGAGGGGAGATTTAAGTTCAGATTTACTGTCAGAGTACAGACACAAAATCACGTACAACCTTGAGATTCTTTATCCTGCAGACCAGGCCGAATGACCACTTATCAGTATTGCAAAAAAGCTGTACTCGAGAAACTAAACGTATACAAGAAGGAAGAGCAAACAAACTGTGTAAATTAAAATTCAACAATAAATAAGTGTCCTGAAAGGAGTCTTTAAATTATTTCATTGAAGAAGATAAACTTATGAGCAGTCAAAAAAAGGGAAAAGCAAGAATAAATCTATTCCTCTTGGCAGTGGGCTCAGTAACTGAAGGCCCAAATTTAAACAAATTGAAGGGAATTAAGACAAAAATAATTTTATTCAACAGGAATTGGAAGTCCGGGTAGTGTTATGGGCAGAATTGTTTCAAAATTATTTTGATTTTTCCACAAATTATTCTAAATTTTCAGAAATAATTTTATAATAAAAAATAAAATTAATTAAAAGAACTGTGGTTTGTATGGGCGGCAGAGTTAGCATCAACAGTTTGGGCAACGCTGTTACAGAGAATGCGACACTGGTTCGAATCCCGCAGTATCTGTCAGGAGCTTTTCCCCATGTCTGCATGGGTTTCCTCCTCCCACCATTCAAATCATGGGGGGGGGGGTTGTAGGTTAATTGGGTGTATTTGAGTGGCACGGGGTCATGGGCCGAAAGGGCCTGTTACCGTACTGTATGTTTAAAATTCATAATAGAAAATATTGTCATCTCTTCACCTTGGGGCAAATAGTGGAGAAAGATACAATTTTCCTTTGTTTTATCAATGTCTAAGAGGCTGGCAGGGCTCATGACCACAGGATTTCAAAGTTCCTAGTGATCATTTGAAGAATTATGACCTATAATGTAATAAAAACATAGAACAGGAAAGTGCAGTCACCAACTTCCAGCTTTCACTATTATGGACACAACAGGCCACTTTCAGTCCTATACCCTTCCCTGAATCAATGAGTGACTGTGGTCTCCACAGCTATAATACCTGTGTTGAGTACCATAGTATAATTGGGGAAGAGAAAGTTGGGAGGATGGAGGTGATAGACGTTCCGCGCGGAACAGGTCGAGTTAAATGCCTTCTTTAATACTGCAAATGCGTTCCCATACACAGTGATGTCCCGCTCTCAGGGTCCACAAGACCATAACATAGGAGCAGAAATAGACTATTTTCCCTGTCCTGGACCAGGGGATAACACTGATTCATTGGCCTTTGCCATTGTAGCCACCCTTACAGGGTAGTTTCCAATCAATGGAAGTGAGGAACTGAATAAATGAAGAAACACTGACTGCTGCCAATTAGCTGGCTCAGGACATGAAAGTGAAGTGAGGAAGGGAGCATTAGCTGTTGATATGTTTTGAGTCCCCATCTTTCCCTTGAAGTTTTGGCAAGGTAAAATGAATAACCAATGTAGGTCAGACCCAGAGAGAGGTCGTGCTATGACCTCCAGAATCATTTTCCAGTCATAGACATCTTAAAAAAGGAATGAGTAAAAGCTGCATAATATTTCCATTGAAACAATATCATGAAGTCATTTGCTCAATGAGTCATTGAAATGGAATAATGAATTAAAAGAACTGCACCACCAGGCAGTGAAACAAACAGGAAGGAATTTACATTTCTAAAGTACTTTCTTCTAATGTTCAGGACATTCCAAAACACTTTATAGCCAATGTAGACCTTTTAAATGGGATTGTAAAATGCAGCATTTATGCAGCTTAGCGGCACAGCGGATAGAATTGCTATCTCAGGGTGCCGATGATATGGCTTCAATCCTGACCCCTGTCACTGTCTGTGTGGAGTTTTCCCTGGATGCTGCTGTTTCCCCCCAACGTTCCCAATAAGGCATGTGTGGGTAGGGCTAACTGGTCACTGCAAGTTGCTCAAGTGTAAGTGAGTGGTAGAATTTGGGGTGGGATGGGAAGAGGCGGGCGGGGGGGGGGGGAGAGGAAGGTGATGGAAATATGGGGGGAGTAAAAATATTGTGATTTATGCAGGATTAGTGTAAATGGGTGGGTGATGGTCAAATAGGAGAGGACACTTTTTTTTAAAAGGACAACAAGTGCAGGGCAAATATTTTACACAGTGGTAGGGGCCCGTGTTGAAAGCAGATATGATAAGATGCTTCTGGATAGACATCTGAGACCTGTAGGGAACAGATTATGTGCAAGGAGCTGAGTTTACTCTGGCATCAGGCGGTGTTCAGACACTATGGGCCAAGTGATGGTTGTGGAGGTCAAAGTGCATTCAAGGCAGAGATGTAGGCAAAATTTAGAAAATTCTTTGGTTTTCTTAACATATCCCTATCCAGCCCGATTATTAAGAATCATCTTTTTCAACCTTCTATGTTGGATGTAGGTTTTAGAGAGTGGGTCAGAATGGGTATCAAAAGTTTTAGGGATCTGTATATTCAAGGCAAGTTTGTTCATCTGAACAATTAACAGTTAAATTGAATCTTCCCAATAGGCATTTTTTTTTTTTTAAAATAAAGATATTTACAAATCAAGCTTTTTGCTCAAACCAAACAATTATAAAAAGTTACTTTAGCAGTTTCAAGCTTTTCATTTTCTTCCCCACAAAACCGGTTTTTGAAGATCGAAGTGGCCCATAAGAGGGGAGGGGGGATGAGGGGGGGGTCGTTGCCTGGCCTTGAGCGCCAGCCCCCGCCCCGCCCCCGCTGTTCGAGCCCAAACGCGAGGCGAAGGGGCTGCCTTACTTTAATTCGTCCTCTTCGATGAACCCGCTGTTATCATCATCGATGGCTCGGAAAACATTCCGGATTTCCTCGGCGCTTTTTTTGGACAGGCCACAGGTCGAAAAGAACTTTTTGCAGTTGAAGGAATCGTGGGCTGTAGGACGAGAGAGGAGGTGAGTGCGAGCCGGGAGCCGCCGCCGGGACAGCGACGCCGACGCGGCCAACACGGGCTTACCTTGACATTCCTTCAGTGCGCTGGAGATGTCGGCCACAGACAGCACGTCGGTGATTTCCATCCTGCAACTGGGGGGGGGGGGGGGGGCAAACACCAGAGGCTGCACACACTGTGGGTGAAGTGAAAACCAACTCAGCCGCTCAGACGGCCCACTCCATGTTGCAACGTTACATCCACGAGCAGGACCCCCCCCCCACCCCCCCCCACCCTCAGACCTGGGCGAGCAGCTCAAGCTCGAAACCTCCCGCACCTTTACCGTTGCAACGTGAAGTGTCCGGTGGACCGGCTGACTTTCTCCAGCATTTGAGTTTTAACCAGAGGGAGTGAGAAGATTCTCCCCTCTCCCTGGGCTCACTCTTTATCCACCCTTTCCTCCCCCCCTTCTCCCATCCTCCTCCCCCCCCTTCTCCCATCCTCCCCCCCCTTCTCCCATCCTCCTCCCCCCCCTTCTCCCATCCTCCCCCCCCCTTCTCCATCCTCCTCCCCCCCCCCTTCTCCCATCCTCCTCCCCCCCCCCCTTCTCCATCCTCCTCCCCCCCCCTTCTCCATCCCCCCCCCCCCCCCTTCTCCCATCCTCCTCCCCCCCCCTTCTCCCATCCTCCTCCCCCCCCCTTCTCCCATCCTCCTCCCCCCCCTTCTCCCATCCTCCTCCCCCCCCTTCTCCATCCTCCCCCCCCCTCTCCCATCTCCTCCCCCCCTCCTCACTCCCCCCCCCTTCTCCCATCCTCCTCCCCCCCTTCTCCCATCCTCCTCCCCCCCCTTCTCCCATCCTCCTCCCCCCCCCTTCTCCCATCCTCCTCCCCCCCCCTTCTCCCATCCTCCTCCCCCCCTTCTCCCATCCTCCTCCCCCCCTTCTCCATCCTCCTCCCCCCCTTCTCCCATCCTCCTCCCCCCCTTCTCCATCCTCCTCCCCCCCCTTCTCCCATCCTCCTCCCCCCCCCTTCTCCCATCCTCCTCCCCCCCCTTCTCCCATCCTCCTCCCCCCCTTCTCCCATCCTCCTCCCCCCCTTCTCCCATCCTCCTCCCCCCCTTCTCCCATCCTCCTCCCCCCCCTTCTCCATCCTCCTCCCCCCCCTTCTCCCATCCTCCTCCCCCCCTTCTCCCATCCTCCTCCCCCCCCTTCTCCCATCCCTCCTCCCCCCCTTCTCCCATCCTCCTCCCCCCCTTCTCCATCCTCCTCCCCCCCTTCTCCCATCCTCCTCCCCCCTTCTCCCATCCTCCTCCCCCCCTTCTCCCATCCTCCTCCCCCCCTTCTCCCATCCTCCTCCCCCCCTTCTCCCATCCTCCTCCCCCCCTTCTCCCATCCTCCTCCCCCCCTTCTCCCATCCTCCTCCCCCCCTTCTCCCATCCTCCTCCCCCCCCTCTCCCATCCTCCTCCCCCCCCCCTTCTCCCATCCTCCTCCCTCCCCCCCTTCTCCCATCCTCTCCCCCCCCCTTCTCCCATCCTCCCCCCCTCTCCCTCTGCCCCCGCGAACCTCCTCCTCCCACAGACCCCCACTTGCCCTTCCATAGACCGCTCTCTCACGGAGAACCACCCGACCCCACTTCGCCCCCGACCACCAGAACCCCCATAAAACCCTGTCCCGTCTTCCACCCTGCGGCCACTGACAACCTTGCGCGTTGATCTAGTATTTCTTCTCTCAACACCTCCCCGAGAGCGACAAATTTGTGAACCATTGCGCCCGACGAGGGGTCCGTCCCCAGCGCTGGGGTCAGAGCCGCTGGAGGAGACCGGTTGGCCGGTTCCTGCGGGTCCGTCTCCTACTGCGACAACCCCCCGTTCCCTGAACCCCTCCTGTCCTCTCTGATCGTGCGAGCCTGGCGATCCTCACCTTCGCTGGACACCCGATGAGACCGAAGACTCTGCTGTGCGTGTGCGCCTGTGTCACACCTGGTTTATATACAGTCCATTAAGGTGACTCTTTACAGGACTTGAATTGCGTCGCATGGATCAAATGCACGAGTTTCACCTGCTCTTAAATTTCCAACACAGCTAATAATTCCCCTGCTATTTATATCTCCGCACACCTGATACCCGCCCCCACCCTCTCCCCTCCCCACAAAAGCTACTACCCTGAGAGAATTGTTACACTGTGGGGTTATTGCATCGGTTATAGGCAAAAAGCTCACTGCTGGAAAAACTCAGCAGGTCAAACAGTGTAACAAAGATAAGATAAAGATACATAACCAAGTTCTCAGGCTTGGGCCCTTCATCAAGGTAAAGATGCCTCAAACCCAAAACATTGGTTATGTATCTTTCTCTTTGCTATATAAAGTTCGCAGTTTGACCAGCGTTCTCCAGTGTTGTGTCTTTATCTACCAGTGTTCAGTGCCTTTGCATCCTCAGGAGTTTGTGGAGGTCTGGTACACATCAGAAACCCTCCCAAATCTCTACAGATGTGTAGTGGAAAATGGGCTGCATCATGGTCTGGTTTGGGGACACCAATACTCCCGAGTGTAAAGCCCTGCGAAAGTAATGGGCACAGGCAAAACCCTCCCACCATTGAGAACATCTACAGAGAATGCTGCCAGCAGAGAGCGGCAGCAATCATCAAGGATCCACACCACCCAGCACACGCTCTGTTCTCGCTGCTGCCATCAGGAAAGAGGTGTCGGTGCCACAAGATTCGCACCATCAGGTTCAGGAACAGCTGCTCCCCCTCCACCATCAGACTCCTCAATGACAAACTCCATCAGGGACTCATTTAAGGACTCTTACTGTGCACTTTGTATGGATGTCCTCTGGTGTTTGCTATTCCTGCCCTGGGAACAAGGTGCTGGCTGTCCACCCTATGCCTCTCAGAATCTTCTAGACATCTATTAAGTCACTTCTCATCCTTCTTCACCTCAAAAAGAGGAGAGATGGAGTGAAAAACTTTGTGTTACGCGATATCCAGGCAAGTCATCTCAAACTGTACAAGACCCACACCACCAGGTTCAGGAACAGCTGCTTCCCCTCCACCATCAAACAACAAACTCCATCAGGGACTCGTTTAAGGACTCTTGCACTTGATTGTTTTTCTCTCTCTCTTTGTATTGCACAGTCAGTTTGTTTACATTTTTTATTTGTTTGCATATGAACATTATGTTTGGTTTTTTTTTACATTGCCAATAAGTGGTAATTCTGCCTCGCCCACAGGAAAAAGAATCTCGGGGTGTATGTGATGTTTATAGACTTTGACAATAAATCAGAAATCAAATTCTGAAATCTGAAGAATGAAGCAAAAGTGCAGAGTTTAGTGTTACAAAGAAAAGGTTCAATTAAACAGTGCAAGGACATTATCATTTTACTAATGAAGGTGGGGGGAAATTATCCTTGAATTTGGAGTCAGTCGAAGGATCAAAAGATAAATTGTTGGAGAAACTCAGCGGGACAAGGCGCATCCATGGAGGCAAAAGCATGCTGAACTTTTGGAGGAAGATGTCAGCCATTTCTTTGCCTGCCCAGATCCGGCTTGTTCCTCTCAGTTTCTCCAGCTGTTTGTTGTGTGCCTCAGACTCCAGCATCTGCCGTCTCCATCTGATGAAGGGGCCCTTCATTATTTCTCTCTCCGTGGATGCTACCTGATCTGCTGTGTGATCCAAGCACTTTCCGTCCTTTTAGGGCAAAGATGATGTAAGCATAAATGGGGATTGTGATGTGTAAGTAATAATGTAATAGAAATGCAGTCCCAAAGTAATAAGTGACAGCGGGGCAAAAAAGGATAGACCAGATATATTACAGTCGAACCACAAGAGATTAACTGTTAATACAGCTTCGCCAGGGAAATGTTGGAAGTTGCTATTGATTTGGTCATCTAGAGATATGCATTTCTTTCAAGAGAATATTTTGGAATCCATGTAGGAGTAATTTAAGACATGTCCCATTTTGAGTGTGGAATACTTGTCAGTTAGCACCATAAAACTTTGGCTTACCAAAGTGTAGGAGCTGAGGGGTGACCTTATAAAGGTTCAGTAAAGCCCTTGGAGTCTGGCACCTATGGAGGATTGGTAGATGCCAGATAAGTGTATTTTCTGGTTGCCTGAGACTTTCTCTTACAATGTCTAACTAATATACCTGCATGAAGAATAAACAGTTTAAAAGACAAAACTACAACACTGTGAACAAACTTCACTTGCATGAATATATAAACTTTAAAGCATTTCACTTTATTTTCTTTTAAAACATTTAACCGTCGCTGCATCTGCAGGTTCCTCCCCCTCCACGGAGCCGCCCAAAAGATGAACAATAACATTATGGATAATTAACCCCACCACCCCCAAATTTACAAATAAAGCTTCTGACCGGGGTGATTCTTACTAAGCAGGATTAAGAAGACACTTTCAAACTTTCAACCACTTTATAAAGCATTGCAGGTCCTGGAACTCTTGATGAAAGGTTATCAGTTTGAAATGAAAGGTTATATGCCCATTCTGCTCAGTCTCATCACAGGTACAGTCAAAACCTTAAATCCGGACTGCTCGGGGATTAGGTTTTCCAAATTCTTGAGCAGTACCTTTAAAATTAAAATTTAAGGAGAATAAAGGAGAGATAAACAGGTAAATTTTGATACTTTATTAATGAAACATTTTTTCCATATAAAAATGCAAAAATCCAAATTAATATTTTTTATTTATATTTCCGTCACTTGCTACCACTGTGTATCTGTGGCGCTTCCACACACACACACACACACACACACACACACACACACACACACAAAAGCCCATTAAATTTAAAAGTTTGAGAGCTTTCAAAAAGTCCGGTTTCTCGGCTAGTCCAGATTTTTGGTCTTTTACTGTATATCCTTCCTTAGGTGAGGAGACGAGACTTGTGCTCAATACTCTGCAGCTCAATATAATACTCTGGAGCAGCACGGTCCGTGAATTTGCCTCCAGCATTCCCACACACAGATTCTAGCTTGATCCATCAGCAACTCGAGCTCCAGATCCAATCCTCCAACGTGATCAGGAAGCCTTCAGTGCCCTCTTACATCCCGGATCTGATACCAGGTTCCCCTTCAGCCAGTCTGAAGCCATTCTCCAGCAGCCTGATGTGAGTCCCTTGACTGCAGTCACCAGTTGGTGTAAAATAGAATTTGCCTTTCTAATTGCTGGCTATTCCTGTGCAAGAATACTTTGGTTCCTCAGGACACCAACACCTTTCAAACTCCTGCCATTTATAACATAACCCGACCTATTTCTTGTTCATTTTTCCATTCTCCGAAGGGGTGGTGAGTTGTCTGTGAAGAGGTTCTACATTCTCCCCGTGACCTGCATGGGTTTTCTCAGGGTGCTCCAGTTTCCTCCCACACTTCAAAATGTAGGGCTTGGTAGGTTAACTGGATTAAATTGGGTGATAGGGGATTCAAGGGTCAGAATAGCCTTCTACCCTACTGTAATAAAAATTAAGCTTCTTCTTACAGAGGGCAGCGGGTGTATGGACCGAGCTGCATGAAAAAAGTGGTATTGTAAAAGTGGCAGAGACAAGATGGTTGAATGGCCTGTTTCCATGCTGTAGAACTCCATGAAGGTTGAATGGCCTGTTTCCATGCTGTAGAACTCCATGATGGTTGAATGGCCTGTTTCCATGCAGTAGAACTCCATGATAGTTGAATGGCCTGTTTCCATGCTGTAGAACTCCATGATAGTTGAATGGCCTGTTTCCATGCTATAGAATTCCATGACTATGATTCTGTGACTCCAAATACACCATAGCATCTGGTTCGCCCTTTTCCGGTCTGTTCAACAAACAAATCTGACAGATTATTCAACATCAATCTCATTCTGATTTTAGGAAGCAGAGTCTGAGGGAACTTGTGCATTGATGGGATGGAGGTGGAGGGGATCAGAACCTTCCTGGGAGCCAACATTTCAAAAGACTTTACTGGCACCAGCACATCAAGGCAACTGTGAAGAAGGCACACGAATACCTTTTCTTTCCAAGGAATCTGAAGACATTTGGCATGTGCAGAATTTTATTTACAAAATACTTGTTCAGCTGCAGCAAGTAAGAATGTTGGAGCTAATGTACACAGCACAATATGGATGACAGTCAACATTATCATTATTTTTCCCTTTCACCAGCTATACTGTCCCCTCCTTTTTTCTTCTTCTTCTGACTATCCATCCCGTAGGATGACGTTGGTTCCTTTCAGTCAGATTTTGGGGTTTGATACAAGGATACCCCACTCCTCAGAATGGAACAGCGTGTCTGTGAATTGATTTAGGTGAGTAGGGATTTGCACAGGTCCAGACCACCCTCTCGACATCCCCTCCTGGATCCAGCAGCGTGGTGAGGTCCAAGACGGCTGGGGGAAGTTCTGTTGCAGTGAATGGCCAGACCAAGCTTTGATGCAAGGGATGCCCTTTCCGCGCTTCACGGCATGTGTTTGCTGGATGGCCATTGACCCCATGAAAGGTTCATCTGCCTTTTGACAGGTCTTGTCTAGCCACCCTTCACATAGCCAATCCTGATGGGAGAGCCAGTTTAGTCGCTGACCATGCGACAGGTTACATGGTACCTGTAACACTCAGATGAGTGACCTGACCCCTCTTTTTATATGTACATTGTCTCATGTATATGACAGCATTTTCATTAATCTATATTGTATCCCCAGTATAATCTGCACGGTTGGCGTTACAGCGCCAACGATCAGGACTAGAGTTCAAATCCCATGCTGTCTGTTCCTATATCTGCAAGGGTTTTCCCCGGGAGCTCCAGTTTCCTCCCACGGTTTGAAACATAATTGAGTGGCATATGCTCGTGGGACGAAGGGGCCTGTTACCATACTGTATGACTAAATTGAAATTTAATTTACATTTAAAATTTAAATTTAAAATAATAATTTTCAATGTACACTGTTAACGATCCATTAGTCAATTCTTATATTTTTCCCACTACTAATTTCAAGCTAACTAATAATCCATACTTCTCTAAATCTCCTTCCTTAAATATGGAGTTAGAATGACTACCTTCCAATCTGTGGAAACTTTCCACAGCCCATGGGATCCTCTGGGTCCATCACTGCTCCCTACAGACCCCTTTCACACACAACTCATCAGGTCCCATTAGTTCCTTGAACAGCAACGTTCCAGCAAATGTTAATTTCTTTCACCTCTTCATTGATTATATTCTCCATTCTTTCTCTGAAAACAGGGGCAAAACAATTACTGGAGATTCCACAAAATAATTTCCCCACATTAACTTTTGCTAATCTAACACTTTTTATTTATCCATAGAAGATTTTACAATCCTTTTTTATAATAATCATCAAACCTACGCAGACATGGGGAGAAGGTACCAACTCCTCGCAGACAGCACAGGATTCGAACCCGAGTTGCTGGTGATGTCATAGCATGGCGCTAACCGTGTAGCCAGGTTCTCCTGGGTTCTCGATTAGCCACTCTCCCTCACTATCTGCTTCCACTCTTCGATTTCCTTTCTGCACGATCTGCATCCCTTTGTTGTCTTCACTCACCACCTCCCCGCCTCTGATTCATTCTTCACCCTCCCCTTCCCCATCTGACCCTATCTGCCAATCAACCCCTCTTAGCCTGCATCCACCTATCCCTTGCCGGCTCCTGCCACACCCCGCCTCTGCCCTTTCAGACCTCCAATCATCCTCTGACAGCATGTCTCCTCATTTCCCTTACCACCAGTTTCTGTAGAGGTCCCTGTTTCCTCGGTCTATATGAGGGAAATTGCTCTTCCTATTTAATCTGTCCAGACCCTCCCATAATTTTATTAGTTAAATCTGCCATCAACCTGCCCTGTCCCAAAGATATCAAATCATTTTTATTCTTACAGCTACAATTCTCCAGTTAATATCTTAATAATTCTCTTCTATACCTTCTACAATGGATAGGTACATGGATGGGAGGGGTCTGGAGGTTATGGTCTGAGTGCAAGTCAATAGGACATGGCAGAATAGTAGGTTGGCACAGACTAGATGGGATGAAGGGCCTGTTTCTGCGCTGTAGTGTTTTAAATTTAGACAGAGCATGGTAACAGGCCATTTCGGCCCATGAGTCCATGGTGCCAAATTTACACCCAATTAACCTACACCCCCGGCATGTTTTGAACAGTGGGAAGAAACCAGAGCCCCCTAGAAAACCCACACAGACACGGGGAGAACTCCTTACAGACAGCGCAGGATTTGAATCTCTGTCCCGATCGCTGGCGCTGTTGAGCTAACCGCCAAATATACTGCCTCTGCACAGAGTTCTGTGATTCTTTGGAATCTCACTGACACTTGTGCCCCTGGTGTAGGTGAGCAAAAGACTAATGTTTGTATTGTTCCTTTGTATTTTGTTTTTAGAGCATCCAAAATGCCATTAAATCCACAAAATACTCTGAAGTTCATTCACTGCTATGATGCATGTAAAACCCGTGGCCAATTGGCTTAAAAATGTGCTAAATGACTAGATGGTGAAAACACAGAAAGGCTGGAGGAACTAAGCAGGTCTTGCAGCATCCACAGGAGGTAAAGATACTTAGCCGATGTTTCTGGCTAGAGCCCCTCCTGAAGGTATAAGCAAAAAACAGACAGGTGGCTGAATAAAAAAGGCTGGGAAGGAAGAAAGAAGGGGGGGGTTGGGGTGAGGGAGGAACACAGACTGACAGACAAAAGGTGATAATTCAACATGGATAGGAGGGCAGGAGAAAAGATGAGAATTGATCGGGAGAGGGGGTTGGTCTGTGAATGGAGAACTCGAGGGAAGGAGATGTGGAAGAGAGAGAGAGAGACTGAGCTAGAGGGAAGGAGAAATAGGGATAGGAAAAGGGGAAAGATGGGGGAGAGGGCTAATGGAGACCAGAGAAGTCAATGTTAACACCAACTAGTTGGAGGATGCCCAGACGGAATACAAGGTGCTGTTCCTCCAGTTTGTGGGTGGTCTCAGTCTGGCTGTACACGAGACCGTGGGCAGACATGTCAGCAAGGGAATGGGGCAGGGCATTAAAATGGATGGCTACTTGGAGATCCACGCTATTGTAGCTGGCAGAGCTGAGGCACTGAATGAAGTGATCTCCTGTTCTCCATCCAGTCTCCAATGTAGCCAATTGTTCAACTGGAGACAGCAGAGAAATGAGAAAGTCTGCAGGCGCTGTGGTTGCAATAAAAGCCCACAGACATGCCGGTGGAACTCCTCCGCTCTCGCAGTACCCATAGGAGATAAAGATATATACTGTAACTGTTGGATCAATCATTGCCAACACTGTTCATTCTAAACACGTACCAGACGCACAAGGATTTTCTCCATGGAGGTGCGATCTTTCACCGTCATCACATCTCACCACACCCTGTCCTAAGTTTTAGCCTGAAAACTTAAAAAGCTGTGAATGCTGGGAATTTGAAAACTTGGTCTGCACCATTTTCAGCATCTCAAACCCCTCCCCATCCTGGGCTGCAGTTGTCGATTCTTCATGTCCCAAAGTGAAATTTCAATCTCTTGTTTCCCTAATGAATTATTCATTGCTTGGAAGGTAATGTATCTTCCAGTGGAGCTCTCCGGATAATGAATCTGCACACAGTGCATAATCAGGCAAGGAGTGACGTACAAAAGGCAAAGCGATGTAGATCTACGAGGCTTTAGTTCTGAAATAGTAAAGACCCTGCTCAGTTGAATGTATCGGCATCAATCACCTGAGTAACCATTTCCTCAATGGAAAGGCTAGGATACTGTCAGTTGACAGAAGTGATCCACAGTTAAATCATAATTACTTCAGACACAGACTAGCAATGGGATAAGCCCCTTGGTCACTGTCATAATGCAGTTTACCAGCTTTGCTTTCTTAACTCAAAATTCAAGATTCCTTTATTGTCATGTAATAGATGCAATATTACATGAAATTGACTTTATTCTGCTGTATTCACCATCAGCAGAAATTGCCTGGTGTCCCTTAGAGGAAGAGAAATAAAAGAGAGACCCCCCCCCCCCCAAAAGAGTCTCTGTGTCCATGGATTCACCTCCAGTGCTCCCACAGGCACACAGACTTCAATCCAACCATCGGCAGCCTGAGCTCCAAATCCAATGGTCAGGAAGCCTTCAGCATCCTTGGCTTCCTCTTGCATCCTGGTTCTGATACCTGGTACCCCCTTCAGCCAGTCTCCAGCAGCCCACACCCTGGGTGAGTTCCTCACCTCGAGTTGCCAACAGGCCACTGCCTGTGTGTTCTTTAGCCTGTCACACTCGCCTTTATTTGTGGGGGGGTGGGGGGGGCGCTGAGTCCATAGGTTGGGACATCATGAGACAGCCACACAAAATATTCTGTGTGCAGCTGCAGATGTAGTGGGCGGGTGGACCCCACGGGGTGAGCGCTGAGACTTCGTTCTCCACGGGTCTGGACCAGTGGCAGCACCACCATATTTTTTTGTAAAGGCCACAGACGAAATTCACCAGGATGTTGCCAGGTCTGAGTTGTTGGGAGAGACCAGAAAGGCTGGGACTTTCTTCCCTAATGTGTAGAAGGTTGAGGGGTGACCCTGAAAGAGGTTACCCAAAATCTTCAGGGCTAGAGTAAATGCTCAGTTTTTTGCCCAGGTTCAAGTTCAAATTTATTGTCCCAAGATACACTGATAGATGTTGTTTTGTAGGGAGACCAGCTAGATATCTCATACATTTTCCCAGGGTAGAACTGAAGGCAAAGGTTTAAGATAACAGGGGAGGTATTTAAGAAGGATCTAAGGGGAAACTTGTTCACTCAGAGGGTGGACTGTATCTGGAGTGAGCTTCCGGAGGGAATTGGAATTAGAAATAGAAGAGGGCATAATTTTGAAATTCAAAAGACACTTGGATAGATACATAGATGGGAAAGACTTTGAAGGGTATGGAGCAAATGCAGGAAAATGGAACTAGTTCACAATGGGAAGATTTGGGCTGAAGGGCCTGTTCTGTGCTGTGTGACTCCATTTTTCATTGCACTGGTGTTATACAGTTAACGGCACGGTAAGCGTGGTAGTTAACACAACTCTGTTATAGCGCCAGTAACCGAAGTTCGAATATCTTGCTGTCTGTAAGGAGTTTGTACGTTCTCCTTGTGTCTGCGTGCGTTTTCCCCTAGGAGCTCCGGTTTCCTCCCACCCTCCAAAATGTACTGGGGTCAATTGTGTGTAATTGGGCAGGATGGGCTCATGGGCCGAAAGGGCCAGTTATTGTGATAAATTAAAAATATTTCATTAACTGAGAATAATTGGGTGCTATATAATTTTGTTTTGCTTTGGGGCCATTGTAATTTGATTATTGAGAACTGCCAGAGTGAAGAGGATTAAGGTGCCATCCAAAGATTTGGTTCTCCAACAGTGCAGTACTCCCTCACTGCTGCTTCTGCCCACATGCTTTGTGTCCACTTTCAGTTGCACATATTAAGCCACACCACAAACTTGCTTCCAAAATGTACTTTATTTAGAGTTGAAAAACACTGAGCAAAATCAGATCAACCATCCAGCTCAAAGTGTTTACAAAGCCATCCACATCAATGCTTGCTTCAGAGGTTGTGGAGGAAGTATTTGACAGCCCTGCTCTTTGTTGGTTAGTTCTTGGCTTGGTTACCAGGTTTTCTTGACAACATTACTAGTTGCAAGAACTCTGGAATGTAAACACAGAACAGGATCAATTATGAGTAGAGTCCTCATTCTGTCAACTGTCTACAGGAGCTCTATCAAGAGCGCCAACATTTGATGCAGTTGCTGAGGAGCATTGGATCAGGGGCATTGGATCAGGGGTACAGGAACATAAAAGTGGCAGAGAGAATCACTGGGATCTTCCCCCCAGTAAGTGTTAATTCTACCTCACCCGAAGGAAAAAGAATCTCAGGGCTGTATGTAATGACAATAAATCTGAACTCTGAAATTTAAAAGATTGATGTCCAAACCATGAGGCTAAAACTATCCAGGAGAATTATGACATTTTGTTCTTCATCAGGGGGAGATCTATGTTAAGTGAGGGCCATGGATGCAAGTGGGGAACATTCCATTGAAATTTTGCCACCCACAATGATGTAGAAGTCCCCCAGCAATGCACAGAACTGTCCGACGCCGGAAGAGACAAAGGAAGGCAGAAAAACGGATCGAGGTGGGAAACAACTTCAAGAATAACAAGTATGAAACTCACCCTGAAATTCAATTTTTCCATCCCCATCGCTGTCCACCACAGAGACCATGGACTGAGTCTCGCTATCACTCAGCAGTCTGGCATCAGGGGAGAAGTATTTGAGAAAAGACCTGAGCAGGAAACATGATTATCAGAACAGTCAGGTCCCAATGAACAATAAGGAACTTATATTCATACAGCAGGACATCTCTTGACTTGACCGGGGTCCTTGCAGAGATCTCGGATCGGATCCATAATCGGGGATTCACCAGGACAGGTGGGCTTGAGTTGTGGAGAGAGGATATGTCCCCCGCAGTGGGGGAGGCTGAGTGGGGATCTTATAAAATCATGAGGGGAACAGGTAAAACAAATGCTCACAGTCTGTTTCCCAGGGTAGATGATTCTAGTGCGAGAGGCTCAAGGTGAGAGTGGGGAGATTTAAAAGGGACATGAGAGGCAACTTTGTCACTCATAGGGTAGTCTGTATCTGGAACGAGCTGCCAGAGGAAGTGGTGGAGACAGGGATAGGAAAGATATAGAGCAGCCATTCTCAGCCTTTATTCAGCCATGGACCCCCCCACCACCCTCCCCATGACTCTGCTTTAAAGTTTACGGACTCCCTTGTGAGGCGGTCATGTTTTGGTTACATGAGGTGAAAAGAAAATAAGGCTTTTACTTCACACTCTTGACACTGTCACTACAGATCAGTGGGCAGATGATGAAGACCAGGACTGACCAATTCACAGGGAGGAACTGTCAAATCATTTCTCTTTCCACAGATGCTACCTGTCCTGCTGATTATTGTCAACAGTTCTACCCTACTTGGAGTATGTGAGCAGTTTTGGATACCTCATTTAAGAAAGGATGTGCTGATGTTGGGGACAGTTCAAAGGAGGTTCACAAGGATGATTCCGGGAATGAAAGGGTTATCACATGAGGAACGTTTTTGTTCTTGGCCTGTATTTGTTGGAATTTAGGAGAATGGAGGTGGGGGGGGGGGAATGATCTCATTGAAACATTTCAAACATTGAAAGGCATGGACAGAGTAGATGTAGAAATGTTGTTTCCCATGGTGGGAGAGTCTAAGACAAGAGGGCACAACTTCAGGATTGAAGGGTGACAACTTAAAATAGAGATGTAGATGAATTTCTGTAGCCAGAGGGTGGTAAATCTGTGGTATTTGTTGTCACAGACAGTTGTGGAGGCCAGGTCATTGTGGGTATTTAAGGCAGAGATGGATAGGTTCTTGATTAGGCTGGGCAATGGGGCTGACTGGGAAAATGGAACAGCTCAAGATTGAGTGGCGGGGCAGACTCAATGGGCTGAATAGCCTATTTCTGCTCCAATGTCTTATGATTTTATGTTTCAGATGGTTTGTATTCACAGTATTTTGGGTTTGTACCAAGATCCAAATCTCAACCCTTTCTTACTTTAAAAAAAAATTAAGTTTTTTTATTTTTCACACTATGAACCATATCAATCAAAATACATACAGACATTTCCCTCTTAAATCTACACAGTGGCATTTTCTCTCCTTTTCCCCCCCCCCCCACTACCTTCCCACCCCCCTCCCCACCCATTAAACATTCAACATATACAATGCATTAAACCCATTAAACAATGTCATCACACAATGAAAATAAACAAGAAAATTGTGTCATCTACTTTTTCACACTGGGTCAGTTCATTTCGTCGTCTTCTCATTCTATCATTTTAGGGGGTGGAGGTCTGCGGTCGGCCCTCTCTGTTGTGTTCCATGTACGGCTCCCAAATTTGTTCGAATACTGTGACTTTATTTTTTAAATTATATGTTATTTTTTCCAATGGAATACATTTATTCATTTCCATGTACCATTGCTGTATTCTCAGGCTCTCTTCCATTTTTCAAGTTGACATTATACATTTTTTTGCTACAGCTAAGGCTATCATAATAAATCTTTTTTGCGCTTCATCCAGTTTGAGGCCTCATTCTTTACTTCTTGTATTACTTAGAAGAAAGATCTCTGGATTTTTTGGTATGTTGCTTTTTGTGATTTTACTTAATACCTGATTGAGATCTTCCCAAAACTTTTCCACTTTCTCACATGCCCAAATTGCATGTACTGTTGTTCCCGTTTCCTTCTTACATCGAAAACATCTATCTGATACTGTTGGGTCCCATTTATTTAACTTTTGGGGCGTGATATATAGCCTGTGTAACCAATTATATTGTATCATGCGTAACCTCGTGCTTATTGTATTTCTCATAGTCCCGGAGCATAACTTTTCCCATATTTCATTTTTTATCTTTATGTTTAAATCTTTTTCCCACTTTTGTTTGGGTTTATAGCTTATTTCATCATTTTCCTTCTCTTGCAGCTTGATGTACATGTTTGTTATAAATCTTTTAATTATCATTGTGTCTGTAATCACATATTCAAAGCTGCTTCCTTCTGGTAACCTCAGCCTGCTTCCCAATTTGTCCTTTAAGTAGGTTTTCAGTTGATGATATGCAAACATTGTACCGTGAGTTATTCCATATTTGTACTTCATTTGTTCAAATGTTAATAAATTATTTCCCAAAAAACAATTTTCTATTCTTTTGATCCCTTTTCTCTCCCATTCTCTAAAGGAAAGGTTATCTATTGTGAAAGGGATTAGTTGATTTTACGTCAATAATAATTTGGTAGTTGGTCATTTGTTTTTTTCCTTTCAACGTGAATCTTCTTCCAAATGTTGAGTAAATGGTGCAGTTCTGGTGAACGAATATATTGCACCAGTTTTTCATCCCACTTATAAAGTATATGTTCTGGTACCTTCTCCCCTATTTTATCTAGCTCTATCTTGGTCCAATCTGGTTTTTCCCTTGTTTGATAAAAAACTGATAGGTATCTTAATTGTGCTGCTCTATAATAATTCTTAAAGTTTGGTAGCTGAACCCTTTCTTACTTGAGCTCGTTTTTTTCAATGAAGCCGTTGCCATCCTGGTCCATAATTGCAAAGATTTCCTTCACCTTGTCAGCAGATTTACTAGAGAGACCACTTGTTTCAAAGAAACTTTTGAAGCTGAATGACTCTGAGGGTGGAATGGAAAGATAATTATGAAAACAATAAAAGGAGTGGTAAATTGCTCCCAAGCCCCGAATTCACACAGCTTCAAAACAATCTGTCCCTTTGCTGTTGACAACCCATTCCGTCCGCATTATGAAACAACACTTTTCTTGTACATGTGGCATCTGTGATTATTTATCAGTTCATTCATATTTTGGAAGGAGCTAAAGAAGGCGGTGGATACAGCTCAAAACGTTCCTCCCCTCCACGCACTCCATCTACATCTCCCACTGGCCGGGAAAGGTAGCTGCTACACTGAAGGACATACTCTCTTCTTCCTCCCACTGGGGAGAAGGCTCGAGAGTGTGAAGTCATGCACCATCAGACTTAAAGACAGGTTCTTCCCCACAGCCATCAGGCTCCTGAGTGAACCCCCACAACAATGCTCTCGTGCTGCCCTTGCTTGGTGCTAACGGATCTTCCTTTTCATTGTAATCCCGCACTCCAAAGAAAAAGAAAGATGCAGGGAGCTCATATACCTTGATGAAGGGCTCAAGCCTGAAATGTTGGTTCTGTATCTTTATGTCTGTTACATAAAGTATACGCTGAGTTTCTCCAGCGTTGTTTTTACAGCATTACCCTCTGCACCTGGACGTACTTAGTCCTCTCCTCCAGATGAATGTCATCACTACATCGAGGGGAATGAAACACGAGAGCCTGCAGGAGCTGCAATTGTAATTAAAACGCAAAAATACTGGTGGATCTCAGCCGGTCATGCAGTGTCCAAAGGAGGTAGAGATATTGATACCTTGAAGTAGGGCTCAGGCCTAAAACGTTGGTTACATGTGTACCTTTACCTCCTGTGGATGCTGCGACCCAGCTGAGTTCCTTCAGCGTTCCTATGTTTTCCTCACTACTCCTGCCCACGTTTCCTTCCTCCCCTTCTGTGAAATTTCATTCATTACTGGTTCCAGACAAGAATTATTTGTCACATGTTTACTTCCAAATGTTTTGTGCTCAATATTTTTACAGGTTAAATCAAAGAGAATACATATTTTACCTTTGCATTGTTCAATTGCCTTGGCAATGTCCTCAGCTCCCAGAATTTCCGTTATTTTCATGGTAAATATATCCAACAAAAAAAAAAGTTAAACCTGTAAATAGACATTTGTGGAAATTGTACTTTTACATTATTTTTCAGACATGTTGGCTTCATGAAACTTGATTTGACCAAGAACACCAGTGTCTGGACATTTCAGTGAACTAACACCTTTTGGTTAGATTTTATTGCCCTTCTCTAATTACCCCTTTGACCACATCTTGTGAGGCATTGGTGGGTCCGGGGTTATGGGCAGGCCATTCTGGGGATGGGTGCCTGCTCTGGAGGACATTTGTAACCCAGATGAACTTTTACTACAAGCGCTTGGTCATTTATTTTTTTAAATATTTTTTTTATTTTTCACACTGTGAACCATATCAACCAAAATATAGAAACATAGAAGTTAGGAGCAGGAGTAGGTCATTCGACCCTTCGAGCCTGCTCCGCCATTCAACGAGATCATGGCTGATCTTAAAGTTCAGTACCCCGTCCCCGCCTTCTCTCCGTAACCTTTAATACCCTTATACTGAAGAAATAGATCTAATTCCCTCTTAAATATATTTAATGAACCTGCCTCTACTGCCCTCTGTGGCAATGAATTCCACACATTCACCACCCTTTGGGTCAAGAAATTCCTCCTCATCTCAGTCCTAAATGGTTTGCCTATTATCCTCAAACCATGGCCCCGGGTTCTGGATTTTCCCATCCTTGGGAACATCCCATCTGCACCCATTCTGTCCAGTCCTGCCAGAATTTTATAGGTCTCTATGAGATCCCCTCTCAATCTTCTAAACTCCAGCGAGTACAATTCCAATTTGCGCAATCTTTCCTCCTAAGTCATTCCTGCCATTGCAGGTATCAGCCTGGTGAATCGCCTCTGCACTCCCTCCATTGCAAGAACATCCTTCCTTCGATAAGGTGACCAAAACTGCACACAATACTCCAGGTGGGGTCTCACCAAGGCCCTGTACAGCTGCAGTAAGGTATCCTTGTTCCTAGACTCCAACCCTCTTGATATGAAGGCCAACATCCCATTTGCCTTTTTAACCGCCTGCTGTACCTGCATGCTCGCCTTCAGAGACTGGTGTACAAGTACCCCTAGGTCTCTCTGCACTTCCCCATCTCTTAATCTATTGCCATTCAAATAGTAATCTGCCCTCCGGTTTGTATTACCAAAGTGGATAACCTCACATTGATCCACATTGTAGTGCATTTGCCATGTATCTGCCCAGTCCCTCAATTTATCCAAATCACACTGGAGCTTCCTGACCCCCTCTTCCGTGCACACAACCCCTCCTCGCTTAGTGTCATCTGCAAATTTGGAGATATTACATCTAATCCCCTCATCCAGATCATTAATGTAAATTTTGAACAGCTGGGGTCCCAGTACAGATCCCTGTGGCACCCCACTGGGCACCAGTTTCTCATTAAATTTACACAGTGGTCTTTTCTCCCTTTTTTTTCTCCTTTCCTTCCCTCCTCTCTACCCACCCCCCTCCAAAACCCATAAATATTCAACATATACAATACAATAAAACCATAAAACAATATCTTCACACAAAGGAAAATAAACAAGAAAAATGCGTCATCTATTTATTACACTCTGAATCTAGTCCTTTTGTCTTCTTATCATTTTCATTCTCATTTTAGGGGATGGAGGTCATAGGAAAGTTCTCTCTGTTGTGTTCCATGTACGGTTCCCAAATTTGTTCAAACATTGTGACTTTATTTTTTTAATTATATGTTATTTTTTCCAATGGAATACATTTATTTATTTCCATGGACTGTTGCTGTACTCTCAGGCTCTCTTCCATTTTCCAAGTTGACATTATACATTTTTTTTGCTATCATAATTAAGGTGAGAAGGGAAAGATGTAAAAGAGACCTGAGGGGCACTTTCTTCATACAGAGGGTGTGGGGTGGTGGGTGTGTGGACCAAGCTGCCAGAGAAAATGGTCAAGATGGATACAATTGTAACAAGATGCATTTAGACTGGTCCATGAATAGGATAGAACAGCTATTCTTAACAGAGGCCATATCAACCCCCCCCCCCCCACTGGGGGCCCCAGCACATTCAAGGGGGGGGGGTCATGTTATGAAATCATAAACTATTTTTATGTGTTTTATGCAGTCGGTAGGAGAGAAAGTATGGAGAAAAACAACTAAACGACTGTTTCACAGGGAAGGGGACCCATAAACTTTGAGCAGAGTCCTGGTTGGGGGGGGGGGGGGGTGAGTGGGGTGTCATAGTCATATTGTGAATGGCTGGGATAGAGGGTTATGGGACTAGCTGGGTCAGCGTAGGACAAGATGGGCTGAAGGTCCTGCTTATTAGCTGCCTGACTCCAGGTGGTCATTGGTTGGATTTCAATTTCCTGCAGCACCCGTGATGGGATTTGAACTTGTGTCTGTGATGTGTCCATGCGGGGCTTTGGATTATCAATCAGGTAACTGGAAGACCACACCAGCACCATCCAGCATAAGGGGGCACACACCTGGGAGAGAGAGGAATTCCCAAGCGGAATCCCTGTGAGTTCTATAAAACATCCCTTAAGATATCCTTCCACATTTGAATCACATGCAGATTTCAAATCGCCTCACAGAATGACATTTAATTTAATTAATAGATGCAGTACAGGAACCAGATCTATTGGCCCATGATCCCTGTACTGCCCAAATAGCCCAGTTAACCGACTAACCTTGCACGTCTTTGCAACGTGGGAGGAAACCGGAGCACCCAGAGAAAACCCATGCATACCCCTTACAGTCAGACATGCTAGAGATAAAATTGACTGACGGAACAAAGAGGGTCCAGGGAAGAGAGCAAATCCCCACGATCTCCACCTGTGGTCCTCAGGAGTGGGATGGGTAGGGAAGGGTGGGGAACAAGCAGCCAGGGAGGACACACAGAAATGCTGGAGGAACTCGTCAGGTCTTGCAGAGACCATGAGGGGAACTATTTTGGGCCTGAGCAACAGGGTATGAGCCACAAGCAGGAAGACACCTGAATAAAGACTGGGGACTGGGTCCGGACTTGAACCCTCCCTTTTGGACTGTGCCAGTCCACAATTAGGAGCAGTGGTTGAGGGCGGGGGGAGTGGCAGTAGTGAGTGGGGTGTTTTTGGTGGGAGCCCAAGGGGTCCCACAAGCCAATGGTTTGAGTGGGCCCGGGGATGTTGTGTTGCTCACCCGGAAACCATGAAGTGCCAGGTTTTGGAGCTGCTGCTCAGTTACCAGGTCTGTCAGGGGCAGTGGGATGTTCTGACCATTGAGTCCAAGGCTGGAACCTGGTCCCCCAGAGCGATGATGTCATCCTGCACACTCCAGAGCTAGAGCATGGATCCCAGTGTCACTCACCTCGTGGTCTTCTTCCTTATCCGAATAAGAGCAGGTGCAAAGTGTGGAGGTGGACGTTTTCCAATGGGTGTCTGTGCCTTTAAATACCCTCCACCTGCATGCCATTGGCTGAGCTGTGGGTCACGGCTCATTTACCAAGGTGGAGTCTCAGTAAGGGAGGTGCAGGGTCACATGACGTGGAGATGGGTCACAGCAGGGCTGTGTTCCCATCATGGTACCTAAGAACACTCCATTGGGGTTTTGTGTGTGTGTATCTTAGTGAGCCTGTGTGTGAGCATTTGTGTGTGTGTGTGTGAGAGAGAGAGAGAGAGATTGTGTAAGCAATCAGTGTTCCAATAGATATGGAACAACGCCAAGTGATGGGTTCCCAGCCATTCACCTTGACCCACTTTGCAGGTGCAGTGACCTTTACAGTCCTTCTACTGAATCAATACGTTCAAATCTAGTCCCGGTAATCTCAGCTGACGTCTCAGTGCAGGAGGCTGCACTACTGGCAGTTCAGATTCTGAAACGGAGGTCCTGTCCGTCTCCTCAGCTGAATAGAAGGCTGTATTGTGAAGAAGAATGGGGTTGTGTGGGTGGGGGAAATTGTCCAGATCTCCTGTGGCCAGGACTGACTCTTCAATCTGTGCTGCTGAAGCACGTGATCTAGCGATTGCTCTTGGTGGGATCTTGCTGCGTGTGAATGGGATGTTGCGTTTTCCATTGGCTCCGAGTTTTGGGCATTAGGGACGTAGCTATAGAAATGCAGGTATTGTTTGTGGGATTCTCCACAAGCATAAGTGATGCTGAGAATTTGTAGCAAGTTTGATGTTCAGCAGGAACCAACAGGAGTTATCCCAACATTTGGTATCAAGCACAGTTTGGAGACTCACTTAGATAATCCAGCCACAACCCGAGGGGGACTTCAGTAACACAGTGATAATCCAATAATGTTTTTGAACAGCTGTAACTCAGTGGAACCCCAAGTTAATGCAAGCCCATTTAACGTGAACCGGACATAATGTGATCAGCCAGTGGACCCTTTTTTTTCCTTTTTCCGGAATTGAAATTGTTATCAGATCAAAGTGGAACGCACTGTTAGAAGACAGTAATCTTTTTCCATGAAAGGTAAGCTTCACGCACTTGATGCGATCAAGAATAAAAGTCAAAACCCAGGTTGCACGAGACCTCGGTGTTCCTGAATCAACACTTCGTGGTTGGAAATCTTAGGAAGATAAGTTACACGTGTTGCTTTGGAAAGTCAAGAGGCGGGACTGAAGGCCAAACACACGAAGACAGCCAAAAACGCCAGCCTCGATGACTCCCTATACGAGTGGTTCGTTCAAGTGCACTCAGAGGCCTTCCAATTTCCGGGCCTATTCTCAAAGCTCAAGCCGAGACGCTGATCATTGGAGAAAGCTCACAGTTCAGAGCTAGCAATAGATGGCTAGACCGGTTTAAACACCATCACGGGATTTCTCAAGTGTTAGTGTCTGGAGAAATTCACTCAGTCAACGGTGAATACCTGGCAGAACTAAAAACTCTCTTAGAAAAAGGTGGCTACATCGAAGAAGAAGTGACAACTGTCCCGCCCACCCACCAACTGCCAACCTAGTAAGGCACGATGGAAAGATCCGAGTTTCTTACCTCCCAAAGAACATGACATCTAAGATCCAGTCCCTACCTACAAGGCTAAAACTCGATGCTTTTTGAACCTTCTAATGTGCTCTGGTCACAGTCATCATTATTACCCAATTACAACGACGCTTTGAATCACGTGGTTCCGTCTGCCTGCGCCATCAGCAAGCGCTGTTGTTTTCGTTGCTGCTGGTGTTTTTATAGTCATTGCTTTTGTCAAATTTTCTGGTGTTTTAGCTACAATATTGTGGTCGTTAGTATTTGTGAACCTATTTACAAGTAACATTAGTATAAACAGCATTACTAAAGATTCTTGATGGTCAGGAACAGGAGGAGGCCCAATGGGGGGGGGGGGGGAGGGGGTGGGGGTGATGCCATGAATAACTACACTGGGTGACAGCAACCCTAGAGTTCCTGCTGCTTTGCAAGGTCTTACTGCCTGGACCTGAGGCCAATGGCTCCGAAGAGGTAGTTTTTAAAAAATTTGCAGTACAGCATCTGTGCCCAGATGGCACGCAGCGTACCATGAGGGAAGCAGTGGAGCGGAGCAGGGCCCCAGAAATGGGGAGAATACCCCCTCCCCCCACCCCCCCGATGAGAAGAAGAAACCTGGGAGACCACCCCACCAGTGATGGGCTCAGCAGGACTGCTGGAGACTGGTTCATGGAAACCAGGTATTAGAACCAGGATTCCAGGGGGTGCTGAGTGCAAGGTTCCTGAAGGGCCTCAGGCACTGGAGGTTTCCTGATCGTGTGAGAGGTTCGGATCTGAAGTTCGAGTGGCCGATGGATTGAACAGGGGTTTGTGCGGCTGCAGAGACAGCAGGAGTGCTGGCGGCGAATCCACGGACACTCAATGACTCTGGGGGGACTCTCTGTTGCTTCTCTTTCTCCTATTGTTAGGGGCACTGGGCAATGCTCAAAGAGTCCCTTACAGCAGATAAAAGTTGAAGTATATCACGTGTACTACATTTATATGTATTATTACGTGGCAAGAAAAGGAACCTTTGACCCTTTAACGAAATGAGTCTTAGAACAGTAGTAGCTCAGAGATAACCAGGTGATGATCAAGTGATAGCTTTGGACAGGGGTAGGCCAGTGATAATCACTGATACTGTTAAATATTGGGAACTCTGTACTTGCACCAGCTTGATTCATGGACTGATCTTAACATTTGACATGAGTTTATTGTCATTTAATGTACAGATGCACTGAAATTCCTACTTGCTACAGCTACATCAGAAAAAAAGTTGTTACTTACAAACACCAGGAGATAAATAAATATTCATAGATGCAGTTAGTACAATAAGACAAGGTGACATTTCAAGTGTGCAGACAGGTCGTTTGGTTGTGGTGGTGTATTGTATGGTTAAGGTTAGGGGAGTACAGGGAGGTTCAAGATACTGAGAGGTCGGGCAAAATCTGTTCTGGAGACTGAGGTGCTGGTCTACAGGCGTCTGTACCTTCTGCCTGAAGGGAGCAGTGAGAAAAGACTGTGACCAGGGTGATGGGGGTACTTTATGATGCTGGCTGCCGTTTTGAGGCAGCGTCTCACCCAGATGTCCGCAATGGATGGACCTGGCTGTGTTATGTACAGCAGAGAGGAGAATGGGGATCATAGTGTGGTCTCAACATTAACAAGGCCTTTGATTGGATGACTATAATATCAGCCATAATTGGTTAAGTGGTTAGAGCAATGCTGTTACAGCTCCAGCGATCGGGACCAGGGTTCGAATCCTGCGCTGTAAGGAGTTTGTACATTCTCCCTGTGTCTGCGTGGGTTTCCTCCAGGTGCTCTGGTTTCTTCCCACCCTTCAAAAATGTACCGGGGGGGTTGTAGGTCAATTGGGTGTAGATGGTGGCATGGTTTCCGTGGGGCAAAAGGGTTTATTACCATGCTGTATGTCTAAATTTTAAAAAAATTAGCTTTGCCTGGCCCGCCTTACATTATGAGAAAGGGAAGCAAAAGAGAATCCTTTTAGAGACACTGTGTCCATGGATTTGCCTCCAGTTCTCCCACAGCCTCTGCAGGTTCACTGAGATTAACATGGTGGAAAATATGCTCCGTCCAGAAAACAGAAAGTAGAATTAAATGGATCTCTTTCAGATTGACGGAGTGTAGCTAGTAGTGTCACAGGGATTGGTCCTCAACCCCAGCTACTCACTGCCTATGTTGGGACTAGGGGCAACAAGGCGACCACAGGCAGTGAAAAAGGGATTTGGCACACATTCCCTCTCGGGTCTGGGTAAGGTGAGCAGGAGTTGGAATGTCATGTAACTATTAATCAAGGTGTTGGTGAGACCGCACTTAGAGTTCTGCGTACGTCCTGGTCGCCCAGCTGTGGGAAGGATATCATTAAACTAGAAAGGATGCAATATCGATTCATAAGAATGTTACAGGGAATAGAGGGCTTGAGTTGTAAAGAGGGGCTGGATTACCTAGGACACTCGGTGACTCTGAAGGGACTCTTTTGCTTCTCTTTCTCTCGTACGGTAAGGAGCACCAGGTGATACAAAGGGCGATCAAAACAGAAATACTGGAGGATCCCAGTCAGTTTCGCTTCTTCACTCAGAGAGTGGTGGCCGAGTGGAACAACCTTCTGGAAGGGATGGTTGCAGCTGGGTCAGTTTTGTCATTTAAGAGGAGGTTGGATGAGTACATGGATGTGAGGGGGTAGGAGGGTTATGGGCAGGGAGCAGGTAGGTGGAACGAGGGGAGTTCACTTAAATCGGAGCCGACTAGAAGGGCTGATATGACCTGTTTCTGTACTGTGATTGTTATGTGGTTATACGGTCCCCAGGACTAATACTAATGGCAATCCTCAGGGCAGGCAAAGTTAAAGTATATCATGTATGTTACATTTTTAACATATTATTATGTGACAATAGAGGGAACCTTATGTACTTTTTCCCCTGAAGCGTAGGAGGCTGTGGGTGACTTTATGGAGGGGCCATAGGTAATGTGAATTGTCACGATCTATTCACCAAGGAATGAGAGTCTCAAACTGATGGGAATAGGTTTAAGGTGAGAGGGGGAAAGAGTTAGAAGGTAGTTTTTCACACAGAGGGTGGTGGGTGCGTGGAACGAGCTGCAAGAGGAAGTGGTCGAGGTGGGGACGCTCGACAGTGGGATAAGTACATGGATAGGAAAGGTTTAGACAGATATGGGCCAAGGCGGAGGGGCTCAGGTGGACAACTTGGCAAGCTCGTTGACTCTATGACAGTTTCATTTTTAAAAAATGGTAACATTGTGAAGAATTATGGGAAGGGATATCTGATGGGGTGGGCAGGCCAACAAAGAGTTAACGCTTTAGTAACTTAAGCAGCTGCAGAAAATAGCATGGCTAGAATGGGATGGAAGAATGAAGCAAGAGATATGGTGTTTTCAACTCTGCTGTTTGTTCTATTACAGCACGGGTCAACTTTAACAACAGCCCCTTTCGGCCCTCGAGCACGTTCCGCCCACTAACACCCAATTACCTACCACCTGGTACGTTTTGAACAGTGGGAAGAAACCAGAGCCCCCAGGGAAAACCCACACTGACACGAGGAGGAGGTACAAACTCCTTATAGACAGCGTGGGATTTGAACGCCGGTCACTGTCACTGTATCAGCGTTGCGCTACTGCTACGCTAATCGTGCCACACTGCTTTTGCCAAGAGTACAGTGCAGAAGTGAGGAGGGGGAGAGTATGTCTATGGAAGGACAGAGAGTGGGTGAGAGGGTAACACGATGAGGTGGGAGAAGGTGAGAATGTTTGATGGGAACAATACAAATGCAGAACCCGATTTAAGTGGTGGGAAACCAGCAGTGTTTTTGTGTGGGGAGATCTGGGTGTGCTGGTCTGTGGTATGCAGAGAGTAAACATGCTGGCACTGTGAGCAATTAGGGAGGAACAAGGACATTTGAATTGGAAGAAATTCACAGGACGTTGATGAGGCTTTTCCTGGAACCTTGGACTCACACACTAAATGCTGGAATCTTGAGTAAAAAAATCAAACTGACATTGGAACTCAGTGGGTCAGGCAGCATCGTGGAGGGAAGTGGGAAGTCGACGTTTCAGGTTGAAATCCTGGTTCAGATCTGAGGGCAATTCCATTCCCGCTGTGAATGAATCCCCAAATAGTAAAATGACGCTGCCTTTGCTCCAGATCCAACTCGTTAGTTCTTTTCTGTAACTCTGCACTTTTGTTCTGTTTTGTACTATGTATGGGATGTCTGTAAGGAGTTTGTATGTTCTCCCCGTGACCATGTGGTCTTCCTCACATGTTCTAATGATGTATGGGGTCAGTAGATTGATTGGCCACATGGGTGTAATTGGGTGGCACAGGTTCATGGCCGGATGGGCCTGTTACTTTGGTGTGCCTCGAAATTACATTTGATCCCCGCATTTTCAATTCATGTGAAAATAAACTTGAATTTAGATATCCCGGATTGATTCCTGGGATAAGGAGTGTGTTCTAAGAAGATAATCTGAGCAGGAGGAAATTGAGGGATCTTGGGATCAGGCAGGGGAGTAGAATTCTGATCGAGGATCACCTGGCAATTTACTGAGTCATAAAGCAGGCTGGTTAATCTACCCCTGCTCTTCCCTCTTGCACTAATGCAGGCTGGAGTGTGGAGGCTTAGAGTTGATCTCACCGAGAATTCAGAATTTATTGTCATGAACATGTGTCACGAAATGTGTTATTTGGCAGCAACGTTATTGTGCGTTACAGATGCAAAACTGCTACAAATTACATTTGGATTAATACAGACAGCAGCTCCATCAGTGGGCAACTTGGTTTTGTTTGTTGTTTAAAAGCATTTTGATGTTGGGTGACATAGTTGATGATGCCAAAAGCAAGACCTCATCTAAATGGGCATTAGTCAGATTTGTTGTCAAGTAGTTCTTGGTGTATTTCATTTTTGAGAACAGTTTCTCACACGTGTATGTTCTGCCAAACAGACTCGAACTTGGCACGACGCGAATTTGACTCCGACTCGACGTGATGCAAATTTAACGTGACTCTATGAGCCGCGAATTTGATTTTTTTGCACTACTTGTATCGGCAGGCCAGGTGCATGTGGCATTGGGTGTGGCTTTGGCATTGGGTTGCGGGCCATAGGCTTCCCAGCCCTGCTGTAATTACACCATTAAAAAAAATTGTTAGTTCATAATAAGAGAAAGTGAGGCAGTGTCTGTGGTTCATTGTCCATTCTCATGGCGGAGGGGAAGAAGATGTTTTTGGAAGATTCTGAGAGGGAATGACAGGGAAATGTTGAGTGACTCTATCCTGACAAACCATGACTCAGATACAGGACATGGGCTAGCACTCAGTGTTGCAAATTTTTGAAGCCTCGACCTTAGATTCAATTCTAATTTTAGACATGCAGCACTGTTACAGGCCCTTTTGGCCCACGAGCTCGATTACACCCAATTGATCTACAACCCCCAGTACATTTTGAACAGTGGGAGGAAACCAGAGCACCTAGAGGAAACCCACATAAACACAGGGAGAATGTACAAACTCCTTACAGACAGCGCGGGATTCGAACCAAGGTCGCTGGTGCTGTAACAGTGCGGTGCTAACCGCGCCACCCAAAGGAATGAAGCAGGTGAATAAAATTCGGAGAGCTCAACACCTATCCTCCGGGTCACTTACATTCATCTCGATTGGAATAGATCCCCTCCGACCACCCCCCAGGAGAGGAAGGACAAGGTGGGGGGCAGGCAGCGAAGCACAGGGGACCACATTATATCCTTGCACCTCTGTAACGCAGGTAGGATTGCCAGATATGAAGGAAAGTTTCATAATTTTTCCTTTGATTATAAGTAACTTTCTCCAGGGGAACAGAGCTCTGCATTTCTATGTTCCAACGCGCAATGCCCAGATGGGAGTCAGACTTCCAGGTAACCGCTATGCACCTTCTGGCCACCGCCAGAGTGATCAACACAGATTGGATTTGGAACTTAGATGGCTTCATCGGTAGCCTCTTGTTCATGATGTTTCCCAACAGGAATTACGCTGGGTCCTGTGGAAACTCTTTACTTTTAATGTTCTCTAGGACTTGTCCTAGCTCTACCCAAAAGGGCCTCACTCTGGAGCATGACCATCTGCTCTTATGGTCATCTGGATTTGGGGGCCTGGACTCCAAGGTTGACTACTGTCTGTGTGGCTGCAGTGGCTGCAGGAGGGCTGGAGCTAGTTCTGAAGGGTCTCCTTTTTTCTTCTCTTTCTCCTATTGTTAGGGGCACCGGGCA
The DNA here is from genome assembly GCF_036971445.1 of Narcine bancroftii. Taxonomy (NCBI): domain Eukaryota; kingdom Metazoa; phylum Chordata; class Chondrichthyes; order Torpediniformes; family Narcinidae; genus Narcine; species Narcine bancroftii. The sequence goes on from NC_091480.1 coordinate 7,079,779, forward strand.
GTACTCATGGTGACTCTTTGTCTGCCTTACGGCCGACCAAAGGGAGTGTATCATGTGTATCCCATTTGTTACATTATTATTACATTAGGAGCTTTGAACCTTGAACCTTGACTGTAACCAAGTCGAACACCAATGCTCTGGGCTTCCTGTACATAACCATTACAAGTCTCCTACATAGACATGTCTGTTCTTGCCCTCGTCTGTTGTCAAGGAAAGGCCATATAAAACACATCATATTCCACAAGGACATAAATCTAACACAATGAACACTGATTTTTGAATTTTAGGTACCCCCCACCCCTATTAGGTACCCATCCCTATCTGATCCCACTACTTCCACTTCTACCTACTCCTGTACCTAGTTGTTCTTCCTCTCAGCTATTTTCTCCCCCACTTGATGGTCTCTCCCTCACCTGTCTCTCCACCTCTGTCCTATCTCCTCTGGGCTCTCCCCCAGCTTATACCCCCCTGTACCTATCACCCTCTTTCCTCTGGTCTTGATACAGGGCCTGGCCTAAAACGTTGACCAACTATTTCTCCCCATAGATGCTGCCTGACCTGCTGTGTTCCCCCAGGAATTCTTCTCCTGCTGAAGGTTCTAGTCTAGTCTTTGTGGTCCTTCATCTCCTTGAGTGGGAGCCATATGCCTCCTGCTGGCTGACCTGCAATGGGGACACACGGCCATGGAGAGACACACACACAAAGAACTCAGTGGGCCATGCAGCATCCATAGAAGGCAAAAGATGGCCGATGTTCTTCATCATTAGGCTGAACCCCTTTAACAAGCTGTTAGATTCAGATTTCAGGTTTATTACCAGAGGACACACATCACCTACAACCCTGAGATTCTTTTCCCTGCGGGCGAGGCAGAATTATCACTTATTAGAAGAAAACTGTACACAATGTGCACGTGTAAACAAATAAACAAATATAAACAACTGACTGTGCAATACAAAGAGGAGGAAAAAAAAGTGCAAAGTAAGAGTCCTTAAATAAGTCCCTGATGGAGTTTGTTGTTGAGGCGTCTGATGGTGAAGGGGGAGCAGCTGTTCTTGAACCTGGTGGGTGCGAGTCTTGTGGCACCGACACCTCTTTCCTGATGGCAGCAGTGAGAACAGAGCATGTGCTGGGTGGTGTGGATCCTTCATGCTCTCCGATGGCAGTGTTCCCTGTAGATGCTCTCAATGGTGGGGATGGCTTTGCCTGTCATGTCCTGGGCTGTGTCCACTACCTTTTTCTGGGCTTTACACTCGGGGGTATTGGTGTCCCCATACCAGTCTGTGAAGCACCCAGACAACAGCAGAATCGGGAGTGTTCCTCAGGGATCAGAGGTGGAGAGGGCGAGCTAATTCTTGGGAGTCACTATCTCAGAGGATCTTATCTGGATCCAACACTCTAATGGCATCGTGAAGAAAACACATCAGTGCCTCTACTTTCTCAGGAGTTTGTGAAAGTTTGGGATGACATCAGAAATCTTGGGAAATTTCTATAGAGGTGTGGTGGAAAGTGTGCTGACTGGCTGCATCATGGTCTGGTATGCGGACACCAATACCCCTGAGCAGAAAGCCAGTCTCCAGCAGTCTGCAGCCTGGTGTGAATCCCACAACCTTGATCAGACCTACAAGATTTTTCTACCCTCATAAGTTCCTCCTGAGGCTCGAGGGATTAATTAGATTATCGTTATAGTCAACTCCAACTAAAGGGTCTGTTCCTGTGCAGAACTGACCTGTGTATCGTCAACCTACTTCTGCTCCCTCTTACCCACTGACCCACACCCAGCACGGTGAATGAGGTACCACAGGTCAGTCTTGGTCACGTTTGCTCAGTGTGCTTTGACAGTGATGGATTATTCCTGGGAGGTTGCAGGCAGCTCGAGTGGAAACACTGAGCTTTTGTCTTCCATTGTTTTGAAGATGAGCCTTGATAAAGCGTGGGATTCTGTACAAGTCGCCCTCATTCCCACCCTCATGTCACCTCAGTGACTATCACAGCACAGCAAGGGTCCGAGGAGCCTGTGCTTCCTTGCCCCATCTCCTCTCTCACACCCTGGCCAGCTTTAGTCCCCTTCCAACAGCTTAGCCAGTTCCTTAGGAATGTGCCCATTACATCTCTTTAATTGCTCTCACCGCCACTGAACCCAGGAACACCACTCACTGTTTAACCATGTTCCTTATCCCAGCCCTCTTGGTTGGTGGGTGAACAAGCAGAAGTGGGAGGGTCTCAGTGGGCCAGTCAGCATCCATGGAGAGAGATGTTTCAGAGGGGGATTAAATTACAAAGGGGAGAGAACATTTTCCTTAAACCCTGCGAACACAGAGTCTGTACCCAAGATGGTGGCTCCCATACAGACTCTGGGGAGCAGCAGACCAGTGAAGGGTACCAGAAATGGGGAGGACAATCCCCATGGAGAAGAAGAAGCGGGGAGATGACACTACAGTGTGGTGACTGCGGAAGCAGACCTGCGAGGGGCTCTGAGGCTGAGGAACCCACACAGGCTGTGAGCTGCTGGCGCACGTGAACCAGGTGTTGGAGCCATGGTTGGAGAAGGGGCTGAGGGCACGGAGGGGTCCTGGAGGGGCCTCGGGCGCGGAAGGCTTCCTCATCGTGTTGGAGGTTTGGATCTGGAGCTTGGGCGGCTGATGGTTTGATCAGGAGACTGTGTGACTGTAGAGGTTGCGGGAGCACTGGAGGCGAATCCACAGACATCCAGTGATTCTGAAGGACCTCTCTTTTGCTTCTCTTTCTCGTATTGTTAGGGGCACTGGGGAATCCTCACAGTGACTCTTTGTTTGCCTTACAGCAGATAAAAGTTGAAGTGTATCATGTGTATTACATTTATATGTATTATTGCGTGACATTAAAAGGAACCCTGAACCTTTGAAACATAAAGGAGGAGGGGGAATGGGGAGGAGCCAAGAGGTGTTAGAATAGTGGAGAAATGAAAATGTTTGAGTATGAGAGTTTATTGACATATACAAAAGTACAATGGACAGATGCATTGGCATTCCTACTTGCTGCAGCCACAGAAATGCAACATCTACAATAGTATAAATTAAACAGAGGTTGGCACCAGAGAGGCAGATTGGAATCCCGTGCTGTCTGTAAAGAGTTGGTATGTTCTCCCCGTGTCTACATGGATTTCCACGGGGCTCCAACTTCCTTGCTGGGAGTTCCAGGTCAATGGGTGTAATTGGGCAGTACAGGCTTGTGGGCTGAAGGGCCTGTTACTATGCTGTATGTTTAAATTAAAAATTTAAAGAATCACAATGTGCCATGAGATAGAAAAAGAGACCATAAATATAAAAGGGTCAATAAATAAATATTCATAGTTTCTGTTAGTGCAAAAACAAAATTATGTTTCAATAGGTCAGTAGTGTGGAGTTAGGGTAGCATGGGGAGGTTCAAGAACCTGGTGGTGGTTGGAAAATGGGATGTGGTGAAAGGCATTTGTATAGATGTATGGACTGGCCAGTCCAAACATACCTGACCTTCCTTGACCCCTCCCTTGGCTCCTCCTGGATTTCCCAGTAAAGGCTGGTGTGCCGGACTAGTCCCCTCTTGCTCCTGTACCTGGAACCTGGCCAAGTCGTGTATCAGTAATGCTCAGGTTTTTGGTAATTAAAGCCATTTAATCACTCCCTCATGTCGCTGTGATTATTGTGTGCACCACATCTTGAACCTGGAGGTGCTGGTCTTCAGGATTCTGTACCTTCTTCCTGAAAGTAGCAGTGAGGAGAGGTGGCGACCAGGGGGATGGGAGTCCTTTATAATGTTGGCTGCCTCCTTGAGGTGGAGATCACTGGGAAGGGTTGGAGAAAAGAGGGGAGTGGGTTGAGGAGAGATGGCGAGACTTGAGTGAGAACATGGTCAATGTCAGAGAGCAGCTGGCCATGCAGGAGGAGCAGCGAGAGAGAGAGATTCACGGAACTCCTGTGGAGGGAGGAGGAAATCTTCAAAGGAGGCAAACCGTGAGAATTTGCAGCGGAGAAACACAGGAACTGCAGGCACTGGGATCCTGAATGAACAGAGAGAAGCTGGAGGGGCTCAGCAGGTCAGGGAGCATCTGTGGCGAGAGGTCAGTCACCGTTTCAGGTCATGATCTCCCATCTTTCAGGGAAGATATCAAATGGTCTGTTCTCGCTGCTGACATCCAGAAGGCCACAAGTCGCGCTTCAGGAATGGTTGCTACCCCTCCTAAACAACAAACTCAATCAGAGACTCATTTAAGGACTCCACATTATTTATAACTGAATATTTATTTTTCTTCACTTGCAAATTCTGTTTCTTTCTTTGTTTATATTTCTCTCTTTTGTACACGTATCTTTTTTAAAAAATTATTTTTATTTTTCACACTGTGAATCATGTCAACCAAAATATGTACAAACGTACCTCACTAAATTTACACAATGGTCTTTTCTCCCCTTTTTTCCCCCAACTTCCCTCCCTCCAAAACCCATCAATATTCAACATTTATAATACAATAAAACCATAAAACAATATCTTCACACAAAAGAAAATAAACAAGAAAAATGCGCCATCTATTTATTACACACTGAATCTAGTCGTTTTGTCTTCATTTTCATTCTCATTTTAGGGGATGGAGGTCGTAGGCAAGTTCTCTCTGATATATTCCATGTACGGTTCCCAAATTTGTTCAAACATTGTGACTTTATTTTTTAAATTATATGTTATTTTTTCCAATGGAATACATTTATTCATTTCCATGGACCATTGCTGTACTCTCAGGCTCTCTTCCATTTTCCAAGTTGACATTATACATTTTTTTCCTATCGCTAAGGCTATCATAATGAATCTTTTTTGCACTTTATCCAATTTGAGGCCTAATTCTCTACTTCTTATGTTACTTAAAAGAAATATCCCTGGTTTTTTTGGTAAGTTATTTTTTGTAATTTTATTTAGTATCTGATTTAATTCTTCCCAAAACGTATTTACTTTCGTACATGCCCAAGTTGCATGTAATGTTGTTCCCATTTCCTTCTTAAAAGTGAAAATGTATATCTGATAATGTAGAGTCCCAATTTTTAAAATTTTTGAGGAGTGATATATGTAACCAATTATACTGTATCATGCGTAACCTTGTGTTTATTCTTCATAGTTCCAGAACATAACTTTTCCCATACTTCATTTTATATCTTTATGTTTAGATCCTTTTCCCACTTCTGCTTAGGTTTATAGTTTATTTCATTTTCCTTATCTTGCTGCTTGATGTACCATGTTCATTATAAATCTTTTAATTATCATTGTGTCTGTAATCACATATTCAAAGCTGCTTCCTTCAGGTAACCTCAAGCTGTTTCCCAATTTATCTTTTAAACACGCTTTCAATATGCAAACATTGTACCGTGAGTTATTCCATATTTGTACTTCAACCTTTCAAATGTTAATAAATTATTTCCCAAAAAACAATTTTCTATTCTTTTGATTCCTTTTATCTCCCATTCTCTAAAGGAAAGGTTGTCTATTGTAAAAGGGATTAGCGGATTTTGCATTAATAGTAATTTTGGTATTTGATAATTTATTTGTTTTCCTTTCTAAGTGGATCTTCTTCCATGTATTAAGTAAATTATGCAGTACTGGTGAACTTTTATATTGCACCAGCTTTTCATCCCACTTATAAAGTATATATTCCGGTACCTTTTCCCCTATTTTATCTAGTTCTATCTTAGTCCAGTCTGGTTAATCCCTTGCCTGGTAAAAATATGATAAATACCTTAATTGTGCAGCTCTATAACAATTTCTAAAATTTGGTAACTGTAAACCACCTTGATTATACCTCTCTGTTAATTTATCTAACACTACCTTTGGTTTCCTCCCTTTCCACAGGAATTTCCTTATTATTCTCTTTAGTTCATTAAATAATTTTTCTGTTAAAGGTATTGGTAACATTTGAAATAAGTATTGTATCCTTGGGAACATGTTCATTTTAATGCAGTTTACCCTCCCTATCAACGTTAGCGGTAATTCTTTCCAATGTTCTAAGTCTTCCTGCAATATCTTTATTAGTGACTGATAATTTAGTTTGTACAAGTAGCATAAGTTATTATCTAACCTGATCCCTAGGTATCGGATTGCTTGTGTTTGCCATTTAAATGGTGATTCTTTTTTAAATTCTGTATAGTCTGCGTTACTCATTGGCATCACTTCACTTTTATTTGCATTGATCTTGTACCCTGATATTTCTCCACATTCTTTCAATTTCTTATGTAATCCTTTTACTGATACCTCTGGTTCTGTTAAGTATACTATGATGTCGTCTGCAAATAAGCTGATTTTACTCCTCCTCCTTTATTTTTATCCCTTTTATTTTATTTTCTATTCTTATCAGTTCTGCCAAAGGTTCTATTGCTAAGGCGAACAATGAGGGGGATAGTGGACATCCCTGTCTAGTTGACCGACTTAATTTAAATTAGTTCGATACATATCCATTTACTGCTACTTTTGCCAATGGTGCATTAATCAATGCTATAATCCAATTCATATATTTTTTCTGGTAGATTGAACTTCTGTAATACTTTAAATAAGTACTCTGTCAAAAGCTTTTTCTGTGTCTAAAGCAACAGCCACTGTCGGTTTTTTATTTCCTGAACTACATGAATTAGATTAATAAATTTACAGACATTATCCGCTGTTCTTCTTTTCTTAATAAATCCAGTTTGATCTTGTTTTACTACTTTTGGTACACAGACGGCCAATCTGTTCACTAATAATTTTGCCATTATCTTATAATCTGAGTTAAGTAGAGATACTGTTCTATATGATGCTGGTGTTAATGGATCCTTCCCCATCTTTGGTATTACTGTAATTATTGCTGTCTTACATGAATCTGGCAAGTTTTGTCTTTCTTCTACCTGGTTCATTACTTCCAGGAGAGGAGGAATTAATAACTCTTTAAATGTTTTATAGAATTCTATTGCGAATCCATCCTTTCCTGGTGTTTTATTGTTGGGCAGCTTTTTTAATATATCTTGTACTTCCTTTATTTCAAATGGTTTTATTAATTTGTTTTGTTCTTCTTCGAGCAATTCCAGCAGTTCAATTTTTGCTAAAAATTCCTCTATTTTATCATCTTTCCCCTCGTTCTTAGTTTGGTACAATTGTTCATAAAATTCCTTAAAATTTTCATTAATCTCTGTTGGATTATATGTAATTTGTTTGTCCTTTTTCCTTGATGCCAGTATCGTTCTTTTAGCTTGTTCTGTTTTAAGTTGCCAGGCTAATATTTTATGTTTTTTTTCTCCCAGTTCGTAATACTTTTGCTTTGTTTTCATTATGTTCTTCTCCACCTTATATGTTTGTAATGTTTTGTATTTTATTTTTGTTGCCCACCAATTCTCTCCTTTTCATTATATCATCCCTTTTTACTAATTCCTTTTCTGTACTTACTATCTCCCTTTCCAACTGCTCTGTTTTCCGATTGTAATTTTTCATCTTAGTACATATCTTTTTTTCTTGAGTATCGTTTTTTTGCACTGCCAATAAGTAGAAGTTCTGCCTGGCCCACAGGAAAAAGAATCTCAGGGTTGTATGTGATGTCACATATGTGCTCTGACAATAAATCTGAATTTTGAACTTTGAAATGTTCTCTGAAGTAGGATAGATGCAAACATTATTTCAGAGAAGGCTTAATGAAGTTATTTCCCATGTCCTGCTAATTTATTCCCTGACCCTCCAGCAGCTCGATTTTTAGCATTTAAAACATTACAAATTCACAGAGACAATGGTTATGAAACTATCTACATTTTAGGATGGCGTGGTTGGTGTAGCAGTTAGTGCAACGTCTTTACAGCGCCATTGATCAGGATCAGACTGTCTGTAAGGAGTTTGTACGTTCTACCCATGTCTGCGTGGGATTTTCCCAGGGGCTCCAGTTTCCTCCCACCCTTGAAAACATATCGGGGATGTAGGTTAATGGGGTGTAAATTGGGTGGCACGGACTCATGGGCCGAAATGGCATGTTACTGTACTGTATGTCTGAATTTTAAAAATAAAATAAAATTTTAAATTTAAATTTAAAAATTTTTTTAATTTACTTATATTTTTATACGAATTACTCCTCTATAACAATGTTGCTGATTTCGCAAGGAGTCTTAATGTTCCAGGTCATGATTTCTCAACCTGGGGTCCGTGCACCACTGGTGCTCAATGGGTTTGTTATTGGTGGTCCGTGACAGAGACAAATATTGCTGAAATAATCAACAAGTAATGTAAAATAAAGTTTTAAGTTGGACTACAAAAAAACCTTCAAAAACATTTTCAAAAAACTTGCATTGGTGGATCTAGAAGGGGGTTTGAGCTCATCAGAACCTCCCCCACCCTCCCATCTGGTGGTTTGTTGTACTGTATGTAGCAATGGAAAAGATGGCATTGTCTGTGTTCACCAGCAGCATTGTGGGGTTGCAGACTCTGGGGGAGCACCAGTAATGGGGAGAATACCCCCCCCCCACCCTGTTGAGAAGGAGAATCGGAGGAGATGATCCCAAGGACAGTGACCACGGTGGTGGACCAGCAAGGGGCTCTGTGGCTAAAGGACATGCACAGGTGGCGACCTGCTGGCATCTTGCGGATAAGGAACTCACACAGGCTGTAGGCTGCTGGCAACTTGAGTTCGAAGGGCTCCCACTGGGGCTGCGGGGTAATCGGTTCATGAGAACCAGATATCGGAACCAAGGTTCGAGAGGGTGCTGAGGGCAAGGAGGGCTCCTGAAGGGCCCTGGGCGCTGAAGGCTTCCTCATCGCATTGGGGGTTTGGACCTAGGCTCAGGTTGCCGATGGCTTGAACTGAACAGGAGACTTGTGTGGCTGCAGAGTCTGCGGGAACATTGAGGGCGAATCCACAGACACTCAGTGACTCTTTTGTTTCTCTTTTTCTGACTGTAAAGGTCACCAGGCAATACTAATGCTAATTGCAAATTTTTGTCTGTTTTATGGCAGAGTAAAGACAGTTTTGTTTAATATTACATTTTATTACATGACAATAAATAGTATCTGATCTGATCTGATCTGAATACAGTCTGAACACCGCCACAGAGGTGAGTGGAAGGTAAATGCCACCAGATGGCAGCACTGGAACAGATATCAGTAGCAGTGACCTGAACCCACTCCAGTTCTATGGGTTCTGAGGCATCTGAGAGGCCATTTCACTGCCCACCAACAGGTGGAGCAAGAGGTCATCGGATTCTACAGTACCGACCTTCACCCGACTAGTCCATATCTACCTATTTGCCTGTGTTCGACCCATATCCCCTCTGAACCAGGGGTGTCAAACTCAAATTCACCGAGGGCCAAAATTAAAAACTTGGACTAAGTCGAGGGCCGAACTAAATATTTATTGAAAATTTTCAACAACATCTGCATGTTTTCTCTTCTTTCAACATATGTAATGTTAAACTTTTTCTTATTAAAATAAAGGTTTAATAATAGTTTTGGATAAACTCTTTCCAGAAGCATTAACAAATGAGAAATAAAATATTCAATAAATAATATTTCTCTATAGAGGATTTGTCAAATGTTGCTAGTGTGCTGTCGAATAGTAAAATCTGAGGGCTATTGAGATGTGGGAGAATAACATGATTCCTGAAACAATCAAATGGGTGACTGATTGTGGGCATGAACTCTTGCAGGGTTATTTGCCATGCCCTTTTTCCATTGGTACAGATATCCTTTGATTGACACACTTTTCAAGTTTTATGCCTAATGAGCTTGTATCCAGGTGCAGGACCATTTTTAACCAGGAATATATTTATCACTGTGACATGAAACTATTGGAAGATCGTTTTATCCTGAGATTAAAGTTCATAATCCTTACTCAGGCCTGTGTGCGGGAGGGCGGGGTTTGCGGGCGATCGGGTTGGACAACGACAGTGCGGGGGCATCGGCTCTCGCTGCAGGGCGGCATCTTGGCGGATCAGCGGCCCCGTCACCGTGAGTCGCGGGTCGGCCTGTGGCAGGGAGGGGGAGTGGGCAATGGTCCTGGCGAGGTCAGGCCCCCCCTGAGTTTCTGTCGGACCCCCTTTGACCTGCTGAGTTTCTCCCTTCTGGTGTTTTTACGAGAACCACAGACTTTCGTTCATACATTGATGAGGGGGATCAAGGGCCAAACATTGTCAGGTGGGTGGTTTTATAAACACGCTGTCATGTCCCCCTGCCCACCCCCCCACCGCAGCGCGGCCTGGCCGGTGTCAGGGGAAGCCAAGGCCGCTGCTGGATAAAGGATACGGTTTAACCCGCTGAGTTTCTCCAGTGTTGGGTTTTCACGAGGTAGAGTCAAAGGGCCGAAGGGCCTGTTTCTGATCTGTAATGTTCTACGGACCCTGCTCTTCTTTCCGTGCCGGTGTCCCAGGACCTTTCCAGGGCAGTCTCCGCGCTCAGGACCGCACTGGGATCCCGGTCAGCGGTGGAGGAGCAGGTGAGCGCGGCTAATCCCGATCCAGCCCACGCCACTCCCGAGATTGGCGGGGGGGTTCCACCCTACCTGCCCGACCAGCCTCGCTCTCCACGTGTACTCCGGGCACCCGCCGCTGGTCCGGTGGGAAGGCGCAGGGCGGCCGGCGGCTGGCACCCCCATCGCCCGGCGGGGAGCCCCAATCTTCCCTCTCGCGTCCCGACTCCATCTGCAGCTCCAAGAAACGCTGTGCCACTGGGGTTCCGGGCGCTGGGAAGCGGCCTTGGCTTCCCCTGACACCGGCCAGGCCGCGCTGCGGTGGGGGGGTGGGCAGGGGGACATGACAGCGTGTTTATAAAACCACCCACCACTACTTTTCAAGGACCAGGATTTTTCTCTCTCTCTCTCTCACCCTGGGACACAGCGGTTACTGTGTATGCACTATACTGGCACAGCGGCCAGCGGGCCACCTCTAATACATTTTTGATATGATCTTGTGGGCCAAATATAATTATATCGCGGGCCAAAAGCGGGCCAGAGTTTGACATGTGTGTTCTAAACCCTTCCTACATCTAAAAACTGGGGGAACTCAGCAGATCTGACAGTGTCCACTGGTGGTTAAGATATATAACTAACATTTCAGACAAGCCCTTTTCCTACCTTGAAGAAGGGCTCAGGCCCAAATCATCGATTTTCTATCTTTACATTCTGTGAACGCTGAAAGATCTGCTGAGTTCCCTCCAGCATTTCTGTGTTTTTACTACAGTCACAGTGTCTGCAGTCTATTCATAGAGCTGCCCAAATGGGGATACCAATATCCCTGAGCATAAAGCCCAGTAAAAGGTTATGGACACAGCTTAGGACATCACAGGTAAAACCCTCCCCACATCTGCAGAGAACATTGCTGTCAGAGAGCAGCAGGAATCGTCAAGGATCCACACTACCCAGCACACGCTCTGTTTTCGCTGCTGCCATCAGGAAAGAGGTCACAAGACTCGCACCACTAGGTTTGGGAACAGCTGCTCCCCCTCCACCTTCAGACTCCTCAACGACAAACTCCATCAGGGACTCATTTAAGGACTCGTACTTTTTGCCCTTCATTTATCTTTTATCTCTCTATATTGCACAGTCAGTTTACATTTCTTTATTGGTTTACATGTATACGCATCTTTTTGAGTACAGTATTTCGCACTACCAATTAGGCCCACAGGAAAAAGAATCTCAGGATTGTATGTGATGTCATGTATGTTCTCTGACAACAAATCTGAACTTTGAACTTCTTTGAACTTTGAAATGTCTTGTGAATGTCATCATGGCTCCTGTTTCTACCGTTTCCTCTGCCAGGTCAGACCACCCTCTGAGGGAAAAGGTTGCCCCTTGGGATCCTCCCTCACCAAGGTTTATTTGTACCTTGAGCTTAGCTGCCTCTCTTACCCTCCAGCCCATCATCTGACTTCTCCACTCCTTATCGCTGAGATTGAGAACGGGACGTGGAGGGGAAGGGTTTCATCAGGCAGAGGCCGGTTGAAGCCAGGTCACTGACCCAAACTATTTGTGCAGTTTAACAGCTAAGGTATAAAGGGCCATAATCCAAGTGCTGGTAAAGTTAAAAAAAAACACTGGTATCCACCACCCTGGGGACTGGAAGATCCCAGATAAATGAATTTTCCAGTTGCTTGAGATTGTGTTGTGTGATTGGCGAACTAATAGTGAAGAGCGCCAATTTAAAATTTGCATTTTTTACCTTTTTACTGTATTTTCTGCAATATTTTTGTTGGTTTCTTGAATTCCAGATTACGGGGTTTTACCATATTAATCACTGGTCCATCATGGAGAGTTGGGCCAAATGGCCTGCTTGCTTGGAGGAAGACTACGGTATTCAGCCTTTGTTATCGCTGAGTTGTTACAGTTCTGCTGAAAGGACATTAACCTGAAACATTAGCTCTGGGTCATTCGCCATGAAGAGTATTGAGAAGAGAAGTTTGGGGGTAGTTTCTTCATGCAGAGTGTGGTGGGAGTGTGGAACGAGCTGCTCGCTGAAGTAATGAGTGCAGGCTCAATTTTAGCATTTAAGAAAAATTTGGACAGGTACATGGATGGGATATGGACTGGGTGCAGGTCAGTGGGACTAGGATGAATTATAGCTTTGCACAGACTAGAAGGGCCTGTTTTCTGTGTGTAATGTTCTATGGTTCAGTGATTTACATACAGTGTTGTTAGCCAGGAAACCAAGGGGTTTCAGGCAAGTTGCAAATGCTGACTTGCTGACAGCTTTCTGAGGAGTGGGCAGTGGGGGGGTGATGATCATAAAGGCAGTTGTTTTTCCTATTCAAAGGAAAACCTCTGCTCTTACCAAAGCCACCCGCCAGCCACAGGTGCCTACATCTGACATTTAGTGCCCTGTGTAGTGTCTCTACCAAGGCAACTTACAATAGAATCCAAATCAGGTTTATTGTCATGAACATGTGTCATGAAATTTGTTGTTTTGTGGCGGCAGTGTTGTGGAGAACAAGGGGCAAAACTACCAGAAATCACATTTCCGTAATTAGAAGATTTTTTAAAAATTAAAGAAGGAGTGCAAAAGGGAATAAAAAGTGAGGTGGTGTCTGTGGTTCATTGTCTGTTCAGAAATCTGATGGCCGAGGGGAAGAAGCTGATTTTGTAATGTTGGGTGTTCGTCTTCAGGCTCCTGCACCTCCTTCCCGATGGTAGCAGAGAGAGAAGGGTGCATGGCCTAGGTGGTGGGGGGGGGGGGTGTCTTGTGGATAAAGCAGTGGTTCTCAACCTTTTTCTTTCCACGCATATCTCACTTTTACTAATCCCTCTACCATCGGTGCTCTGTGATTAGTAAGGGATTGCTTAAAGTGGGATGTGAGTGGGAAGGGAAGGTTGAGAATCACTGCTCTGGACCCAATTGTTACTGAAATATTTTGCTTGAGAAAAATTGTCATTGACCCATTTCCTTTGGAGTTCTGAAACTGTGCAGAGGTGGAGAATATTGTTCTGGACATCACACCATGGACTCCACCACTGCCCCGGAAAGACAGCCAGCATATACTGAAGGGCTCATCACACCTCGGACACATTCTCTTCTCCCTCCTCCTATTGGAAAAGAACCCTTGGGAAAGATTTATGCCCATCTCTCCTCAAGATTTGATAAACCTCTCAGGGCACCTGTCAGCCTCTGGAAAAATAGTCCAAGCCTCTCCTTATCACTCATTCCCTGCACACCCAGCAACATATTCGTGAATCATTTCTGCACCATTTCTAGCACAATGTTTAGTCAAATCCCCCATTATCCGGAATTCAATTAACCGGAGCCTCAAGCATTTGGCAACAAAAGCATGGAAAATAAACAGGTAAAAAATACGAATGTTTAAAATTGCCACCCCTTTGCGGTCAGTTCGACAATCACACCACACGCTGTCTCAAGCAACCAGAAAGTTCACTCATCCGACATCTACCAATCCCAATACCAGGGATTTTAACTGTTCTTTGATTAAGTCCGACGGCAGCTTTCCCTGTAGATGCTCTTGATGGTGGGGAGGGTTTTGCCTGTGATGTCCTGGGCTATGTCCACTACCTTTTGCAGGGCTTTATGCTCAGGGCTATTGGTGTCCCCAAACTAGACCGTGATATCGCAACATGTGCTGTAATGTAGGGCAAATGAGATCTGCTGACCTACACGTGATGGTGTGAAGGCTAATTTATGTAACAGTATGACGCTATGACCGTTTTTAAAGGAGATGATTGTGGACTTTAGGAGGGGAAAGTGAGAGGTATATGATCCAGAGATCATTAAGGGATCAAAGGTGGAGAGAGTGAGAAATTTTAAGTTCTTGGGGGTCACTACATCGGAGAACCTTTCCTTTGTGAAGAAAACACATCAGCATCCCTACTTCCTTAGGAGCTTTCCGAATTTTGGTATGACATCAAAAACCTTGACAAACTTCAACAGACGAGCAGTGGCCTGCTGCATCATGGCCTGGTATGGGGACACCAATACCTCTGGGGGGAAAGTCCTGCAAAAGGTAATGGACACAGCTCAGGTCATCACAGGCAAATCCCTCCCCACCATCAAGAACATCTACAGGGAACGCTGCCATCAGAGAGCACCAGCAATCCTCAAGGATCCCTACCACCCAGCACTTGGCTCTATTCTCACTGCTGCCATCAGGAAAGAGGTTTCAGTGCCACAAGACTCGCACCACCAGGTTCAGGGAACAGCTGCTCCCCCACCACCAACAAACTCATCAACAACAAACTCAATCAGGGACTCATTTAAGGACTCTTATTTTGCACATTATTTATTATTGAATATTTTTCTGTATTGGACAGTCATTTTGTTAACCTTTCTTTCTTCCTTTAAATTTCTCTCTTTTCTTGAATACAGTGTTTTTCTCGACCAATAAGTAGAAATTCTGCCTGACCCGCAGGATAAAAAGAATCTCAGGGTTGTATGTGATGTCATGTATATTCTCTGACAATAAATCTGAACTTTGACTAAATGGTCAGGATTGTAATAAAGCAGCCATATTTAATTGGTGAAAGTTACATTAAGAAATAATAATGGTATTCTCTATTTCAATTTATAATGTTTTTCATCCTTTGTGGTTTTTTTTAAATGGAGTGCAAGATTTTTAATTTTGTGGATAAAATCAAGCTTCTATTCATTGTCATGTGCACAAGATGTACAAAAGTCTTTCTTCTCTGTTTGCCCCGTAGAGACACGCAAAGGGGCACCACTAATCCAGTGTCCTCGTCAAGATGAAAAAGAGAAGCAAAAGAGAATCTCTTTGGAGACTCGGGGGAACAGTACGAAGACTCAAGCAGTGCACTCCCTTGATGTCTGCTAAAGAATGTGAGCAAGGAGCGTCCCGCCACCTCCTCCCATGCACCCGCCTCCAGCCCTCCCCATCACCTCCACCTCCTGTCTGGTCCAGTGGTGATCCCAAGCTTCAAGGAGCCCGAAACTCCCTCCTCGGCCCCTTGAGGTCACCTGACAGGTAGCAGGTTGATTGACTCAATGGAGAGAATCTCTAGGCAAGGCAGGGTTAATCACAGACAAGGAAGGTCTCGATTAATGAGAAATTGGAGAAAGAGTCAGAAAATGAGTGTTGATTGGGCTGGTGTAGTACAGGACAATATAACGTGCAACAAGCTTAATTATCAATGAGCACTTGTCAGGTCAACACTGATACTCTAGATGGATGGATTGTCAATTCCAAATCATTACCTTGTTTGGAATCACTAGTACAAGGTTTAGCAGCTGATGATCACATTTGAAGAACGCCCTTTAGTAATGAGTTTCGTTAATGTATCCCATGAATTTCTAAGCAGGTGTTACATTGAAGTTGAGTGAATTAGTGCTTCAAGCGGAATCATCAGAATGAACATTATGGGCCCAGAAATTGGAACTGCAAAAAAGAATTGTCTCATGAGTATAAACGTTGGGACATCATGATAGGGCTGTTCTGTATAAGGCATTGGTGAGGACTCACTCAGTCCCCAGCTAGAGGAAGGATATCAAAAAGTTGGAAGTAAGAAGAGATTCATCAGGGTGTTGTCAGGACAAGAAGGCTGAGTTATTGGGAGAGGTTGGAGTGGGTGGACCCTTATTCCCCAGAGCAGAGGAGATTGAGGGGGGACCTTATAAGATCATGAGTGAATTCTCATAGTCTATTTCCCAAGGAAGATGATTCTAGAATTAGAGGCCAAGGGTTTAAGGTAATATTGGAAAGATTTAAGAAGGATCTGAGGGGCAATCTTTTTTCATTCCGAGGATGGTCCATACTAGAACAAGTCCCAGAGAAAATCGTAGAAGCGGGTGCACTAACAATGTTGGATAGTTGTACGGAGAAGAAGGATTCAGAAGGATATGGACCAAATGTAGGCAAATGAGATGAGCCCAGAATGCCAAATTGGTCAGCATTGATGAGTTGGGCTGAAGGGCCTGTTCATTGTTGTATCGTTGATGTTGTTAGATTGTACATCAGAAGGGTTGGAGAGAGAGTTGGCTTTGTTAGAATGTACTGGGTGGGACTTACTCTCTTGGCCCACAGCGTTCTGCACTTCCTTTGTGACCCAGACAATATACAGTCCTCTTTGTAGTCAAGTTAAGAGGTGAGACATAGTGTTGGTTACAATGTTACTATTTGCACTGAAGCCCCCAGATTACTTGTGAGTAATATGACAAGAGATCTGATTTAAAAAAGGGGTGCAGAGAACACATGGGTCACTACATTTGTCAGAAATTTCACATCTTACAGCACCAGCGACATGGGTTCAAATCCAGTGCTGACTGTAAGGAGTTTGTACATTCTCCCTGTGTCTGTGTGAGTTTCCTCTGGGTGCTCTGGTTTTCTCCCACCCTCCAAAAACATATGGGGTTCTGTAGTTTAATTGGATGTAATTAGGGGGCATGAGTTTCATAGGCCGGAAGGGCCTGATATCGTGCTGTACATTTCCAAATAAGAAATGTTGGTACAGTAATTGCCTTCCTTTTCATTTCTGGGGTTCAGGCAATCATTGGTGTTTTTAAACATCAACGTTAGGGTGGAAGTGTTCTGTGACATTCTTCAGCAGACATCAACGGCAGTGAGAGATCTTGGTGTCCAGAAATAAGAAAGTAGGCCACCGTTCACTTGACTGGCAGAGTTGATCCAGCACATTCTCTGAACTGCCAGCGCAGGTGACTAAATCCTAAACCCTAAATCTGACCGTTCTTCACAGCACCAGCGATCGGGACTGAGGTTCAAATCCCTCGCTGTCCGTAAGAACTTTACGTTCTCCCCATGTCTGCGTGAGTTTTCCCCAGGGGCTTTATTTTCCTTCCACTGTTCAAAACGTACTGGGGGTGTAGTTAATGGGGTGTAAATTGGGCAGCACAGACTTGTGGGCCGAAATGGCCTGTTACTGTGCTCTATGTCTAAATTTAAAACTGCCAACTAGAGCAGCCCAGTTTTAACTGTGGAGGCTTTGAAGCCTTGAGAAGATGATAATGCAGTGATTCATCTGGTCCAGCGTCACTGCAAGTCCAGTCTCATGGCTTTAAATCAGCAAAGAGGGAGGAATGGCCAATTTTTAACCTGGAGCTCCAACTACATCATCCTATTTTTCTATTTTTTGAAAGAGTTGTGAATCTTTATAATTCTCTACATCAAAGGACTATAGATCTTGATGTGTTAGAAACATATCAGAATCAGAATTGACCTGTAGTCAAACATCCCAAATATTTAGATGTATTTATTTTAATTATTTATGTGATTTTGATATACTGAGTATTGTGTGTTTTCGAGCATGCACCATGGTCTGGAGAGAGGCTGTTTCATCGGCTTGTGTCTCTAAAATCAGATGATAATAAACTTGATGTTCTTAACTTGTTTGGTTTCAATACAAATGTTGTCTTTGACTGGATTTTGTGTATCTGTCGAGTTTCGAGTTTTACTCCATTAATATTTCCTTGCATTTTTAATTTCCTTGACTATTTCTCTTTAAGTTATATTTATTTATTTTCAAAAACAATCGAGGAGAAATAAAATAGTCGAGAAAGGAATCCAGCCAAGGAAATTATTTTCAACAGTGGTGTTCTTTATTATTTTGTGAAGACATCAAACAATAAATATTAATTTATGTGCACGGAAAATGTCCATTTAAAAAGTTTCAATAAAGGAAGCGACACTTTGACATTTATTAATGCCATTCACTGTAACAAAATGTATAAATAAAAATGTGTTTGCTTTATGAGATGTTAGTAAAAGTGATGGAACTGCTCAGAAGTGGGAGAGTGTCCTTTTTCAGTCTGTTTATGCTTTGACCATTGTCCTGAACTCTGCAATGCAAGAAAGGGGTACATATGAACACGAGTGAAAACGAGCGCTATTGTCAAAAGAAAGTACACTTAAAATGCCTGCCTTTGTATTGGTTCAAGCTGACACTAGATTGCCATAAGTTATATGAGAACATAGAAGACTACAGCACAGTACAGGCCCTTCAGCCCACGATGTTGTGCTGACCCGTATATTCCTACCAAAGAAAATGAAACCTTTCTTCATACCTCGTAACCCTCTATTTTCCTTCCATCTATGTGCCTGTCTAAGTCTCTTAAATACCCCAATGTTCCAGCCTCCACCACCATCCCTGGTAAGGTATTCCAGGCCCCCATGACTCTCTGCATAAAAAAACCACCCCTAATGTCTCCCCAAAACTTCCCTCCCTTCACATTGTATATACTTCCTCTGCCGTTTGCTACAACTATTCCATGACTGTGAATGTCTTTCCATCAGATCCATGGAAACTTGCAAATTTCTACAGGTGGAGAGCATTCTAACTGGTTGCATCACTGTCTGGTATGGAGGTGCCAATGCACAGGACAGGAACAGGCTACAGAGGGTTGTAAACTCGGCCAGAGTCATCACAGGCACCAGTCTTCACCATTAAGGAGATCTACATGAGGCGGTGTCTCGAGAAGGTGTCTCACCTTCTACCATCAAGGACCCTGACCACCCAGGCCATGCCCTTTTCCCACTGCTATCATCTGGAAGGAGGTGCGGCAGGTACGACATTACTAAAACAGCCTCTTCCCTTCCATCACCAGATTTCTGAAAGTGCAATGAACCTATGGACACTACTTAATTTTTCTCTTTTTTTGCACTAGTTTTTTTTATAAAATGTTGTACTTACGGAATTGTAATTTATAATCATTTTTGCACCTTGTCCTGCACGGTACAAAACAATAAATATATTGACATATGTTCATGATCAGAGACCTAGTTCTGATTCTGGAACTTTATGGCACTGAAGGAGATTATTTGGCCCATCGTATCCTTGCTAGCTGAATTGGGACCAGTCCTTGTCTGGATAGATGATACAGAGATAGGTGGAGGGGCAGGTAGTGATGAAGAAATGGAGAGGCTGCAGAGAGATTTGGATAGATGAGGAGAATGGACTGAGAAATGTACAGCCATGAACTTTAGTAGAAGGAATAGAAGGGCAGACTATTATTTGGAGAGGGAGAACATTCAGAAACGGAAGTCTTCGTGCAGGATATCTGAAAGATTAACCTCCAGGTTGAGTCGGTGGTGAAGAAGGCAAATGCAATGTTGGCATTCAGATCTAGAGGAATAGAATATAAGAGCAGGGTTGTGATGTTGAGACTGAGTGAAGTTTCATTTAGGATACAGTTTTGGGCTCCTTATTTAAGAAAGGATGGGCTGACATTGGAGAGGGTTCAGAAATGATTCCTGAAATGTAGGGATTAGCATATGAGGAATGTTTGAGGCTCTTGGACTGTACTCCTTGGAGGTCAGCAGAATGAGAAGGATCTCATAGAAGTATTTAAAATGTTGAAAAACCTGGACTGAGTGGATGTGGCAAAGTTGTTTCCCGTGGTAGGAGAGTCTAGGACAAGGGGGCACAACTTCGGGATTGAAGGGCGCCCACTTATGCGGAGGGTGGTAAACCTTTGGAATTTGCTGCCATAGGCAGCTGTGGAGTCCAGGTCATTAGGTGTATTTAAGACAGAGATTGATAGGTATCTGGATAGTCAAGGTATCAAAGGTTATGGGGAGAAGGCAGGGGAGTGGGGCTAAATGGGAGAATGGATCAGCTCGTGATGGACTCAACAGGCCGAATGGTCTACTTCTGCTCCTAGATCTTATGGTCTTGTCAATCTGGAGGGATTCACTCACTCCCTGATCTACTCCAGTATTCTAGAAAAACTGGCTCATTTCAAGTTTGGCAACTGGTCCAGGCAGGAACAAGGAGGGTATTACAATTGTAACATAACTGAAAGGAGTAAAGATTCATCACAGCTCACCTAAAGTGGACTGAAATGTATGAAAAAAAGAGTATATAGATTTTTACTCACTTGTTGGATATACAGTAAAACCCCTGTTATCTGAAATTTAAGCAACCAGCAGCCTCAAGCAACCAGGGGAGAAAAAAAATCGCAGAAAAGAAATAGGGACATTTAAAATTGGTGCATCTTGCCATTAATTCACCAATCCGCACCACGTGCAATCTCAAGCAAACAGAAAATTAACTTAGCAGGCATCTACCGATCCCCATAGGTGCCAGGGATCAGGGGGTTTGCTGTATTCAGAAGGGTGTTAGATGTGGTCTTTATGGCTGAAGGAATCAAGAGAGATAGAGAGAAAGCAGGAATAGTGTATTGAAATCATATGATGAGCCATGACCGTACTGGATGGTGCAGCAGGCACTAAGGTCTGACGTGCCTTCTCATGCGCCCTATTTCTATGATTGTATGTAATTAGTCCTCCACATGCCATGCAATACTGACCACAATGCAGATAAACAAGTATTTAACGCACCATCAACCCCAATCTTGCCATCATGATCTGTGTCTCCTGCTTGAAGGAGAGCGGTTGTCTCCTGATCGCTCAGTACCCGGGCATTGGGTGAGAAGTTCTGTAGGAACCGCCTGAAACCAAGGAAAGCCAATAAATCAGTTGTGGGCATCAACGCGCACACAAAAACACTGGAGAACTGAGTGGGGTCATGGGAGCAGCTGGAAGAAAAAGAGATGATCGTGCGCAGGCTACCAAAATTCAGACACCAGGACCAAGGCTGGGGAACCCGGAGTTGATAGAAGCAGTAGAGCCATAGACTATTTAAGATAGAGATGAAGACTCTGACTGGAGTCAATGAAGGGCAGTTGTTGCCAGTTCCCAGTTTTGTTTATTGCCCGATATAGAACCTTAAACATTACAGCACAGTACGAATCCTTCAAATGGAAACCTCCTGCATAACAATCTAATTTTTCCCTCCCTCACACCCAGAATCTTCCACAGTAAAAATCCTCAAATCTGGACTGCTCAGGGATTGGGTTGGTCCGGATTTTCACATTTTCCAGATTCTCGGGCAGCACTTTTAAAATACAAATTTAAGGAGGAATAAAGAAGAGGTGAACAGGTAAATGTTGACAGTTTATTCATTAGCAAATACAGCGCACTTCATTTATCAAGACGTGCAGTTTTAAAGAAAAATAAAGTAAGTCAACACTTGACAAAAATATAAACAGCATTTTTTTCATGTAAAAAAGAGCACAAGATGCTTGAAATTGTGTGTAAAAATGAATATAGTAAAAGAATAGAAATGAATTCTTTGTGATAAAAATGACCTGTGTTATGAATGGTCGGTTGTTGCCACTCTGCATCTGTGGCTCTTACACACGCATGCACACAAAAGCCCACTAAATAGAAAAAGTTTGAGAGTTCGGATTCTCAGGTAGTCCGGTTTCCTGGCATTCAGATTTTTGGTCTTTTACTGTATTTTTCTTACATCTATGTGCCTGTCTAAGAGTCTTTTAAATGTCCCCATTGTACCAGCCTCCACCATCACCCCCAGTATTGCTATTCTCTGTGTGAAAAACTTACCTTTGACATCTCCCCAAGAACTTTCCACCCCTTGCCTTAAACAGATGTCCTCTAGTATTGGTCATCGCCACCCTCAGAAAAAGGTTCTGGTCGTTCACTTTATCTATGCCTCTCAAGCACCAGGAAAGCTTAGTTTTGCGTGGTATCCAGGCATTCCAAAATAGTCGCCACTCTCTAGTGCCATTTTGGATTCAAAAACGTGGCAAGGTCAATCGCGACGAAGGTCAAACTGGGTCTGTAGCATTTCAGCGCAGCAGGCCAACCAGGCTCATTCGCGGCAGTTTCCCGCCGCCGCAGCAGCTGCTCAGTCCTCATGGACGGGTGGGAATCCGGAACAAGCAGCCGCTCTGTGTCGTCGGTCACCATCCTGGTGAGTCAGGTTTCCGTGGCTTCAGTAGCTGCCCACCAAAGGGGGAAAAGGATGAAAGGGAAATGAAGACCGGGTCGGAAAATGGGTGAGGTGCAATATCTTACGGGAAGGTGGATCAGGCTCTGGGGCCATGTTGCAGATTCTGCTCATTATTATGTACATAGTAATTATTAATTTCAATTAAGATTTGACATGCCCTCAAAAACTTCTACAGGTGCACTGCGGAAAGTACACTGACTGGTTGCAACACAGGCCTGGTTTGGAAACTCAAGTACCCAGGAACACAGAAGTCTGCAGAATTTAGCAAATGAAGAAAAGTTCATCACGGACACCAACCACCCACCCACTGAAGACATCTGAGTGAGGTGCTGGCTCAAGAAGGCAGCCAATATCATAGTCCACGGTCACAACCTCTTCTCTCTGCTCATTTCAGGCAAAAGGTACAGAAGCCTGAAGTTCAGCCACTTTAGATTCAAGAACAGTTTTTAATCCAACAACTTTTAGGCTCTTGAATCTCCCTGTACTCTTCTAACCCTAACCATAAACTACTCTAAGACCATCAAAAGATCGACTTGCATTACTAAAATATTTTTTTCCTTGCACCAACTGGAACAATGAATATTTATTTATCTTTCCTTTAATATTTATTACTTCTTTTTCTGTCCTAGAATATTGCAGTAATTTAACGTACACCATTGTAGTTGGTGAATCTTATGTACTTGTGTGGCTGAAGCAAGTAAGAATTTCAGTGCGACTGTACATCGTACTCGTGTATATGATAATAATCTCCGTTGGAGCTGCTGTAAAGACAGCACTGCCACTAGTGCGGACCTGGAAGAGGAAGATTGGAGACAAAGCGCTGTTCTGAAGGGTATGACCATCCAGTCTTAATGCTAATGTCGAGGCTTTAAATGGCCTGTACAGGCCACAATGCTTCCTATCTTTGTGTCATCACCTGGCCAGAGTTCCGTTGCTTCAGATGTGATAGAGGGGGAGGAATGAAAGGGGGAGGAGTGGCATTGCTAGTCAGGGAAAATATCTCAGCTATACGAAGTCAGGACAGCCACCAGGATTTGTCTACAGAGGCCATATGGGTGGAGTTGAGGAACGGAAAAGGTGTGACCACATTGATAGGGTTGTATTATAGAATGCTCAAGAGAGAATTGGAGGAGAAAATCTGTAGAGATAGCAGACTGAAGTAACAAGCAAAAAGTTGTGATAGTAGGAGATTTTAACTTTGACTGGGACTCCCATACTGTGAAAGGCTGGATGGTTTAGAATTTGTGAAATGTGTTCAAGAAAGTTTTCTAAATCAATATATAGAGGTACCAATGAGAGAGGATGCAGAATTTGATCTCCAATTAGGAAACAAGACAGATCAGGTGACAGATGTATGTTCAGATGAACATTTTGAGTCCAGTGACCATAATGACATTAGCTTCGTTAATTATGAAAAAGGATAGCTCTGGTCCTCATGCTGGGATTCTAAATTGGAGGAAGGCAAATTTTGTAGAATGAGAAAAGATCTACGAATAGAGGATTGGGATATGTCATTTTCTGGTAAGGGTGTGTTAAGTAAGTGGATGGCCTTCAAAGGTGAAATCTTGAGAGTGCAGTTTGCATGTTCCTACCACTAACATCAAGTTCACTGGCCTATAATTACCTGGTTTAAAGGCAAAGTTATCAGGCATAGGGAACCGTGGTTTTCAAGGAATATTAGCGATCTGGTTAAGAAAAAAAGGGAGATGTATAGCAAGTATTGGCAACACAACATGGAGCTAATGAGGTACTTGAAGAGTACAGAAAATGCAAGAAATTACTCAAGAAAGAAATCAGGAAGGCAAAAAGAGACGAGATAATGTGAAGGTAAACCCGAAGGGTTTATACAAGTATATAAATAATAAAAGGATAGTAAGGGACAAAATTGGTCCCCTAGAGGATCAGAGTGGTCAACTATGTGTGGAGCCTCAAGCAATGGGGAAGATCTTAAACGGTTTTGTTTGCATCAGTATTTACTCAGGAAACTGGCATAGGGTATAAGGAAGGAAGGGAAACAAACAGAAGGGTCATGGAGATTAAGGAGGAGGAGGTGCTTGTTACCTTACAGTGAATAATGATAGATAAATCCCCTGGGGTGGATTTGATATTCCCTTGGACCTTGAGGGAGACTAGTGCAGAAAGCTGGTTCCTGGCTGATATATTCAAACTATCCTTAGTCATGGGCGAGGTGCCTGAGGATTGGAGGATAGCTCATGTTGTCCTGTTGTTTAAAAAAGGCTCCAAAAATAAACCAGGTAATTATAGGCCAGTGAACTTGATGTTAGTGGTAGGTAAATTATTGGAGGGAGTTCTGAGAGATAGGTTATATAGGTATTTGGACAGACATGTACTGATTAAGGACAGTCGGCATAACTTGTCATGTTTTACATATCTTGCAGAGTTTTTCAAGGAGGTTAGCAAGAAGGTAAATGAAAGAAAGGCTGTGGATGTTGTCTACTTGGACTTTAGTAAAGCCTTTGACAGGGTCCCACATGGGAAGTTAGTTAAAAAGGTTAAGACACAAGGTATCCATGGTGAAGTAAACTGGATTTGAAATTGGCTGTGTGGTAGAAAACAGAGTGGTAGTGGATGGTTGCTTCTCAGACTGGAGGCCTGTGACTACTGGTGTGCCTCAGGGATCCGTGTTGGGACCATTGTTGTTTTTTTGTCTCCATCAGTGATCTGGATGATAATGTGGTAAATTGGATCAGCAAGTTCACTGATGACACAAAGATAGGAAGCATTGTGGACAGCAAGTTTGCAGAGGGATCTGGACCAACTGAGACAATGGACCAAAAAATAGCAGATGGAGTTTAATGCAGACAAGTGTGAGGTGATGCATTTTGGAAGGGCAAACCAAGGTAGGACATACACAGTAAATGGTAGGGCACTGAGGAGTGCAGAGAAGCAAAGAGATCTGGGAATACAGATAAATTGTTCCCTGAAGGTGGTGTCATAGGTGGATAGGGTTGTAAAGAAAGATTTTGGCATCTTAGCTTTTACAAATCAAAGTATTAAGAATAGGAGTTGGGATGTTATGTTGAAGTTGGTTAAGACATTGGTGTGGACAAATTTGGAATATCATGTGCGTTTCTGGTCACCTAACTACAGGAAGGATATCAATAAGATTGAAAGAGTGCAGAGAAGATTTACTAGGATGTTTCCGGGTCTTCAGGAGTTGAGTTACAGGGAAAGATTAAACAAGTTAGGACTTTATTCCTTGGAGCGAAGAAGAATGAGGGGAGATTTGACAGAGGTTTACAAAATTATGAGAGGTATAGACAGAGTGGTTGCGAGTTGTCTTTTTTCCCCATTTAGACTAGGTGAGATAAATACAAGGGGTCATAGTTTTAAGATGAAAGGGAAAAGTCCTTCACTCAGAGAGTGGTGAGAATGTGGAATGAGCTGCCATCTAATGTGGTGAATGCAGGCTCGATCTTGTGTTTTAAGAATAAATTGAATAGATACATGGATGGGAGAGGTCTGGAGGGTTATGGAATGGGAGCAGGTCAATGGGGCTAGCAGAATAATGTTTGGCACAGACTAGAATGACAAAATGGCCTGTTTTCTGTGTTGTATCGTTCTATGGTTAAAGGAGCTGATGCTGTTTTATTTTAAAATCCTGCAACTGCAGAGGCCTTTGCCCAAGATGGGACCCAAGTTCGGCAGCGGCCAGAAGGGATTGAATACTCTGGGGTGCAGAGAACCAGAAACAGGAAGAACACCCCCTGTTGAGAAGGTAAAGCAGAAGAGATGACCCTTCAGGACGGTGAACACAGCAGTGAACCAATCAGAGGCTCAGCGGCCAAAGGACCCACTTAGGTTGTGGGCAACGCATTCGGGGACCTGCGCAGGCTGTGGCCTGCTGGAGACTGGCTCATAGCAACCAGGTATTGAATCTGGGATTCAAGAGGTTGCTGAGGGCAAGAGGGGCTCCCAAAAGACATCATGCACTGAACGCCTCCTGATTGTGTTAGAGGTTTGGATTTGGAGCTCAGGATCCCTATGGACTGAACAGCTGCAGAGGCTGTGTGAGCATTGGAGGCGAATCTACAGACACTCAGTGACTCTGATGGGACTCTCTTTTGTTTCTCTTCCTATAAGGGGCACTGGGCAATGCTAATGCAGACTCTTTGCTTGCCTTACAGCAGGCAGAAGGCAATTTTGTGTAATATTACATGCTCTGAACTATTTCAAGACAATAAAGGAATCTTAAATCTTGAATTACTTATTTCCTTCAAAAGGAATAGGGAGAGAGTGTAAACATGGATAAAGTATCAACCATAACCATACTGAATAACAGAGGCATTCAAAGGTTCGAATAGTCTGTTTTTAATTTCTATATATGATTTTAAGTCCCCACTTCTACCAATTCCTCTGGCACACCAGCTCCTGGTAGTCTAAATACATCTGGGATTGTCTAATCTCGGAACCTAAGCAGGCTCAGACCTGGTCAGTACTTGGAGGGGAGACTGCCTAGGAACACCAGGTGCTGCAAGTTTCTGTGACAATAATGGAATTTTTAACCTTTATCTTTTTTTAAGAGAACCTCATTCCACGTGGAATGCTGAAGGAAGTCAGCAGGTCTGGCAGAATCCATAGCAGGCAAAGATATACAGTACTACCAACATTTCAAGTCCACTGCGAGAACCACTTAACTCATTTTACATGCACACCACCGTCTGTGTGAAGAAGGAAACTCTCAAGTCCAGTGTTTAAATCTTCCCCTCTCAACTGTAAATCTAATTTTAGACACCCCTACCCTGGGAAAGAGTCTGCAACTATTTATCTGTGCCTCTCACAATTTTATAAAACTCCTCTATAAGGACCTAAGCTCCATGGAGCAAAATTCACCCTATCCATCTCTCCTTATAATTCAAGCCCTCCAGTCCCAGAAACATTCTTTTGAATTTTTCTTGCACCCTTTCCAGTTTCATGAATGTATTTACTCCAGCTGGATAACCAAGACTGCACACAATACTCCAAATGCAATCTGTACAGCTACAACCTGATGTCCTTGAACCAGGACTCAACATTAGGGGAGCTCCGCTCCAGTACCTCATGGGGCCGTTCTGGCTACCCTCTCACCACCCCCGGTGCTGAGCACTATTCTGGACATAGAAGGAAACTGTTTCTTCCATGACTGGTACATTCACCCTCCTTCCTCGTCCTACCATTCACTTGCAATTATACAACACGAAATACAACATGGTGGCCACCAAGGCCAGGTCTCCCGAGACCTCCTTGTCGCCATTTTTGGTGAGCTCTGGCACCTAAAAAATTAGCATTGCACCCCTGCTCAACACCCTGACCAATGAAGATGGGTTTTCAAAATGCCTTCTTAATCTCCCTGTCTCCCTGTGTCACCGCTTCCATGGAACCCTGTATATGTACCCTTGGGCTTTTTTGTTCTAAAGCAGCCATTCTCAACAGGGGAGTGGCCAAAGCACATCTAAGTAAAAGTCTTGTTTTCTTTTCACCTCACATAACATAAATATGTGGTTGGTTGGAGAAAAGTTCGGAAGAAACCAAAACTTGGCTGCTTCACAGGGAAGGGGGCCCATAAACTCTGAGTAGAGTCCTAGCTGAGAATAGTTGTTCTAGAACATCACCTTGCTTTGAATTCATGAGAGAAAACAAAGAATTGAATTTCAGGATTATTCCTTGAGGCATGCATAAAAACATAGCATTCAGGCCATTCAGCCCTTCTTTCTTGCACCACCATTCAATTTGATCATGGCTTATCATACAACTATTAGACTAGTCTTGCTCTCTCTCCATCTTCTTTGGTCCCTTTAGCCACCAGGGCACCCCTTCTGAATATATCTAATGAACCAGCCTCAACAACTTCCTGTGCCAGAGGGTTCTACAAGTTCATGACTCTCCAAATGAAGAGGTTTCTTCTCATCTCAGGTCCAAATAGCGCTCCCTTATCCTTAGACTGTGCCCCCCTTGTTCTGGACTTCCCAATATCTGGAATGTTTTTCCTGCATCTAACCTGTGCATTCCTGTCAGAAAGTCATACTCATCAACAATATCCCCTCTCATTCCTTTGAATCCCATCGAGTAGGTCTTTCTTCAATGACCAATCTGTCAACACGATATTGACGAAAATTTCGGCTGGTGGGCCTGTGCTCCACTTCCTGCCCCACCCCCACCATTTTATTCTGGCACCTGCCTACATTTTGTTCAAACCTTGATGAAGGCCTCAAACCCAAAACAATTTGTTATGTATTTTTACCTTTGCTATATAAAGAACACTGTTTGACTTGCTGAGTTTCCCCATCATTGTGTTTTTACTTCAACCACGGTGTCTATAGACTTTGGTGACATTAATATACTCACGCTGAAATTCTTAATTGCTGCAAGTACTTTGAAAAAAACAATGCCAAGAATATTCCTCAAATTATCCTAAGGTAAGAGATAATACAGTAAAACCCCCATTATCCAGTACTTATGAGGATTGGTAGATGCCGGATAAGCGAAATT
The DNA here is from genome assembly GCF_036971445.1 of Narcine bancroftii. Lineage (NCBI taxonomy): Eukaryota > Metazoa > Chordata > Chondrichthyes > Torpediniformes > Narcinidae > Narcine > Narcine bancroftii. The sequence goes on from NC_091480.1 coordinate 7,108,475, forward strand.
CCCGGTTGCTTGAGATTGTGTGTTGCGTGGATTGGTGAACTAACGGTGAGATGCGCCAATTTTAAACTTCCGTATTTTTTACCTATTAATTTTGTTCCATTTTTTTGCCAGTTGCTTGAAATCTTCCGGATAACAGGGGTTTTACTGTATTCGCAATCACACAGTGCAAGAAAAAAAAGTGGGGCTTTAATAGTGCAGCCAAGTGCCCACCTCAGCTCATCTTCCTCAATGAATCCACTGCCATCCTGGTCGAGGATGCTGAAAACTTTGGTGAGATCATCCGTTGTTTTCTTATTCAGACCACTGAGAGAGAAGAATAACTTGTGGTCAAATGAAGCTGCAATTGATGAGGGGGAGAGAGAGAGAAAATTCAAAGATAGTACAGTGTAAAGACACAGCATCACCTCCCCTCCCCCCTACCTTCGACTAACAAAACACAATTCCAACCCTTGATTACCAACATTACATGAGGGAAAGTGGCATCTTTCCCCAGTTTTTGCACCTTTAGATGTTGTAGCCAATTTTTTCCTTTCAGTAGACGCAAGGAAGACTAGATGCTGGAATTGGAGCCACAAGCAATCTGCTGGAGGAACTCAGTGGGTCGAGCAGCATTTTGTGGGAGGAAAGAAATAGTCAATGCCACCGGACGGAACTCTTCATTATTCTTGATGAAGAAGGATTCTAGCCTGAACAGTTCACCGTTACCTTTTCTCCCTCAAATGCTGCTCGAGACATTGAGTTCATCCAGTAGATTGTTTGAGTCTTATTTTCAGATTTTGGTTTGGTGGGAGGTGGGGGGGAGTGGATTTGAAGAGATAAGTCTGGGAATATGGGACAAATTTCCTGGACTTACCCAATGGTCTGGGTAATGGGACAATGTTCCTGCCTTCATGGTCTGGGAAATGGGACAATGTTCCTGCCCTCACAGACTGGGTGACAGAATGGTGATCCTGCTCTCATGGTCTGGGTGATGGGACTGTGAATCTGGCCTCACAGGCTTGGGGATGGAACGGTGACCTGGCCCTCACACTCTGGGTGATGGGAAAATGCTCCACAATCTGTGCGGAGCCTAAGAACACCCCAAGAGATAAGGGCAGCAGTGAAGAGTTTAAAAATTCTGCTGGCTCCAGTTAAAGGAGAAAGTGATAATACTTTACCAGCATTTTGAGCCAGAGCCTTCTCGATGTCACCGCTGTTGAGAATGGTTGTCATTTGGTTAGACATTTTGATGCTAGGAAATAATCAGAAAATAGTTTAATCACCCACTGTTGCTTCTTGAGGAATCCCTAAACATAATCTCAACTAAAACGGACTCCTCTCTCTCTCCCTTCCTCCCCTCTTTCTCAGCCCTTCTCTCCTTCTCCCCTCCTCTCTTTCCTCCTTCTCTCTCTCCCCTTCTAACCCCTTCTCGTCTCTCTCCTCTCTCCCTGCCTTCCCCTTCCCCTTCTTCAGACCAAGGCTGCCGGACACAAGAGCCAACGCCGCTTGCTCAGGGAGCCCTAACTCCCTTTTCCTCCGTTCCGAGGGGCCGTGAGCAGGTTCACTTCGAGCCGAGGACCTTCCTCGCAAGGCGGACGGTTCACGTTTAAAGTTCCATGGGCGAGACCCCCCCCCCCCCCGTTCCAGAATGGCACAGAGTCCAAAGCTGGGGCAAGTCTCAGTGAAGGAATGGCATCCCAGGGAATTCTTCCTCCTCCTGCCAGCACTTGCCCTCGCTGGTTCAACCGATGCCACTTTGAAAAGACCAGAAGGAACAGTGAGAGAGCTGGAGCAACTCACCTGCTGTGTGGATGTCTTCCCAAAGATGTTCGGCAGGTGAGGGGGAGCGACGCAACGTGGCGCCCCTGATGTGAGCACCTCCTTATATACTTTTCATTTTGCAGAGCGTTTGCAGAATTCAGATTTCAACGTCACGACTCCTTCAGCGCGGAGCAGGGATCAGTGTCAAATAAACCTACCAGCTAATCGTTTTTCAAAATCTATTTTTATCTGCTTAGAATTTATATGTAATAACAATCAATACTTTTGCTCTCTGCCGGGACCTTTGAGTCTGGGGTTATAATCTGCCAAATATTACATGAAATGCTTGAAATTGTCTTCATGTTTGAAATAAAAGTTTCTCAGCTGGATAATATTGTTCCACGCAGCCCCTCGCCCAAATCCGGACCCCTTCTTGCCTTCTTATAACCATATAACAATTACAGTAGGGAAACAGGCCATATCGGCCCTTCTAGTCCGCACTGATCCAAGTCCCCTCCTCTAATCCCACTTACCTGCATTCTGCCCATATCCCTCCACCCCCCTCCCATCCATATACTTACCCAACTCTTTCTTAAATGACGAATTTGTTGCTGATTTTCTATAGAACACGGAACTGCGCAGCACAATGCAGGCCCTTCAGCCCACAATCTGCGCTGCCCCACATAAACCTACCCCACCATGGATCTCACTCTTCCCTCCCTCACAGCCTGTAAACCCCAATTTTTCTGACATCCATATGCCTGCCTAAGAGTTTTCTGAGTGTCCCTGTGGTTAGAGCCTCCATCAGCACCCCAGCAATGCATTCCAGGCACCCACCACGCTCTGTGCAAACAAAAACCCTACCTCGGCCATCTCCCCTGAACCTTTCACAGGGCAAACAAAAATAGGAATCAATGTATTTTTTGCATGACAATAATTGAAATCTAGATTTTGTTTTTGAATTTAAAAAAAGTATATTTACATACAGCACTGTACTACAGGCCCTTCAGCCCTCCATGTTGTGCCAACCTATCTATTCCTTCAAAATTAAACTAAACCCTTCAAACTTTGTATCTCTCTATTTTTCTTCCATCCGTGTGCCTGTCTAAGAGTTCCTTACATGCCTGCAATGTTCCAGCCTCCACCACCAACCCTGGCAAGGCATTCCAGGCCCCCTTTTATTATTATCAATATGAATTTCCATAAAATGCAACTTTCTGTATTTTAAAAAAATTTTTGTGACAGACCACTCCATATTTCTTCTTGGCAGAGAAGGCCATTTGGCCCATCAAAGGGCATACTGAATCACTGAGCAATCCCATTCCCACAATAGAGAAACACAAAAAAGGCAGATGCTGAAAGATTGAACTGCCGGAGAGATTCAGTGTCCTTGGGTAGAAATGGTCTGTCAACATTTCAGGTCAGGCCCCTTTATCAAGACTAAAGAAAAAGGAGGTGTATCAGCCATTCTCCCCAAGGGTCCTAGAGCCTCCCTGAGGGCCACAGCACAATTAAGTCAAAGCCTTGTTTTCTTTTCACCTTATGTTACAAATTTTTTAATGTAGTCAATAGGAGAGAAATATGAAAGAAATCAAAATGACTGCTTCACAGGGAAGGGGGCCCATAAACTTTAAGCAGAATTCTGGGAGGTGGGGTCATAGCTGAAAAAAAATGATTGAGAATGGCTGATCTATACTAAGGGGGAGAGAAACTGGGGAGGGGACAAGAAGAGATGAAATGCTGGACTCCAACCTCTCCCATTCTTTTTCCAATACCCTTTCACCTTGGCCTCTCCCCAATGTTTCCCCCTGAATATACATGGTATCACCACCTTTTCATTTTAGTCTCAATAAAGGGTGCCGTCCTGAAACATTTCTATCCGTGAATGCTGCCTGACCTGCTGAGTTCCTCCAGTAGCCCATTGTTCATCACCCCAATAATTTTGTCTGTAACCCTGTTTTCATTAAACACCCACCCCCCCCACCTGAGATTTTACCAGTTACCTTTGCACCAGGGTGTAATTTACAGTGGGCAGTTTATCTACCAATCTGCATGTCTTTGGGATTCTGAAATTTTGAAATTCTGCCTGGCCTGCAAGAAAAAGAATTTCAGGGTTGTATGTGATAAATGTGGACTATGAATGTGGGAATAAATGGGAGCACCTGAAAAAGCCCATACGGCCACAGGGAGAGAGTATAAACTCAACACGAACAATGCTGGAGGTCAGAATTCAACCTGACTCACTGGAGCTGTGAGACTGAGCCACTATACCAAACCTATTGCACCCAAATCAGCATGTTCACTTCTTCCTCCTTTTGGAATGTGGGTTGGAGTATAATTGAGTTGAATTGGCCACCAGCCGCATTGCTCTCCAATCATGCATTGAATGTTGCTGCAGTAAATGGGATCTACAACCTATAAAGCCTTTCTTGATCCATTGTAAGGAGCATTTCCCTATCCCTTCTTGCATGCAATGATTTCCCCATCAAGTATTTATCTAATTCTCTCAGAATCAGATCACCATTTATTGTCATTGTTTTGTGGAACAGTGCATTGATGTAAACCACCTTACAAAATAAATAAAAATAGTCCAAGAAAAATAAAAAGACAAAGTGAGGCAGTGTCTATGGTTCATCATTCATTCATGAATCTGATGGTGGAGGGGAAGAAGACGTCCTTGTGCCAATGAGGGCTCATCTTCGGTCTCCTGTACCTCCTTCCCGATAGTAGCAGGGTGAAGAGAGCATGGCCTGCATAGTGAGGGTCCTTGAGAATAGAGGCTGCTTTCTTAAGACACTGGCTCTTGTAGATGTCAGACAGTGATGCAACCAGCCAAAATGCTCTCCTCTGTACATGTGTAGAAGATTCTGAGAGTCTTTGGTGGCATACTCTACTTCTTTCTGCCCTTTTGAAAGTGTGTTCCCAATCACATTAGTTTATAGATAGGCACATGAACAGGTCCTTCGGCCCAACTTGTGCATGCTGACCAAGGTGCTAGTCTCATTTGCCTGCATTTGGCTCATATCCTTTGAAATTTCTCCCATCCATGAGCCTGTCTTTTAAACGGAATGGTCCTCCTCACCTCTACCACTTTCTCCAGCAGCTCATTCCTCTTACCCACCAGTCTCTCTGTGAAAAACGTGCCCCTTGGTGTCACACATTATTCGTTTTCTATTTTCACCTCCTCCAGACATGTCAGCTGGGTTTTACCCACCGTCACCAATTATGTATCTCATTCTCTCTCTTGGTCCCCATTTCATTACATTTATTCCTTTTGTTCTTTCATCCTTTGCAACTTGAAACAATTTTGATTTCTAACTTTAGCCCAGATGAAAGATTATTGGCCTGAAATACTAACTCTATTTCTCCCCCCAAGATGCTGCCTGGCTCATTAAGTATTTTTAACACCCGCACCTTTTTGTTTCTCAATTTGTACTCCTTTGAATTGAAAGGTCAAGTTCGTGTCAGTCAAGGATTTCATGATCAAAAGATTTTTTTTATCAGACAAAATGATTAAAAGATACAGTTCCAAGGTGGGTAGATGGCATTAGGGTCATGGAATTTATACATACCATTCATCCCAACACGTCAATGGCATCCAAGTTATCTTCCTAAGTTTGGCCCATGTCCCTCTAAACCTTTCCTATCCATAAGCGGTCCAAATATCTTTTTAAATGCTGTCATTGTACCTGCCTCTACCACTTTCTCTGGCGGCCTATTCTATATATTCCCCCTCCCACTTGCCCTCAGGTCCTCTATAGAACTTTCTCCTCTCATTTTAAACCGAACTCTCTTGTTTTACTAATGATGTGACATGAGAGTTTATTGGCCTATTCAGGTGCTTAACCTCTTATCTGGGATCGTTGGAAGATTCCGGACACCTGCCACTGTTCGGAATCTTCCCGATTCCAGAATCATTTTAAAATGGTGGTCCCTTTAAGCAAATGCAATGTTTCAAATCGTGCAAAATCACACAAAACAGGAGGCATGGGGTGTTAAATGAATTTAGATAAATAAAGACAATAACAAAACCATAACACTAGCATGTTTTTTTAAATTTTAAAGTAAAATTTCAGTAAAACTGGCTCATACTGGCTTTTGACTGGTAGTATCGATTGGGAGGGCGGGTGGCGATGACACTCGACAGGGAGGGGCTCTTATAAAGTAACGATTTCGCTAATCAGCGATGGTGCCTGACAGGCAGTTGCTCTTAGAAAGTAATAATCACACTAATTAATGACGGTGCGTGCCATGAAGGGCCACTTATTAGGTGATGATACCACAAATTATCGACACGGAACATGATGGGATCCACGGGAGTTGAGTGAGAATTGTGTCAGGTCATGTTTGGTGCCAAACTCCATCTTTGATGAGCAGATGTCATCTACTAAAAAAGGTGCCAGTTTTTGGAGGTTGCCAGTGTTTGGAATCCTAGATAAAAGGTTAGGTCCCTGTTCCATATATACTGGTGTAATAGTCGAGTTTTGGGGACCAATTCTTCAAGTTAAATTTGGGGAAGGGGGGGAGGTTGATTTTTACATAGATACTACTTTTAACAGTGGTAAGTACCTATCATTGTTCAATGTGTCGGGAGCTCAGATGGCTGGAACCGAGTGATAAGTCTGTGTTCGAGGTATCATGAACTGGGATGGGGGCGGCTGGGGCCTAGGTGAGAGTCTGTGGCTGAGGAGTTAGGAGCTCAGATGAGTGAGTGGTCGGGGCCAAAAACGGGGAAGGGGGGGGTCAACTATTATAAGGGTCATATGAAAAACAATGATTTTTGGGCCAAAAAAGTGGGGGAGAGTGTCAATGGGATTAAATGGGATCGACTATTACACTAGTATATATGGTAATGAATACAATGTTCAGAGGGAGCAAAATTCTCACTTGCTGCAGCCATCCAGATGTGTTGGATACACCTACAATCAAAGTATAAATTAATTACCATAACAACAAAAAATTATAACTACAAAATGATTTATAAATAAATATTCAGAATCCAAATTGACTACAATTTAATTGATTGCAGAGTAAGATTAAAGGGTCCTGATTTTCAACTCTGTTCAACCTAATTTAATTCAGATGTAAAGCACTAACTTTGTTATTTTTTCTCACTTAATTGAATTAGTTCACCTGGGAGTAAACTCGAAATGCCAAGTTCCTGAATTTAATGAGCGGAATTGCTCTTGCATTAAGTTACAACCCACTGATGTATCGTGCATTAGTTGATCTGCAGAATTTGAAGACAAGTTTGAGAGTGGATCTGTTGATTGCAACCACCAATAAACTTGTAGCCAGTGTTAAGAATAACTTTATTGCATCTGTTCTGTTTGTTATTGGCTGATTTACATTTAGGTCAGAACTTCTTGTGTAAGTTTTATTTCTTTTTCCAAAAAATAATTCATTCACTTAATCATCATCAGGTATATCTCAGCACACTTCTTCTTTTGGCTTGGCTTCGCGGACGAAGATTTATGGAGGGGGTAAAAAGTCCACGTCAGCTGCAGGCTCGTTTGTGGCTGACAAGTCCGATGCGAGACAGGCAGACACGATTGCAGCGGTTGCAGGGGAAAATTGGTTGGTTGGGGTTGGGTGTTGGGTTTTTCCTCCTTTGCCTTTTGTCAGTGAGGTGGGCTCTGCGGTCTTCTTCAAAGGAGGTTGCTGTCCGCCAAACTGTGAGGCGCCAAGATGCACGGTTTGAGGCGTTATCAGCCCACTGGCGGTGGTCAATGTGGCAGGCACCAAGAGATTTCTTTAGGCAGTCCTTGTACCTTTTCTTTGGTGCACCTCTGTCACGGTGGCCAGTGGAGAGCTCGCCATATAACACGATCTTGGGAAGGCGATGGTCCTCCATTCTGGAGACGTGACCCATCCAGCGCAGCTGGATCTTCAGCAGCGTGGACTTGATGCTGTCGACCTCTGCCATCTCGAGTACTTCGACGTTAGGGATGTAAGCGCTCCAATGGATGTTGAGGATGGAGCGGAGACAACGCTGGTGGAAGCGTTCTAGGAGCCGTAGGTGGTGCCGGTAGAGGACCCATGATTCGGAGCCGAACAGGAGTGTGGGTATGACAACGGCTCTGTATACGCTTATCTTTGTGAGGTTTTTCAGTTGGTTGTTTTTCCAGACTCTTTTGTGTAGTCTTCCAAAGGCACACTTATCTCTAATTTAAACCCCACACAGTGTATCTTGCCCACACTGATGGAATCGATGACAAGGATTTAATTTTATTTTTAATTCGATACAGCACAGTATAAGACCCTTCTGCCCCATGAAACCCATGCCTCCCACGTTTTGGAATGTGGGAGGAAACCCATACAGGTCACAGGGAGAAGGTGCAAATTCTGACTTGAACCCAGGCCGCGGGTGCACTAATAGCATTGCGCTGACTGGGCTGCCCAGTAACAAGAGAGGTTGGTATCAGAGTCAGAATTTATTGCCAAGAACATCTCATGAAATTTGTTGTTTGGCGGCACCAAAGTTGCTATAAATTACTTTTTTTTTAGAAACATAGAAACATAGAAGATAGGAGCAGGAGTAGGTCATTCGACCCTTCGAGCCTGCTCCGCCATTCAATGAGATCATGGCTGATCTTAAAGTTCAGTACCCCGTCCCCGCCTTCTCTCCGTAACCTTTAATACCCTTATACTGAAGAAATAGATCTAATTCCCTCTTAAATATATTTAATGAACCTGCCTCTACTGCCCTCTGTGGCAATGAATTCCACAGATTCACCACCCTCTGGGTCAAGAAATTCCTCCTCATCTCGGTCCTCAATGGTTTGCTTATTATCCTCAAACCATGGCCCCGGGTTCTGGACTCCCCCACCATTGGAAACATCCCATCTGCATCCATTCTGTCCAGTCCTGCCAGAATTTTATAGGTCTCTATGAGATCCCCTCTCAATCTTCTAAACTCCAGCGAGTACAATCCCAATTTGCGCAATCTTTCCTCCTAAGTCATTCCTGCCATTGCAGGTATCAGCCTGGTGAATCACCTCTGCACTCTCTCCATTGCAAGAACATCCTTCCTTAGATAAGGTGACCAAAACTGCACACAATACTCCAGGTGCGGTCTCACCAAGGCCCTGTACAGCTGCAGTAAGGTATCCTTGTTCCTATACTCAAACCCTCTTGATATGAAGGCCAACATACCATTTGCCTTTTTAACCGCCTGCTCTACCTGCATGCTCGCCTTCAGACACTGATGTACAAGTACCCCTAGGTCTCTCTGCATTTCCCCATCTTTTAATCTATTGCCATTCAAATAGTAATCTGCCCTTCGGTTTGTATTACCAAAGTGGATAACCTCACATTGATCCACATTGTAGTGCATTTGCCATGTATCTGCCCAGTCCCTCAATTTATCCAAATCACACTGGAGCTTCCTGACCCCCTCTTCCGTGCACACAACCCCTCCTAGCTTAGAGTCATCTGCAAATTTGGAGATATTACATCCAATCCCCTCATCCAGATCATTAATGTAAATTGTGAACAGCTGGGGTCCCAGTACAGATCCCTGTGGCACCCCACTAGTCACCACCTGCCACTCAGAAAACGAGCCATTTATCCCAACTCTCTGTCTTCTACCTGCCAACCAGTTCTCAATCCACATCAATACTTTGCCCCCAATCCCATGAGCCTTGATTTTGGAAGCCAGTCGTTTATGCGGGACCTTATCGAAGGCCTTTTGGAAGTCCAGGTACACCACATCCACTGGCTCTTCCCCCATCTATTTTACCTGTCACCATCTCAAAGAATTCCAATAGATTTGTCAAGCACGATTTACCTTTTGTAAATCCATGTTGACTCCGTCCGATCCCTTCTCTGCTAGTCATATGCTCCGCTATTACATCCTTAATAATGGATTCCATCATTTTGCCCATTACTGATGTAAGGCTCACCGGCTGATAATTCCCCGCTTTTTCTCTACCCCCCTCTTTAAATAGTGGGGTAACATTAGCTACCTTCCAATCCATGGGTACTGATCCTGAGTCTATCGAGTTCTGGAAAATAATTCTTAAAGCATCTGCTATCTGAATGGCCACTTCCTTAAGTACCCTAGGATGTAGATTATCAGGCCCTTGGGATTTATCTGCCTTCAATCCCATCAATTTCCCCAAGACCATGTCCTTGGAGATACTGATTTCTTTCAGTTCCTCCCTTGCATTAGTCTCTATGTTTCCCAACATCCTTGGGAGGTTATTTGTATCCTCTCTTGTAAAAACAGAACTAAAGTAATAATTTAATTGGTCTGCCATTTCCTTATTCCCCATTATATTCCCCTGATTCCGACTGCAAAGGACTTACTCTGGATTTCATCAATCTTTTCCTCTTGACATATGTATAAAAGCTTTTAAAAGTAAATAAATTAGTGCCAAAGAAGAGAAGGTGAGGTGGTGTCTGTGGTTCATTGTCCGTTCAGGAATCTGAGGGCGGAGGGGAAGAAGCTGTCTCTGTACTGTTGGGAGTTCATCTTTGGGTTCCTGTATCTCCTTCCTGATGGTAGCAGTGAGAAAAGGGCATGGCCTGGGTGGTGAGGGTCCTTGAGGTCTTTTACTGCCTGCCCTCTACTGGCTGGGAAGAGATCCGGGAGGATCAGAGCCAGCACCACCAGGCTGAGGAACAGCTTCTTCCCGCAGGCACTGAGAATGCTGAACGACCAAAGGAACTGCTCACAATAACCATCCGAGACTCTCATTTGTATAAAACAATATATTTATTTATATAAAATACTTGTGCTACATATGTATTATTTATCTGTATGTGTGTTATGTCTGGTTGTGTGCCTGCATGTTTTGCACCGAGGGCTGGAGAATGCTGTTTCGTCGAGTTGTACTTGTACAATCAGATGACAATAAACTTGACCTAATTTGACTTCTCTGCAGCACAAAATATCCTGTGGCACCATGTTAGAGTGAAGCAGAGGTGTTCTCAGTGGCTCAGCCAATATTGGTGCCCACCTAATATCACTTAAAATAGTCTCGGTAAAGGGTCCCAACTCAAATCATTGACTGACGATGGTTGCTACCTGATCCAGTGACTCTCTCCAGCAGCTCATTGCTTTATCAATAAACGACAGATCACTTGGTTGCTATCACATTGTGGTTTTGCAACCCAACTATGTGTAATGTGGCTTCTGCGTTTCTTCTTCAACACATCAAAGATTTCTTTATGACTGTGAAGTCCTTTGACAAATGCTGAATGCATGAAAGATGCTATGTTTAGTTTGTTTAATCTGACTTCCCAAAGCCCTGCAAAATATATTGATTTCATTAATTTTTCCCTTAAGATAGCAGGAATACATTTCAAGTTTCAACTTTCCTTTTATTGTCCCATAATAATACATTAAAAGTATAATATACAAAATATACTTCAACTTTTTCCTGCCATAAGGAATTGCCATGAGCATTGCCCGGCGCCCCTTGTAGTACAAGAGAAAGGGAAGCAGAGTCACTGAGTGTCAGTGGATTTGCCTCCAGCGCTCCTGTTCCATAGCCGCACAGACCCCTGTTCGATTCTTCATCAACCCAAACTCTATATCCAAACCTCCAACACGATCCTTCAACTCCCAAGGTCCTTTGAGAGCCCTTCTTGCCCTCAGCACCCACTTGAATCCTGGCTCCGATACCTGGTTGCCACAAACCAGTATCCAGCAGCTCGCAGCCCATGTGGATCCCTGACAGCAAGTCGCCTGCAGCTTGACCCCCTCACTGACCCCTCACTGACCCCTCACTGACCCCCTCACTGGTCTATTGCTGTCAATAAGAATAATCAGGATTCTTCATGAATTCCTTGATTAGTCAATCACTCATGTGGCCCAATTATTTTACTAGGATTCTAGAACACTGCCAAGATCAGAAAATATACTGTATATTACATAAAAACTAAAAGGATATTGGAATCCCTTGGCACGTCAAACAGAATCTATGGAGAAGGAAACAGAGCTATTGTTTCAAGTCAGAGACAAGGCAAAATATAAAACCAAAGCCAGTTTAATGATAATGAGTTTAATGTCACCCACATTTGTACAATGGACATCTGTACTGGTTTTCTTACTTGCTGCAGTCGAATAGGTACTTGTAAAATTAAACACTATATTAGTAAACTTAATTGAATTAAAAAGACAATAAATATAAAAGATGGATAATAAATATTCACAATAATTCTAGTGCCAAAGAAGTGATTTGCAATAGTGCAGATGGTCTTTTATTGCTGATTTAGATGTGGTAGAACGATAGACTTTAACAGCCCAAGGTATGGACGTGGTATTAGCTGCAATGCTCTCACCCCTGTCTTAGATCCCACACCTGATGCTGGAGTGGAAGCTCCAAGCTGACACATTTGTACAATTTGCAGATCAAAGTGTTTGACTCAGGTCCAAACCTCTCTTGTCTACAAGTGAGGTCCTAAATAGAGCAATGAGTTATTGAGAAGTTGAAATCATATATTTTGAATATATTGATTGAGGCATTCTCCCATTCTTTATATTCACCTGAACACAAGAACATAGCAAATGAAAATAGGTGAGGCTATTCAGCCCTTCATATCTTCTCTGCCATTCAATAAATCATGTCTGACCAGCACTACGTCCCTGCACCAACCATCTTGGATCCCCTCATTTCCAGTAGTGGGACACTCTAGGACCAGAGGGCATAGCCTCAGAATAAAAGGATGACCCTTTGGAACAGAGATGAGGAGAAAATTCTTCAGCCAGAGGGGGGTGAATCTGTGGAATTCGTTGTCTCAGATGGCCATGGAGGCCAAGCCATTGGGTATGTTTAAAGTGGAGGTTGACAAGTTCTGGGTCATATATCATAAATACAAAGGAAATTCATGCTATTATATCTGCTGGGAAAAAAAAGTAATCTTCTCAATTGGAGGGAAGATTGAAAAGGTCTACTGATGCCCACACAAGTAAGTGAATGAATAAACAAGCATCTGCTACCATCATTGCTGGGAGATAGCAGAGGGTGTTGGAAATGACAAGATGGACAGATGAGGCACGGTTACTGATTGCTGAAGGATGTTCACTCTGCACTGTGTGCCAGGAACCGCTACAGTCATCTGACAGTGATTGAGCACCATTAGTGACCTCTTGGATTTACTGAACCAGAGGTAACTATTTGAAGGCAAAACCTTACGTATTAACATTACAGTAAATGCTGAAGGAACTTATCCAGTCTTGCAGCGTCCATAGGAGGAAAAGACACATACATTACCGATGTTTCAGGCCTGAGCCCTTTTTCAAGGTGTAAGCAAAAAGCAGGCAGACGTCTCAATAAAGATTGAGAGAGATAGGAGGAAGAATGGGAGGGAGAGGAATTCAGACAAACAAACAAAAGGTGTTAATTGGATATGATAAGAGGAAAGTTGAGAATTGATTTTGGCTCTGTTAAAGGAGACAGAGGATAAAGGGAAAAGAAAGAGGGAGAGGACAGGGGATGAAGATGGGGGTATGTGGGGTGGGGGTGGGGAGAGGTTTACAGATTAATATTGCAGATCTAGGTCCAGATTCAGTATCATTGCTGTGCCTTTAATTATAATTGCAGAGGAATAGAGCCATAGATTTGTGATGGCACAGAAGGAAGCCATTAGCTTTTTCAGTCTGTGCCAAATCTCTAATGTGGTTAATTCCATTCTTTCCATGTAAAACATTTTATCTTCAAATTAATTCCTTTTGAAAAGCCTCAATTAAATCTACATGCATTAGATCAATGAGCAATATACTGTAAAAACATAGAAATGTTGGAAGAACTCAGCAGGTTTTGCAGCGTACATAGGAGGTAAAGATATATATACTGTAATACTGGACAATGATAATTTTGCTTTCTGAACGCTATTAGGTATATTTTATAGATTTGGGCTGTTGATCACGAAATATCCTGCCACATATTGTTTTTTTTAAATATCTCTATTTTGTGATTTCCTGTCATATTTTGTCTAATAGAAATATTGACCACAAAGCAAGCTGTTTTGGTCAGTCCAACTATGCCTGGGCATGCACTCAGTGTAGGTGCTATGCAAATGTCTTAGGCCCAGGAATTCTTAGTCAGGATAGATGTAGACAGGCTATAAAAGCAGCTCACATATACAGATGCTGAGCATTACATTGATTATAGATTGAACGCATGTTGGTGCACATGTTTTTCTGGCAATAGCATAGTGAGTGTTCTTAACAATAGCATTTATTGTCTTCAGGAAAATTCAATACAGCAGAAATGTCTCATCAGTGTCGCAACAGATGTGATAAATTCTGTTACAGATGTGGCAAGTATACACTTACTAAATTCAATAAAGTTAATTTAATGTTTCTCCAATTTCCTACATGATAAAGCAAATCTGAAATTACCTTTGTGTTCATCTTGAAGTTGTCTATCATAATCCCCAATGTTTTCTCAGGAAGCAAATCTTTAAAAAAATTTGTTGTCCAGTGTTGATATTTCAGGCTTGAGCCTTTCTTCGAGGAGGTAATCTTGTTGAACCCTATAATATTTTGAGAGAGTTTGAGGGGTAGATGTCATGTAATGAGTTATGAGACTTTATTGTCATATACATAAATAAAATGTACAGACACACCAAGATTCTTACTTGCTGAAGATAAACAGGTATGTAAGATATACCAACTACAACAGTATACAGGTATACTCTGTTTTACAAATACTCACTTTACGAAAATTCACTTTTACAAAGAAACCTGTTTTCGCTTTTATGAAAATAGCCTTCAGTAGTACTGAATGGGTCTTCATTTACACCATTTCGGATTACGAAAGGTTTCATAGGAATGCTCTAGTTTCATAAAGTGGGGTTACCTGTATATTAAATCACCACAATGTGCCACGATAGAGAAATGGATGTAAATATAACATAAAAGAGAGATAAATATGTACAAAAAAAAGTGGTGTTTCAATAGTGCAGATAGACCTGGACTAGTTTATTGATCTGTACAGTGGTCACATGAGGATGTCATAGAACAAAATGATCAGAACTTGATAAGTAACATGGACTGGACATGTAATGCCTTCTTTCTTGTTCACCCCAAATGCATTGAATAAATGTCAGAGGTCATCTTAGACTAGAAATACCCCTCTGGCTGTTGCCATGGAGAACATGCAAGAAAAAGGAATCTTTACTGACATTCCATTCCAACAGCAGAATGGGTGAGTTCAACAGGTTGATCTACCTTTTCCCATTTGGTGAAAGACCAGGCCAGGAAAAAAAAATCAAATTTTTCAATATCTGTAAATAGTTCATCTGATATGGATTGAATAATTTTACAGAAATGCACATAAACTTACAGAAGCAGAATACAAGTTTGTTGTAACTAATCAAAGATATTATGGTGACAACATTTTTTTTTAAAATTTTTTATTTTTCACACTATAAACCATATTGATCAAGATACATACATTTTCCTTTTCAAATATATAGTGTTGTTTTCTCCCCCCACTTCCCTCCTCCCCTCCCTCCCTCTCTCACCTCCCCTCCCACTTATTTAAAGTTCAGAATCTAAGATACATTAAACCCGTTAAACAATGTTGTCACTCAATAAAAATAAACAAGAAATTCCACTGAGTCAATTCTTTTCATTATCTTCTCCTTCTGTCATTTTAGGTGGTAGATGTCCACGGTAGGTTTTCTCTATTGTGTTTCATGTATGGCTCCCATATTTGTTCAAATATTCTAATGTTATTTCTTAAATTGTATGTTATTTTTTCTAATGGAATACATTTATTCATTTCTATATACCATGTTGTATTCTATATAATATGTTGTATTATCAAATTATCTTCTAATTTCCAGGTTGACATAATACATTTTTTTGCTACAGCTAGGGCTATCATAACAAATCTTTTTTGTGCTCCATCCAAATCAAGTCCAAATTCTTTGTTTTTTATATTACTTAGGAGGAAGATCTCTGGGTTTTTTGGTATATTGCTTTTTGTGATTTTATTTAGTCTCTGGTTTAGATCTTCCCAAAATTTTTTCACTTTCTCACATGTCCAGATTGCATGAACTGTTGTTCACGTTTCCTTTTTACAGCGAAAACATCTGTTTGATACTGTTGGGATGGTGACAACATTTGACTACAAAATGATCCAGAGTGGTCTCCAACTATGAAGCGGTTTCTCTTTGAACCTTCTTTGCTAACTTTGGGGGAAGTAATAAAGTGAATTAACTATACTTTGGAGTATAATTAAATTGGAAAAATGTGAAACTTCTAGTTATTGCCTTTAATATAGTACAACAACACATCAAAATCTTCTACAGGTGTACAGTGGAGAGCATTCTGGCTGGTTGCATCACTGCCTGGTACAGAAGTGCCAATGCTCAGGACAAGAAAAACCTACAGAGGTTGTTAACTCGGCCTGTGACATCACAGGCACCAGTCTTCACTCCATCAAGGACATTGACAAGAGGCGGTGTCTTAAGAAAGCACCCTCTATCCTCAAGGACCCCCACAACCTAGGCCATGTCCTTTTCACTCTGCTACCATTAGACAAAGGTACAGGTGCCTAAAGACAAGCACTCAGCAGTACAAGGATAGGTCCTTCCCCTCTGCCATCAGATTTCTGAATGAACTGTGAACCACAGACACTACTTTACTTTGTCTTGCACTATTTTTATTTAATTTGTAATGTGGTTTATAGAAATATTTGCGTCATGATGCTGCCTCAAAGCAACAAATGTTGTGACATGCTCATGAAGATAAATTCTGATTCTGAAGGTGTTTTCCATGTCTGTTATCAAACAAATAAGCCACAGGCAGACATATGACCAATACTTGCTCAAAGAGGTAGGGTTTAAGAATCATCTTTGGAATTAATGAGGAGCAAATCTACAGAGGGAATCCCAGATCTTAGAAAGATTACTTGAGGAAATTCTTAGAAAAGAGATGTGCTTGAGGTCAGATTTGGAGGAACTCAAAAGATCGGAGAATTGTGGTCATGGAGGGATTGGGAAATGAAGATGAATTTTTTTAACTTGAGCTTTTATCTAGCCAGGAGACATGTATCCTCTGATCCCCATTTCTTCATCCTTTAAATGGTAAAATATCCTCCTTTTGGGAAAGAAGATTCAAAAACCTCCATCCTCGGCCAATTGTTCATCACCCAATCCAATCCCATCTCCTGTAATCTCTGGCTCCAGGTTCTTCAAACAGGATTGACAACCTCCCTCCTTCCAACCCCTTGAAGAGTGTTATACTTGACATCGAGGTCACCTTTGTTCACTAAAACATTATTGCTCACTCTTCCATTGTGGGCAACCTGTGCAAATGATGTAACCACCTTAGGCAAGCAGATTGAAAGGTGCCCATTTAAAACTGAGGTGAAGGAATTTCTTGAGCCAAAGCCGTGAACCTCTGGAATTTGCTGCCATGGACAGCTGTGGAGGCCAGGCCATCGGGTGTATTTAAGGCAGAGATTGATAGGTATCTGAATAGTCAGGGTATCAAAGGTTATGGGGAGAAGGGAGGGAAGTGGGGCTGTGAGAGAATGGATTAGCTCATGATGGAGCAGACTTGACAGGCTGAATGGCCTGCTTCTGCTACTATAATCTTAGTCTCATGAGACCTTTAATGACCTCACAGACCACCTGAAGATACTAAGGGTCTATTTCCTGGCAGAATGATATGTTGCCCTCGCTGGGTGCTTAATCGATCTTGTAATTCTCCGCACTTTCTGAACGTTAGGGATAACGCAGAAGAACCAGGTATTTTGAAACGAATAAACTGATTGGAGTGGAAGACACAAATCCGAGCAGTCATAATCAGTGTGGAAGAGAAGCGCGCAATTTGATCAAAGCATTTAATTCAGGGACGGTCTGAAATAGTCAAAAATTTGCGGAGCCAGTTAAATCGATGTAATCACAGCTGGGAACCTGAAACCGCCCAGAGCCCTTCCAAGTCTTCACCACTGTAGGCAGGCGGGCCTTCTGCTTGTACCGTTCGCCCGTACAAGGAGAGTTCTGTCCGCTGACGCTGTGACAGTCACCGGGAGGTCAGGATTTTGGAGGGAGGGGGGGAAACCCCCACACTGCTGTTTACAGCGGAAGCCCTGTAACAATATAACCAGGGAATAAAAGCACACACGTTCAGAAATCACTGTCTATTATATTGACAATTAAATGTTTGGGGTGTTAACGCTTTCAGGCCCGGCAATAATAAAATATTTGGGTTTTTTCTCCCCATGGTTTTTATTTTGCAAAATCCTGCTCACTCGGAGGGATTGAACTGCGAAATGGCTCATTTATTCCAGGTACGGAAGGGTCCGAAACTTTTTTTTTCCCCTTTAACTACATCGACTTGTGTCGCAGAGGGGACGCAGGGGCCGGGGGAAAGGCGGAACTCCCAGCTGATGTGGACAGAGAGTGATGAGCCCTCCCCTCGACGCTCGGTGAGTTGGGCCAGAGCTTCAGCTCCGAGGGCCCCGACGCCACTGGAACCGTGAGGTTTTGCTCTTTAATTTCCAAGATTATAAACTGGGCGCGGGGCCGTAATAAAATCTGTGTCTGGGGTGAACCTCCTGCCGAAATAAGCATCTACCTATAGATCAAATACATCTGTAAAGGAAGTAAAAGACGGAAGTCTGCAGACACATCCCCTCTTTCTCTCCTCCATTGATGAAGGGGCTCAAGCCCGAAACGTTGGTGACATTCAGGCCGCTGTTTGACCTGCTGAATTTCTCCAGCCTCGTGTTTTACTCTCAAAATCATGTGATTTCTTCAAAGTTCGGTGCTTAAGCTGCGTGTAACACAAGCCTTCTCCAAAAGTCAGTGAAATGATCCTAACCCGATTTAAAATATGAGAGAACACGCCTGCTGGTGCAGTCGGAAATTTAAAGTGGCTTTCAGTTGATTTATCACATTATATCTCACACAGTCAGAAGGGTTCCTCTGCGGGCAGAGTGAAACACGAAAGTCTGCAGACGCTGTGGGAGAAACTCCGCCGGTCTCACAGCGTCCATGGGAGGTGAAGCAGCCCAACAGGTTGGGAATTCCTAACGCGAGCAAGTTTGGG
Source organism: Narcine bancroftii (assembly GCF_036971445.1). NCBI lineage: Eukaryota > Metazoa > Chordata > Chondrichthyes > Torpediniformes > Narcinidae > Narcine > Narcine bancroftii. Next base: position 7,127,235 of record NC_091480.1, read on the forward strand.
GGGCGGGGACCGCGCAGTGAAATGGTTAGTCATTTCGCGTCGGGGCGTTTTCCAGATTCGGAAGGTTCCCGACCCGAAACGTTGACCATTTCAACCCACAGGATGCTGCCTGTTCCCCGGAATCATTCCGTTGTATCCTGACGATTCCTGCTGCTGTAGTGTTTGCGTTTCCCCCCCCTTATCGTGAACGCTGACCACCGTCTTTAACCAAATAAACGAAGTCGCCGGTCGAATGGCGGACCTGGAGACCTTCGGGTTAGTCTTTATTTTGCAGGGGTTTAATTTGATCATTTGGGAATCGAGGCTAGAAAGTTCTAAACACCCCCAATATTGGTTTCCTAAAGTACTCCGCATCTAATAGTTGACGCCACAAGGTCCAATTTGGTGAGACTTGATCACTGGAACGCATTGACAAATTTAGGAACATGCCTACAGTATAATAAGGGTATGGTTGACAGTTCCTTTTGAGGTACTAAAAACAGGAAGAAAGTATTTGTAAGAACAAAACTCAGCAAAAAAAGACTAATCTTCACAACTCTTGACAATAAAGGTGGTACTGATCCCGCCGGATCAATGTCCATACTGAATCTAGCCGCTGCAAGCTTTCTGCATTTATATTGCAAACGCGGAGCCAAATATGGCAGCGAGATACTAAACGATTGTGTTTCCAGGTCCGGATGTTGCGAGATAAATGTTATTTCCCTGAGCCAAAGGAGCAAGACATCTCGACGTGAATAGTAACATGCGGCTTCACATGAAGCCCTCTTTCAGATCGTATTTCTAAACCTAGAACGTTATAGCATAGGAACACACGCCTGCACCAAACATGATGTCCAATTTAAACCAAAACTTTGCCGTTTCGACATGACCCATCCCTGCACATACGTGTGTTAATCTAGAAGCCTCTTGAAGTCCATGCTAGCTCCGTGCGGGGCATTGACCTCTTTTAATCTGATTGCTTAAAATAACAAGATCAGGAGTAATCAAGAACTAGAACAGGATGCTAATTCAGGGGGCTTGGGAAATTCGGATAACAAAAGTATCCAAACAAAAGTTTGGCTCCTGCGAGGCATTTATGTAATGGGATGGAAAATGTGAATGTCATATTACTGGATATGGGATATAGAATGTGAATATTAAACTAGAGTATGGATTATTTTCGAGTTACAGAGTTCTTTAGCAGAGAGACAGCTCCTTCAGCCCAGGTTATCCATGCCAACTGAGCTCGTCTCATTTTCCTGTGTTCAGCCCATATCCCTCTATTTCCTATCTCATTATTTATACTTTTTTATTGGTGTTTATGTTTAAGTCCATGTGTGACTACAACAAGTAAGAATTGGTGTTCATTTGTACATTGTACTCTTGTATGTGACACTCAAACTCATACGATCCATGTAACTGTCTAAATGTTAACCTCCAATCCCTGTAAGTTTTGAAGGGTGGGAGGAAACCCACGCAGACACAGATGGAACATACAAACTCCTTACAGACAGCATGGGATTCGAACATGGGTCGCTGGTGCTGTAGTAGTTTGGCTAACCAGTATGCTAACAAATGCCACCCCATTTGCTAACCACTTTCTACCCCACTTCTACCATTTTCCCTAGCAGCTCATCCAGATACCTACCACCCTTTGTGTCAAGGTTCCCTTCATGTCCCTTGTAAATCTGTCTCCTCTCACCATAAATTTATGCCCTCTTAATTCACCTACTCTGTGAAAAAGGCTATGACTATTTACTTATTTTATAGAAGATGGGACATGCACTTGTGTATATTGTAGAATATGGAATAGGGTTAAAAGTTCTGGCTCTATACTGATGTGTACACTATAAACAATGAATTATGTGTTATATAACATGCATTATGTGTAATACTGTGAAATATGCATATATTCCTCCACTATAAAAGTAAGATGTATGCAGATGTATAAAACTTTAGTTAGGCTGCACTTGGAGTATTGTGTATAATTCTGGTTGCCCCATGTTAGGAAGGATATGAAGGCTATGGAAAGGGTACAGAAGAGATTTACCAGGTTGCTGCCAGGATCAGAGGATACGAGTTATGGGCAGATGTTGGACAAACTTGGGCTATTTTCTCCCACGTGTCAGAGGCTGAGGGAAGACATGTTTGAGGTTTGACAAGCATTGAGAGTGCATAGACAGTCAGAATCCTTTTCCATGGGTAAAAATGCCACATACTGGAGGACAGTTTTTTTAAAGTGAGGAGTGTGGGGATAGTTTAAATGGGATGTGTGAGGCATGTTTTTACGCCTAGAATGGTGGGTCTCTGGAATAGTTGGCCAGGAGTAAGTGGTGGAAGCAGATAGAATAGTAGCCTTTAAGAGGTCTCTGGATACATACATGAATATGCAGGGAATGGGATTATGAGTTTTATTTGAAATTAATTTAGTGTCCCATTTATATATAAACTCTCTTGCTATCGTTTCACCTACCGCATGTAGTCCAAGTTGTGCCCAGGAAGGGGGGGGGGGGCCTCAAAGAATGAGATGATAAACCTCTCTTGCGCTGCCCAGTAATATTTTTTGAAATCTGGGAATTTTAAACCCCTCAGTTTGTAATCCCTTATGCATAGCATTCTTCTGAGAAAATACATCTTTGCTGCACTGATTCTTTTTTTCCCTTGCATTTGTGATGGTCTATGACTCAAAGCTATAGGAAGAATGTAGCAGCTGAGTGTCCTGAGCTGGGAGTCCTGAGCTGGGAGTCCTGAGCTGGGAGTCCTGAGCTGGGAGTCCTGAGCTGGGAGTCCTGAGCTGGGAGTCCTGAGCTGGGAGTCCTGAGCTGGGAGTCCTGAGCTGGGAGTCCTGAGCTGGGAGTCCTGAGCTGGGAGTCCTGAGCTGGGAGTCCTGAGCTGGGAGTCCTGAGCTGGGAGTCCTGAGCTGGGAGTCCTGAGCTGGGAGTCCTGAGCTGGGAGTCCTGAGCTGGGAGTCCTGAGCTGGGAGTCCTGAGCTGGGAGTCCTGAGCTGGGAGTCCTGAGCTGGGAGTCCTGAGCTGGGAGTCCTGAGCTGGGAGTCCTGAGCTGGGAGTCCTGAGCTGGGAGTCCTGAGCTGGGAGTCCTGAGCTGGGAGTCCTGAGCTGGGAGTCCTGAGCTGGGAGTCCTGAGCTGGGAGTCCTGAGCTGGGAGTCCTGAGCTGGGTGTCCTGAGCTGGGTGTCCTGAGCTGGGTGTCCTGAGCTGGGTGTCCTGAGCTGGGTGTCCTGAGCTGGGTGTCCTGAGCTGGGTGTCCTGAGCTGGGTGTCCTGAGCTGGGTGTCCTGAGCTGGGTGTCCTGAGCTGGGTGTCCTGAGCTGGGTGTCCTATGCTGGGTGTCCTATGCTGGGTGTCCTATGCTGGGTGTCCTGAGCTGGGTGTCCTGAGCTGGGTGTCCTGAGCTGGGTGCCCTGAGCAGGGGTGTCCTGAGCTGGGTGTCCTATGCTGGGTGTCCTATGCTGGGTGTCCTATGCTGGGTGTCCTGAGTTGGGTGTCCTATGCTGGATGGATGTCCTGAGCTGGATGTCCTGAGCTGGGTGTCCTGAGCTGGGTGTCCTGAGCTGGGTGTCCCACGCTGGGTGTCCCACGCAGGGTGTCCCACGCAGGGTGTCCCACGCAGGGTGTCCCACGCAGGGTGTCCCACGCAGGGTGTCCCACGCAGGGTGTCCCACGCAGGGTGTCCCACGCAGGGTGTCCCACGCTGGGTGTCCCACGCTGGGTGTCCCACGCAGGGTGTCCCACGCAGGGTGTCCCACGCAGGGTGTCCCACGCAGGGTGTCCCACGCAGGGTGTCCCACGCAGGGTGTCCCACGCAGGGTGTCCCACGCAGGGTGTCCCACGCTGGGTGTCCCACGCAGGGTGTCCCACGCTGGGTGTCCCACGCTGGGTGTCCCACGCTGGGTGTCCTGAGTTGGGTGTCCTATGCTGGATGGATGTCCCGAGCTGGGTGTCCCGAGCTGGGTGTCCCGAGCTGGGTGTCCCGAGCTGGGTGTCCCGAGCTGGGTGTCCCGCGCTGGGTGTCCCGCGCTGGGTGTCCCGCGCTGGGTGTCCCGCGCTGGGTGTCCCGCGCTGGGTGTCCCGCGCTGGGTGTCCCGCGCTGGGTGTCCCGCGCTGGGTGTCCCGCGCTGGGTGTCCCGCGCTGGGTGTCCCGCGCTGGGTGTCCCGCGCTGGGTGTCCCGCGCTGGGTGTCCCGCGCTGGGTGTCCCGCGCTGGGTGTCCCGCGCTGGGTGTCCCGCGCTGGGTGTCCCGCGCTGGGTGGCCCGCGCTGGGTGGCCCGCGCTGGGTGGCCCGCGCTGGGTGGCCCGCGCTGGGTGGCCCGCGCTGGGTGGCCCGCGCTGGGTGGCCCGCGCTGGGTGCCCCGCGCTGGGTGCCCCGCGCTGGGTGCCCCGCGCTGGGTGCCCCGCGCTGGGTGCCCCGCGCTGGGTGCCCCGCGCTGGGTGCCCTATGCTGGGTGTCCTTTGCTGGATGTCCTGAACTGGATGTCAATTGCTACTTGCTTGTTCGTTAGGGATGTTTTTCATTTCTATAAACACTGTTCATGCTTTGTCTATTTTGCATTTGCCATCAGATGTCACCCATGATCCAAGGTACTTGAAGTTGTGAACTTGTTTCAGGATTTCATTTTCCAATATGATCCTATAATTTGGAATATCAGGTTTTTTTCTTATTACCATTACTTCAGTTTTCCTTTTAATTAAAATTAGGCCAAGTCTTTTACTCTCTGGGTTGATGGTAGATACTAATTTCTGTAAATTTACTTCACAGTTTGCTCTCAGTACTGTATCATCTGCAGAGCAGAGGTTGTTGATATTGTGTCCTCCTACACTTATTCCAGGTCGGGTTCTCATAATGTTTTCACTGTATAGGGAGGATAGAATAGAACACAACCCTGTATCGCTCCTTGCTTGATTGGCTGATATTCATTGTCTACACTTTGTTGCCAGTAAAAATTGCTGATTATTATTAGATCTTTTCTGTTGATATTAATATCTTTTAAGCATTTTCATGATGACTTTGTGTTTCACTGTGTCAGAAGTTTTTGTGTCGTCAATGAAACAGAAGTATAGATCTTGTTATACTTCTATTGACCTTTCAATAATATTCCTGAGAATATAAATGGCGTTTGATGTTTTCTGCCTTTGACAAAGCTGCAGATTTCCACAAAAAAATTCAGTCAGGATTTTTAAAGTACTAGGTATGTATGTGTAAATATTTTGATTATTGAAACTAATACAAATTAGCAGTTTAAAAACTACATTCATTAATAAATATTATTACATATACGTATTTCTTAATATTTATGTGACAAAATAAATGTTGCTTTCAATATTTTCATGTTGCTTTCACACATCTGAGGTTTACTGTATGCGGCTCTCACATTAAGCAAGTTTGGCCACCCCGTTCTAGAGGCTAATTTATTGCTCTTTCAAGTATGCTGTCTGTCCGTGCTCCACTGCACCATTCTATAATCACTTCTTCATCATAGGGTGGTTAATCTGTGGAATTCTTTGCCACCGATGGCTGTGGAGGTTGATAGGTTCTTGATTGGTAAGGGTAAAAAAGGTTGTTTGGTTTGGTGGAAAGGGTTAACATAGCCTAGTGTAGGATGGGGTTCTTTTACAAGCAAGCTGAATTTAAAACTACTTATGTAATAAGCAGCGTGCCGAGAGTTCCAATAAACAAGACATGAAGTCTTTGAGGAGGAAGTGTTGACAGTGACTTCAAAAGTCCATGTTAACTAACTGATTGATCCTGGAGAGTCCTGGGAGGACTGATTGAGTTAATCTTGTTAAAATACTATTAAGTTTGGTCAAAGACTGATTTGAGTTAACCCATTGAAAAATTCATCAGACACTTCCTATTGAGAAATTCATCAGACACTTAATGAGGAATATCAAAAGAATCAGGCAAGCTTGTCTGCTTTCTTCTGTACAAAACGGTGAAATTTAGAGTTCTGATGATGGTTTAGGCAACTGCAGGCTCATCATGATGTCATGTTAATAAACTCTTGGAGAGAACCCTGAAGTCTCCATCTTTGAACTAATTTCTGCGACATATGGGGAGAAGGCAGGAGAATGGGACTGAAAGGGCAAATACATTAGCCATAATTTGAATGGTGGAGCAGACTCGATGGGCCAAATGGCCTAATTCTGCTCCTGTGTCTTACAGCTTTCACTTCTACCCTTTCCTCAGTTGGTTGCTGAGGTGGGAGACGGACCATGGACCTGCTGCCTAGGCAGTCTGGTTGCTGACAACCTGTGCCTGAGCAAAACCTTTTTTTTTAAAATGCAGTGCACGCATGTTTATCCCAGGCTGTGCCAAAGCTCCTTCTTTATTTAGGCCTTGCATCAGAGTAATCGACGGATTAGGCAACTCAAGTTGCTGCTATTTTTCTGCTATGAAAGGAAATTCCAGAGAGGGAAAACCTATCCAATGTCACGTTGTCGAGCAGGATTCCCTTGGGCTATCCAGTCCACTGGTAAATACACAGCTCAGCTTAATGCAGTTAGGACCATATTAGAATTAAAAACCATATTTAATTCAGAGATTCCTGTAGTTATTTTTTAATTTAATTTAGAGATACAGCATGGTACCAGGCCCTTCCAGCCCTTGCCACCCAAATACAACCTACTAACTCCATACATAAAAACACAATGCTGGAGAAATTCAGCAGATCAGCGTACTTAATGTAGCAAAGATAAAGATACATAACCAATGTTTCAGGTTGAGCCCTTCATCAAAGAATGAGTAAATGTAGGCAGGTGCTATCATGAAAGTAAAACATGAAAGTCTGTAGACACCGTGGTTGTCTTTGGGGTGCCACTGTGTAGATGGTCAATACAGAGGAGGTGATGTTGCCAATTTGCACTTATGAGGGTCTGCCCATGAGAAAGTCAATGATCCAGATGTCAAGGGACTGAGTCACAGATCCTTTCGTTTGATTGTACGTTCTGCTAGTTGGATGTTATTGAATGCTGAGCTGCAGTCAATGAACAGCCTGATGCACATGTTCCTGTGATCCAGGTGATCTAACGCAGAGTGGGAAGCCAGTGAGATGGCGTCTGACATTGACCTGATATGGCAAGTCGAATTGAAGTGGGTCCAGGTCTTTGGTGAGAGAGGAGCTAATTTGCTCCATAACCAACTTCTCCAAGTACTTCATCACAGTAGACGTCAGTGTCACCAGCTGAGAGTCGTTGAGGCAGGTCATCTCAGTCTTTCTGGGCCCCAGTGTAATGGATGTCCTTTTGAAGGAGGTGGGGACCTCAGACAATGACACAAGTGATTGAAAATGTTTGCAGAATCCGGTTGGTTTGCACGGGTTTTAAGGAGATGGCCTGGCACATTGACTGGGCCAGACATTTTCTAAGGGGGATCACCCTGCTTAAGGATATTTTCAGGTCAGCCTCGGAAACTGGGAGCACAGAGACACCGAGGACTGTGGCACTCTTGAGGGTGCATCCTGTACAAAGCGAGCATAGAAGGCATTGAGCTTGTCCAAAAGAGATGTACTGCAGTTACTGATACTACCTCATTTATAGGAAATGACGGTGTGCAAGTCCTGCCACAGCTGCTGATCATCACATTGACTGATCTCCTGCTCCTCAATACAGAGGGAAAATTTTCTTCTCCTTTGGCACTCTTCCCCCTGCACTTCACATCAGGGTGTACATTTCCTGTTTCTCAGGCTCATTGGCACTCATTCCCTCTGCCCTATAATTGCCCTGGAATTTCTCTCGAGTTGACATTGATATCATCCAGCCCATTCTTTGTCAGGCCTAGACCATCATCAATGGAGCATTCTTTTACATGCAGATTAACATAAGTGAGTAGTAAAACACGAAAATCTGTAGACACCGTGGTTGAAGTAAAACTCCTAGCAAATTGTCTTGCTCCGAGATGGTAATGATTTTGACAGTCAGGATCAATCTTGTGTAGTTTGATGTTATTTGCCATAGTCAGTCGTCCATGAACACCTGCAGTATCTCAATGGTAAGTCTTATTGTGAGAGAGATTTTGTAGTTCTAAACCTTTCAATTCACAATTTTGCCATGAGTCTGTTGTTCTTATGCCACAGACCTCTGGCACCAATGACAAAACCGTGAAACGTGACCTCTTCGGCCCAGGAAAGTCCTTGACCTCTTGGGAAAGGTGTCCATATTTTCTTTTCTTTTCTGCGAAAGCATTATAACATCAGTGAATGCCGCATGTAGCGAGATACAGTGCGCTATCCAGTCAAGACAACTTAAACAAAGGAGAACAGATAGTGCAAGAACAACAGAGCAGAGATCAGTGTAACAATAAAACAGAACGGCAGGGTTTTACCATTAAAGAGAAAAGTTCAGTTCAAGCAACAGTGCAAGGCATTGTTTAGGAGTATGATCACAGTAGGAAAGAAAGTGTCCTTGAACCTGGAGGTTTGTGTTTTCAAACTCATGTATTTTCTGCCAAATCTGTGAAAAAATCCACATGGATCATCGGAGAGCAGCAGCGATCATCAAAGATCCACACCACCCAGAACACGCTCTGTTCTCCCTGCTGCCATCAGGAAAGAGGTGTTGGTGCCACAGACTCGCACCCACCAGGTACAGGAACAGCTGCTCCCCCTCCACTATCAGACTCCTCAAAGACAAACTCAATTGGAGACTCATTTAATGACTCTTACTTTGTATATTATTTATTTCTGAATATTTAATTTTTTCTGTATTGCAGTCAATTTGCTTTCATTTCTTTTCTGTTTATGTTTCTCTCTTTTGTATACGTATCTTTTTTTGAGTACAATATTCTGTACTACTGATAAATCGACCTTCTGCCTGGCTCGCAGGATAAAGAATCTCAGGGTTGTATGTGCATTATGTACTGTATGTACTCGACAATAAATCTGAACTTTGAGGGAGAAGTGAGGGTCACCGGGGTGTGAAGGTTCCTTTAATATGTTGCCTGGGCTCTTGAAGGAGTTGGAGGTAAAGTTGATGAAGGGGAGATTGGTTTGTGTGAAGGCCTGAGTTGTTTTCACAATTCTCTGTGGTTTTGATAAAGTCTTGGTAAAGGGTCCTGAACCGAAAAATTGAATGACCATTTCTACCATACTGAATGCTTTCTAACTCACTGAGTCTCTCCAGCTTCTCATTGTTTGCTCTCTGCAGTTTCTTTCGGTCTTGGGCAGGGTAGTTACACTTGGGCAGACCAGTCACTTGTGAATCTCCCGTTGTGGTCTCCTCTACATCAAAGAGACTGGGCGCAGACTGGTAGATAGCTTTGTTGAGAACCTCGGTTCTGTTTGCTGCCATACCGTGGACCTCTCGGTGACCACCCATTTCAATTCCCTGCCCCATTCCCTTGCCAACATGTCTGTCCATGGTCTCATGCACTTGGTAGGTAATTGTCATTACCTAGAGCACAATGACATCAATGTATGCACTTATGTCAATAATCTTCATTGACTGTGTGTTTAATGACAATAACATGGCCGTTTCACTCCATGGCAGTGACAAACACCCACGTTATTAATCTTGTTCCTCTCTCCATTTTAGTGCCTTGGAGGTTTGGAGAAAATCATGAAGAGGATTGATAGAGTAGATGGTAAAAGAACTTTTCTCAATTGGTGTGGTGTCTCAGACAAGAGGACATGGATTTAAGGTGAGGTGTAGGAGATTTTGAGGGGGAATTTTTTCACACAGAGAGTGGTTGGAATATGTAACCTGAAGCCCAAGAGATAGATCTTCAAGATATTTAAGAAGCATCTGGACAAGCCCTTGGATCATGAAAACACAGTAGGGAACAGGTCAAGTGCATTGTAAATGGAATTAGTGCAGATGCATCACATGTGTGCAGTGGTTGCCATGGATCTAATGTGTTCAAGTGCTCTGAGTCTCTAAGGCTTTGTCAGCCCTAGATTGTCATTACCTAGAGCACAATGACATCAGTGTATGCACTTATGTCAATAATCTTGATTCAGAATCCTTTTATTGCCTTGGAAGTTAATGCCACCAATACATTTTTTTGGCATAAAATGTTCATACCCAAAACGTTGACTGACCGTTTCTATCCCTGGTTGGTGCCTGATCTGCTGAGTTCCTCCAGCAATTCTTTGTCTTGATCATTTATCAGCACAGTAAACCTTCCAACTAGGTCTACAAGTGTTCTTTTGTTTCCTGACCCAGTACTCCTTCCTAATCTCCTTCATTTCACCTTATGCAAGCACACAGTTTAAGCTTCTGATCACGAATCTTTCTATAGGATCATAGAACTCCTGTGGTGTAGAAGGAGGACATTCAGCCTATTGAGTATACGCCACCTTTGAATCGAGCAATCTTGTCAGTCCCATCATTCCATTACTCTCTTGTGCTGCTCCAACTCACTTTTGAAAGCCCTGATTGATTTCATGGCCCAGTGACCTTTCTCCACACTGCAATGTCTCCAGGGTTTCATTGCCACTGACGCTATAGCCAGTGACCACAGATGATGCGGTGAAACAACTGTCTGCTGAATTGGTTGCCATAATAACAATGGCATTTCGAAATCGATGGCATGGGGCTTCCTGAACTTGGGGGTACGTGCACTATTTATAGGCCAAGAGTGTTGTAAATCTATCCCAGACCATTTAGAGAATATTACCAACTTGGAGGAGCAATAAAACAGGATTCAATCATTTCAAGAAAATTGGAGCTGACTTGAATAATTATTACAGGGATCCTATCAGCTAATGGTTTGGTATATATTGGTTGTAATGGCTTGAAAAGGGATTTATTATTCTATCAATTGTTGTTCTTGTTTTTTGCCTGATCATTGCCATTCAATTATGTTATCATAGAATGATAAAATTAATGAGAAAGTAGATTTTAGAATGTAATAAAAATGTAAGTTTTAAAACATTGATTGGAAGGTGAAAGGGGGGGGGGGGGCTACATTTTTAATGGCTATAATCCTTTCTTATTATCAGCTTGGGAGCCGACAAGAAGGTCCTTATTTGGTAGAGTGGTGTGAGACTGACTAATGAATCCCAAGAGAATTTTAATGAATATGTATTTATATGGAGCAATCTATTAAAAAGTTCAAGCAAATTAGAGATTAGAAACTATAAATAAAGTGATATTGTAAACCACAATGTAGTTTCCTTTGTAGTAAGTTAGCCGCTTGTGGCAGTGCTTCTTGCTGTAACAGAGTGCTCATGCTTTGCAAGGTGATTAAAAGTTTGTTTTTGCAACTGTATTCAGATTGCTTTGGAGCCATATCTGGTCCACTTTAACATCTGTCTGTGGGGACAGCTACCCTCTGTTTACCATACCAAAATTCACCATAATCACATTCACCTCCATCAAATCTTTCAAACAACTGTGGGCCAAAGAAAACAGTACCAGCTTCTTTGATCTAACTCTGTAGATTAAGTCCCTTATTTCCAGGACCATTCTTGTAAGCGATACCTTTTCTTGGCCTCTAAATGTAAGGCAATGCCTTGGAGATGGATCAAGTTCAAGTTTATTTGTCATCTGTTTGTACCAGTACGACCAGACGAAACAGCATTCTTTGGTCCCTGGTGCAGAACAGTACAAAAAACATGCATACAGACATTACACACATAGAGATAAATTATGCATATACACAGTAAATATGTATAATTTATCAAAATTGTTCTTAATAAATAGTAGAGTTACGGAGAGTTGTTTGAGCAGTCATTCAGCAGTTTCACTGGCCCTGGGAAGATCTGTTACTCATTCATCCAATGTATTTTTATTTTAAAAGCACTATCAACTTGTTGTTAGCCATACTTCTAATTTAGAGAGAACCATGAAGTATTCAGACTTCTGGAGATATCAGTTGAGAGAGAGGAAAAATAACAGATGAAAATTATGCTGAAAACTTTGGAATCAGAGAATGAAAGGTCAGAGAAAAGTGAAACAAAAAGAGATCAGATTCATTTTCAAGAGTTGACGGAGTTTGGACTATTGACAGATGATAGGTGGAAGAAAAGTTTCTTGTTAAAGTTTAAGATTAAAAAGAGAGGTGGTCAGGTGTGACCCTGGTCAGCTGAGAGGTCAAGTGAGTAATTCTATTGCAGAGAAATGTTGTTAGGAAAGCATGAATGTGGTGAGGACTATGGCTCAGGGAGAGCTAAACAGCCCGTATCTGTAGTTATTACAGCACAGTAACAGGCCCTTCTGGCTCATGAGCCCGTGCTGCCCAATTACAGCACCATGACAAATCAACCAACAAACCCACCCCCGTATGTCCTTGGAATGTGGGAGGAAACTGGAGCACCTGGGGAAAACCCACGTGGACACGGGGAGAATGTATAAACTACAGACAGCGCCAGGTTCTAACCAGGGACACTAGTGTGTAAAAGCATTGCACAAAGCCACTCACTTTGCAGAACCTGATAAAACTGATCCCTAATGTAATGCTGCAGAAACACAAATGCTGATACTGGGCTTAGCTTTGTGGTTAGCAGCAGTTCTTCAAATGCTGCCTGCAAGACTTAGGAAGTTTTGGATTGAAACAAAAAAGTCTGCAGACGATGTGATTGTAATAAAAACACAGAAATGCTGGGGAACTCAGCTGATCTCACAGCATACATAGGAGGTAAAGATATATTACCAATGTTTTAGGCCTGAGCCCTTCCTCAAGGTACTCATCCATGCCTTGAGGAAGGGCTCAGGCTCAAAATGTCAAGTTATACACCTTTACCTCTTATGGATGCTGAGAGACCTGCTGAGTTCCTCAAGCATTTCAGTGTTTATTAAAAAGATTTGGTCTCAACTGTCTGGGAGATTGAATGACAAGTTTAGCATCTCTCTGCCTCTGGCACCTGCTTGACTGTGAGTCATAAATACTTTTTAACAACTCTTGATCATGCCAACAGACAATGCAGAATAAAGTTGAACAGTATTTGCTGTAAGATCCATTCAAGTAACTAACGGGGATAATTTAAGCAAACACATATTAGGTTTCCATCCTTGTGCTATGTTGTTTCCAGGCGATATCATTATCTAAATAGCTTACTGAAGTGCCAACTTTGTTTATTACAGAATCATATAAAATAGGTGTAGGAGAAGGCCATTCAGCCTTTCAAGCCTGCTCCACCATTCAATACAACCATGGCTGATCATACTTCAGTGCCCGATTCCTGCTTTCTCTCTAAACCTCGTCCCCTTCAGCCAATAGGGCCATATCTAACTCCATTTTGAATATATCTAATGAACTGGCCTCAACTATTTTCTGTAGGAATGAGTTTCACAAATTCACAACTCTTTGAGTGAAATGATTTCTCCTCATCTCAGTCCTAAAGACTTCCCCCTTGTCGTTCTTTCTGGATTTCCTCAACGCCACGAACATTCTTCCTCCATCGAACCTGTCAAGTCCCTTCATAATTTTAAACATCTCATTGAGATTGCCTCTCCTTATACTAAATTCCAATAAGTATAACCACTTTCTTCATCTCTCTGTCCTGCCATACCAGGGAACCTTCACTGCACCCCTCAATAGTAAATATCTCCTTCCTCAGATTAGGAGACCAAAACTGTACATGCAGAGAATGTTCAAACTCCTTACAGACAGCATGGGATTCGAACCCAAGTTCCAATCGCTGGCGCTGTAAAGTGTGACAGAGTATATAAATATGTTTTTGGGAGATAAATTGGGAAAGGTTTGTTAGAGTGTGTTACATACAAACACTTTAAAACAGATCTTATTTGAAATACTGGAGCTCTGCCCCATGGTAGACATTTGGCTCCAGAGCTTTTGCAAGAGATTTGAAGAGTGCTCAAGAGACTTCACTAATGGATGGTTGTTTACAAAAGGCAACAGATGAAAGAGCATGTTGGAGATGCTGCTGTTTGGAAGAGAACTTGCTGCTCTGAGAGGGTCATGTTGATGAATACTGGTGTTATCCGATAGCGGAATTCCCTGTAGATGTTCTCAATGGTGGGGAGGGTTTTGCCTGTGATGTCCTGGGCTCTGTCCACTATCTTTTGAAGGGCATTGATGTCACCATACCAATGATACAGCCAATCAGCACACTTTTCACCACACATCTGTAGAAATTTGCCAGGGTTTCTGATGTTATGTCAAACCTCTTAGATGGAGACCATGAAAGGACCAATTCAGTCTCCTCCACCATTCTAAACATGGCTAATTTATTACCTCTCACCCCATTCTCCTGTCTTTTCCCTGTAACCAATTAGAGGGGTGTTCAGTGGGAAGTAGAGCAGAGATGATGCACCTCAAGGAGGTATGTTTGCCTACAGCTTATTACCATTTCATCTCCAGGTGTCACAAAATCAACCACTGTCCTTTTTGCTGGTGGGTTCTTTATTCCAGGAATTTAACACATTTGCAATAAATGCTGTGTTATTTGTAACTCCAAATCTGTTACAAACTGCAAACTCAGTATTTTTCACTCATAACCCTTCCCTGTTCTGGATTTCTGGAGGACTAGGGATAACCACTACACATCAATAACTATGTAGCGGAGAGAGTAGAGAGCACCAAGTTCCTGGAGTCCACTTAAGTATCCTCCAAGCAATTCAAGAAAGCAGCCTCTATCAACAAGGACCCTCACCACCCAGGCCATGCCCTCTTGAAATTGCTACCATCAGGAAAGAGGTACAGAAGCCCGAAGATGTGAGCTCTCTGTTATCAGATTTCTGAACAGACAATGAACTTACAGATGCTACCTCACTTTTTTTTCTCTTTTCACTAATTATTCATTTTAAATATTGCTTTTACAGAACTGTAATTTACAGCAATTTTGCACAATACTGTAGGTGCAAAAACAATTAATTTGTGATACATTCACGACAATAAACCTGAATCTGATTCCACACTAAATTTCTCCAGGGAGTTTACTGTTTTTATTGGAATAAATTGCTGCAGTTTCTGTCTTCCCCCACTCTCGAAAAAGACTTGGTTTTCTGAGCAAATTGATTGGATTGCAGTTCTGAATCAAAAAGAGATTCAGCCACCTCCTTCTCCATCACCAGATGAATCAAGAAGAGATTCAGCCCCCTCATTCTCCATCACCAGATGAATCAAGAAGAGATTCAGCCCCCTCCTTCTCCATCACCAGATGAATCAAGAAGAGACTCAGCCACCTCCTTCTCCATCACCAGATGAATCAAGAAGAGATTCAGCCACCTCCTTCTCCATCACCAGATGAATCAAGAAGAGATTCAGCCACCTCCTTCTCCATCACCAGATGAATCAAGAAGAGATTCAACCACCTCCTTCTCCATCACCAGATGAATCAAGAAGAGATTCAGCCACCTCCTTCTCCATCACCAGATGAATCAAGAAGAGGTTCAGCCACCTCCTTCTCCATCACCATATGCAGAAATTCTTGCTGATAATTAGAACGGTCAATGAACACCTCAAAATTAATAGAATTGGCCAAGGCTATATTTTCTCCTTTAGTAATAAGCATAACTGAAAAAAATCTGCAGGTGCGAATACCAAGTACTAATCATCAATTCTGAATCACTTGTTGAGGGGCCAATGTGTTTGTGTTCAGAGATGGAAATATCATGATAGCATTGACAGTTCTTGTTTCATGTTGCAAAACATGAAACTGGAGGAAATGCTACACTTGCATCCACACCTCCTCCCTCACTACCATTCAGGGCCTCAAACACTCCTTTAAAGTGAAGCAACACTTCACTTGTGACTCTTCACGGTCATCTACTGAATTCAGTTCTCTCATTATGCGCTTCTCTAATCAGAGAGATTTGACGCAGACTGGGAGATCGCTTTGTTCAGCATTTCGGCTCTGTCCGCCAAATAGGGGGAAACTACCAGTGGCCATCTATTTCAATTCTCCACTCAACTCTTTCACCAACATGCCTATTCATTTTTTCATGCACTGCTAAATCTAGGCCACCTGCATATTTGAGGAACAACACCTAATATTCTGTCTGGGCACTCCCAACCAAGATGGCATTATCATAGACTGATTTCTGTTAGGTGCCTCTCCTATCTCTTTTTTTTGTCCCTCTATCTCCTTTCCTCCATTTCTCAACCCTTTTCATTCTCCATTCAGAAAGCTATTCCCTTTCCCGAAAACTTCCCAGCTTTTACACTTCTGCCCTCTGTGATAGTACAGATCTATCACCAATGTATATAGTGTATATAGTTACAGTATCTAGACTGTGCTTACAGCGATTGGCTGAGAGCTTAGCCACGCCTACTGTCTGGGCCTTAAAGGGTTGTGTCCCTAGCCAGGTCAGATCATTCCAGACTGGTCAGCCACCTGTGAAGAGCTCCGGTCTTTTGCTAATAAAAGCCTTGGTTTGGATCAACAAGTCTTTGATTCTTTCGACGAGCTCTACACCCTCCCACCCATATCTACCTGTGACCTCTTGCCCATGGGGCTGTGCTCCTCCCTCTGCCCCTTCCACCACCATTTTATTCAGGCACCTGCCCGCTTTCTGCTCATACCTTGATGCATGGGCCTTTGCTACATAAGGAACATGGCATGACTTGGTGAGTTTTTCCAGCACTTTTGTGTGTTAAAGCACTTTATGTATGATGTCTTGTACACGTACATGTGATAGATTAATTGCTCTGTAAATTCCCCCTTGATGTGCAGTTGATTGATAGGACCTGGGACGAGTTGATGGGAACGAGGGGAAAATAAATTGCTGGCCCTCCTTCCATCGAACACTACTGCACAAAAGTAAAAACACGGAAATGCTAGAGGAACTCAGAAGGCCTCACAGCACCAATAAGAGGGAAAGATATACTACTGATGTTCTGGGCCTGAGCCCTTCCTCAAGGTATGAGAAAAAGCAGGCAAGCAGACTGCTGAGTGGAAGAATGGATGAGCTCATGATGGATATGGAGAAGGAGAAAGGAAAGGTAAAAAGGTATGAATTGATAGGGGGAGGGTATTTGACTGAATACAGAGCTGGGGTAAAGGAGAAAAGGGAAGTGAATGAGAGAGAGAGAGAGTTACAAGAAAGATAAAGGAGCAGGTCAGCCCATTGAGTCTGCCATTCTATCATGAACTCATCCATCCTCCCACTCAGCCCCACTCTCTGTAACCCTTAATGCCCTGACTAATTAAGTACCTGTCAATTTCTGAAAGGGGAAAGATGTGGATTGGAGAAGGGTTTCATAGAAACTGGAGAAATTGATGTTAATTCTGTCCAGTTGCAAGGTGCCCAGACGGAAGATGAGGTGTTGTTCTTCTAATTTGTGTGTGGTCACAATCTGGTAGTACATGAGACCATCGGCAGAGATGTCAGCAAGGGAATGGGGCAGGGAACTGCACAGATACAGGCCCTCCAGCCTATCTAGTTCATGCCAAATTATTTTTCCATGAAGTCCCATTGTCTTGCACCCACACTAGAGCCCTCCATTCCCCTCCCATCCATTTGAACTCTCTTCCTCAAAGGACAGAGGAAGCAGTATGTTCACATATTTTTAAGGAACAGGTGGACTAATTTCTGATAAACAAGGATGTGAAAGGTTATCCTGACAGATGAGTTTGGAGGGATGAGTGGGAATCTTATTGAAACTGATTGAATATCGAAAGGCCTGGACACAAATTGTGTGGAGAGTATGTTATCAGAATTGGGAAAGTTTAGGATCAAAGGGCACAGCCTCAGAGTAAAAGGGTGTTCCTTTAGAACAGAGATAAGAGAAATGTCTTCAGCCAGAAGTTGATGAATTGGTTATCTGATATCAATGGATAGATTTAAATTGGAGGTTGATAGGTTCTTAATTAGTACGAGAAGGCAGGAACACGAGGTTGAAAACAAGTTGGCTCCAGCTAATTCTTTTTTTAAACTTTCAGTACAAGATTTTGGTTTTCGTGAATGATCTGAATGAAGTATCCAATTTTTTTCAGGATCTTTTTATTGACCAAAAGTTGGCTTCTTTTGAACAATTCTAAGTTTAAATGATTTAAACATAATTTCTTTAGATATTTACAGATTAGGAGCTTCTTGAACTCCTTAGTATTGAAACTCCCTCAAGATTTGGAATCAGAAGAAGACGAAATGAACTGACCCAGTGTGTAAAAGTAGAAGACTTTTAGCTTGTTTATTTTCATTGTGTGACGACATTGTTTAATGGGTTTAATGTATCATATATGTTGAACGTTGAGTGAGTGGGGAGGGGGGTGAAGGAGGGAGGGGGAAACAATGACACTGTATATTCAGGAGGGAAATGTTTGTGTGTATTTTGGTCAGTATGGTTCATAGTGTGAAAAATAAAAAAATTAAAAAAAATATTTGGAATCAAATATGATGGGGAAGATTCATAATTATAAACCAAATCAGAAAAAATTGATATCAGTTCTTTATAACTTCTTATTGTTGTCCAGAGGAAATTTCTCGAACAAGACTAAGTAATTAGAATCTGCCATGAGATTCCTGAATGAAGAATGAACCACAGACACTGCCTTACTTAGATTTTTTTCTTGCACTGTTTTTCTCTACTTTGTACGGAGGTTTATATAATTATTTGTATTGTGAAGCTGCCACAAAACAACAAATTTCATGACATGCTGATGAGCATTGGCACCTCCATACCAGACAGTGATGCAAACAGCCACAATGCTCTCCACAGGACACCTGCAGAAGTTTCAGAAAGACTTTGGTGACGTACCGAACGAACCTCCTCACGAAGTATAGCCGCTGGCGAGCCTTCTTCGTGATTGCATCGGCAAGTCGTCTCCGGGTGAGATCCTCGGAGATGTTGACACCCAGGGATTTGAAGTTCTTGACCCTCTTCACCCCTGGGGCCTCGAAGAGTTCCCCTGACTTTCTCCTGAAGTCCCCAATCATCTCCTTGGTTCAGTGCAAGGTTGTTGGGGTGACGCCAGTCAACGAGCTGATCTATCTCCCTCCCCCCTGTTTGCTTCCCCAACGTTTGCAATCATTGACAACCCATTTAAAATCAGAGGAGGGTTCCATCTTTGACCCCATAGCAACGCTTCAGGGACCCTGGGCTCCTTCCACGACCTCCTTCGGTTGCTAAGCGTGTGACGTCACACCCCGAGAGCGAGCCCGTCCATCACCGCGTCCAGGCCGGATCACCCGCCTACTTCAGCCCCACCTCGGGCGCCAATTGGTGGGTGGCCGCCGTCCGATCACCGCGCGATTGGCCAGGCGGTGCCGTCCATCGCGGCGGCGAGGCGGGTCACGCTGGCTTCGGGCGCATCATGGCGGCCGTGGGAAAAGTGGCGAGAGGGCGGCCGCGTCGCTAGCCGAAAGCGCTCCGACACCTGCCGTCGCCGCGAGGAGACATGCCCACGCACTCGGCGGATGACGGGGTCGTGCCGGTGAGCCACGGTCCGAGAGGATACGGGCGCTGAGCTGGGGTCGGGGCCTGTGAGGAAGGATGAGCGTCGGTGGGTCGGTGCCAATCGCCGTTTGTTGCCGGAAAATCAGGAAGAAAAGCGGCGAGCGCGGCCTGCGCCGAGTGTAGAGGCCGCGTGTCGTGAGCAGCCAACTCGGATCAATGGGGGGCCGGACCCAGGCTGCGAATCGGCACTCCCTGACGGCGGCTGAGCCGCGGCCGACCATGGCGGTGTCCGCCGGCATCCTCCTCCTGCTGGCATGGCGTAGTGTCCAAGGTGCTCCACTTCCGCAAACAGATGCAGGTCGGTGTACGTTGCCCGCTTCCCCACTGACAGTGTATCTGTGCAAACAAAAGGAAATGGCATTGCTGCGTCTTCAAATTGAAATGCACAATGCTGGAGAAACTCCGTGAGTCAGGCTCATCGTCGCCTGCTGAGCTTCTCCGGCATTGTGTTTTAACTTCAACCACGGCGTCTGTAGGTTTCCGCGTTTTGCTCAAATGTAACTCTGCAGGAAAAATCAAAGTTCAGCGCGGTTCAATTCAGAAACAGCACCGGAGTGCAAACATTCATATAAACCACCTTCTAAAAATAGTGCAGAAGAAGCCGCTGAGAGCTTGGCTTCAGGCTCCTGTACCTTTTTTTCCCCTGATGTCGCAGAGTAAAATGGGGGAATGGCCTGGGGGGGGGGGTGGGGGTCATTGAGGCTAGAGGCTGTCTTCTCAAGACACCGCCTCTTGTATGATGTCCACGATGGAGTGAAGTCCGGTGCCTGTGATGTCACAGGCCGCGTTCACAACCCTCTCAAGTTTTTTTTTCTTGTCCTGAGCTTTCCATACAAGACAGTGATGGTCAGAATGCTCTCCACTATACACCTGTGTAATATTACTTAATGGACATGCAATACTCGACCAGTAATTGCAGCAAAACCACTGGATTGTGCTAAAATTGGTTCATTACTGTAGCAAAGGAAATCAGACACAAGTGAAATATGAAAGTTTGCAGACACTGTGGTTGAAGTAAAAGCACAATGCCAGAGAAACTTAGCTAGTCAAACAGTGTATATTGTTTAGCAAAGATAAAGATACATAACCAATGTTTTGGGCAAAACTTTTGTTATGGTACCTGCCTACAGTTTTGTCATACCTTGATGAAGGGCTCAGGTCCAAAACGTTGGTTATGTATCTTTATCTTTGCTAAACAATATACACTGACCAGCTGAGTTTCTGCAGCATTGTTTTTTTGACCAGACCTCAGACACAATGTGGATGAGGGTAACCAACTACTCAGTTCAGTAGGTTTTTATGGTTGTGTAGTATTGTCCGACTTAGCCAGTGACAGGTTCTGTGAATAAGATTTTAGTTGGTGGGGGGGGGGGGGGGAGAGAATGCATCTCACAAATGCTGTTGATGCTTGAAATCTGTAGGGATGCTGGAACCACTCAGCACATCTTGTAACATCTGTGAATTGTGAAATAATTAACATTTCAGGACATTAGGCTGTTGAGAATTTTCTGATTTATATATTAAAAAAAATTTTTTTAAGGCAACAGCAAAAAACAGGAAAGCAATGTTAATGGTGACTTGCATATCTCTTGTGCTTTTATGATCCTCTGAGAATGCACAATGTAGTGTTAGGGCAAGGAAGTACTTTGGGGGGGGAAATGGATACCTTTGTTACATAGGAATGTACTATTACACCGTACAATTAAAAATTACTGTTTTCTTTCTGCATTACTGATGTTTGTACTGGAGTGGCTCATTAAAAGTGACTGCCAGCCATTTTGTAAAATCTCTTTAGATGTGTAATAATGACCACTCTAAATGTTTTTAACATTAAACTACCATTAAATTCTATGACTTTTTCAATAACTTCAAGTTGAGATTATTAGTTATTGCCTGTTTTGTAATGTACAGAGAAAAACATGCTGCTCAAATCAATTGCCTGTTCACTATCGTACAGTGGTTGAGTTGCATTGCAAGATTGATTGTTGTTTTTGATTTAAGCTATTGGCTAAATCTAAATCTTGCATCTTGATTCTGGAAGATGCTGTCTCATCCATGAAACAGCTTGAATGTGATTTGTCATATCCTTTGTGTAGGGAGGTTGAGATTTCTGTGTGGGTATAATTGCTCTTGTCATAAAGATAGATAATACTCGAAATAGGCATCACTTCAGATAGATCTGTGGAAGGAGAAATTGAGTTAACATTTCAGATGAATGTTTTTCAGAATTTTGGAAAGGAGAAAACAATTAATTTTAACTTGCAAAGAGACTGTTTAGCAATAAACATTCTCCACAGGTCTCTGAGGACTCCATACCATTATGCCATTTCTCATGCCGATGCAGCTTCTTGCAAAGTCCCTCAATTCTCGCGTGAGGATGGTTGTGGAGGTCAGGTCATTGGAGGTATTTAAAGAAAAGATAGACTTTTGAAAAATCTGAGAATTTAACACAATGGCGAAATACCCAAAAGAGTAATTGAAGCCCAAGGCTTATCAGCCATGATACTGAATGGTAGTCCATACAGTCTAATTTTGCTCCTGTTTTTTTGTATTTCTCGTGCTCCAGTGATGATACTCTTCACAAAGTACTTCTGTGATACCTTTTGCCCTAAATATGACTGCCCCATGGCCAAAATGTGATAGAGCTCTTGATCTCATCTATGTCCTGCATCTGTGCTCTCACTTTCTCTTCCACCCCAACACCAAAACAAGTAGAGCAAGGATAGTATTCCCTTTGCCCTTTCACCCAAACAATATTCACGCTCATTGGATCATCCTTTACATTTTCTATTGCCTTCAATGAGATTCCTCAACCAAATGGTTCATCTTCCCCTCCCCCCCTCAACATTTTGAAAGGATTGTTCCCTTCATGACTTGCTTGTCTGCAGTTGTACCATCTCTTCCGTTTCTTACGGCACATCACTGTGCATTTGTCCTATTACCTCTCCTCTTTCTACATCCAAGAACAGAAACAGTTCTTGCAAGTGAAGATGCAATTATCTTGCAGCGCTTCCAAGCTAAGTCAATTCACCTTTATTTAATGTTCATACCCTGTTCACTTGGCAAAGATGAGATAGTGTTTCTTAAAGACCACGGAGTATATTTATATACTTTAAAATATTGTGAAGTATACAGAAAAGTCCACGGTACACTATCCACATATGTTGGAATTCAGGAGCCTGATGGCTTGGGGGATAAACTGTTGCCCAATCTGGACGTAAGGGTCCGAGTGCTATGGTACTTCCTACCAGATGGCAGAAGGGAGAACAGTTTACAGGAGGGGTGTGTGGAGTCCTTCACAATGTTTATTGCCTTTTCCCGGCATTAAATGTTGTAGATGTCTTTCACAGGAGGAAAACAGCCCCCAATAATCTTTTCTGCTAACTTCAGCACTTGCATTTAGTACTCACAGGATGATCTTTTCTGCATTGGAGAAACCAAATATATGTTGATTGGCTGTTTCACAGAGCACCTGGATTCAGTTGAGACACCCTTGAGCATCTAGTTGCCTCTTCTTTTATTTCCTCTCTGATTTATCAGTTTCTGCACTGTAATAACAAGGCCCAAACTAAGTTCATCCTCTGTCACTGGCTTCCAGATTTAATGTCAAATTCAATAATTTCAGATAACTAATTTTCTTTGTTCCAACTGGCCAGATCTGGAATATTAACTTTTTTCCTCTCTGCACTCACACTACCTTATTTGTCAGGGATTTCATGCATTTTAAGTATCCCTTTATTTTTTTTCTCTCTTTAATGGGCCTGATTAATTTATCAACAGCTATTATAAAATCAGTCCTGGATACTCACTATCAGAGGTATTCCCTTTGATTTCTTCAACCCTTTTGTTTCTGTCTTTCCCATGCTTAAACATGAAGCATTCACTATATTTCTCTTTTCCCAGATGCTACTTTATCAGATTGTTCCAGAATATTTTATTTCAGATTTCCAGCATCTGCAATTTTTAAAAATTGTGTTTCATTTATATGATATTTTAAATGAATTTGCCAATCGTTTTTTCCTATTGTAGTGGAGGATGCAAGAAAAAAAAGATTTTTGAATAAAGTGCACAAATTATGGTGTACAAGTATACACTTTTTTGATACTCAATTTCCAATGTTCTTACATTTAACATTGTGAAATTCTCATAAACTCGGAATTACTTGCCCTAATTGTTAAAGCCATCTTTTATCAATGATTCAAAGGCTTTCTTATTCCTTTTGTGTTAGATAATTTTGTATATTTTTTCTTTCATCTAACTTTTGTGATTTATTTCAAAGAAATTCTGCCATATTGCGGCACACAATGGCATGAGGACGGCTTCTTCCCCGCTGCCATCAAATTCCTCAATAATCAATGAACCAAAGACACTGCCTTACTTTTCATGCACCATTATTTTAAATTTTTATATTATTGTTGTAAGATGGTTATAATCTGAACGTTTGCACTACGAGGCTGCCGCAAAACCTCGAATTTCATGTCAATGAATTCTAATTCTGTTAGCACTATTTATTCTCTGTCTCCATTTCAACTGGTTCATCTCGCTTTGTACCCTGGCTTGCCACTGACTTGTTTTGGTTCAAGGCCAGTTTGCTGGACCGTGTTCAGCCTTGCATTTGTCAAGCAGTATAGGGATGCTGATCCTGTTCCTTATCTCTTCTTGTCGCATTAGTTGCTAACCTTTTCTCTTGAGCTCTCTGCCATTACCTCTAGTTTTCTGCAGATTAGACTCCAGGCAAGCCTCATCCATTCTGCTTCAATTGTTGCTCAAGTGTTGAGATCCTGTGCTCTGAAGTTGTCTTCTAGCATATGCTGGCTCTCTATGTAATCACTTATCAGCAGTAGCTTAACTAATTGAGTCATGAAATCCTTTGTTTATATGTACATCTTCATAGGTCTTTGGGATACCCTGAGGAAGGCAAAATTCTCTTTCTCAAATAATTTATGCCTAACTAGATTTTAAAAGTAAATCCACTTCCTCTTGCAGGCTTTTCTAATGATATCACTATCTTAATTTAAGATGAGGGGAAAGGCCACTTAAGAAAAAAAAAGTAACTTGTCAATCATAATGTGTGTTCAGCCCTGATGGCATTGTTTGGTGTTTGCAGTATAATGCAGGCCCAGATTATTGTTGTGTGAAATATCTACCTCTGATGTCATTTTTAGTTTATTGTGGGATATTAGTTTAATATTCTGCTGTCACATTTGGTTGATTATTGATATAGTGATGTAGTTGTAAATGCTCGGATCTGGCATTCAATGCAGAATTGTAACACAGGTCTAAAGTTCTGTCTACTTGCACAGAAGGTTTAAGTTCAGGAATGTTAGGAATATAAATCAATATCAGTTATTGTATTAGATCTAATTAATTGAATATACCTTGTTGAAATGTTTTGTTCTTTATTCCTGTCTTGAGACTACATGGTTGAAAAGCTTTAAAAAGATGTCCTCACCGCTACAATTTGAGACTAACACAAGTCAATTTTTATTCATTTTGTCAAATGGCAATGTGACCAGCTGATTTGTTTTCATTATGTTGATTAAGCTTTAAAAATTGGTCTGTTCAAAGTAATGCCATGGTATCCCTTTCATACATCTGAGGAAGCAAATGGAGTGTCATTTTAATACCTTACATAGTTGACATTCATGCCATCTGGTTGGAGAGTGCTGAGATGGAAAATTAGGTGCTGCTCCTCCAATTTATGGATGGCCTTGGTTTGTCAGTACATGAGAACATGGAGAAGAGAGGTTTGATCTTTGTACTGTTTTCATGAAGTTCTTATTAATCCACAAATAACTCTTTTATAGTGCTACAACGCTTTACAGGTCTATGAGAACGAAACGATGACATAATTACGATAGTGGAATCTGTAGGCACAGTGACTTATTGAGATTTGGTTTGGCAAGACTTTGTGATTATGGTTGAGATATGAAAGCTTCCAGACCAGTACGGGATTGTGCTCTTTGAGCGAGGAGGTGTAAGTTGGCCATAGTTCAGCTGACAAAGCAATAGCATGAATTCTTTCTGAAGGTGAGTAAATAGGGTCAATAGTAGGAGTTGAAAGCAGAAGGAAAGCAAATAAAATAGTTTTCTCACTTGATTACATCTCTCAATTAACTGACAATTTATTTTTTAAATTTTTTATTTATTGCACCATGAATCATATCGGTAACAATATTTACAAATGTTCATCATTAAAATATACACCGTGACATTTCCTTTTTTTTAAATTAACTGACAATTTCATCAAATTATACAGCATGGGGAGAATATTTGGCCCATTTTGACTATTATGTTTTCAAACAGTCCTATTCTCCCTAACTTTTACCTTGTAGCACTGTAAATGTCCAAATTTCAAATGTGCATACAGTTTATTTTGGATGCCATTTTGCATTTTCACTGCTTATTTGGCAGACCTGTTGACTACAGAAAGGGAAAACCAGAGGTGTATGATCCAATTATCCATTGGGAGATCAAAGGTGGAGAGGGTGAGAAATTTTGAGTTCTTGGGCATCAACATCTCAGAGGATCTTTCCTGGACCGAATACCTAATGGGATCGTGAAGAAAGCATGTCGGCACCTCTTCTTGCTCAAGAGTTTGCAGAGGTTTGTTAGGACTTCAGAAACCCTGGCAAATTTCTCCAGATGTGTGGTGGAAAGTGTGCTGATGGGAACACCAATAACCTTGAGCGTAAAGCCCTCCAGAAGATAGTGGGCACAGCCCAGGACTTCACAGGCAAAACCCTCCCCATCATTGAGAACATCTCCAAGGAATGCTGCTGTCAGAGAGCAGCAGCAATCAAGGATCCACGTTATCCAGCACACGCTCTGTTCTCACTGCTACCATCAAGAAAGAGGTCTCGGTGACACAAGACTTGCACTGTCAGACTCAACAACGACAAACTCATTTTAAGTTTCATTTAAGGACTCTACTTTTGCACTTTAATTTTTTTTATTCTCTCTGTATTACGTAGTTCAGTTTGTTTACATGCCTTGTTCTGTTTACATGTTCAAATTGTGTACAGATTGTTTGCATTAACAAGAAGGGGTAATTCTGCCTCGCCTGCAGGGTTGTACGTCATGTCATGTATGTACTCTGACAATAAATCTGAAATCTTAATCATTTTGCAATTAAATGCAAGTTGCTGTGTATTCTTCACATTGACTCCTCATTTGGCCTTTGGTTCTTTAGCCCAATGACTTTAAACCTATTTCCTCTTATTAAAAACATTACACCTTTCAAATGCTATTAAAGCATTTTTATGACATTTAATAAAACAAACCACATCTCCAATCTGGTAAACTCGGAATATTTGGAGGATTAAGGACCTACTAGATGATAACAGTTGTTCACAAAGACACTTGTTCTAATCCAGAATTAGTAACTACAGAATTAATCTCAATAGATTCTATAAATTCTTATTACCTAACTCAGGGCAAGTCAATTGCAGCAAGTAAAACTGAATCGGATATGAGGTGTACTTTGGCAACAAAACACCCCTCTCAGGAATGCTAACGTCAGGGTGACTAATTTTAGGTGGGGATCTTGGCCAGGAATTTTCAGTCAGAAATTGAGACACTTTCCAGCAGATAAATTGTGCAGAAATTATTGCAGGCCCTGTGCCTGAAGGGATAATCATATTGTATGCCATAAAATTTTCATCATATTTTCCATCTTTTTTCTGTTTGCCTGTGCCATGCTTTTGAGAGTTCAATTTGTGAACTATTTTGAAAGTGTCAAATATTAGGAAGAAAGTTGCATTTTTAGAAACTTGAATGTCTAGACTTTGGATGACCATACTATTTTCCACACAAATTGAATTTAATAA
Source organism: Narcine bancroftii (assembly GCF_036971445.1). NCBI lineage: Eukaryota > Metazoa > Chordata > Chondrichthyes > Torpediniformes > Narcinidae > Narcine > Narcine bancroftii. The sequence goes on from NC_091480.1 coordinate 7,154,354, forward strand.
TGCACACCTCAATTATTTCAGTCTTGTGTAAATTGTACACTTTTATTTGAAAATATTCAACCAGAAATAAAATTGAAGCTCAGAAAAATAGTTAATACCTGTGATTTTTTAAAAATATCACGAATAAAATCATTGGTACAGTCGATTGCAAACTGATGGTACAGCTGGGCTTCCAACCTGGAGCCAAAAGATTGCATATGCTGGAATTTGGAACAAAGAAATTAGTTGCAGAAGGAATTTGGTGGGTGATTCGGCATTAAGGGAAGAATGTGGAGAGTTGATGTTTCTTGTCGAGGCTATCCAGTCTTGATGAAGGGTGTTGACCCATGTTACAAGGTCACATTTCATTTCTTGTGACTGACATGTTAAGGATTTGTGTAAAATGCAGCCATTCACAGCTTGTGGTGAGATGGAGTGACACCAGCAAGTATTGAGTATAAACAAAAGTCATTACTCTGGAAGGAAAAAAGAATGATGGTTGTTTATTCAGGAAAAAACAGATGGGAAGAAAGTCATGTGATTGAATTATGTGAAACAAACAGTTTGATCAGCCATCGGAACACAGGTGGAATGGACAATTCTGCTGATTCTCCTTCTCAGGAGAATTATTGAACCACCATGACCATTGTGATGGTCATTTTGATTAACCCATCCATATCTGGGTAAAGGAAGTGGGAAAATTGCTTCATTGGATCGTGACCATTGTGATGATCATTTCATCTGGAAGACTCTTGGAAGTCACAAGTTTTGTAATCCCTACACAAGTAAAAGGGGAGCTGTGACTATTATTCATATGAAAGGACATTTGTTGAGAAGCAACTTGACAAGGATTAGTGAGTTTTCAGCAGTCTGATCACTGTCTGTCTCGCCTCCTTTGTGATTACTTCTGACATCAGTTTAAAAGACTAAGTTTCAATACAGAATTTCAAAGACTAAACAAAATTTAGAATGACTTTCCAGAATTGTGCCTAAGCTGTAATGGTTTGGGTATTCCACACACTCAGAAACACACGCAAAAGTATATTTGCGCATAGTTGGGGTTAAGTTATATGATTAATAGTTATTAATCAATACATTGTTTTAAAAGAAAAACAATAACAGTCTCTTGGAGAATTTCTATATCTGCTAGTCTGCAATGTAACACCCAACGTCCAATTTTTTGTCTTTAAAAATATTTTTTCAGTGCCTTTAGGATGTTTTAATTGTATGATTAAATTTTAACTGATTTGTAATGTATTAAAAGTAAGTTAATAATTATTTTAACACCCAACCAGACGTAACACCCAACCAGACGTAACACCCAACCAGACGTAACACCCAACCAGACGTAACACCCAACCAGACGTAACACCCAACCAGACGTAACACCCAACCAGACGTAACACCCAACCAGACGTAACACCCAACCAGACGTAACACCCAACCAGACGTAACACCCAACCAGACGTAACACCCAACCAGACGTAACACCCAACCAGACGTAACACCCAACCAGACGTAACACCCAACCAGACGTAACACCCAACCAGACGTAACACCCAACCAGACGTAACACCCAACCAGACGTAACACCCAACCAGACGTAACACCCAACCAGACGTAACACCCAACCAGACGTAACACCCAACCAGACGTAACACCCAACCAGACGTAACACCCAACCAGACGTAACACCCAACCAGACGTAACACCCAACCAGACGTAACACCCAACCAGACGTAACACCCAACCAGACGTAACACCCAACCAGACGTAACACCCAACCAGACGTAACACCCAACCAGACGTAACACCCAACCAGACGTAACACCCAACCAGACGTAACACCCAACCAGACGTAACACCCAACCAGACGTAACACCCAACCAGACGTAACACCCAACCAGACGTAACACCCAACCAGACGTAACACCCAACCAGACGTAACACCCAACCAGACGTAACACCCAACCAGACGTAACACCCAACCAGACGTAACACCCAACCAGACGTAACACCCAACCAGACGTAACACCCAACCAGACGTAACACCCAACCAGACGTAACACCCAACCAGACGTAACACCCAACCAGACGTAACACCCAACCAGACGTAACACCCAACCAGACGTAACACCCAACCAGACGTAACACCCAACCAGACGTAACACCCAACCAGACGTAACACCCAACCAGACGTAACACCCAACCAGACGTAACACCCAACCAGACGTAACACCCAACCAGACGTAACACCCAACCAGACGTAACACCCAACCAGACGTAACACCCAACCAGACGTAACACCCAACCAGACGTAACACCCAACCAGACGTAACACCCAACCAGACGTAACACCCAACCAGACGTAACACCCAACCAGACGTAACACCCAACCAGACGTAACACCCAACCAGACGTAACACCCAACCAGACGTAACACCCAACCAGACAAACGATACATAGGTAGTATTCATGCATGTAAATAAATATTGTTGTGTAAGTCAGATACTCATGTATCTCTTTCCTGACAGGAACAGCTGAAAGGTGCTCTGTTCAGAGTGGAAGGGTTCCTCATTGTTTTTTCATGCCTTGGTAGATCATGTCGATTGGTGGAGGGGGAGGGAGAATCCAATGATCCTCTAGCACTCTTGTGGTCCTATGGATTGACCTCCATTCCATTACTTTGCAGCAACCATTTTCGCATTTGTTACCAAAGTCCATATAGGTGGAAGTATTTAAATATTTCAAAGTTTTGGTTTTGATGTATATTTGACTTTTTTTTAGTAAACTGTATTTTCATTTATATTTGGAATTAAATTTGAAGAAACAAACTTGCACAAAATCGTTTTTTGCACATTTAAAAAAAAGGTCTCTGGTTATATTCAGAGCTGCTTTCCTGAATAGAATTAGCCCAATCAAAGAATAGCTGTCAGACCAACAAAATTTCTGATTTGACTGTATTTCACTATGCAATAAGGGATTAAAACTTTTAGAATGGACAAGTTTTTTTTGTTGTTACCATATTTGAACAATTTTTAGAAAGATGTTATTCCATTTTTTTGTAAAATCAGGCATTAGCAAAATTTCTTATTTCCACTTACATAAATAACATTGACTAACCACAATCCTGCCTGAACTCAACCACTGAAGAATCCTTGTCCATGTCTTTCCTTCCTTAAAAATGATTCTTTTCCCACCCCCAATATCTGTGATCTAACCTTCATTCACGCTGCTTGCGTTCTAAAGTGCTGGGTCTCATTCAAGTTATTTGTAAAATTCTATCATGGTTGCTTAAGGATGAATGGATTCTGCTTATTTGTAAAGGCCAAAGCAAAGGGATTATTTGGCTATAAATGTGCAAGTCCTATTTTATTAAGCTAAAGAAGATGGACTTGTCTGTAGGTAATGTCTGCTGTGCTCCCCATCCACTCACTGGCGCCATGGTTCCTACTCTCCCCTGAAACTTACCAGGTTTGGTGAAATGTTATGTATGATACCTAATAGAAGTTAGTGATATTGTCATCATAGCTCGATAGAGAAAACAGTGTAACATGGAATTTCAAGGATCTAGCTGAATTCATGTTGAAATAAAGAAATTGAAAGGAATAAATAAATTGTCAAAAGAATTTTGGTACATTTGAGGAAATATTTTTTGAAGTAAAATTTCCCAGAGTCTCAATGGGCTGCTTTGAAATATCTGGATAATTAGATGTGTGGTGTATTTAAAACAATTCAATGTGGAGATTTAATTGCTTTATCATTTTTTTCCCCCCATGACATTATTTTTTGCATTGCCAATAAGTGGTAATTCTGCCTAGTCTACAGGAAAAATAATCTCAGGGGTGTATGTGATGTCATTGTACTCTGACAATAAATCTGAATCTGATGATTCAAATGTGATTGGTAAGGCAAATTATTAGTGTACATGGAATGTGTGTGGATGGGCCAGGCTTGTTCAGATTGGTATTTTCATGCCTTTTTCCTTCGTTATCAGGGAGGCTTAACTTTCAACAAAAGGAATTGAATATTTATTGGAATTGTGATTCACCAAAAGCTCAATCTGATGAATCATGACTTGTTAAGGATCTAGCTGCATTCATGTTGAAAAGTTGATAAACTGCAAGGGTCCAAGAATAAATCACAAATATTAATGTTCTGGGTCTCTGTATAAATTAGTACCTTTGTTTTCTACCAGACTGTCCCTCAGTGTTGAGAGAAGCAGTGAGACACAAAAAGCAGCTGTTTACAGGTCTGATAGACTGGATTGAATGTTGGCTCATTGAGATGACCAATAATGCTTTAATAAAGTTATTTGGTTAGCTTAAAGCTTTAAATAATCCCCAAATTGGTACCATATAGTTGGTGACCTAGTGTTGTTATTGCTATTCATTTTGGTGATTAAAATATTGAAAATTAAATTTTTGTGTGTAAAATGAGAATCTATTTGGGTGTATTCTACATAGTTCTTCATTCATGTATTAAGTTACAACAACTAAAACAGTCCTGAAATTGGCTCTCTGCAGATCTGTGAATATCTGTAACAGTGAGTGTGGCAGCAGGGTGAATGAGTCATGTGAACAAGATCTGTTTAGACTGTAGTACCTCTTGCATCTGGCTCTTCAGATTGGTTTGGGATCCATGGAGTTATAGATTCCACCTACTATATGACTTCATTTGCTATATTTCATGAAGGGTCCTTGACTGATTGTGTGCCTTGGCAGGTTGAAAGTGGGGAGTGTCATTTCTGTCTTCAGTCCACCTACATGGCTTTCAAAAAGCTGTTGTTAGATCACTAGGATTTTGGAATGATTGCTCACCTAACTCCCCATTGTAGTGTTGACATCGTGACTGCAGCTGAATCTAACCATCAAATGGTCAAGCAAACAAGGGAGTTGCTCAGAAATTTGCTGTACATATGGCTACTTCTGCAATCTGCATATTCTCCCTGTGACTAATGTCACATTCCAAAAATGCGCTGATTGGTAGGCTGTAAAGTACCCACATGTAGTGAGCACTGTGACACATAAGAAAGAATAGATGATGTGGAAATAAATGGGGTATGGGATTGCTCTAAAATTGCATAGATTCAAAGAGCCAAATAGCTTGTGTGTTGTATGAAATTATTAGTATATGAAAACTTGTGAATAGATTATGATGGCAATTGGTAACAATTTCAGTTAAACAAATTTTCAGTGTACTCCATGATATTCTGTCTTTTATTAGATTAATTGAAAATAATTGACCTTTTATGTCCAGAGGACTGCCAAGGACCATTGAAGTTGTATTTTGTTTTTAGTAGCATTGAGTATCTTATCTAAATGGCTAGACTCCATGTAAATCAACAGCTTGGTGGTAGATAGTTTCAATAAAGCACTGAATTAATTGTTTTTAATAGGAGTGTATATATAAAATTTGGTAACTGGGGGCTATTTAGTTGAATTTTTTTTATCACCATCTTTGCAGAACTGTTGGTCCACATATTTGAAACCAAGCTATGAACGAAAGCAGAAGATAAAAAAATCTTTGATCATTTAAATTTTGTCTATCGAACTGTTATTTTCAACATGAGAACACTGGGCTTGGTAAACTCTTAATTGACAAAACATAGCTATTTAAATAGATTTTTTATTTTAATCCACTGAAATGGAGATCTAGAGATAGATCTAGTGCATGATAATTGGTGTACAGATGCCTTTGAACCATATATTCTGAACCCATAATCACAGATAATTGAGAAGATGGTGCATTGATGGTTAGGTAGAAAGAAGGAGTGAATATAAGAATCGTTCTAACTGCAGAGGTTTCTGATTTTTCTTGGTAGAGCAATGCTCAAGTATAAAAATGCTTTTTTTCTCACTTTGTAGTCAGTTGTAATACGCTTTCAAACTGGGCTCTGATTTTCTATTCATCTTGAGTCTAATGATTCATCCTGATTACCTGATTTTGCCTTTTGCTTACTGTTGACAATTAAGATTAATGGCATTTTTTTAATGGGTATAAATTTGAGTTAAACTACATTATGGAGGAAGGTTCCTGCGCTATCTTTTCAGAGAAAATTGGATGTTGTTCAGATATATACTTAAATGGCTATTGTTAAAAACAGTGATTTAAAATATATTTAATTTTTAACCCCAAGGAAATTTCTCCAAGATTGAGAATTTGCCAGTTTCTTGGATATTAATGGTGTGGAATATGGAGAGCCTAGTCCATATTGCACAAAATTTCAGACTGCAGCTTGCATTTGCACACCGTGTAATATTTGTTGGGTTTTGAGTTGAGCAGCAATTTTAAAGATAGTGTAGAATCTTGTCTGTTTTGCTTACTTTAGTCCACAATTTTCACAGGATGGGAGAAACCCTTGGCCTAATATATTCCCTTTTCCCTTTAGGTAATAAACTCCTTTTGCATGTCAGCTTTCCCTCTCTTGCCTTAATGCACTGTATCTCGTGGAATATGATCTTTATGTCTGTTAGAAGTTGTGATACAAGCTGGAGGAACAGCATCTAATTTTCTTTCTGGCCAGGTTACAGTCTTTCAGACTTCATCTCCAGCTAGGTAATTTCTTTTGGTCAGTATCATACTAGCCATTCCTGCCTGTCTTCACTTAGGCTTAGTTTTTCTAACTACAGGTAAACCCCACTTTACAAAACTGTTCCAAGAAAACCTGTCATAAGCCAAAATGGTGTAAAGCGAAAACCCATTCAAATCCTTTTGTAAAAGAGAATTGTTGTCACTTGAGTCTTCTTAAAGCAGGGTACACCTGTATTTATATAGTATCATAGATTCTACAACGCAAATATTGTGCGACTAAGCATAATCAGCTTCTGTTCCTTGAATGGCTCCCATTTAGTATCCGATAAAGGTACACCCTTGCTTTACGAATACTCGAATTATGAAAATTTGCTTTTACGAAGAACGCTGTTTGCTTTATGAAAGGATTTGAATGGGTTTTTGCTGTTACGAAAATAGCCTCCAATAATAATGAAAGGGTCTTCATTCTATGTCATTTCGTCTTACGAAAAGTTTCGTAGGAACGCATTAGTTTTGTAAAGTGGGATATGCCTGCATTCCCTTTGTTTTACCCGAGCCTCTCCCATCTTCTCTACTATAGAAAACTAATGAACCAGTTTTTTTCTCTTTCCTAGTTCTGATGAAGGGCCCAGATCTTTTTCTCTTTCCATAGTTGTTGCCTCACCAGCGCATTACCAGAATTTTCTCTTTTTTTTGCTTTGAGTTCCAGAATTTGCCAGCTTTTATTTTTCATTTGCTTTTTCCCTTTGCTCAAATAAGAACACATGAACTTTGAATGTTCTAAAATTATAAACATTAAAAATGCTTGGTTTCAAACTGTCTTTCAACATTCACATCAGGGTGTGTAAAGTAGGAGGAATAAGCAAGCTATGAATAGTTTTGTGGTGAAATAAATCAAACTTATTATGAACCTTCATATCCAGATTTTCCACCATTTATTGGGCATTTCTGTTTTATAAATTTAATGTACAGTGTGTATAGGTCAGAACATTTCAAATTAGCCACAATTTATGTTTAGATCAGAATTGCATTTGGAGAAGAAATAGGGCATTAAAGTCAGTTTTTAGCCTTATCTGCTAGACATGAATAATGTGGGTGAGTAGTTTTTAAAAAGATTAAATAGTCTTTAGATTTGCAGATGAATTACAATTAAGAATTGAAATTTTTTTTGTCATACTAAGTGAATCTGCAACATTCTTTTACAGATTAAGATTTATGAAAGGAAAATTCTGCTCGACGAATTGCGTTCTTTGATGCTGGGGGCTAGTAGATAAAGGAACACTAATGGAACTAAGTGTGTGCTCTTGATTTTAATGCATGTTATTGGTCACCAAGATTAGCACACAGGCTCAGAGAATTAGGACAAGGTATTGTTATGATTTGAGAACTGATTATCAAAGAAAACAAAGTGGACTAAAATTGGTGGAATTGTGGATAATGAAGAAGGTTTTGAAAGATTGCAGAGGGATTTGGACTGATTAGAAGAGTGGGCTGACAGATGGCAGATGGAGTTTAATGCATGACAAGTGTAAAGTGCTTCATTTTGAAAGGAATAATCGAAACAGAACGTGCGTAGTTAATGGGAGGGCACTGAGGAATGGAGTGGAGCAGAAAGATCTAGGAATAATAGTTCATCATTTCCTGAAGGTAGAATCATGTGTGGATAGGGTGGTGAAGAAGGCCTTTATAAATCAATGCATAGAATAGAGGAGTTGGAAGGTGATGTTGAGACTCTTCAAGGCATTGGTGAGGCCAAATTTGGAATACTGTATGCAGTTCTGGTCACCAAATTATAGGAAGGATATCAACAAGGTAGAGAGTGCAGAGAAGATTTACGAAAATGTTACCTGGGTTTCAGAAACTGATTACAAAGAAAGATTGAGCAGATTAGGTCCTTATTCCTTGGAGCATGGAAGGTTGAGGGGAGATTTGATAGAGGTATTTAAGATTATGAGGGAGATAGAGTTGATTTGGATAGGCTTTTTTTCATTGAGAATAGGAGAGATTGAAAGAAGAGGTCATGAGTTAAGAGTAAAGGGGAAAAAGTTTAGAAGTAACGAGGGGGAACTTCTTCACTCAGAGAGAGGTGGCTGGGTGGAATGAGCTTCCAGGAGAAGTAGGGGCGGCAGGGTCCATTTTGTCATTTAAGGAAAAATTGGAATATGGATGGGAGGGGAATGGAGGGTAACGGGCAGGGTGCAGGTAGGTGGGACTAGAGGAGAGGACTTGGTTCGGTGCGGACTAGAAGGGCTGAGATGGCCTGTTTCCGTGCTGTAATTGTTATATGTTATATGGTTAAATGGGAAGAAAGATCCACAGGCTGTGATAAGCAAGGTACTGCAGGGGGCAATACAAGTTCAAGTTTATTTATCATCTGATTGTACCAGTACAGCCCCACAAAGCAGCATTCTTCTGTCCACAGTGGAAACACATGTGCAGACATACAAACAAGTGGGATGAAGCTGTTCCTCAGCCTGATGGTCAGGCTCTAATACTCCTGTATCTCTTTCCTGATATGAGTAACTGGATGCTGCATGTGGGGTGGTAGGGGTCCTCACTGATTTTGCATGCCCTTTTTAAACAATGATCCTGGTAAATCACATTTATGGAGGGAGGGAGAGAGAACACAATGATCCTCTGCTTTTGTACTGCCTGGTATGGAGGTGCCATACCAGCCAGGTGCCAACTCTCAGGACAGAGAGTTGTTAACTCAGCCTACGACATCACAGGCACCAGACCACTCCATCGAGGACAACTACATGAGGTGGTGTCTTTAAAAAAAAAAGCGGCTTCTATCCTCAAGTGCCCTCATCACCCAGGACATGCTTTCTTCACTCTGCTACTAACGGGAAAAAGATACAGGAGCCTAAATACAACCATTCAATGGCACAAGGACAGCTTCCTGAATAATCGATGAACCAAAGACACGGCCTTACTTTTGGGGCACTATTATTTTGATTTTTTTCTAGTAATGATGTAAGATGGTTATAATCTGAATGTTTGCACGATGACGCTGTCGCAAACACCGAAATTCATGATGATAAATCCTGATTCTGTGGATTCATCTCCAATCCAATGCCATTCCACACTGTGATGCAGGTGGCCAGGATACTCTCAATAGAGGACCTGTAGAAAGCTGATAGAGTGGTGGCCAGTAGCCTTGCCTGCCTCAGCCTTTTGAGGAACTGTGGCGCCTTCCTGAAAAACGAGATGTTGGGTGTTCGGATTAGGTCGCTTCTTCAGTGGACTCCAAAGAATCAGTGCTCTCTACTCTTTACATTACCAAGCTATCAATGTGTAATGGAGGGTGGTCTTCCTGGATGTGTATCCCTTCGTTTTAGGCTAGGTTATATTGCGTGGGAGGATCTCTGTGAATGTAGTGGGGTTTCCTCTTCTGGTGATAGTTTTATTGTGTAGTTTGTACCTTGGAGTTGGATGTTGTCTTCTGTGGATGTAGATTAAGGGTGAGTGGTAAATGGAGTGTGGTACTTGTGAATTAGAGGCTGCGGATGGTATGGTGGGAGTCTTGGAGGGTCCTTTTATTTGTCTCCTCTGTTGCCTAGTTCAAAATTACATCAAAACTGAGATTGATGGTAGACTAAAGAGGTTTTTCTTTCTTTGGCTTGGCTTCGCGGACGAAGATTTATGGAGGGGGTAAAAAGTCCACGTCAGCTGCAGGCTTGTTTGTGGCTGACAAGTCCGATGCGGGACAGGCAGACACGATTGCAGCGGTTGCAAGGGAAAATTGGTTGGTTGGGGTTGGGTGTTGGGTTTTTCCTCCTTTGCCTTTTGTCAGTGAGGTGGGCTCTGCGGTCTTCTTCAAAGGAGGTTGCTGCCCGCCAAACTGTGAGGCGCCAAGATGCACGGTTTGAGGCGTTATCAGCCCACTGGCGGTGGTCAATGTGGCAGGCACCAAGAGATTTCTTTAGGCAGTCCTTGTACCTTTTCTTTGGTGCACCTCTGTCACGGTGGCCAGTGGAGAGCTCGCCATATAATACGATCTTGGGAAGGCGATGGTCCTCCATTCTGGAGACGTGACCCATCCAGCGCAGCTGGATCTTCAGCAGTGTAGACTCGATGCTGTCGACCTCTGCCATCTCGAGTACTTCGACGTTAGGGGTGTAAGCGCTCCAATGGATGTTGAGGATGGAGCGGAGACAACGCTGGTGGAAGCGTTCTAGGAGCCGTAGGTGGTGCCGGTAGAGGACCCATGATTCGGAGCCGAACAGGAGTGTGGGTATGACAACGGCTCTGTATACGCTTATCTTTGTGAGGTTTTTCAGTTGGTTGTTTTTCCAGACTCTTTTGTGTAGTCTTCCAAAGGCGCTATTTGCCTTGGCGAGTCTGTTGTCTATCTCATTGTCGATCCTTGCATCTGATGAAATGGTGCAGCCGAGATAGGTAAACTGGTTGACCGTTTTGAGTTTTGTGTGCCCGATGGAGATGTGGGGGGGCTGGTAGTCATGGTGGGGAGCTGGCTGATGGAAGGACCTCAGTTTTCTTCAGGCTGACTTCCAGGCCAAACATTTTGGCAGTTTCCGCAAAGCAGGACGTCAAGCGCTGAAGAGCTGGCTCTGAATGGGCAACTAAAGCGGCATCATCTGCAAAGAGTAGTTCACGGACAAGTTTCTCTTGTGTCTTGGTGTGAGCTTGCAGGCGCCTCAGATTGAAGAGACTGCCATCCGTGCGGTACCGGATGTAAACAGCGTCTTCATTGTTGGGGTCTTTCATAGCTTGGTTCAGCATCATGCTGAAGAAGATTGAAAAGAGGGTTGGTGCGAGAACACAGCCTTGCTTCATGCCATTGTTAATGGAGAAGGGTTCAGAGAGCTCATTGCTGTATCTGACCCGACCTTGTTGGTTTTCGTGCAGTTGGATAATCATGTTGAGGAACTTTGGGGGACATCCGATGCGCTCTAGTATTTGCCAAAGCCCTTTCCTGCTCACGGTGTCGAAGGCTTTGGTGAGGTCAACAAAGGTGATGTAGAGTCCTTTGTTTTGTTCTCTGCACTTTTCTTGGAGCTGTCTGAGGGCAAAGACCATGTCAGTGGTTCCTCTGTTTGCGCGAAAGCCGCACTGTGATTCTGGGAGAATATTCTCGGCGACACTAGGTATTATTCTATTTAGTAGAATCCTAGCGAAGATTTTGCCTGCAATGGAGAGCAACGTGATTCCCCTGTAGTTTGAGCAGTCTGATTTCTCGCCTTTGTTTTTGTACAGGGTGATGATGGTGGCATCACGAAGATCCTATGGTTAGGGGAAAAGCTTGAAGGTAGAAGCTCATCGATGAACGATGAATTCTAGATTGGTCTTGAAAGGTCAAATGAGTGTTACTTCTTATGTTAAGCAAAATTTAAAAAAATAAATTGTATGCAATCTTCAAGGTGGGAAGGTCCTGGAGGCAGGACATTTCTTTGATATTCCGTGTTGCTTCAGTGTTGTTTGAACTGGAGTTCCACATTGCCTCCTGTGGAAGTGTGGAGAGATTTGTTGACTATCTACAAGCCATTAACATGTATAGCTGGTCTCTACTGGATGTTAAACATTGACACAGAATCCTCTCTGATCATTATACACCAACTGTTATTTTAAAACTTGGAACTGGGTGTTTTTCCTTTCTTGCCTGACAAATCTGGTGCTTGAAGCTGAAGTGCTTGTTAACTTTTTTGCCTCTGTTACACGCAAAGGAGCTCATAGGTGTAATGTCTCTGGATTAAACATCACATTTGTGAAGCCTTCAAATGGTTGCCTACAACTTGCCAAAGTTTAAGATTTTATGGGGCAGACTCTTTAATAGTTGGCAATAAGAATGTCATGTTCCCTATCTGTAGTAGCTGAACACATTCCATGTGAAAAGCTGGTGCTAATCTTGGGATTTTTGAGGGACAAAAGGACTACCAAATGATTAATTTTGGTTAATTGTCATAAGCCCATGAGACTCGTGAGCAGAATTAGGCCATTTGACCCATTGAGTCTGAACTAAAATGTTGTTTCAGAAATTCCAAGAGAATGTTAAATTGAGATGGCAGGACAAGATCTTTCCTCATAACAGCTGCCTTTTCAAATTGCAAGTGTTTTACAAGAGACTACACTTAATATTTGTCCATCAAAATTAATTGGCTTTATCTTTTTTCCTATTTTTTTTGTCAGTAGTGGGGGGGGGGGAATATTATGCATTTATTAATTGGCTCTTAGACATTTGAGATGATTTGAGTTTTATACTTGTGGATACTTGTCCTGCCTGAATATTTTGGGGCACACATTTCCTTCATTTTGTCTTAAACTCTGCTTTATAGCTCTCCTAATGGGAACATTATTCTTCAAAGGCAGATGTCATTGATTTGCTAGTTTTATTTTTTTAGAGCTTGGGTTTGTTTAGCAATGGAAATCAAAACCCTTTTTAAAGTATTTCTAGGTTTTGCAATGCAGGATTAAGCAGTTGAATTTATGCAGCACAATGTGTGGTTTCTAGGGATGTGTTTTTAAAACTGATGCTCAAAATTGATTGCATTTTCCAGGGGAAACAGCTGTGGAAGTCTCTTCGTCACTGCTCATGGTTTCTGGATGCAGCTTGGTTATCCTCCTGGTTCTGATTGTGAATTGTGCGTCTTGCTGTAAAGATCCGGAAATAAACTTCAAGGTGAGCACATTTTGGTTTCTATGATTTTTTAAAAATCAATTGTTACAGAATTATGTATTGGCATACCAAAGCTGGCTGCTTCAGGATGATGAACAGATCGAGCGGGCATTTTTACTTGGTTGGGTTCTCTCTTGATATCTTCTTCACCCCGGCACCCCAAAACCCCTGCAAACATCCCACACATTCTGTCCTATACTTTATCAGCTCCTCCCCTGGTTTCTTTCCCCCTTTATATATGTAATTTTTACCTATCTTTTCATGACTAACCTGAAACGTTGACTGTGCATGCTGAGTTGCCACGGCAATTCTTTGCTCAAAATTTCAGAATCTGCAGCTGTTCTCTTTCTCTGGGATTAGGGTTGGGTGGGTGTGAAACCTTTGCTAGGTTTACTGTTTGGGCTTCAGTTGTTGAAACGTGACCATACTGAAGGGTCATCGTGCAATATTCAAAGTGATGAAAAACAGAAGCATAAACAAAGTTGAAAATGTCATGTCAAGAAATTAGTATATTAATGCTGCAATGTATTTTATCTGTGATGCAAACCTGAATTTGTTGCTTTGCAGAGCTTTTTGTTGTAGTTTTGCTTTGGAAGTAGCGCAAGCACGTTTTTGTATTGTGCACACGTGAACGTTGTGTCCTTTTTAAAAGGAACTGAGCATCCCACTATGGTCTTTCAGGAATTTGAAGATGATAATCTTGATGAAGAAAATGATTTCGTACCACCAGGAGAAGACACTCCATCACCTCCAACACCTGCTGAAGTTTACACACTCTCTGTTCCAAACGTTACATTTTCTACTCCAACTCATCTTCATTTATCTAAAACACAAGGTGTGTGGTGTTTTGCATTTCAAGCAAATTTTTCCTATTTTTAATATTGAATAGTAAGATACTTGGCGAATAAGTCATCTAATAAAATCTACTTTAGTTTTTTGTTTTGTATATTAGTTTAAAACAATCCAATTATTTAATGACATCATGTAATTTGTAGGTTCCCAATGACTTGGTAAATTTATTTGGCAAGTCGTATAGGAGGAAATATCCTGATTTCTTTTTAAATCCTCTGTGTGCACCATGTTTCAGACAAGTGCTTTAATTAACCCTTCAGACCTGAAAGGTCAAACTTTACCAAGAATTCTATTCCTGAATTGACTTGCATAAAGACATGCCAAAGGCACGTGCATGTGAAGTATCTGATGACAGCATGAGCATGTTTGGCTGTAATGATCTCTAGTCTGTCAACGCCATCTCAAGGCTGGGTGGTTACCTCATACCTTTGATGAAGGGCTCGGGCCTGAAACACTGGTTACCCTTTATTTCTTTTGTATGCTGCGTTACTTGCTGAGTTTCTCGAGCTCTTGCGGATGGCACTACAATCACAGTATCTGTTTAACTTGTGGATTGAAGAGCTTATTCCTATGCTGTACTTTTCTGTTCTTTAAAATGGCGCACTTTCAGAAAGGCTCGTTAGATCTAGAGTCCTAATGACAGAATTCATGGTTGGCAGTTTTGGCAAAGCCAATACTTGTAAATTGGGCACTTTTGCACTCTGAATTTAAATTGCATTGTTCCAGGGCAGTTGGAGCTATATTTGTGTTTACAACACAGAGGCCATTCAACCATTAAGCTGATAGCAAGATAAGAGGCTGATCAGGACTCACAAAGTTCGATGGCAATGCTCTGGTCCTTTACATCGGTCTTTACTAAAGCAAGAAGCTGCTGGAGTCTTGACAAACAAATCTATAGCTGATGTATTGGATTGGCTAAAAATGTTTAGGAAGGCAAGCAGTATTTAGTGGATAGATCATCTACTCCAAGTGGGATGCATCCTAAGTTGCTGAGGGAAGTGAAAGTGGAATTTCTGCAGGCATTGTCCATAATCTTCCAAACATATGTTCAGATGGGTGGTGCCTGAGGACAGGAGAATCATTGAGAAGATGAGCAAATTTAAGTTCTTGGGAAGGATCTTTCCTGGAGCTAACACGTGAATGGCATCTTTTTTTTTTTTTTTTTTAAATTTTTTATTTTTCACACCATAAATCACAATAGCCATGATATACACTTTTTCTTTTCCACACATTTACAGTGACTTTTTCTCCCTCCCCCCTCCCTCCTCCCAAGCCACCCCCCCACCCCCCCCCTCTCATCCATTTTAGGTATACAATCTAGGTTGCATTAATTCAGTTAGACAATGTTGTCATTCAACAGAAATACACCAGAAATTCTACTGAGTCCATTCTTTTCTTTTCTTCTCCTTCCATCAACTTAGGTAATGTTTGTTCCCGGTAGGTTTTCGCTATTGTATTTAATGTAAGGCTCCCATACTTGTTCGAATATTTCAATATTATTTCTTAAACTATATGTTATTTTTTCTAATGGAATACATTTATTCATTTCTATATACCATTGTTGTATTTTCAAATTATCTTCCAATTTCCAGGTTGACATAATACATTTTTTTGCTACGGCTAGGGCTATCTTGACAAATCTTTTTTGTGCATCTTCCAAGTCAATTCCAAATTCTTTATTTTTTATGTTACTTAGGAGAAAGATCTCTGGATTCTTTGGTATATTGTTTTCTGTTATTTTATTTAATATCTGATTGAGATCATCCCAAAATTTTTCTACTCTCTCACATGTCCAGATTGCATGAATTGTTGTTCCCCTTTCTTTTTTACATCGAAAACATCTATCAGATACTGTTGGGTCCCATTTATTTAACTTTTGCGGTGTAATGTTTAGTCTGTGTAACCAATTATATTGTATCATACGCAGCCTCGTATTTATTGTATTTCTCATCGTTCCAGAGCATAACTTCTCCCATGTTTCCTTTTTTATCTTTATATTTAAATCTTGTTCCCATTTTTGTTTAGTTTTACCATTTGTTTCCTCATTCTCCTTTTCTTGCAGTTTAATATACATATTTTTTATAAATCTTTTGATTAACATTGTATCTGTAATCACATATTCAAGGTTACTTCCCTCTGGTAAACTCAAGTTGTTTCCTAATTTATCTTTCAAGTAGGATCTCAGTTGGTAATATGCCAGCGCTGTATCTCCAGTTATATTGTACTTATCTCTCATTTGTTCAAAGGATAAGAATCTACTTCCTGAAAAACAATTTTCTATTCTTTTAATCCCTTTTTTTTCCCATTTTCTAAAGGCAAGGTTGTCTATTGTAAAAGGGAGTAGCTTATTTTGCGTCAATATTAGTTTTGGTATTTGGTAATTTATTTTATTTCTTTCTACATGAATCTTCTTCCATATATTGAGGAGATGGTGTAATACTGGAGAAGTTCTATGTTGTACCAATTTTTCGTCCCATTTATATAATATGTGTTCAGGTATCTTTTCCCCTATTTTATCTAATTCTAGTCTCGTCCAGTCTGGTTTTTCCCTTGTTTGATAAAAATCTGATAGGTACCTTAATTGTGCGGCTCTATAATAATTTTTGAAGTTTGGCAATTGTAAGCCTCCTTGTTTATACCATTCTGTTAATTTATCTAGTGCTATCCTCGGTTTCCCCCCTCTCCATAAAAATCTCCTTATTATTTTCTTTAACTCTTTGAAGAATTTTTCTGTCAGTTGTATTGGCAATGCCTGAAATAAGTATAGTATCCTTGGAAAAATGTTCATTTTAATACAGTTTATCCTTCCTATCAGTGTTAGTGGTAGCTCTTTCCAATGCTCTAAATCGTCCTGTAATTTTTTCATTAGTGGATTGTAATTGAGTTTATATAATTGGCCTAGATTTTTGTTTATTTGCACACCTAGGTATCTTATTGCCTGCGTTTGCCATCTGAATGGGGATTCCTCCTTAAATTTTGAGAAATCCGCGTTATTCATAGGCATTGCTTCACTTTTATTTACGTTTATCTTGTATCCCGACACTTCTCCATATTCCTTCAATTTCTTATATAGTTCTTTTATTGATAGTTCTGGTTCTGTTAAGTACACTATCACATCATCCGCAAACAGACTGATTTTATATTCCCTGTCTTTTATTTTTATTCCTTTTATATTATTATCTCTTCTTATCGATTCTGCTAGTGGTTCTATAGCTAGCGCAAACAATAATGGTGATAGTGGGCATCCCTGCCGCGTTGACCTGCTTAAGTTAAATTGCTTTGATACATGTCCATTTACTGTCACTTTCGCTCTCTTTTCTTTGGCTTGGCTTCGCGGACGAAGATTTATGGAGGGGGTAAAAAGTCCACGTCAGCTGCAGGCTCGTTTGTGGCTGACCAGTCCGATGCGGGACAGGCAGACACGATTGCAGCGGTTGCAAGGGAAAATTGGTTGGTTGGGGTTGGGTGTTGGGTTTTTCCTCCTTTGCCTTTTGTCAGTGAGGTGGGCTCTGCGGTCTTCTTCAAAGGAGGCTGCTGCCCGCCAAACTGTGAGGCGCCAAGATGCACGGTTTGAGGCGTTATCAGCCCACTGGCGGTGGTCAATGTGGCAGGAACCAAGAGATTTCTTTAGGCAGTCCTTGTACCTTTTCTTTGGTGCACCTCTGTCACGGTGGCCAGTGGAGAGCTCGCCATATAATACGATCTTGGGAAGGCGATGGTCCTCCATTCTGGAGACGTGACCCATCCAGCGCACTTTCACTGTCACTTTCGCTAACGGTCCCTTATATAATGCTTTAATCCAATTAATATACTTCTCCGGTAAACTGAATTTTTGCAATACTTTGAACAAGTAATTCCATTCTACTCTGTCGAAGGCCTTCTCTGCGTCTAAAGCAACTGCTACTGCCGGTGCTTTATTTCCTTCTACTGCATGAATTAAGTTAATAAATTTACAAATATTGTCTGTTGTGCGTCTTTTTTTGATAAATCCAGTTTGGTCTAAATTTACCATTTTCGGTACCTGTTCTGCTAATCTGTTCGCTAATAGTTTAGCTATTATCTTATAATCTGTGTTTAGCAGAGATATTGGTCTATATGACGCTGGTGAGAGTGGATCTTTCCCTTGTTTTAGTATCACTGTAATTATTGCTGTTTTACATGAATCTGGTAAGTTTTGTGTCTCATCAATCTGGTTGATTACATCCAGGAGGGGCGGTATTATTAGGTCTTTAAATGTTTTGTAGAATTCTATTGGGAGTCCATCCTCTCCTGGTGTCTTATTATTTGGTAAATTTTTTATTATCTCTTGTATTTCTACTGTTCCAAATGGTTCTGTTAATTTATTTTGTTCCTCTATTTGTAGTTTTGGTAGTTCAATTTTAGTCAAAAATTCATCTATTTTCCCTTCTTTCCCTTCGTTTTCGGTTCGGTATAATTGTTCATAGAATTCTCTGAAGTTTTCCTTAATTTCTTTTGGATTATATGTAATTTGTTTGTCTTTTTTCCTTGTTGCCAATACCATTTTCTTAGTTTGCTCTGTCTTAAGCTGCCATGCTAAGATTTTGTGTGTTTTTTCACCTAGTTCATAATATTTCTGTTTTGTCTTCATTATATTCTTCTCCACCTTATATGTTTGTAATGTTTCATATTTTATTTTTTTATCCGCCAATTCTCTTCTTTTGGTTGTATCTTCCTTTATTGCTAATTTTTTTTCTATGTTTATTATTTCCCTTTCCAACTGCTCTGTTTCCTGGTTATAGTCCTTCTTCATCTTGGTTGCATAACTTATTATTTGCCCTCTAATGAATGCTTTCATTGCGTCCCATAGTATAAACTTATCTTCCACTGATTCCGTATTTACTTCAAAGTACATTTTTAATTGTTTTTCAATAAATTCTCTAAAATCCTGTCTTTTAAGTAGCATGGGGTTTAATCTCCATCTATACATTCTTGGAGGGATGTCCTCTAGCTCTATTGCCAATAACAGGGGTGAGTGGTCCGATAATAGTCTAGCTTTATATTCCGTTTTCCTAACTCTCCCTTGAATGTGGGCTGATAACAGGAATAGGTCTATCCTTGAGTATGTTTTATGTCTAGTCGAGTAGTATGAGTATTCCTTTTCTTTTGGGTTTTGTTTCCTCCATATGTCCACAAGTTTCATTTCTTGCATTGATTTAATTATAAATTTGGTTACTTTGTTCTTCCTGTTAATTTTTTTCCCCGTTTTATCCATATTTGGATCCAAATTCAGATTGAAATCCCCTCCTATTAGTATGTTCCCTTGCGTATTAGCTACCTTCAAAAAGATATCTTGCATAAACTTTTGATCTTCTTCGTTAGGTGAATATATATTAAGTAGATTCCAAAGCTCTGAATATATCTGACATTTTATCATAACATATCTCCCTGCTGGATCTATTATTTCCTCTTCTATTTTAAATGGCACATTTTTGCTAATTAATATAGCCACTCCTCTTGCTTTTGAATTATACGATGCTGCTGTTACATGTCCTACCCAATCTCTCTTTAATTTCTTGTGCTCCAATTCAGTTAAGTGTGTTTCTTGGACAAATGCTATATCTATTTTTTCCTTTTTCAGTAAATTTAGTAGTTTCTTCCTTTTAATTTGGTTATGTATTCCATTAATATTTAGAGTCATATAGTTCAGCGTAGCCATTTTATATTTTGTTTATCTTCTCTTTCCGTTTTTCCATCATTACCTTTCCTCCTTTTCCATTTCTGTTTTCTTATTTTCAACTCTTTACCAGACAACATTCCTACAACATCCAACATTTTCCTTATTCTCCTATTTCTATCTTCTTTATCCCCAATCTCCCCTTCCCCTCCTGAGTTGCCCTTTATCCCTTGTCGGACAACCACATCTCCCCTCTCCATTTGGATTTGCGAATCCACTCGCAAGCGTCAACTGATTTTGCAGTGACCGCTCTTTTCCCCCACCCCGCCCCCCCCAGAAAAGATTTCGCTTTTTATATGTCACAAAGGTCACTCTTTTAGTTCCCTCCTTATTCTCTCTATTCCATTACCTTCTCTTATTAATTCTTGTCTATACTCTCTATGTTTTCCTCTAATTACAGATACTTTCACATATGCCCATTGTCTCTATTCACTCTTATACCTCTTTACCCGCATACATATCAATCGTGGTCATTTTTACCCTCCTTACCCTTCTTCATCCCTCAGTCTATTTTTGTCTTTACCCACATACATATCAATCGTGATAATTTTTGCTCTCATTACCCGTCTTCATCCCTCAGTCTATTTTTGTAATTGTTCTGCAAATTTTCGTGCTTCTTCTGGATCCGAGAATAGTCTGTTTTGTTGTCCTGGAATAAATATTTTCAATACCGCAGGATGCTTCAGTGTAAATTTATATCCTTTCTTCCATAAAATCGCTTTTGCTGTATTGAACTCTTTTCTCTTCTTTAGGAGTTCAAAGCTTATATCTGGATAAATGAAGATTTTTTGCCCTTTATACTCCAGTGGTTTGTTGCCCTCTCTTACTTTTTCCATTGTCTTCTCCAGTACCTTTTCTCTTGTAGTATATCTTAGGAATTTTACTACAATAGATCTTGGTTTTTGTTGTGGTTGTGGTTTAGGGGCCAATGCTCTATGTGCCCTTTCTATTTCCATTTCTTGCTGTAGTTCTGGACATCCTAGGGCCTTAGGGATCCATTCTTTTATAAACTCCCTCATATTCTTGCCTTCTTCATCTTCCTTAAGGCCCACTATCTTTATGTTATTTCTTCTGTTATAATTTTCCATTATATCTATTTTTTGGGCTAGTAATTCTTGTGTCTCTTTAGTTTTTTTATTAGATTCCTCCAATTTCTTTTTTAAGTCTTCTACCTCCATTTCTGCTGCTATTGCCCGTTCTTCCATCTTGTCCATTTTTTTCCCCATTTCTGTTAAGGTCATATCCATTTTATTTATTTTCCCTTCTGTGTTGTTTATTCTTCTTCTTAAATCATTGAATTCCTGTGTTTGCCATTCTTTAAATGACTCCATGTATCCTCTAACAAGAGCAAGTATATCCTTTACCTTGCCTTTCCCTTTATCTATTTCACTGTACTCTTCCTCTTCTTCTTCCTCTGGGTTGACCATCTGTTGTTTCTTTGCTGCCCTTTCCTCCTCTTCTTTCTTGTTTCCATTGTCTTCTCTGGTCTCTTCTTGCTGCAGGTGTTCTGCAGCTGTCGTTGCCGGCTGTGGAGATCGACTCCCCAGCTGGTCCCCCCTCCCGTCGGTGTGTTTTTTTGCATGTGCATCGCGCATGCGCGACTCCTCGCGCATGCGCGGTTGCACACTTTTACTCGGCTCTGTGAGCCATTGTTGTAGTTCTTTTTCTACCGACCTGAGGTAGTGGGGCCCTCTCTCCACAGCGGGCCTCTTCGGACAGGTAAGGCCTTCACCTTTTTCCTCCGTTGTCTTCTCTTCCTCTCTTCTTTCCGTTGATTTTGATTTTTCTCCTTTTGTCTCCATCTTCTTTCCACCTTTATACTCACTTTTCTTTAACTTGTATTTCTGTGCCTTTGTATTTTCTCTTGTTTTTCCCGACTTTTCTGGAGAGGGCTGGAGTTCACCGTCCGGCCACTACTCCATCACGTGACTCCTCCCACGTGAATGGCATCTTGAAGAGAGCATGTTAGTGCTTCTACTTCCTCAGGAGTTTGAGGAAGTTTGGAATGACACTGGAAATCCTGGCAAATTTCTACATATGTGAGGTTGAAAGTGTGCTGAGTGGCTGCATCATGGTCTGGTATAGCGAAACCAAAACTCCCATATGTAAAGCCCTGAAAAAGGTAGTGGACACAGCATCATAAACATCTACAGGGAATGCTGCCGTCGGAGAGTAGCAGCAATCATCAAGGATCCACACCTCCCAGCACATGCTCTGTTCTTGCTGCTGCCATCAGGAAAGAGGTCTAGTGCTACAAGACTCGCACCACCAGGTTCAGGAACAGCTGCTCCCCCTCCACCATCAGACTCCTCAACAACAAACTCAATCAGGGGCCCATTTAAGGACTCTTACTTTGCACTTTTTTTTCCTCCTCTTTGTATTGCACAGTCAGTTGTTTACATTTGTTTATTTATTTACACGTGCACATTGTGAACAGTTTTTTAATGTACTACCAGTAAGTGTTAATTCTGCCTGGCTTATAGGATAAAGAACCTCAGGTATGTGATGTCATGTATGTATTCTAACAATAAATCTGAAATCATAAATGTTATATTTTAAAATAGGTCACCAAATGGAGAAATTGTAATCTCAATGGGATAATGTTTCAACTCAATTGTCAGAGACAGAATTAGTCACTTGGACATTGTATTGATGAGGGAAGACAAAATGGAGATGCTAAAGGCATAATTTAATTAACATTTTTCTTGAAGTTACAGAATTGATATGATGGCATTTGAACTTACAAAAGACTGCTAATAAATCACTGTACTGTAAAGTAGGCATGTACAGCAGATAGAACCCAGTGAAATAAAGGGTAATAGTAGCAGTTTGGTTTCTAAATCAGTTGATTTTCAGACCAGAGGGAAGGAAAAGCGATGTTATTTATCTTAATACTTATCAATCATGTGGTATTGCACATAACACAGAATTTGGAGAAAGATAGATGGATAGGAGTAAGAAACTGTACATTCCAGACCATAGACTCTTCAAGCATGCCATGGAAGACGTAAAATGAGAGGCACCATTGCAATATTTTTAATGTATTGTTATGTGTCAGTAAAAGGAACCTTGATTAAATTATGTAAGTTGGACAAATCCCCTAGAAAACTGAGATGCATCCCAGGCTATTCTTAGAGAAGCTAGAAGATTGCTGGGGCTCTGCAGGAAATTTTCAAATTTTTTTTGCCTGCAGACAGAAGTGTCAAATTGTATCTAAATTTGGCTTGATAGGAGGCGGAGGGTGATGGACAAGGATAGTTTTGGAATTTGAAGCCTGTTACAGTGGGGTACAGGTAACAGTGCTGATGACTTTGCTCTGTGAAGTACGGTAAAAATACAGTGAATTTGAATATAGACAAGTTAACACGACACAATAGGTGTCAATAGCAGGAGGGAGTCGTTGGCAACAAAGATATTGAATTGATAAGATGTGGAAAACAATTGCAGATAGAATTTAATCCAAAATATGTGAGGTAATACTTTTTGGGAGAGCTTAAAGGGTTAAGGTAAAACAACGAATAGCAAGACACTAGGGCATGGGTGACCAACCTTTTAATTTTTAATTTAGACGTACAGCATGCTAACAGGCCATTTTGGCCCATGAGTTCGTACTGCTCAATTAACCTACACCCCTGGTACATACTCGTGGGCCGAAATGGCCTGTTAGCGTGCTGTATGTCTAAATTAAAAATTAAAAGATTGACTACCCCTGAGGGACTATTGAGAAACAAAAGGATTGTGTGTCCAAAGATATCCAAAGGCAACAGAACAGATGGGTGGTTAAGAAAATATGTAGGGCCCAAATTTTCAACCTATTTCTCATTAATGGATTACATGTTAATTTGGAAAGGAAAACTTTTTTTAAAAAATCCTAAAATTGCTAACATAGAAGTTCTTTTGGAGAACTGCAATTCTATTTCTACCCAAGAGGGGTGATTCACTGACTTATCCAAATGTAATAGGAAAAGTAAATGACATATGTTAATTGCCCAATAGTACAATCTAAAATCTGAAAGTGATAACCCTCCACATAAAAACACGTCTATGTTGCCAATTTTCTTTACCATTTTCCTTTTCCAAATTAACACATAATCTGTTAATGAGAAATGGGTTGAGAATTTGGGCTCAATTTAGGAAATTCTTCAGAATTAATGGTTTTTCACTGGCTAGTCCTATTGTATATAACTATCTTTTTCAACCATCTTTGTTGAACGCAGGCTTCAAGGATTGGCACAGAATAGGTATTCAAAGTTTTAATGATCTCTTTATTTGAGATAATTTTGCCTTTTTTGAACAATTATCAGCTAAATTTAATCTTTCCAATAGACACTTTTTAAAATATTTACAAATTAGACATTTTGTACAGTCTAAACTTTGGATTCTCCATGAATTTCCAACACTAATATTCTTGATCTGTTTTATAATTTACGGTTTTATTTTCATGGTGAATTAACAACATGTATTTATTGGATTTAAATTCAGTTCCATGGCTGGGATTAAGAGCAATTGGAAACGAGATTTGAACTTAACATTTTCAGATGAAGATTTGGTCTCTACTCTCAGCTTGATGAATGATTCCTCATTTTGTGCAAGTCATTTCTTATTACAATTTAAGGTGGTGCACAGAACTCGTATGTTCAAACTTAAATGATCTAATTTTTATGCAGATATTAATCCATTATGTGAGAAATATAACATTTTTGTAGCTTCCCTGATCTATATGCTTTGGGAGTGCCCAAATTTGGAGAAATTCTGGAAAGACATTTTTCTCTTGATCCCTTGCCTGTTCTGGGGTCGCCAGTGATTCCACATTGATTTTTTTATTATTCAGTGTAGCAGGAAAGCTTGATTAGAGGGAGAGGTTAGATTAATTTAGTTCAGTTTGTCGTTTTTTAGGCTTTTTCTTTTATTATTTTATCAAATTATTTTAACAAATGGGTTTAATGTGGTCACATAGATCAATTCAATTAAATGTTTTGGAAGGTATAAGCAAAATTATTGATGTAGTTTTATCTCCTCCCCTCCCCCCATTGGATTTTTTTGTCTGTGCTTGTATACAAATGAATTATTATGTAATTGTCAATTCTGTATTTATGCTTCTATGTTAAACTCAATAAAAATGTTCTAAACAGAAAGAAAATGTGTAGGGCATAAATTATAACAGCAAGTTTTTGGTATAATTATATAAAACATTAGTTAGTGCAATTCTAGTTGCCTTATTACAGGAAATATGCCAGAGCAATTACAGAGGTCATTTGCCAAGATGTTGCCTGGTTTGAGTGTTTTAGATATAAAGTGAGATCAAAGTCTGGGTTTATTTTCCTTGGATTGAAAAAGGCAGGGGTGGGATCTTCACTGATTGACTCTATAAAAATATGGTGAGAAGCTCTTCCCTTTGATAATGATGTCAAAAACATGTAAGATAAAAGGTAGGAGATTTTGAGGAATTTTTTTAAGCAAGAATGTAGATGAAGACGCTCTTGTCATAAACGGAGATTAAAATTCATTTGAAACTGGGAGAAGTTCTTCCATTTTTAGCTCTGTTCCTGACCGTGGACTTCCTTTCTGGGATGTAAAACTTCTTGCAAGGGTTGACACATTGACATTTGGCACCATTTCAGTGTAAACATCCCACAATTTGCTATCGTGACTGTGTTTCCTTTGAAATAAATGAGGTGTGTGCACTGGTATTGAACGATGGAAAAATGGATGGAATATTTTTTAACTGCCATGAACATTTCAATGTTCTTTTGTTTCTTTCTCTTATTTTTAGGGGCACTGGGCAGTGCTCATGGTGACTTTTTGTTTGCCAGTTAAAGTACATGTATATTTTTTATGTATTATTATGTGACAGTAAAAGAAAACGAAACTTAAAACGCATGCCTTTCGGCTGTTTCTGTATGCATGAGTGACAATATTGGTCCTCCAAGCTGTAAAAGTATAGTTATGGTTTCACATAGTCCAGATATTTGCTCAAGTTCACAAGTTTATTGACAAAGCGTTGTTACGCTTATAGCTCGTGTATAATTGTTGCTACATGAAGTTCATTGATTTGATTGACAAAGATGTGGAAATCGGTGTTGGTTTTCAATTCCCTTCCCAGTAGGTTAAACAAAGTCTGCAGATGCTGGGGACGAGTGTAATACACAAATGTGCTAGAGAAACTCACCAGGTTTCACGAAGGGCGCTGGCCTGAAACATTGCATATCTTTTATTTCCTATGGATGCTGTGTGACCTGCTGAGTTTCCCCGGTACATTTGTATATTGCACTCTTCCCACCAATAATGTCCCCATCCCTCAATTCAATTATGATTATTATGTCCTGAAGTTTTATAAGCTGTATCACAAACGAGGTTTATGGAAGGAGAACGTTAATATCTTCAAGTAGCAAATGACCATTTAGCCATATAGCATTATAAATAGAATCTTAAGATAGATACTTCATAGGGAATTTGATATTAATCTAACATCTCAAGGTCACCATGCAGGTTGATAGGATAGTTAAGAAGGCCTTTGGGATGTTGGGCTTCATTACTAGGGGAACTGAGTTCAAAGTAGAGGAATCATGTTGCAACTCTCCAAATCTCTGGTGAGACCACACTCTGGTCACCTCATTAAAGGAAGGATGTGGAAGCTATGGAAAGGGTGCAGAAGAGATTGACCAGGATGTTGCATGGATTGGAAAATAAGTCTTGGGAGGCAAGGTTAGCAGAGCTGGGACTGTTCTTTTTGGAGAGAAGTATGAAAGGAGACTAAATAGAGGCCTACAAGATTCTGAGAGGCATAGACAGGATGGACAGCCAGCTCCTTTTTCCCAGCGCAGGAATAGCAAACACCAGAGGACATATGTACATAGTGAAGGGAGGGAGCTTTAGGGAGACATTAGGGATAGGTTTTGTACCCAGTTGTGGTGCCTGGAATGCCTTGCCAGGGGAGGTGGTGGCAACAGAAACTTAAAAGGTTTATGAAACCTAGATAGTTAAGAGGCAGGAGGGGTTTAGTACTTAATTTTGGAAGGAATATATGGATTGACACAACATTGAGGGCCGAAGGGCCTGTACTGTGCTGTAGTGTTCCAAGTTCTAACTCTTTTTATACCTTGCTCTTTCCTCTCCAAAGGGAATTCTAGATTTTGATACCTAGGCAGCAGAAAAATGTCACTGGGCATGAAGCATTTAAAATCAGGAGTCTATAATTGGATAGAGAGAAATTCTAATAAACCTTGGTTTGAGCATTTGGAATTCCTGATGGATCGACATCTGTCTGTAGGTAATGTCTGCTGTGCTCCCCATCCACTCACTGGCGCCATGGTTCCTACTCTCCCCTGAAACTTATCAGGTTTGGTGAAATGTTATGTATGATACCTAATAAAAGTGAATTAAAAGCATGTTTTAGTATTAACAACATGTAGTTTAGAAAATATTGTGTATATATATATATATATATATATAGTCTAGAAAATATTGAATAATCAAAGTTTTCACACTATCACAACCCCCCCTACCCCGACCCATCAGGAAGAAAATTCACAAGAATGGGATAATGTACCACCCGATTAAAGGAATTTTTTGTTGTTGAATATTTTGTATTAATTTTTTTCAACACTCATATAGAACATTATTACATACATCACATAAATAGTATTTTAAAATTACAGTCTTCCCCTCCCCCCCCCCCCAACCAACTGCTAAGATTTTTTTTTAATTGTCCAAAAAGGAAAGGGGTGTTTGAGCATGCTTTCATTAATTAGTCCATATCTTGATCTTCAGGAATTCAATGCTATTAAACTAACTACAGTACAAGTCTGATTATCCGATATTGGAAGAAAATCAGAAATCCTCATTTATCCAAAATTTTTCAGAGTCGAACTGACCTCATATGTTGAAAAAAGAATCACTCAACATGAAATTAGAATGATGATTTCCCTTGTTTCAGGTAACTCCCTCCCCCTCTCTCTTTCCATTTCTTCTTTACCTTCCCCTATTGACTTTTCTCTCCAAATCTCCCTCTCAAAATGATTGCCACTGTCTCCCAGCCACAAATGGGTAGAAGAATCCCTTGTCCTGGCATTATCAAGAAAAACTGCCCCCTGGGTGGGAGCAGGACCTCTGGCTCAGTGTGTTCCCTCCCCTCCTATCTTCTTCCCTCCCACTCTCCTCGGCACACTGGACACCAACTCCAAATCCTCCCTTCAGCCTACTTCCCTGGGGCGCATGTGCAGTAGGCCTAGGGGAGGATTTGAAGTAGTCAGGGTTTCGGGAGCTCTAGTGACTGGGATGATTGGAGCCCGCCGACTTGCCAGTGAGTGTTCTACCAGTCTGGGAAGCCTCCCTGGAGATCAGCGACAGTGGTGGGCTCATGTCAGGGATTGGAACCAGTGGATGGGTGGTCTCGGTGATAGGCAGCCACATTGGGTTCGTCTCAGTGATCGGTGGTGGCCAGAATTTTTTTGTGAGAATTAAACATTATTTTAATGCTTAAAAAGCCTTCCTTTGTTGTTTGTTGTTTAAACATTGATACAAGTGATTGCTGTTGGTACTGGGCTGTTTTTAAAGAAAATGACCAGTTCTCGGAGGGGAAAAAAAATGGCCCAGTCCTGACCATTTTGGATAATTGGAGTTGTACTATATATTTAAACCTTTTTGGGGAAGTTAATGATTCAAGTAAGGTTGCCATATTTTAACAAACACGTCATTTTTTTTTCTGTAAGTCATCTTTTCCAGGGGGGCACAACTTAGCATGTTCATATTCCAGTGAGTAATAAATAGGGGGAAGTTGGACTTCCGTGCAACAGCTATACATCTCCTGGCTACTGCTAGTGCAATTCTCGAAAATTGTTTTTGATAATTTTGTGCCAAAAACCATGAGATTGCTCAATTAATACAGATCTGGTTCCAATGGAAAATCCACTTCTATAATTTTTGTCAAAATTTCTGCCAAGGATCTTGCTTTTACACATAGCCAGGTTGAATGTATAAATGTTCCAACCTCTATACCACACCTAAAAAAAAGTCCGCAATTTCAGATTTTAAACTGTAAGGTATAATTGGTGCATAAAATTGTATTGTTCAAATCTATATCTGACATTAATAAATGATCTCCTATTATCAGAGCCCAATTTTGACCAATATTGTTCTTGAATCCTTTTGGAAATAGTTTATTTCCTGCTGTTATCAGACTTCTAATGAACCGAGTATCACAATTGTTGCTTTTGCTAGGTAACAACTAATCTCTCTCTTACTTGTTGAACTATGCATGAGATGTCTACTGTACTAGTCTGCTTGCAAAACCACCTCTATCATTGCATATTGATACATGTGACAAAATGAACTTAAATAGAGTAATGCAGGCTTGTATGAGGTTTGCCAGACTAGAGGATATTGGGTTTAGAGGGATGCTAAGCCTGGAGGTGTTTGGAAAACTGGGTGAGAACTTATAGAATGTTGTTTAACTAGTAGCAAGATACTGTAAAACTCCCGGTATCTGGTAACTATGGGGATTGGTAGATGCTGGTTAAGTGGATTTTCCAGTTGCTTGAAATTGCGTGTCATATGATTGGGCGAACTGCGAGGCATGCAATTTTAAACTCATTTATTACCCTCATTTTTTTGCAGGTTACTGGAGGCTGCCAATTGCTTGTATTCCAGATAACGGGTTTACGATAGGTCAATAGGATATGAGAATGAGTAGTGGAGGATTAGACAGTTTATATAATGAGGGCAGAATGTTGAGGGCTTGCTCGGACTAAATTTCTATTGTCATCTCTAGAGGTAATGAATGCATTGAGGTACTTCTGATTTCAGGCCTGCCATGGCCAATCTCAACATTTAAATATTGTTTGAAAATTAGTGTCGACTCGGAAATATTTATACAACTTTTTTTTTGTTTTGAAGGAATATCCTCAGCACCTTTTGTACGTCATCATCTTAGCTACATTCAGGAAATTGGAAATGGCTGGTTTGGTAAGGTAAGGACAAGTTTTCTAAGCTATAGGGTAAAGCATTACACTGGTCCAAACTTTTATGTGTAAAAGTCAAGTTTATTGTCATCTGATTATACAAGTACAACCCGATGAAACCATGTTCTCTGGTCCTCAAGTGCAAAATACGCAGGCAAACAGCCAGACATAAGATACTGTCAAATAATATGTATGTAGAGCAAATATTCACATAAACAAATATATAGAGACTTGAATGGTGGGTGTGAGCAGATCCTTTGGTCATGCAACATTCTCACTACTGTTGGGAAGAAGCTGTTCCTCAGCCTGGTGATCCTGGGTCTGATACTCCAGTAACTCTTTCCGGAAGGGAGCAGCTGAAAGATGTGTGGTGGTGGAAGGGCTCCTCAATGATTTTACGTGCCCTCTTCAGACAACAATCTCGGTAGATCACGTCAATTGGTTGGAGGGTGGGGCACTCTTATAGTCCTGTGGATTGATCTCTGATCCGTTTCTCTGCAGCAATTGTATGAAATTGTGATGCAACCACCCAGGATTCTCTCGATAGGGCTTCTGTATAAGTTGACATATTGGTGGCTGGTAGTTTTACCTGCTTCAATTTTCTCGGAAAGTGCAGTCACTGTTGTGCCTTCTTGACCAGTGAGGAGATGTGTCCATGATGGGTCACTAGTTAAATGAACTCCAAGGAACTTGCTGCTCTCTCCACTTCAGAGTTGTTGTGGAGAGTGGTCATTTGTGGTCCTCCAGTGCATCTCCTTCCTCTTGTCCACGTTGAGACTCGAGATGTTACCCTCACACCATATCTATCATGAGATCTTCCTCCTCTTCTCCATTAGCACAGAGGTGGAAAAGCTAACAGTAGCAAGATTGATGGTAGCTGGTTAAACTTGGTTTAAAGGTGTCCTTGTTTACAAGATCTCCAAATTGTTGAGAATCTTAAATGTAGCCGATACTCACATGTAAGCAAGAAAACTTTCAATTACTTGTTCATAACATTTAGTCAAGAAGAAACTGACCCAAATTTGCCTGTTGGAGCTCCCAGAGTTGAAGTTCACCATATTTTAGAATGCAAATAGTAATATTTTTTGCCTTGCATTTGACAAAAAAATAATAGACTAAGTTTATTGTTTTTTTTTATTTTTTGAAGTTGCATTATTGAAGATAATGTAGCTTTCATACCTCACTGGTTCTGATTGCAGACTAAGTTGACAATATGATGCAATGGTTATTAAATAATACATTTACTTACTGTATTTTTTCAAACTGCATTCTGCATTGAGTTCCACCAAAGTTAAATTTGGCAATGCACATCAAAATGAAGCCCAAATAACAACATTTACCTCTGGAGTTTCTTCAGCACTTTTGTGTATTAGCTACAATCATAGCAAACTTTCTTGTTTCACTCAGGATTACAAGGAACTGTGAATGATCATATTTTTTTAATCTTGAGGATGCAACAACCCCCCGCCCCCCATAATGACTGTGCCTTCTGCTTCTCAAGTGTCCTAGCAGTTAATTGGCCAAAGATTTAACTGAACCAGCAAGTTTTGCAGCAACTACAACAGCAGGTCTGAAGCTGGCTGTCTTTTGATGGGTCATTTGCTTCCAAATTCCCCACAGTCTCTCTGAAGTGTGATGAAATATTCTTCAGCTGCTTGGAAAAATGGAATGGAACAACACTCTCGAATAGCACACACCATCTAGGATAAAGTAACTGCATTGAATGATCACCCAAAGCATTCACATACTTAAATACTGACATTATGTACTATCTGCAAAATGCACTAACAATGACTCAGCTTCAACAGCATCTTGCAAACCTTTTACTTTCTGTAAAGGTAGTTGGCTTCTGGGAACATCTTGACCAGCAGGGTCACCCCGAGTCTCGTATTATCCTGACTTGGAAATGTAGCTAGGATGAAATTCTTTAATTTTATCACCATCAGTAAGATGGGATTTCTTACAAGAGATAAACTTTATTGGTTTAAGTGTAAAACTAGGCTTTTAAACTGGGAGTGCAGGAGCTTGGTAAAATATTAAAAGGAGGGATGTAATTGTAATTATAGTGGAGAGTGAAAGGAGGCAGATGAGGCAAACCTCTCTGAAATGAGTCAAAAATGAGTCTGTCATGCAAAAGCTCAATCGTTGGCTCACTTTGTGGCATTTTGATATCCCATGTCAATGTAACCTGTTGAATTAAGTGTAGGCTTGTTCAATATCCCAATTTTAAAACAATCCAGATGTAATTTTGTTTTTAGTTTCAAGTTGGATAATCAGTCACATTTTCCTTTGCACTTGCACAACTGTGGCAAAGTCCCTATCATAGCATTCCAGATTCACGTCCATTTCCTGTTGTTGTCTGTTCCTGAGGATGAATGCTTGGTGACCCAAGCTGATGATGTGGGTTTGCCAGATAAATGTACAAACATCCTCTGTCACCTGCTGCAATGTCCTTGTCCTTTTCTGTGTTGCATGGTAATGAAGAATGTTTGTGGGAAATTAGACATTTCCTGTTCCAGAAAATTGAAGTATTTAATAGTCCTTTTTGTGTTTGTTTTTGGAAAGGTTCTTCTTGGGGAATACTTCCAGGATTCCAGTTTAGTCAGAGTGATTATTAAAGAACTGAAAGCCAGTGCAAGCTTAACAGAGCATCACCGATTCCTTAAGAATGGAGAGGCTTACAGGTTGGTCATATTTTATATTCTTAAGTACAATATAGGGGGAAATTATACTGGTAATTATTTGGCTTGGGATCTATTATGTTTTTCTCTACAAACTAGTTATAGATTTTATTAGCAGCCAGCCTTAAATTTTGTTCCCTGTAAATTGAGCAATTTTGTTTAGGTCTGCTCACAAATTTAAAATGTTTTCTTGCATAATAGACAGGAGAATGAAGGGACATGGGGTGGGTGCTGGAAGGTGGCATCGAGGTGAAAGATCCGCTGCGGTGGGTGAGCAGGCATAAGGGGCTGAATGACCCACTCTTATTTCTCAGTTCTTTTTGTGTGTTTTTAATAACTGAAATCCTCAGCAAAATAGGGGACGTGGAGGCTACCTATTGTCTGTTGATATTAAATTAATCATACTGTATTCATTGGGTTTTCACTAATGGAAATTGAAATTAAGCCCTTGGCTCTTTTCAGCAATGGGCATATTCAGACACCAGTGTTTTTAAATTTTTTTTTATAATTTAGAGATACAGCAAGGGAAAGAGCCTGTGTGATGCAAATACAGTAAAATCCCTTAGTATCTGACACATATGAGGATTGGTAGATGGCATTTCACCTCGATTAAAAGAGTAGAAGAGAGATGGCCAGTATGAAGAGGCAAGAAGGAGTAGATGGGTAAAAGCTACTCATCTCTCTGTGATGGCTTTCAATCCAATTGAAAGGTGTCAACCCAAAATATTAACTGTCCCTCCACAGCTTCTATCTAAACCACTGAGTTTCTCCCAAGAGTTTATTTTTCATTTTTGTTTGGAACTTTATTTGAATACTAGATAGAATGGACATGGAGAGGAAGTTTCCTAAGGTGGGGGAGTCTGGGACTCAGAATACAAAAACTCCTCTTTAGAAAAGAAGTATGAAATTTCTTTACCGAATGGGTAGTGAATTCATTGCCAAGGATGGCTGGAGGCCAAATTATTGAGTCTATTTAAGACTGAGTTTCTTGATTAACTAGAAAATCAAGGGTTACAGGCAGAAGGCAAAAGAATGGGGTTGAAAAGGATGGTAAATCAGCTGTGATGGAATAACAGGGTAGTCTCGATGGGCCAAATAGACTAATTTTGTTCCTGTGCCTTGTGGCTTTGTATGTACAAATCACATCCACTCTCTTAAAACAGCAAAGTTTTATGAAAAAATATTTTATTCTTTACTTCGTTTTTACATTTTACACTTTTACAAAAAAAAATTCTGAAATTTCTCCAAGTTTATTGATAAAGGCTTTTGTGCTCAAAACCGTGGTGACGAAACAGATATTCAGATATGAGGAGCAGAATGGAATTTTATAGAATTATAGTTGGAGAGATGCAGCCTGGAAATGGGCCCTTTGGCCCACTAGGTCTGTGCTGACCCTCGGCTGCCCATCTGTACAAATCCTACGTGAATCCATTTTTATTCTCCCCACATTTTCATCAATTCACCCCAGGTTCTATCACTTACAATTTTATTTAGCCAATTAACCTTTAGTGTGGTCTCTAATAAAATGTGCAAACACCACACAGGCAGCACCCAAGGTCGAGATTGAACCCATACAGCAGACATTCTCAACCTTCTTAGGCTATGGCCCCCTCAGGAATCTAGGTTTATGGGTCCCCTTCCCAGCAAAGCAGTCAAGCTTAGTTGGTTTCTTCCGTACTTCTCTCTTACAGACTACATTAAAAATATTTCATGATTTCAGTCTGTGGCCGCCCTTAAATGTCCTGTGGCCCCCGGTATTTTGGGGAATGACAGCTCTATAAGCTGCACTACTGTGGCCTTTTTTTCTTAATAGAAATGTATGACTAGTGAAAATATATTTTATTGTTAAAGAGGATTGAAAATGATTAAATTCTCCCATTCATTTTGGACTTGTACAGGGTATTTCTGCAAGCCTTTGATTATGTGGAACTCCTTGTCATAATCTCCTGTGATACACTATGTTAAAGGTAGTGCTGACAGCTGAATGTTGTTGAGTGATTGGTCAAAATATTTCTATTTCTAATTTCAGGGTTTTGCAACATCCAAATGTACTACTCTGCTTGGGACAGTGCGTGGAAGCTGTCCCTTACCTGTTGGTATTTGAATTTTGTCAGCTGGTAAGTAAATAATGAGCAGTTTCAATGTTATCATTCACCAAAAGCTTATATTATTGCTCTGTTTGAGAATACCCTATGAAGTATTGTTTTCCAGTTACAGTAGCAAAGAGAATGGTGCCAGGCAGAACAGACTGCCTCCATCATATGTATTTGGTGCTACACCTGCATTCTTCCAATTCTTGCTCATTGGTTTAATTTGTTACTGGATAGAGGAGGGGCCTGCTGAATGCCCCCGTTAGGAGTTCTGAGCTCTTGCGTCAAAACCAGCTGCTTTTGGAACAAAGACTGTAAATATTCCCATAGGGAAGGAATGTATTGAGCATTTTTTTTCTAAATGATATGAAGAGATTTCATTTGCATTACTGGTTTTAATCTTCCCCAGAGAGAATTTTCTCTTTAATGAATATTCAGAGTTGTCAAACTATGCATAAATAATATTTTTGTGACAGTTATGGACTTCCATGTTCACATTATTATGGAAATTCTGAGTCTAACATGCAAGAAAATTTTAACACTATTAAAGGGATGAGATGAAATAACAGCCCTGGGAGAAAGGGTTAGAGTAGTTTCAACGTGCACTTCTGATCTTTTTTTTAAATTTTTTTTATTTTTCACACCATAAATCACATTAGCCATGATACACACTTTTTCCTTTTCACACATATACAGTGACATTTTCTCCCCCCCCCCTCCTCCCAACCCACCCCCCCCTGTGCACTTCTGATCTTAATGTAAAATGATGTGATTACACATTATTTTAAAGTTTCTTTTGTCAGGAGATTGAAATTGTGTTAAATTATAAATTATGCCTGACTCCGAATAGTAAGAACAAAATTGTGGATGTCAGAATGATTCATAGTGATACATTTGATAGCTTTCATTTCTAAAGCCAAATTTCAAATGTTTTGGGTGTAGAAAGGGATTTTGATTTGCTTTTGCCTTCATGCAACTGCCCATTACATATGAGCTTTATATTTCATTGCCACAATTGAACTTGGACATTTTTTGCCTGTTTGGAAATCTATATCATGTGCAATACACAAATGTGCTGGAGAAACTCAGCAGGTCTTGCAGCATCCACTGGAAGTTGTGGCAGGGCCGCTGCAGCTCATTTCTAGCAACTCTGCTTAGATCCTGACCTCTAGTGTTGGCAGAGTGGACTCTGTCTGCCTTCCCTGTGACTTTGTGGATTTCCCTTGGATGCTCCTGCTTCCTCCCAAAGGCTTGCTGATAGGTTAATTGACAGAGCAAGTGAGGAGCAGGGTAATTCTGGGAGAGGGATGGGCAGATGAGGAAACGAGTTGCCAAGAATTCTGGAGCTGATTATAAACATTCTTAGCCACCTTCCATGTTTAGAGAAAAAGAAAAATATACTTTGTTCTGATCATTGGAGTTGTGGTCTGTTCTGGTAGTGAACACTGCAATTTATGCAATACAAAATTCCTCACTGTTTAATCAATATTATTAAAGGCTTTAATTAGCTTAAAACATTACTGCAAGTTGCTTCTTTAGTAATGAGGATTTCATTTTTGTAAAATTTGCAACAATAGATATTAAAATGTTGGGTTCATAAGATGTATTGTTTCTGTCAGAAATGTTCTTTGAGGTTTGAATGGAATTTTAACCTGGTTCGTTTTCAGAGTCGGGATTTATTCTCATGAACAAGTCATGAAATTCGGTGTTTTGTGGCAGCAATCATAGTGCAAACGTTCATATTATAACCATCTTACGACATTACTTTTTGTGCAGTTTTTTTTTTACAGTAATTTTGTATTGAAATAGATCGTAAATGTTTTAGATGCACACAGGTAGTCTCATGCAAGAATGTGTCTGTTGTTTGAGATTGTGCTTAATGTTATTGATAGCTGGGGAATAAAAGTACACGGTATGACTTAATTGTAGCCTTTTCTTTGAAAGCCAGCAGTATTGCATCATTTACAGCTCTGTTGGATTTGTGTGGAGATGAAAAAGATGTACAGGAAATCAATCACCAGGGCATTGGTAGATGCTGGATAAGTGTATTTTCTGGTTGCTTAGGATTTTTACAGTGCTTAACTAAGACACCTGCATTAAGAATAAACAGTTTAAAAGACTATACTATACCATACTTACACTGAACAAACTTCATTTGCATGATTTTCAGTCACATTCTTTGAAAACATTTAACTGTCACTGCATCTGCGAGTTCCTCCCCCTCCTCAGAGCCTCCCGAAAGGTGAACGGTAACCAGTTTATAGATCAAGCCAAGCCTCTGGCCAGGGCAATTCTTACTAAGCAGGGATAAGGAGACACTTGAAGAGAGTCACCCCAACGGCAAGCGGCATCAACCAGTACTTCATCCTGGGCGACGCCATTGCTGTTTCACACAACTTTATTCAAACAGCTGCTGTGAGCAAAGCACAACCAAGGCCCTCTGCTGGCTGAATATTTGCTTCCAATTCACCAAATGTTTGTGTGACCTCAGAGTAGTACTTTTTATAATTTTAAACTTGTGTATTTTTACCTATTATTTTATTATTTTAATTTTTAAAATTTATTTTCCTCAAATTTTTTTGCCAGTTTTTTTGTATAATTTTTTATTTTTCACACTGTGAACCATATCAACCAAAATATGTACAAACGTACCTCACTAAATTTACACAATGGTCTTTTCTCCCCTTTTTTCCCCCAACTTCCCTCCCTCCAAAACCCATCAATATTCAACATTTACAATACAATAAAACCATAAAACAATATCTTCACACAAAGGAAAATAAACAAGAAAAATGTGTCATCTATTTATTACACTCTGAATCTAGTCGTTTTGTCTTATCATTTACGGAGATGGAGGTCGTAGGCAAGCTCGCTCTGATATGTTCCATGTAGGGTTCCCAAATTTGTTCAAACATTGTGACTTTATTTTTTAAATTATATGTTATTTTTTCCAATGGAATACATTTATTCATTTCCATGGACCATTGCTGTACTCTCAGGCTCTCTTCCATTTTCCAAGTTGACATTATACATTTTTTCCTATCGCTAAGGCTATCATAATGAATCTTTTTTGCACTTTATCCAATTTGAGGCCTAATTCTCTACTTCTTATGTCACTTAAAAGAAATATCTCTGGTTTTTTTGGTATGTTATTTTTTGTAATTTTATTTAGTATCTGATTTAATTCTTCCCAAAACGTATTTACTTTCATACATGCCCAAGTTGCATGTAATGTTGTTCCCATTTCCTTCTTACAGCGAAAACATCTATCGATAATGTTGAATCCCATTTTTTTAATTTTTGAGGAGTGATATACACCCTGTGTAACCAATTATACTGTATCATGCGTAACCTTGTGTTTATTCTTCATAGTTCCAGAACATAACTTTTCCCATACTTCATTTTTTATCTTTGTTTAGATCCTTTTCCCACTTCTGCTTAGGTTTATAGTTTATTTCATTTTCTTATCTTGCAGCTTAGTGTACATGTTGGTTATAAATCTTTTAATTATCGTTGTGTCTGGAATCACATATTCAAAGCTGCTTCCTTCAGGTAATCTCAAGCTGTTT
This sequence comes from Narcine bancroftii, assembly GCF_036971445.1. Classification (NCBI taxonomy): domain Eukaryota; kingdom Metazoa; phylum Chordata; class Chondrichthyes; order Torpediniformes; family Narcinidae; genus Narcine; species Narcine bancroftii. The sequence continues at coordinate 7,192,350 of NC_091480.1, forward strand.
CCCAATTTATCCTTTAAATAAGCTTTCAATTGATGATATGCAAACATTGTACCGTGAGTTATTCCATATTTGTACTTGAACTGTTCAAATGTTAATAAATTATTTCCCAAAAAACAGTTTTCTATTCTTTTGATTCCTTTTCTCTTCCATTCTCTAAAGGAAAGATTGTCTATTGTAAAAGGGATTAGCGGATTTTGCGTCAATAGAAATTTTGTTATTTGATCATTTATTTGTTTTCCTTTCTAAGTGGATCTTCTTCCATGTATTAAGTAAAAGATGCAATACTGGTGAGTTTTTATATTGAACCAGCTTCTAAAGGATAAATTGGGAAACAGCTTGAGATTACCTGAAGGAAGCAGCTTTGATTAAGTGATTACAGACACAATGATAATTAAAAGATTTATAACCAACAAGTTCTTGGTGGGATGTCCTCCAGTTCTATTGCTAATAATAGGGGTGAATGATCTGATAGTAGTCTAGCTTTATATTCAGTTTCCCTAACTCTCCCTTGAATATGGGCTGACAACAAAAACATATCAATCCTTGAGTAAGTCTTGTGCCTACTTGAATAATATGAAAATTCCTTCTCTCTTGGGTGTTGCCTCCTCCGTATATCTGTAAGTTTCATTTCCTGCATTGATTTAACCATAAATTTGGCTACTTTATTCTTTTTACTTGTCTTTTGTCCAGTTTTATCCAACATTGGGTCCAAATTAAGAGTAAAATCCCCTCCTATCAATATATTTCCTTGTGTGTCTGCAATCTTCAAAAAAATATCCTGCATAAACTTTTGATCCTCCTCGTTAGGTGCGTATATATTGAGCAAATTCCAAAATTCTGAGTTTATCTGACACTTTATCATTGCATACCTCCCTGCCAGATCTATTATTTCCTCCTCTATTTTGATTGGTACATTTTTGTTAACTAGTATGGCGACACCTCTGGCTTTTGAATTATAGGATGTTGCTGTTACATGTCCTACCCAGTCTCTTTTTAGTTTGTTATGTTCCACTTCATTTAGATGTATTTCCTGCACAAATGCTATATCTATTTTTTCCTTCTTCAATAAATTTAGTAGCCCCTTCATTTTAATTTGGTTATGTATTCCATTAATGGTCATCTTGTATCTTGCAAACATCTCTTTTCCACTTCTTTGCCACCTCCATCCCCCTTTTTCCCCATTTTCATCTCTTAGTTTTCTCTTATTAGACTTAATATATGACATCACATTTAAGACATAAAGAACCCCTGCAATTCCCACATCCACAAATACCTTAACCCCAAAAGTTCCCCCTCTCTCTGAGTTGCCCCATACCCCTTGCTGGGCAACCACAACTTCCCTTTTCATTTGGGTTGCGATCTTGCTCGCGGCGTCAACTGATTTTGCAGTGACAGTTATTCTCTCTCCACCCAGCCCTCTCCAGAAAACACTTTTTTAAACACATATAACAAAGCTTTCTTTCCCCCCCCCTTTACTCCCTTCCTCCTCTTCTCTTTTCCCTCTTTAGTTCTTTACATATACATTGTTTTTACATCTTTATATATACTTTATCGTCGTTCTTCATTCTTGTTACATCTCTTCATCTCTTCTCCTGTCCTGCAAAAGTTCTGTGATTTCCTGCGCTTTCTCTGGATCCAAGAAGAATCTGTTTTGCTCCCCGAGTATAAATATTTTAAGCATGGCTGGATGTCTTAATATGAATTTGTAACCTTTTTTCCATAAAGTTGATTTCACTGTATTAAATTTCTTCCTCCTATTTAAGAGTTCTGGATGAAAAAATATTTTTTGGCTCTTGTATTCCAGTGGTTTATTATCTTCTCTAATTTTATTCCTTGCCCGTTCCAATATATTTTCTCTTGTCGTATATCTCAAAAATTTCACTAAGATAGATCTTGGTTTTTGATGTGCCTGTGGTTTCGAAGCTAATGCTCTGTGTGCCCTTTCTATTTCCATTTCTTCCTGCATTTCTGTTGTTACCAGGACCTTCGGGATCCATCCTTTTATAAATTCCTTCACATCTGTGCCTTCTTCATCTTCCTTCAGGCCCACTATTTTTATGTTGTTTCGCCTACTATAATTTTCCAACATATCAATTTTCTGAGATAACAACTCTTGTGTCTCTTTAATTTTTTTGTCACTTTCTTCCAATTTTTCTCTTAAGTCATTTACTTCCATTTCTACAGCCGTTTCCTGCTCTTGCACATTCTCTACTCTTTTTCCTATTTCTGTCATTCCCAGTTCTAACCTTTGCATTTTATCTTCTGTTCTTTTCATTTTTCTTTTAATTGCATTAAGTTCTAATGATAACCATTCTTTTAATGATCTCATTTGTTTTTCAAAAAAGACTTTATCTATATTCTGTTCCTCAGTTTTACCTTCTATTTCTCTGTGAAGATCTTGGTCTTCTTCCTCTTCTTCTGAGTCTGTATCTGTGTTTGTGTCTTCTTCTCTTCTTTGTGTCTGTGTCTCTTTTGTTTTTCCTGATGAGCTGCTTGTATCTCTTTGTCGGGCCTCCTCTTACTGGGCTTCTTGTTGCTGTTCCTCCCCTCTTGGGCTGTTAGCCTGTGTGCTTCTTAACATTGGTCTTCTTCTCGATCTTCCCTCCGTCTCTCTTCCACGTCTATTTCGTCACATCCTCTTCTGCTGTCTTCCTTAACCTCCACCTGAGATCCCTGTTGTCAGGCGTCTCTCAGCTGCTCGGTCTGTGACAGCCCGCTCCTCTGCTGAGCCCCCCCTCCCGCCGGTGTCCTCATTTTCCTCTGATTGCGCACTGTGCACTTTTGTTTGGCCATTTTTGTAGTGCACCGGCTGGTGGGTTGCAAATCTGTAGGGCAGGTACTGACCTCGAGGTTCAGACGCTCCTCGTCCTCACAGCGTCCTGTTCCTTCCTGCAGGTAAGGCCATCTTCCTTCTTCTCCGTTGCCTTTTTTAACTTTTTTTTCAGCTGTTCTTACTATCTCTATCTCGGAAGCCATCTTCTTTCTCTTCTCTGTATCTTTATCTTCTATTTCTTGTTCTCTATTTCTGTTATACTTTGCTTTTTCCTGACTTTTTTCCTATTTTCCTGGCGAGGGGTGGTTTTCCCGACTGGCCACTACTCCATCACGTGACTTCTTCCCATTTGCTTGAATTCTGGGTACCAGAGGTTTTACTGTACATAGTTTATAATTGGCATTTTGAGCAGTAATTAAATTAAAAAATTGAAAGAAAATAATAATAGAAATTGACAGTTAATCTTTTAAGTAGTAAAGCAGGTGGTTGTGATAGCTGTCTTGGCCAGTTGATCCAAATACTTGAGGCTTCCTGACTGTGCCTGTCACATTGTCCTTTTCAAGCACCTTTAATATCATTAAAGATGGCAGAGGCCGACAGCATCGAATCCACGCTGCTGAAGATCCAACTGCGCTGGGTAGGTCACGTCTCCAGAATGGAGGACCATCGCCTTCCCAAGATCGTGTTCTATGGCGAGCTCTCCACTGGCCACCGTGACAGAGGTGCACCAAAGAAGAGGTACAAGGACTGCTTAAAGAAATCTCTTGGTGCCTGCCACATTGACCACCGGCAGTGGGCTGATATCACCTCAAACCGTGCATCTTGGCGCCTCACAGTTCGGCAGGCAGCAACCTCCTTTGAAGAAGACCGCAGAGCCCACCTCACTGACAAAAGACAAAGGAGGAAAAACCCAATACCCAACCCCAACCAACCAATTTTCCCTTGCGACCGCTGCAACCGTGTCTGCCTATCCCGCATGAGACTTGTCAGCCACAAACGAGCCTGCAGCTGACGTGGACATTACCCCTCCATAAATATTCGTCCGCGAAGCCAAGCCAAAGAAGAAGAATATCATTTTAACTTTGTTTCTTTCACTTCACTGAAATTTAATTATAATTTCCAAGCCATATTCCTCACCACCTTGACTTTCCCAGAACTAGATACGTGTACTCCTAAGTTTACAACAGTCCTCAAGGCAACACTATTTCTGCCCTGATTTAACCTACCAAAATGCAACACCTTGCATTTGTTCGAGTTAAATTCCATCTGCTATTCCTTGGTCCTTTTTCCCAGTTCATCTAGCTCCTATGGTAAGCTGGCATAACCTTTACTGTCTGCTATACCACAAAATTGTGGTGTCATCTGCAAAATGACTATCAACGATAACACATTAATGACTTTGATGGCAATGTAGTTACAGGCCCAGAGGACCCCAAAACCCAGCAGCAATAGAAATTCACCAAGACAAATGGTTACTTAAACAAAAATTACTTTTAATTTTCTTTAAACATTAAAAAATGGATCAAACTTTAAATTATTGCTATTAACTTAACCCCCTTCTAATTATAAGTGCAAGTGTACGTAATGTGTATATATTCCGGCAAGTTCTTTGATTCACAGTCCAATCTCATTTCTCACTCCTCCAAGTGTACCAGTATCAGGCAATTCTTATACTGTGCAAAGAATTTAACATTTATGAATTTTAACCAAGTGCTGGTGCTTAAATGGCTATCGCTCAGGAAGGTTCTTGTCAGTTTCAGAGAGATTTGTTGCTCACTGGACACACACGCAAACTGATTTACTTCCATCAGTCACTTCAGTATCTTGCCGAAGAAACTTGGTCCATCAGGGTTTTCCAAATAATAACCTCTTCTTCCAAGTGTTTCCCGTGAAACACTCTAGCTAGCCATTTCCTCTTGTAAGAAGCAAAAGGGTTTTCAACAAGCTGAACTCAGATCTCACAACCACTTTTCAAAATGAAGTTTCAACAAGCTGCCAGCTTCCAAAAGCCACTGCAGAACTTGAACTGAATTCTCTCTGTCTCTCTCTTAGAGAAAGCCTGTTTGGTCTTTTTTCTCTCTGTTTGCAAAACCACATTAGAACCGCAAACTGCAACCAGACCGATTGCGGCACTGGACCCAATTTTATGAGCCTGTTCATCTGTTGCTTTCAAAACAATAATCCATTTACACCAGCTTTTGAAGTTCCTTAGCAAAGCATTTCCAAAATAGTTTTTATTGTCTTTGCAAAGGCTCTCGGTGCCTCAATGCCTCACTTTCAGCAAAGCTCTTGCATTTCAAATGAGATCTGTTTTGTGGTATTTGTGACCTACACTCTTAACCCCCCCCCCACAATCTAGCTTCTTTAAAAACATATTTATATATAATATAAAATATATTTGTCACAAATGCGGATGATAATGAGCACTTGACCCAGAGCCAATCCCTGACACACCTGTGGTCTTAGACCTCCAATCTGAATAACAACTCTCCACTACAATCCTCTGTCCATAGAACCATAGAACAAACACTAGAGCACAGAATACAGGTCATTTTGCCCTTCTAGTCTGCAAGTTCCATTGACCTGCTCCATTCTATAATCCTCCAGACTGCTCGCATCCATGTATCTATCCAATTAAAACTCGAGATTGAGCCCGCATTCACCACACCAGATGGCAGCTCATTCCATACTCCCACCACTCTGAGTGAAGAACCTTTCCCCTTTCGGTTTAAAACTATGACCTCTTGTATTTATCTCCCCCCATCTAAGTGGTGTTAAAAGCCTACTCATATCCACTCTGTCTATTTCCTCTCATTATCTTGTAAACCTCTGTCATTCTTATTCGCTCCAAGGAAGAGAAATGTGAGGAGAAATTTATTCACATAAGTGAACTGTTTAATCTTTCCCTGTAACTCCTGAAGACCCGGCAAATTGCTTAGGAAATCTTTGCACTCTTTCACTCTTATTGATAACCTTCCTGTAGTTAGGTGACCAGAACTGCACACAATATTCCAAATTTGACCAAAATTCTGTTTGGTTTTTTAACAACTTCAACATAGCATCCCAACTCCTATACTCAATACTTTGATTTAAAAAGGCTAAGATGCCAAAGCTCTCTTTACAAATCTGTCCACCTGCGATGCCACTTTCAGGGAACAATGTATCTGTATTCTCAGATCTCTCTGCTCCTCCACACGCCTCAATCCCCTATTATTTACTGTGTATGTCCTCCCTTGGTTTTCTCTTCCAAAATGCATCACCTCACACTTGTCTGCATTAAACTCCATCTGCCTTTATTTTTTGGCCCATTCTCCCATTTGGTCCTGATCCCTCTGCAAACTTTGAAAATCTTCCTTGCTGTCCACAAAGCCTCCTATCTTTGTGTCATCAGTGAACTTGCTGATCCAATTTACCAGATTATCATCTAGTACAACAAATAACAATTGTCCCAATACAGATCCCTGAGGCCCACCACTAGGTACAGGCCTCCAATCTGAGAAGCTCCCATCCACCACCACTCGGTTTTCTCCCCACACAGCCAATTATGAATCTAATTTGCAACCTATCCTTGAAAACCTAGTGTCTGAACCTTCTAAACTAGTCTCCCATGTGGGACATTCTCAAAGGCTTTACTAAAGACATGGTAGCCTCTTCAAAAAAACTCTACAAGATGCGTTAAATAGCCATGCTGACTATCCTTAATCAGTCCATGACTGTCCAAATACTTATGTATCCTATCTCTCTAACTTCTTCCAGTAATTTACCTACCGCTGACGTCAGGCTCATCAGCCTATAATTGCGTGGTTTATTTTTGGAACCTTTTTTAAACAACGGGACAAGATGAACTACCCTCCAATCCTCTGGGCACCTCACCTGTGGCTAAGGACATTTTAATTTACCCACAAGGGCCCCTGAAATTCTACACTAGTCTCCCTCAAGGTCTGAGGGAATATCATACCCGGCCTGGGTGATTTATCTACCTTTATTTGATGTAAGGCAGCAAGCCCCTCTTCCTTCTTAATCTCCATCCGTTCCATGACCCTTATGCTTTAAGATTTCATGCAAGTAAAGTTTGGTTAGTGGAAGTTCGGTATAGTTTTCTTTGTCTTTTGTAGTTTAAACTGTTGATTCTGAATGCAGGTATATTAGTTGTGCATTGTAAGAGTGAGTCTCAAACAACTGCATCTGACAATACCCAGAGGTGCCAGATACTAGGGGTTTCACTGTAATTTTAAAATTCAAAAATTCTTAACCAGAGGTCTTTAAGTTGGCAAGAACTTATTGAGACATCTGATAAGTCATTTGTCAGAATGTTGTATTTCAGACTTAAGGCACTGCCACCATAGAGGCCTATGGTAGAAAATGTTGATGAAGCTATTATGCTCTGCTCAGATTCACAATTCAACATACACCTTGTGGCACAAAGGGTGCACATCTTTCAGAACAAGATGGATGCTTATGGAAACTGAACCTAATGTAAAAAATATTTCTGTTCGCATAAATCGAGTCTGCAATAAAGCCAAGGGAAATGAAAAATTAAATGCAGTATGTTAAGATCTGTAAAAGCTGTCTGAAAAATAGAATCAGTAGAAATATTTTACTGATAGATTAGATAAGTCCTGAAGATAAATGTGAAAGTTTGAGCAAAGAGGACTAATTGAATAGTTGTATCAGAATGCTGGCGCACCTTCTGTTGTACATTTTTTTTACATAGTAAAACCCCTGGTACCTAGCACCGATGGGGATTGGTAGATGCTGGATAAGTGAATTTTCCGGTTGCCTGAGATTGCATGTTGCATGATTGGCGAACTAACCGCAAGGTGCACCAGTTATTTAAAGTGACACATAAATATATACTTCAGTCTAACTTAAAGGAACAAACTCTCACTCCAGTGAATGCTGAATTGGTTTTGATTGCTCAGTCAATGCTTTGAAGTTGACAAGATTTATAGCTGGCTGTTTTTGTTTTGGTCGTGTCAAGGCGAGAGTAGCAGCTCTACCAAACGAGGCGAGTGCAGCATGGCAATATTTTAATTAAAAAATGGAACTGAAAGCCTGAATTCAATTTTGAAAGGGAGGAAACGGTTTGAGAAATAACAAAACATGAGCAGACTTCGTGTTTTTTTTTTAGCATGAAGATAGTCAAGCAATTGATTCTGAACTGTAAATGAGGACTTCTGTAAGAGGAACCTCCTGACTCGGTGCATTTTGTTCCAACATGTAAGCCTTCCCATTTAGTGTGTACTGCAGTACACCAGTTGCTGTTTTGCTGAGTGACAGGTTCTCAATGCAAGCTGAAGACTGCCACCTAGGGCAAGCTGAAGGATGTTAACAATTGCTTATGTGCTTATTTAATTTTAATCAATTTTAACAATTGGTCAAGGCTCTATAATACTGGATAGTTTGGATAGATGTCACGTGTTTATTTTGTATAATGCCATTTGGCTGTTTGTTTTTCTTAAACGTTCAAGAACCCCAAGGTAGAATAGAAAAAAAAATCATTTACATTGTTAGAGCAGCCTTTTATTTGGAGGGTGATGTTCATTGGTGATTAGTGTTAAATTCCATTTGCAGCCCTAGAGTAAATGAAGCAGTCTATCCCTTCATGCACCAAGACCTATCCATAATTCAGTTATTGGATAATATGTGGCAAGGAGCATTTATTCCTTAAAAGAGTTAGGCATCATCTAGTCATCTGCCCATAACATTCAATGACTTTATCATTAACATCTAAGAAGTCGTCATTGACTGGAAACTCAATTGGATGCTTATGCATCTGTTTATTTAAAAGCAAAAATTATTGTGAATGGTCACTTCCTGACCCTCTTTTCTACCCACCCCCCCCCCCCCCCCCCCCGCAAAACCCCCTTGCTCATATCCTTTCCATCATCTACAAAGCACAGGTGAGAACTTGCTGGAATATTCTTTACTTACCCATTGGACTTTAGTTCCTGAAATACTCAGGAAGCTCTTCCCAGGATAAAGCAGTGCATTTGATGGACGTCATCCTCAACACATGGAACAGAAAATAAATTATTCCTTTGCCTCCATGTTCTCGACCTGCTGAGTTCCTTCTTATTTCTTTGTACATTTATTCCCACCCACTGTCATCATCACACAAGAGTTTTCCAGCTACAAAATACAAAGCAGTTCCTTACTAGCATGACTTCAACACCACTTCCTAAACATCTGGCCTTAACCAACCAAGAAAGTCGAGGGTAGCTGGTTCTGTGGATTCCCCAAGTGACAAACCATTCTCATTTGGAAATGTAACCCTGTTCCTTCATTGCATGGAATCTGAATCCTGGATTTCATTGCCTGATTATATATATTTGCCAGAAGCACTCCAGAGATTCAGGACCTTGAGTGCAGTTAAAGATGGCAGTAAGTGTTGACCTTCAGCGTAGTGTGACAATGAATATTTGTTCTGTCCAGAGGTATGAATGGACAGTGAAGATGGTGATAGGTTAAATTACACTGACCTCCATCTTTACTGAAAAACTATTAAACAGATGTGATGTTTTATTTGTGCTGAAAATTTGAGAAATGGTTTGAGTTTTGGGCTGAATGTGATTCTCTTTGAACTAAAATGTATAATTGTTCAGCAGAATGGTAGAAATTTTTTTTTTTTGGAGTTGAACTGACCTCAGGTTGGGATAAAAATGCACTCAACATAAAGTTAGAACGACGATTGTCCTCGTTTCAGGTAACTCCTTCCCCCTCTCTTTCCATTTCCTCTTTACCTACCCCTGTTGACTTTCTCTCCAACTCTTCCTCTCAAACTGCATGCCACTGTCTCCCAGCCGCAAGCAGATGCAAGAATCCCTTGACCTGGCGTTATCAAGGAGAGTGGCTTCTGGGCAGGAGCGAGACCTTAAGCTCAGTGGCATCCCCTTCCCTCCCTCCCTTGGCATACCGGAGCTCTCAATGCCTACTCAAAACCTTCTCCTCAGCCTACTACCGCACAGGCACACCAGACTCCCCTAGGCCTAGGGGAGGATTCGGAGTCAGGCGTCACTGTCGTGAGCTATGGCGACCAGGAGACAGGAACCTGCTGAATCGCCAGTGAGTGTTCCACCAGCCTGGGAAGCCTCCCCGGGGATCAGCGGCAGCAGTTGGGAGGTCTCGGTGATTGGCGGCCTTTTTTTGGTGAGAATTACCAGTAAACGTGTTTTAATGCTTAAAAACACTTTCCCTTGTTGTTTGATGTTCTTTAACTATTGATAAGTGATTTTCTATTGCTACTGGGCTGCTTTTTTTAAAAATTGATGAGTTTTCTGAAAAAAATGTTTATCCGACATAAGCCTGGTCCCGATTGTTTCATATAATTGGAGTTGTACCTCTATTATGATTGAACCTTTGAAATATATCTATTAAAATGTTGAATTGGTATTGTTGACCAGTGCTATCCTATTCCATCTATTACTATTTCCCTACCAATCCCTTTTCCACCAATTCCCTTGTAAAAAAAAATTGTGTTGATACCGAAATAACACATATAACCAAATTCTAACTTCAATAATACAAAATATTTAAAAGAAAGCATTGGAAATGTGAGGTTTCACTAATGTCGTCTTATTGTTCTTCGTTTTTACTACTTTCATATCTATATTTAAACTCAGCTGTTTTTACCATGATAGTTCTAGCTTCCAGTGTGCTAATATAAAAGTTTGCTTCTCCGTGTTTTCTGTCAAATATAACTTGCAAAAGATAAAATGCTACATTTAAATTAAAGAATTTACCAATCATGTATTCCAAGTGCCTGATGTACCACTCTTAAATTTAAAAAGTGTACATTGGACACCTTTGAAAGGAAAATCAATTTTCTTTGTTTTTTATAAATGATTATTAAAAAGAATCTCCCATTCATAAAACCTTTAACTGATCCAAAATAATTGTTAAAAAAAATATCATATACTGATTTCCTTGAATGCTCCATGACCTCAATAAACTAATTTTGTAATTAATCTAAGAATTTGGGGGAAGCATTATGAATGCGAGTCTGAGACTGTCCAAGTATCAAATACAGTTTGTTAACGTTGCTTTGGTGGTGGCCAGGAAATGTATAGCGATTAACTGGAAATCTGACTCCCAGCTGAGTGCTGAATGATGGAACGTGGAAATGCAGAGCTGTATTCCCCTGGAGAAAATCTCCTATGATTTGAGGAGGAAGTTCGACACATTCGTTGAGATGTGGCAACCATACTTGCAGTACATTGGAATACAGGTGTAATTAACCTTCCAATGCCTTTCTTTAAAAGGAACGGTGGATAGTCAGCTCACACCAATTGAGGAAACAACTTTGAGACCTGGCCAGCACCACCCACCCCCCCACACACCAATCTTTTTTCTATCTCTTTTTTGTTGCTTTAATGGTATTTGCATTGTTATTCTCATTAATGAATGTTTTTGTTAATTTGGGGTGGGAGGGAGGATGGGTGTGGGAGGAGGGAAAGAGATTTTTTTTAAAAAGATTCGATACAAAGTGCTTTGTATAAGGAGATGATTGATCTATATTGTTCATAAAGCATGAATCTGTAAAATCAAAAATAAAATTTTCAAAAAAAAAGAATTTGGGAGAAGCTTTTCCATATTTATTATTGGATTGAGATACCTTTTGATAACAGAATGCACATTTTAAATAACCCAGGAAATATAGGTAATGTCTTTCTATAGCCTTGTAAACACAATGGTCATATCTGCTTCCACCACTACCTCCGACGGCCATTCCAGGTACCTATCACTGTGTGTTTTTAAAAAAATTGATCTGCACATCTCCTTTAAACTTTAAGATGTTCTTTAAAATTTACCCGTGACTAGACTTTGAATTCATCTGTGGTTTGATCAAACTTTGGTTTCATGTATCCTGTTACATGCGCTTTGTAATATTTTAATACATTTAGATGCCAGATCCATGTAATTTATTGTTTATTTACTAACACTAAACAGAGATTTATCCTTGAATCTTAAACCTTCAGTCAATTCATGTCATTTATCTCTTCATGCGTACTAAATCAATTAGTTGCCAGCTCATCTCTCTGCCTTTTCTCTTTTCATAAATTATAATGCAAACTTTTTTGATTTAATTCTTGCTTTTACCACATTAAAGCTTTTATTTTGGTTCACAATCTTGCACAAGCCTTTACTGTCATAATTCTGATCTATCTCAGGCAAAGCACAATGTTTAGGTTTATTTTTAGTGCTGACTTAAAACATTAATTTTAGTGTATTCTCTAAATACTGGGTGAGTTTTAGTAGCAGAGTTTTAGAATTAATAGCATTTATTTAACAATATAAAAGAATCAACAGAATCTGTGTACAGGGCTCTGATGCTCCTAATCATTGCCTTAAATCCCCAAAATTCTCAGCCTTCATCGATTCTTGTTTTTTCAATTTTGTCATTAAATCTGGTTGTTTATTACAAATACGTTGGAGTTGAACAGGAAAGTCTGCAGATGCTGTGCTTGTAGAGTAATACGCAAAAGTGCTGGAGTAAATGCAGGTAATATTACCTTGACAAAGTGCTTAGGGCTAAAACGTTGGTTACCCTTCAGTGGTTTTCAAACTTTCCTTTCACATACTACCTATGCCATAGGTGCTCTGTGATTATCTTTATTCGGACGCCAACTGACATTAACCACTTTCAGGTGTTCAGAATACCCCAACATCTTCTTTGGCTTGGCTTCGCGGACGAAGATTTATGGAGGGGGTAAAAAGTCCACGTCAGCTGCAGGCTCGTTTGTGGCTGACAAATCCGATGCGGGACAGGCAGACACGATTGCAGCGGTTGCAAGGGAAAATTGGTTGGTTGGGGTTGGTTGGGAATACCCCAACATAAAGCTGCCTAAAATATCCGAATGCGGCTGTTGGGAGACCACCTGAAAGCAGAGAATCCTGACCCGAGGAGTACTTGCCTAAGCTTCCTCGGGTAGGTGTATTCTCCGCTTCTGAGCACTCCCCCAAGGCACCTGAAAGTGGGCGGGACTAGGGCCACAGTCAATAGGAGCCGGCGTTTGCTCCGCGGCGCCTCTCCCTGCTGCGGACCTTTCAGGTGTCAGAACAGCACCTTCAGCGCTGCCACCTGAATGTCGCTTCGTGCACACCCGCAGCAGGCTCCGGAGCCACATTCTCCCAGCTATTCCACCTGAAAGTGGAATCTCTCTCATACCTTTGTGAAAGGCTCTAGCTCGAAACATTGGTTCTGTATTTTTACCTTTGCTACATAAAGGACACTTTGACCTGCTGAGTTTCTCCAGAATTTTGTGTTTTTTATTTTCTGATAACGAACACAGGTTTCTTCTTAAAAGTGGATTGCATGAAGTGAGTATATTCATAAAGCAGGGTGGACCTGTATCATTGGTGGCCATACAGTCAGGATTTAGATTGACAATTTTGCCTAAATTGCAAGCTCTAAAACTTTAAAATTCAATCTATAGGGCAGATAAATTCAATATTTAACAATTTGAACATAATTACCGCATAGTCAATGCTTTAAACTTACCTGATGCCTCAACTGTTCTTGCTATGCCATTTTTGGTGCCATTAGTATGCCTGCTTCATTAACAAATGGTATTAACAGCCTTCAAAGATTTAAAATTGGGTATTGGTTGGTACCTGTGATGTATGTTGACTTGGAAAGTATCTTTTCAGCTCAGAATAGATAGTGATTTGAAAATTGTATTTACGAAGTACTGTGCATGCCTGGAAAGAACAGATACTTCCATGTAGCATCGAAGTCCCAAAGCATCTTGCAAATAGACTTAACATGAGATGTAGGCAATTCAGCCCATCGAGTCTGCCCCACCACTCATTGAGCTGATCCATTTTCTCATTCAGCCCCACTGCCCGGCCTTCTCCCCATAATCTTTGATGCCCTGGCTAATCAAGAACCTATCAATCGCTCCTTAAAATACATCTAATGACTTGGCCTCCACAAGTGCTTGTGGCAACAAATTCCCCAGATTCACCAACGTTTGGTTAAAGAAATTCCTCCGCATCTCTTCTAAGTAGATGCCCTTCAATCCTGAAGTTGTGATCTCTTTTCTTCGACTCTCCTGCCAAAGGAAACAACCTTTCTACATCTACTCTGTCCATGTCTTTCAACATGCAAAATGTTTCAATGACATTCCCCTTCATTTTCCTAAATTCCACTGAACACATGCCAAGAGCATGAAGGATAACTTTCATTCCCAGAATCATCCGTGTGAACCTCCTCTGAGCGCATCCTTTCTTAAATGAAGAGCCCAAAACTGCTCACAACTCTCCGTGAGATCTCGCCAGTGCCTTATCAAGCCTCATCATCACATCCCTTCTCTTGTACTCTATTCCTCTTGAAATGAGTGCCAGCATTGCTCTTGCCTTCTTCACTGCTGAGTATTCTTGCAAGTTTATCTTCAAGGTGTCCTGCCGGAGCTATTGTCAAGCAGGATATTTTTTAAGTGCATGTTTTTGTATAAATGTTTTTGGCAATAGCTCAAACCTGTTGCTGTCTGGAAAAAAAATTGCAGTGAAGAACTGAAGGCCTGAGCAAGTGCGTGCATTTCAATACTGACCCTATCACCGCTAATGTGATTTAATTACCATTTGTCAGCATAGGGTTGAGCACAGTCTATTCTGATGGAGTCAACAGACTAACTCAGCTGTTGAGTTAAAGCAATCTATGAACCATGTACAGTACAACTCCAATTATCCGAAATGATTGGGACCGGTCCTAAGTCAGATTAATGTTTTTTTTTCGGATAACTGGTCATTTTTTTAAAAAACACCCCAGTAGCAACAGCAAATCACTTGAATCAATGTTTAAACAACAAGCAAATCAATATTTAAACAACAACAAACAATAAAGGAAGGCTTTTTAAGCATTAAAATAATGTTTAATTCTCACCCCAAAAAAATTGCTGGCTCCAACCACTGCCTCTGAACACTGAGACTGACAAACCACTGCTGCCGATCCCCGGGGAGGCTTTCCGGGCTGGAGGAACACTCACTTGCGAGTCGGCGAGTTCCTGACTCCTGAGTCCCAAGTCCGAATCCTCTCCCAAGCCTAACGCACACTGGGGAAAGGAGAGTTCAGCGTCAGGAGCTTCATTGCGCTCCATTGTGCTGAGGAGGGAAGGGGGTGAGGGAGGGTAGAGGAGGGAAGGGGGTGAACCCCACTGAGCCCAAAGTCTGGCTCTTGCCCGGGAGGCCACACTTCTTGATGATGCCGGGGCAAGGGATTCTTCCAACCATTTGAGGCTGGGAGACAGTGGCACGCAGTTTGGAGAGAAAAGTCAATAGGGGAAGGTAAAGAAGAAATGGAAAGAGAGGGGGAGGGAGTTACCTGAAACGTGGACAATCATTCTAATTTTGTTGTTGGGTGATTTTTTTTTTCAAATCTGTGAGGTCACTTCAGTTCTGAAAAAAAAAATGTGGATAAATGAGGATTTCTGATTTGTATATTCTCATTTCTTCAGAATTTTAAATTTTTTTGGATAAATTGGGATTTTGGAGAATCTGATTTTGGATAATCAGAGTTTTAATGTATATGTAAACTTCAGGGATGTAATCCCATTAAAATGTAAAGAAATGTTGTGCCCTCTTGTCCTAGACTTTCCCACCAAGGGAAAAAACCTTTCTACATCTACTCTGTCCATGCCTTTCAACATTCAGAATATTTCAATGGGATCCCCTGAGACTATTGAGCTACAAAGGAAAAGGTGATCATCTATGAACTTAAGATCATCGTTAACTCTGAGTATATTTGGTTTTCTACAAAGAGCTGAAATACCAAAGTCTGCAGATGCTGCGATTGCAGTAAAAATCATAGAAATATTGGAGGAACTCAGCAGGTCTCTCAGTGACAATAGGAGG
This sequence comes from Narcine bancroftii, assembly GCF_036971445.1. Taxonomy (NCBI): domain Eukaryota; kingdom Metazoa; phylum Chordata; class Chondrichthyes; order Torpediniformes; family Narcinidae; genus Narcine; species Narcine bancroftii. Next base: position 7,207,975 of record NC_091480.1, read on the forward strand.
TCGAGTAAACGCACGTTGTATCTCTTGATCTCCTACTGTCACTGTGAGGCCTGAAAATAATCCGACATTTTTGTAGGAACTCCTCTCTATCGCTTCTCGGCCTTTTGGCTAAGATTGAGTGTAGGAACCAACCACACTAGTAGGATTCAGTGTGATCTTGATGAAGGGTTCTGACCCAAAGCTTTGACTGCTGTTCTCCCACTGATACTGCACCACCTGCTGAAGTCTTCCGGCATGTTTTTAGCACTGATACCTTTATCAGAAGGAATGCAGTGGCTCAAGAATTCCACCTTCTCGACAGCAGTTGGAAAGGACAATGCGCTGGTTATGCTGGAAATGCCCAGATCCTGAAAGTGAAAAGAATACATTATATATTGCATTATCCTGGACATATTTATTATATACCCTTTAATTATGACCAAAGTTACATACCGTATAGGAGGGCAGTGTTTAAGAGGGGAAGAACAACCAGCGCAGGTATAAATAGCACATTTAAAACCTGTAGACTTGTGGTGTGATGAGGCAGACCCATCCAAATGTAACAGATGGGAAAAGTGTTCACTGGTTGAAAGACCTAAGTGAACCTTTATCTTTCCACACTTTTTTATGAAATACACAAACCTATTTCTGCACATCTGGATTGAGGGTTGGTAATTTTTGGGTAAATCACCGTTTCAACTGGGCAAAGGTCACATTGGACAAAATAATTATTTCATTCCCTAATGCAGATCTTTCTGAAGTCAAAAATACTTTTCTCTTTATATTATTTGGCTTGTCTGACACTCCTCTTTAGTGTAAAAACCTTTTAAAGAAAAGAAACTGGCAGGGTGATTCCAAAAACTACATTATGTGTTGACCCTGCTGTGCATTTTGTTAATGGTAAGTGGTACAATCTGTACTGACAATGCACTTTTCTCTCTGCATTCACAGGGTGACATAAAGGGTTACCTGCTTAGTCAGCAACAAGAGCAAAGTCCCCGTGGATCAGAACTGCTACAACTGCAAAGGATGGCCTGTGAAATTGCTGCTGGGCTTGCTCATCTGCACAAGCATGGTTTTGTGCACAGGTGTGTACATAGATGGAACAGAGGGCTCATTTGGGCTGACAGAGGGATGATAGGGCTTATACCAGATCCCAATGTCACATCTTTCCAATTTGAATGGAAAGAGTTATTTGTGCACAGAGCAGTCAAACGGTTGCACCTTAACGTGTACACTGCAAAAATATTTGCTAGTTTGGGAACCTATATTTATATTGCAAAGGTGTCTAGTCATGTAACAGTCCACCAAGTAAGGTTGTGAGTTGAATAATAATGGTTAGATCATCTACTTTCCATGAATAATTGTATCACCCAGCTTGAATCCATACGATTACTACCAGCTTTTTCCGAACGGTGGTCATCGCCTTCAAGTCTTCATTCATGATGTAGGCCTTGCAGGCAGATTTGAAGCTTGTGTCGTTGGGACTAAAGAAGGTTAAGAAATATGGACTAACATTTTTTTAAAAAAAACTTCAGTAAATCCTTCTGCCAGAACTGCAACCTGGACCCAAGATATTTGCCCTTCAGCTAACCTTGTCTGTTCAATATGATTGGAATTAGACACAGCCTATTAAATTACTGAAGTCCTCAAAATGTTCTCTCTTGCCTCTACTGCCAAAGTATGAAGAGCACATAGTCTGATGCACCAGATCAGTTTACACTTGATTTATTAATGTCCTAAAGCAAAGTTTTAAGGTTAGCATTGGTCTCTCAAAGCTGAACAGAACCTCTGTTACCAGCTGATGCTGTTTTGTGCATCTGTACAGTCAGTGATGGCTTTGTTGCAACATTCTCTAACTTGTTGCAAATGCTTTTTTCAAAATCTACTTCATATTTTCATTGATAATCATCTGAGGTGGTATGGTTGGCGTAGCGGTTAGCGCAACGCTTTTACAGCACCAGTAATCGGGACCAGAGTTCGAATCTGGCACTGTCTGTAAGGAGTTTGTATGTTCTCCCCGTGTCTGTGCAGGTTTCCTCTGGGGCCTCTGGTTTCCTCCCACCATTCGAAAGGTACCAGGGTTGTAGGTTAATTGGGTGTAAATTGAGCAGCATGGGCTGAAATGGCCTGTTACTGTGCTCTATGTCTAAATTTAAAAGAAGCTTAAATAGTTCATGACTTCTTTTGGTAAATGATCCCTGAATAAATCAGTGATTAAATTTTAAAAAAATACGACATACTTAAAAGTGAAAATATTTGCCCCAGACATCAATTAGATGATTGTGGATTTGTTTCTATCTACAGCTCCAATGATTCGGTGAGGTTTTTCAGTTGGTTGTTTTTCCAGACTCTTTTGTGTAGTCTTCCAAAGGCGCTATTTGCCTTGGCGAGTCTGTTGTCTATCTCATTGTCGATCCTTGCATCTGATGAAATGGTGCAGCCGAGATAGGTAAACTGGTTGACCGTTTTGAGTTTTGTGTGCCCGATGGAGATGTGGGGGGGCTGGTAGTCATGGTGGGGAGCTGGCTGATGGAGGACCTCAGTTTTCTTCAGGCTGACTTCCAGGCCAAACATTTTGGCAGTTTCCGCAAAGCAGGACGTCAAGCGCTGAAGAGCTGGCTCTGAATGGGCAACTAAAGCGGCATCATCTGCAAAGAGTAGTTCACGGACAAGTTTCTCTTGTGTCTTGGTGTGAGCTTGCAGGCGCCTCAGATTGAAGAGACTGCCATCCGTGCGGTACCGGATGTAAACAGCGTCTTCATTGTTGGCACCACCTACGGCTCCTAGAACGCCTCCACCAGCGTTGTCTCCGCTCCATCCTCAACATCCATTGGAGCGCTCACACCCCTAACGTCGAGGTACTCGAGATGGCTGAGGTCGACAGCATCGAGTCCACGCTGCTGAAGATCCAACTGCGCTGGATGGGTCACGTCTCCAGAATGGAGGACCATCGCCTTCCCAAGATCGTATTATATGGCGAGCTCTCCACTGGCCACCGTGACAGAGGTGCACCAAAGAAAAGGTACAAGGACTGCCTAAAGAAATCTCTTGGTGCCTGCCACATTGACCACCGCCAGTGGGCTGATAACGCCTCAAACCGTGCATCTTGGCGCCTCACAGTTTGGCGGGCAGCAGCCTCCTTTGAAGAAGACCGCAGAGCCCACCTCACTGACAAAAGGCAAAGGAGGAAAAACCCAACACCCAACCCCAACCAACCAATTTTCCCTTGCAACCGCTGCAATCGTGTCTGCCTGTCCCGCATCGGACTGGTCAGCCACAAACGAGCCTGCAGCTGACGTGGACTTTTTACCCCCTCCATAAATCTTCGTCCGCGAAGCCAAGCCAAGCCAAACAGCTCCAATGTGCACGTGCTCCTATGCTGCTTCAGTTCTCTTCCCGCTGAATAGACAGTCAATTGCATCCTTTCCCACTAAGTAGTTTTGATTACTTTGCCATCTGATGCTGAAACCTGCAGTGGAAGGTCACTAGTACTCCTGTATGTTGGACATTACTGGATTGCTGCAATGAATGAGGTTAGAGGCAGCGCAAATGTTAAGCTTCTGTGGCTGCAGGGAAAAGTACCAGGTTTACCCGAAGGGTGGATGGGGAGGGATGAGTGGACAAGGGAATTGGAGAGTATTATCCTTCTACAAGGCAAAAGGGGTGGAAAGAGATTGATGTGTCCAAAGGTGGGGTCTAGTTGTGGTTGGTGGAAATGATTGCTGAATGTGGAGGCTAGTGAGGTGAAGGTTGTGGTCTAGGAACTCCATCCCTGTGCTATTTGGAATGAGGATGGGATAAGAGCGGAGGAAGTCCAAGAGAGTGCACGGTAGAGAGGAGACAGTGTTGCTGGTAAAAAGTACATTTCAGATGTCCTGTAAAGGAAGGCCTCATCTTGTGAATAGCAGTGAAACTGGGAGAAAAGGATGGTGTCCTTACAGGAGGGTGGGAGGAGGTGTAGTCAAGGTAACTGTGGGAGTCAGTGGATGTGGAGTAAATGTCAAAATGTAGCTTGTTAGATGCAAACAGAGGCATAGAAAGGGGAGAGAAGTGTCAGAAATTGTCCAAGTGGATTTGAGTGGGATGAAGGTTGGTACCAAAGTTGATTAAAATTGACAAGTTATGCATGGGTGCAGGAAGCAGCCCCAGTGCAGTCTTCAATGCGATGGGAAAAAAAGTTGCTGGAATAAAGATCGTTCTACGTGGCCAACTGAAAGACAAGAAGACATAGCTAGGACCCATGGCCACACTTTTGATTTGAAGGAAATGAGAAGGCAGCACTTGTTAGATGAGCAGCCAGCGCAATGCTGTTACAGTGCCTGCGATCGGGACCGGAGTTTGAATCCCGCGCTGTCTGCAAGGAGTGTGTACGTTCTCCCCACGTCTGTGTAGGTTTCCTCCGGAGACTCTGGTTTCCTCCCACCGTTTGAAATGTACTGGGGTTGTAGGTTAATTGGGTGGCATAGGCTTGTGGACCAAAATGGCCTGTTACCATGCTGGATGTCTAAATGTAAAGAGGAAAGTTATTTAGGGAGAGAACAGGTTCTGCCAGACAGAAGGATATAAGAGGTATCCCACACGTATATGGGAAGGCATTGGATAAGAGGTGAGGGGGTGGAGTCAAGATGTGAGGAGACATGTTCGGTGAGGGAAGAGCAGGTGGAAACAATGGACCCATCAGGCGACCTTTTCTACATTGGTAAGACCTAATGCAGACTTGGGATAGTATTGCAGAGCACTATGCCATGTCCATTATCCTGAGCGCCCAGTTGCATGGCATTTCAACTCTCCCATGCTGATCTGTCTGCCTTGGGCCTTCTCCACTGCCAGAGGGAAGCCCGTCTTAAACTAGAGAAAAAACACGTATTCCCCACACACAGACAAGTGCGTCTCTGTTGACACCACCATTCTCACCGTCTTTTATCAGATTCCAGCACTGGTGACCTTTGTCCTCTGATCACTTGTATGTCATCTTCCACCTCTTTCTGGTTCTTCTATCCCATACAGTGTGTCTCTCCAACTCTCCCACTCGTTGCACTGGCTTCTGTACTACATTTAACCAGTCTCAATAAAGGGTTTAGGCTTGAATTGTCAACCTTTGTTTTTCCCACTGATGCTACTTGACCTGCTGAATTTCTCCAGGATTGTGTTTAGCTTTAGATTCCAGCATCTGTAGACTCCTGTGTGTCTCCAGTTTGCCACAGTGAATGTTCATTTCTGGTAGCAATATCCTGCTGCTGTTTGAGTATGTTGAAAAGCTCCAGCATCAGTGATTTTGTTGTTGGTGATGAATTAAAAACAGCAGTGTCCCTGCGCATTGACCAATTACTGATGAGGTTGGTGACTTATAGCAAGATTTTCTTATATCCACTCCCAGACTTGGATGTTTTGTTATTAAATTTCTTTTTGAAAAGAATTGTGTCTATTTATTCATCTATGGAGCACGTGGTTAGGCCATTTGATCTGTAATTTAAAATCTAACAGCCCATTTCACTTGTAGATTAAAGAGTATTACATTTATGAGAAGAATGTATTCTAAACAAGCAGGTTTTAATATTTTTACAGGGCGGTACATAGGTGTGATATCTACTTCACATCATTATTTGTTTACAGAATATTTATGCAGTGCATTTAAAAGCTGCTTTAGATCTAAAAATCAACCTATCGAGCAAACAATTGCAGTGTGTGAAGATTAATGTAAGTTGAACTTGTTCCCCTCTCAGCTGTCAGACTAGGCTTGGTCTCTGCTTTACTGCCTGTAATGTTAAATAAGTTGAGCTTGAAATCTATTCCTTAAGGTTACAGCTAAATAATGCCATATTTCTCATTTAATTAATTACATGTTAGCTCTGTTGCTAATCCTTCAGAGGTCTTGAAGTTGATTGATGTGTATAATGGTGAGAGAGGAAAAATGACATGGCTGGAATCTTAAAATTGGGGGTGATGAAACCATGAGGTGCCAAGCGTGTTTAGATACTCTAGGTAACTGGAAAGACTCAACCTGAGCAAGTTGATCAATTTTGTTTTGCTGTTGTGTAAAAATAAAGTCCGAACCATTCAACTTGACTTGCTGCAGGGTCTCCATCCTTTTGCCTCCACAGATGCTGCCTGACCCTTGAGTTCCTGTGGATTCCAGCATCCTAAATATCTGCTTTTAATTATTATCTACCCTAGAAAGCCTTTGCTTATTAAGAATTCACCTACATTTGTCTTAAAAAAATTTTAAGTACTCTGCTTTCCATACTTTTTTAGGGAGAGAATTTCTAAAACATTAACCTCAAAAGAAATTTCATCTCCTGAAATCTTCCTTAAAGGAAGAGCTAATGTTTATTTTTAAACAAAGACTGCTCATTTTGGTTCATTCTGCAAGAGGAAACTATTTCTCCACATTCATGTACTTAAGGTCCCTCAGGATTTTTTATTTCCTTCAAGTCTCCTCTCACTTTTCTAAACTCCAAAAACAAGCCTGCCTTGACTACCCTTCAAAAAGCATTGTGCCCCATCAAAAGACATTTTGATAAAGTTATGGATAGGTAGAGTTTAGAAGGATGCACGCTAAATGTAGGCAAATGGGACAAGATGAGAGTTCCAACTTGGGTGAGTTAGGCTTAAGTGCATGTTGCGTGCAGGATGACTGACACTCTATGCTCATTCCTGCTCTTAATCTAATGAAGCGTTGTTGAACCGGACAGATTCTAATGCATTTGCTATCTTCTTTGTAACCGATACTGACTGTACAGTTTACTCCACGTGCAGTCCCTGCAGAGTCCTATATAGTTCAAGCATAACCTCCATGTGCAATCCCTGGAGAGCCCTATATAGTTCAAGCATAACCTTCATGTGCAGAGCCCTATCTAGTTCAAGCATAACCTTCATGTGCAGTTCCTGCAGAACCCTATATAGTTCAATCATAACCTCCATGTGCAGTCCTTGAAGAGCCCTATATAGTTCAAGCATAACCTTCATGTGCAGTCCCTGCAGAGCCCTATATAGTTCAAGCATAACCTCCATGTGCAGTCCCTGCAGAGCTCTATATAGTTCAAGCATAACCTCCATGTGCAATCCCTGGAGAGCCCTATATAGTTCAAGCATAACCTTCATGTGCAGAGCCCTATCTAGTTCAAGCATAACCTTCATGTGCAGTCCCTGCAGAGCCCTATATAGTTCAAGCATAACCTCCATGTGCAGTCCCTGCAGAGCCCTATATAGTTCAAGCATAACCTCCATGTGCAGTCCTTGCAGAGCCCTATATAGTTCAAGCATAACCTTCATGTGCAGTCCCTGCAGAGCCCTATATAGTTGAAGCATAACCTCCATGTGCAATCCCTGGAGAGCCCTATATAGTTCAAGCATAACCTTCATGTGTCTGAATCGAATTTCCTTTGCTATAAATGAGATGTTGGGATTCTTGATGAAGTATCTGCATTCTGGCCTTTTGTGAATTGTGCATTAGGCCTCCAAACTTCCTCTGCATCTCAAGAGCTCTGCATTTTCATATAACTTAAATAATACACTTTTTTTTCCCAAGTAGGATGAACATTTTCCCCACATTCTCCATTTGTTTATCTATATCCCTTTGCAATCCCCTCATGTCATCTTCAAAATTTAGCCCCACTCCCTTGTTCTGCATTATTAGTTGTTAGTGATGAACTAGGGCAGGTGCCAGCCTATCTCTCTCTCTCTCTCTCTCTCTCTCTCTAAACCAGGGGTGGGCAACCTTTTAATTTTTAATTTAGACATACAGCATGGTAACAGGCCATTTTGGCCCACAAGTCCATGCTACCCAATTAACCTACACCCCTGGTACGTACTCATAGGCCCTGGCCTGTTACTGTGTTGAATGTCTAAATTAAAAGGCTGGCCATCCCCTGCTCTAAACCACCTGATGGAATTCTGACTGCTCGCCATTTAGACCATTCACCTAACTTTTGCACGTGAATGGACAAATATGGCTAAATGAATTTCACTTGAGTTATGCAGCACACACCTGTGCCACAAGATGGCACTATAAATTAACTTGCACATCAGATGACTTCAACCATCTGGGAAAAGATGGAGGGGGGGGAAGGGGGGATGCTGATTCTTTAAGTTGGTTATGATGGCTCAATAAATCAAAAGATTTACCTCATAATAATTTAAGAATTAGAAGCTGGTGTTTGCCATTCTTGGTGCTTGTACTCAATATGATTATGGCTGATCTCTTTTCTGAGCACCTCTTTCTATAACTATCCCTATATTCCCTTAATATCTCAGCATTTATCATTCTCAGTTTTAAATATACTTCATGGCTGAGCCTCCATAGCCCTAAACTCGAGTAGAGATTTTCAAAGACTTCCCATGCTGAGGAAATAGCTGATTTTTCTCACTCCTGAATATCCATCCCCATATTAACTCTATGATTTCTTGGTTTGACATATCCCACTCAGGAGACTCTTCTGTACTGTCGAGCTCTTTTTTGTTAAAAAGCACGGTGTTCTTGCTCTCACTTTGGCTTCCACAATTTCCATTGTGTGCTCCTCCTGACTTATTACCACTTTGCCTGTTCTTCTTTCCTTGGATTTTCGCTCAGCAATGGATCCTCTGTCCCTTTCCCCACCCCAAACCTTCTTACCTAGTTTTCTGTTTTTATGTTTGTTCTCATTTCCTGTTCTTCTATCCTTCCCTTGATTATACTTTCCATTTCTTGAAACAGAAATTTAAAGTTAAATATTTGTTTAGTAGCAGGGAGGTGTTAATAAAATTCTTCATCCCACACTTAAAGGATGCTCTGTCCTTCTGTGATATCAGTGCATTCAAGGGTCCTGAATCGTTGGAAAATTATTTAGGAAAAAAATGATTTGGCAACTGTAGATGATGGAATCTTGAGCAAACAATGAAAAGTTGTGTGACCCAAAAGGCCAGGCAGCTTCCATGGAGAGAAATAGGAAATCAGTGTTTCTGCTTGGAACCAGTTTTTCTTTGAGAGAGTGCCAGAATGAGGAGCATTTTTATTCTCAACAATAGATGTCAGGCAAGGGATGGGTGGAGTGGACGTATCTTTGTTGTTGAAAAACTTGTTTTTTGAACCGGGAAATAGTTGTGTAGTGAATGCTCTCTAACCCAGGCAATGTCCTGATGAATAATTTCCACACGGTCGTCGCAGATATCACATCCTTTCTGCATGTCCCAACCAGAACTGCACTCAATTCTAGGCAGCTGCACCATGACTTCCTGACATTTATACACAACATCCCAACTAATGAAGGCAAGCAGGCCGTACACCAACTCTACCGAGTTGTTGATTTGAAGGTTATCAAATGATACAGCAGATCTAGATCTGTTGGAGATGTGGGTAGAAAAATGCCAGTGTACTCCAGACAAATGTAAAATGGTGCACTTAGGGAGGTCAAATATAAAAAGAGAGCAAACACTAAATGTCAGGATCCCTGGGAACTTTGATCTACAGAGGGATCTTGGGGAGCACGTGCATAGTTCCCTGAACATGCAACACAAGTAAATGGAACAGTAAAGAAGGAATCTGGCAAGCTTGCCTTTATCGGCGGGAGTGTTGTGTTTAAAAGTTGGGAGGTGATGTTGCACTTGTTTAGGACTGGTTAATTGAGCCTTATTTGGAGAATTCTGTGCAGTTACAGTTAGTGCTTACAGAAGGAATGTGACAGCATTGGCAAGGATGCAAGAGCGAATCATAATTGGAGTAGCACCTTTTTTAGGAGAAGGCTGGTGCAAACTTGGATTGTTTCCTTTGGAGTCTGAGGTTGAGGAGAAACAGGAGCAGAAATAGGCTCATCGGCCCATCGAGTCTGCTCCACCATTCTAATCATGAGCTGGTCTATCCTCCCACTCAGCCCCACTCTCTGGCTTTCTCTCAATAACCCTTGATCCCCTGACTTATCATACCTGTCCATCTCTGCCTTAAATGCACCCAACAACCTCACTTCCACAGCTGCCTGCGGCATCCTAAAGTTGTGCCTGCCTGTCCTAGACTTCCCTACCATGGGAAACATCCTGCTACATCTATTCCATCCAGGCTTTTCAGCATTCGGAAAACCTCTGATGGATTTGAGAGGAGTAGAGAGAGGCCTTTTCCCGGGGTGAAAATGTCAAATACTGGAGGGCATAGTATTAAGGTGAGGAGTGATGGAAAGTTTAGAGTAGACTTACAAGACAAGATTTGCCGAGGGTGGTAGGTACCCAGAATGTGTTGCTCGTGGTGGAGAGGAAGAAAATGAATAGCAATGTTTCCGAGGCAGACAGACCACATGAATGTCTTTGTATCTGTACATTTTATATTTCTTTATTCTCAGTTGTATTGGGGCAAGGGGTGTGAAAGGGGGTAAAAATGCGCTCTATATGTCATATTGGTGTTGAAAGAGATTTTTGAATTTATTTGAGTCTTTGAAAATCAAAACTATTACCCCAAAAAAATGGGATTAGTTTAAAGTTGGGCTTCCTCAAACATCTGAGGCCATTGCATTGCTGTGGGTGGACTAGGGCAGGTCTTTGGAGATATTCAAGAACCCTCAGAACTTGGTTTTAAAGTTCAGAAGCTTCTCCCTCTCTTTGCCCCTTGTACTAGAGGTACCCCAGTTTGTGTTCAGATAGTGCAGTCCACGTCCCACTAGCACTGAACCCTGCTTTCTCCCCACCCCTCCCCACCTGCATCCAGAAATATTTCATATTTGTTCCCACTGTATTTTTAGCCAAATTGCCAATGAACATTGATTTGATGTTGAGTAAAGATGGTCCTGAGTTATTCAACACTGCATCCAGTTCCATTGCGGGTAATTGTTAAGCTGTCAGGTCATTGATCAATTGTGTTCATGGACTTACTGATATTTTCTTTTCTGTCCCCTTTATCCCATTTGTGCATTGGCCTTGCTTCAATGCCAGTGATTTAGCGCTACGGAACTGTTTTCTCGCAGCAGATTTGACAGTAAAAATCGGTGATTATGGCATAGGATTCAGCCGGTACAGGGTAAGTAGTTTGATCCTTTGGCCTTTTTTTTGGTTTTGTGCCAAAACTCTTCTGAATGTGTTTTTATTGATAAAGGTTGGAAATGCTGTGGTTCAAGACAAAATTCTTGTATTTAAAACACGAGTTGTTATTTATAGATTGCTAATGGAAAGTAATTGAATTAGATTGTGTGTGGCTAAATATGCAGAAATTGGAGCACTCAAAGGTGTTGAGTCAGACAATAAAATATATCTTGTATAGAATCCAGTAATTTATTAACTGAGGCATTTTGGAGTGTGTCACAGGAGAATTTGACTTTCATGACAGCAGCAAATGGTCAATGACATATGTGCATTTCTAAATGTGTAGTGGAAATTGGTTCTCTTTGGGCGCTAAAGCAGAAAAATATAAAAGTTATTATCAGCATTGAAACTTGTTTCAAATCATGGACAGTTACTGATTTGGCCCTGTTACCTCTGAGTTGTCATGAAATTCGATGTTTGTGGCACCATTATTGTGCATTACAGGTGCCAAAATTGCTATAAATTGCATTTCCGTTAACCATGTATTTGATAAATTGCATATAATGGAAACGCAATGCACACGCACACTCAAGAATCCCCATTATCTGGAATTCAATCAACCGGAATCCCAAACCTGGTGACCAAAAAAGGAAATCAATAGATAATTTATAATTAAATTAAATAAAAGTTTAACATTGTAAAAGTAAATATTCTCCAAAGCAACACAACTCCTTGGTGAAGATGGAAGCAAATATTCAGCCAACAGAGCGCCCCGGTTGGGCCCTGCCCTCAGCAGCTGTAAAGTTTAAATAAAGTTGTGACTGAATAAAATGAAGGCACCCAGAATGAAGAGCGGCTGATGCTGGAGTGACTCTCCCAAAGTGTCTCCCTATCTTTGCCTAGTAAGAATCTCTCTTTATTTGTATTAGCTAGATTAGGAAGGCTTATCTGTAAACTTGAGGGAATGCAAGTTAATTATGACGGCAATGTGGTTTAAGCAACAGAGATTCAAATTTAAATGTTGTAAGTTACAGGAATGATCTGATTAAAGTGAACTTTACATAATTAAATGCCACACTACTGATTTTTTAAAATTACTGTACATTTTGCACTGTCTTGTCTTTGAAACTTAATGCAGGTTTATTAGTCAGGCATTGTAACAGTGTCTCAGTCAACCAGAAAATTCGCCTATGTGACATCTGCAATCCCCATAGGTGCCAGATAATGGGGATTCTACTGTATTTATTTCATAAATATATACAGATGAAATTTATATTTTATTCTTTGTATTTTATGTTCCATATACCATATTTTTACGGATGTAATGAGCGTGTTATATGGTTTTTTTACAAACCGGGTAACCCGCCGCATGGAATATTCATGTGCACCCTAGACAAGGATATTTTTTTCCATGTTGAAACGATGCGCAGAATTACAGACAATGTGTAATTGTGTACGTACAAAATGGCAAAATTCAAAATTTTGATCTTGGCAGTCTCAGGAATATCTCTTTGTCTGAATGCCATGGTATTCCAAGAAACAGGATCTTCTGGTTGGGGCATTGCACCTCATCAAGGTTAATTGCCCTGAGGGAGGAGGTTAACATATCAAATGCCTCTGAGAGAACATTAGGATGATTCTGCCCTATGGCATCAGTTTAATCATCCTCATTACATCCAATCAAGCCATAAATCTTAACAAGAAAAGATTTTTAAAGGGAGACTTTTTAAATCATGACAGAACTGGGGTTTTACTGTATTTCAATGGATATTGGAAATCGTTTAACAATAAAAATCCCTGTGTTATATCTGTGACGTGTGCACATTGAACTGGTGTGATTGTGCAAAAGCTCAGCAAAATTGCATGTATCAGCATTTAAGTTTGTTTTTTCCCTGAAACCTAGGAGGATTATATTGTAAGTAATGATGGTCAATATATTCCTTTGCGCTGGATTTCACCTGAGCTTGTCGGTGACGTTTATGGGAGCATAGTCGTGGCAGAACAGACGAGACACAGCAATATTTGGTAAGCTTGCGTTGATACCACCTGCTTTTGAAATAAACTTTCATTATTTCATCCTAACCTTTCCATCTTAAATCCATCTATCAGCCTTAAAAAAAAATCCCATCTTCCTGCCAATCTTTTCTCTGTTGCCCTAATATCATTGTATGAGGGCACAATGTGGATTTTTGTTTGATTAGTGATCCCAGTGAGAGCATTATATTGCTTCCTAAATGAGGAAGAAAATGGGTTGGTGTTCTGAAGAAAGGTCATCAAAGTGTTAACTCTTGTATCTTTCTCAATGCAGATGATGCCTTCCCAGTTTTTAATTTGTACAGTATAACATCTCACTTGTTATCAAATGTTACTTGAGAAAGAAATCCCATTGATTTTTATAAGGGGAAATAAATGACTTGTTCTGGTTTGCAGTGTTGGTCCCTTGGGTATGTGCATTGACTTAAAAAAAAGTCTACATGATTTTTAAAAAGAAAATAAAGTCTAGTGAAAAAAAATCATGAAATAGTGGGTCAATGAGGAAAGTATGATAGGGTATATATGACCTTCCAAACAAAAAAAAATTTGATAAGGTGCCACCTTATCCTCAAGGTTAAGGCCATAGACTAATAGAATATAACAACATACATTTAAGAAAAAATTGGCTAAGTGACAGCTGGCTCACACTGAAAGCAGCCTGCGTTTGTTTCTGATCTCCAGTGCTATTGATGTGGAGTTCACACATTCTCCTTGTGACCATATGAGCCTCCATGGGTGATCTGGTTTCCTCCCATATACCTTTTAGCAAATTAATTGGTAAATTTCCCCTACTGCAATGATTGGTGTGAGTATCAGAATTGAGTTGTCGGGGATGAATGAGGTTGGAGAAAAGGCAGCTGGGTGGGATTGGTCCAAGAGCTGGTTTTGACTAGATGGGCCAAATGGTGACATCTTGTAAGGAAAATGAGTAATACAGTGTCACCTCCCAAAAATGTGAGGATTGGTAGGCTGATTGCCTCTAGTGGTGTAGATAAGTGGTAGAATCTGAAGTTAGCTGATAGGAATGTGGAAGAATAGGACAGGATTGGTGTCATTTGCTGATTGGTAGAGAATCAGTGTGCCTAAAGGTCTTTTTCTGTGCTGTGTGGCAGGTCGTTGGGGTTTCTCTGCTGTGGGCCATTGATTCTCTTAATGCAAATTAATGATTTGGATACGAGTATAAAGGCCACAGTTTTCAAATTTGCATTGGAGTCAAACTTTTTTTAAAAAAAAGGAGCATGGTATCCTGGGCTTCACAGAATAAGAATGATAAGATGAAGGATTCATGTTCAATTTTGGGTACCACACTTCAGGAAAAATGTGAAAGGTTTGGAGAGAATACAAAAAAAATGTACTAAAATGATTTTGGCCTGAACAACATTGTTAACTAGGGAAGCTGAGTTGTTCTTAGAATAGAGGAGATTGCAATGGAATCTGTAAAGATATTTAAAACCATGAAGAGTAGAGACAAAACAGATGGGTAGTATTCCTATTGGCTGAGAGGGTCAGGAAATAGTGGATAAAGAATAAAAATGTCCAGAAAAATAATCAAAACTGACCATGAAAATTCATATAGTGACTAAAAAAGGTCCAGAGTGCATTGCTGGGAGTAGTATTGGAGATTAAAAAAGAAATTGGATAATTAACTGAAAGGAAAGAATGTGCATGGTTAAGGAGAAAGAGCAAGGAAGTGAGACGAGATGGGTTGTTGGAGCATAAAACAATCTGCTGGAGGGCCCCAGTGGATCGAGCAGCATCTGTGGGAGAAAAATGGTCGACATTTCAGTTTGGACTCTTTCATCAGCATGTAGCAATTGCGATGAAGGGTTCCAACCTGAAATATCAACCCATAGATGCTACTCAGCCCACTGAGCTGCTCCACCAGATTGGTTTCTGCTCCAGGTTCCACCTTCTGCAGTCTCTTGTGCCTCCAGATGGGTGGTCCTTGCAGTATGAGTTCCAAAGGGCAAATGGCCTCCTTTCAGATTTATTTATTATCTGATTGTACAAGTGCAACCCAACAAAACATTTCGCCAGTCCTCAGTGCAACACACTGCAAACACGCATACAGACCTCACACATGTGCATATGTATCACAAATGATACATATGCACAGTATATTTATACAAATATAAATAATTAGTCAGGTCACAGAGCAGCAAAATGCAATTCTTCAAAATGCTGCAATCCTGTTTGCTGTAGACATAACTGTTTGTATATTGAGAAATATTTTGAGTGGTGAAGAAAAGGCATTTCTCTCTTGGTCTATCATCCATTTTTGTAATTTTTTTTGTAGGTCTCTGGGTGTTGTGTTATGGGAGTTATTTGAGAGCGGCAGCCAGCCCTACACGCACCTTTCTGACAAAGAGGTGCTCATCTTTGTGATAAAGGAACAGCAAATTAAACTCCCTAAACCTCAGCTGGAGTTGACTCACTCTGACAGATGGTAATTGCTTGCTTTTATTGCTTTATATATTCTGAAATGTAATTCCCACTGTTGTACCTGTGTTAGTCATAGGGCTTAAGTAGACAAGGTTCTGTTGCTAAGAAACAAGGATGCACAATAGGTTTATCTGACATTAAAATGTCTGCATCTGTTTATTTATAAACCTGCAGAATCGAAAATATTAAGTAAACCTGTTCTTTAGAATGAATCTGCGTCAATGTTATCAGATTGAAACCACAATTTGTCTGCAGTCATATAATTGGAAGTTGCAGTCAGATAATTGGAAGTTGGGGATTGTATGTGTTTAAAAGTAGCCTGACAAGAACAAGTGCAATATGATATATAAGATAACCTTTTATCTGAGATCCTTGGAACTGGACACTTCTCAGTATTCGGATTATTCCGGATTAAGGAATTAAAATGATCCGCGCAAAACATAAGGCCCTTTTTATGGAGCAACACTGCATTGAAGCCAGCTCAACAGGCAATGGCCTCCTTCGTTACCCATAACCCCCCCCCCCCCTCCCCACACAGCTGGAACTGCACTGGGAAACTCGTTAAAACAAAAAGAGGCTCACCCCGCCAACTCTGCCACGCCCTTCTCTGCCTCCTTTGGCCCGGCTCGGCTGCCTTTGCACTGCTTCCCATTATTTAGTCCCATTGCACCAGCTCAGCTTCCAGGAGGCTTCCCATCACCTGCTCCTCACTCAGGCCTGTCTCTTGCTGCTACTCGGGCTTGGCCACTCCCCGACATCCCCTCCCCAGCGTCTCCTCCACCTGGTGGTGGAGCTTGGCATCCAGGTCCCTTCGCCCTCTGACCCTGGAAGCTCTGACTCTCCTTGCCCCTGCAGGGCCTCCACACTCTTCGGGCTGTGTTCTCTCCTCGCTCTCTCCTCACTTGCCCACTACGTCACCCTGCTGCTCTCTCCCTGCTCACCCACTTGAGTCGCACTCTCTCCTTGTTCTCTCCCCGCTTACTTGCCTGAGTAGCACTGCTCACCCGCCCAAGTCTCACACACTCCTTGTTCTCTTCCCTCGACCACTCAAGTTTCGTGGACTCCTTGTTCTCTCCTTGCTCTCTCCCTGCTCACCTACCCGAATCGCGCTCCCTCCTTGTTCTCTCTAAAACACCTGAAAATAGACTGCATGCAGTAACAAAAATGTTTTGCTTTCGGAGTCTTTTGGAATCACGGATAAAGGGATAAGGACCTGTACAGTAAAACCCCTGGTATCCGGCACCTATGGGGATCGGTAGATGCCATATAAATTAATTTTCTGGTTGCTTGAGATTGGGTGCTGTGTGATTGGCAAACTAATGATGAGGCACATCAATTTTAAACATGAATTTTTTAAACTTTTTTTTCCAGTTGCTTGAATTTCAAATAACAGGGGCTTTACTGTAGTTAGTAATCTGCCCTAATGATCAAAACTTCACTTTACAAGTATGTTCCTAAACCATGGATGAACTTCGTCTGAGGTTAAAACGATCCATTTAAATTTAATCCCAGTATTCAACAATGAAAAGGTTCTCTTTTATTTTGTGTAAATTCACCATCTTGGAGATGGCACTGCTGAGTGATAGTAAACTTTCACAAGTTGGTCATGATGCAACACAAACGATTGATCAGTATATTGCATCAACTCCCATAAATGTGGGACGGCGTTTGCAGAGATGTTCTTGCATGTTGGTATCCATTGTAAGTAAACACTTCAGGTTGGAAGCATTAAAATCTGCTTATGTTCAAGTAGTATCTTTCTTTGGCTTGGCTTCGCGGACGAAGTAGTATACAGTATACAGTATGACAAAATCACAAAGAAATTATGCCTTTCTCTTATCTCCAATATTTCCAAAAGGGAGATATTTGATTGACATGGAGGAAAAGTACCCTTCATGGCACCTCATTGATTCCATTGCCATGGCTCTCGCAGCCTTTGGATTGCAGGATTGTGGAGAAATTATGTGACCTCCCTGCTTGCCTGAAATATTGTAAATTGCAGGTGGTCACGTGTCCTCCCTGGCTGAAGCTTATTTGGAAGTCACATCACCTGTCAATCAAGGTTAGACTCTGGCATCCATTAGTGTACACCTTGCCATTGGCTAATTTAAATCACCTAGGGTCATTATTGCTTGGTCGCCCGGATCAAAACTGTATAAGACATGGATGCATAGCACATTTTTTCTCTCTGCCTTGTGGTCCAAGCCCTGGACATCGCTGGAAGTGTCACAGGTAAAGTGTGCACTACACTTAAACTGAGCCGTAGTACTGCAATAGAGTAGTGCTTGTAGAGAGCTGCACCCCTGTCAGTACAGGGAACCGGGAGTGTGTGTGAAAGTCCCTGTCTGTAGAGTGCGTGAGTGTGTAGAGTACAGGCAACCACCGTTATCGGAATCCAACCTGGGTTTGATGTGAATGTCTATATAGTTGTTTAGTAATACAGGTATACCCCATTTTACGAAACTAAAGAGTTCATGCGGAACTTTTCATAAGATGAAATGGCGTAAAACGAAGGGATTACCATTGATTTCTATGGGAAGATTTTTTTGTGTGTTCCCAGACTCAAAAAATAACCCACTGAATCATACCAAATAACACATAAACCTAAAATAACACTAACATATAGTAAAAGCAGGAATATTATGATAAATTCGCAGCCTGTATAAAGTAGATGTAATCTATGTACAGTGTAGTTTCGCTTACCAGAATCGGAAAGTCAGCATTTTTGTTTTCTTGGACAGCCGCTGGCCACCCTGTGACTGCCCCGCCAGAGTCTATTGATTTTTGGAAAATCAATTCCAAAGCTTCCAGAATCTCCAAAGCAACCTCCTTCAGAACAGAGATGGGTGACAGATGAAGGTTACCTGGTTCATCAAGGCAGTTGCCTTTTTTGTGCCTTGCGTCGTCTGATCCTCCTCCACTCTCCCATACTATCTCCTCAGAACTGTAAAACATGAAAGAAATTAGTCTGTAATTTCCAAAGGCAAATAAATTCTGAAAGACTACAATAGCTGACGATTTTGAAATGAGATGGAATGCACTAAAGTCCAGTCGTGGCAATCATGACCACTTTCCACCATCCCTGCTTCTTATTCATAAGAATATTAATGACAAGAACTTGGAAATAAACAAGAAATCTGCAAGTGCTGGGTCTCGTGTAGTGTGCAGCATCTACGGAAAACAAAAGGCTGTTGACATTTCAGGCCCGGGTCATTGCCTGCCGTTCTGTGGATGCTGCTGGGTTTCCCCAGTACTTCTGTGACCTGCTCATGATAGGAGCATGACCTGTCCCACCTTAATATTTGCAGGTGCATTTTGGTCTTGGTGCAACCTTTCTCCACAACCTATTCTATCATTCAAAGCCTCATTGGTAAAAGCTCTGTTAAATTGAATTTAGTTCTAAGATGAAGTAAGTTGTCCCCAGGTACTCCTTAATCAGTGCAACTCAAATGGTCTATTTAAGGGGATAAAATCTAATCCTTTAATTAAGGGATCATTGGAGAGCTAAATAAAGTGCACCAGTTCTTTTGAAGACTCAGCTTTTCCAGTGTAAAAACCCTCAACCCTCACAACTTGTTATGCTTGATTAAATTTATTTCAACCAAGTGTCAGTCTGGTGTTTCTCCTCAAGTCTAATGAATATTAGACAGCTTTTAGCCTTGCTGATGGTGGGATGTCTATCTTCAACTTGGCTGTGCAAAGTATAAAGGAGGAAAACTAACGGGACTTTTGACCCCCCAAGATGTGTGTTTGATTTGAACAAGGAATATGTTGGATTGTCTGCCGTTGCTTTCATTTCTCCCCTTTCCCTTTATACTCTTCCCATGGTCTACATTCAAGAATGATGGCATGGGGAGTGAGCTAGAAGAGAGATGAAGGTGTTCTTCCATATAGGATGAGAGAGGCAAAATGGAATTTTGGATGAGGTTGATTCCTTTCATTTTCTACACTGATGTCCACGATTTGATTTGGGGGGGGAAATACGAGCCACATCATCGAATGGAATAAAACAACACGAGCTTTCCTAACTAAAGCTTTGCAGTACAAATGTAAATAGGATGTTCACTTCTCCAATAACAACAATCTTCTTTGCAGGTATGAAGTTTTGCAGTTCTGCTGGTTAGTTCCAGAAAAGAGGCCAACTGCTGAGGAGATTCATAAACTGCTGACTTACCTCCGTATGCAAAGCCAGAAGGAATGTGAAGACGATTTTGAAATGAGATGGAATGCACTAAAGTCTAGTCATGGCAATCGGCAACCTACAGCAAGTAACTCGTCGTTTCCAATCCTGGAGCAGTTTGTGGCAGAGCGATTGAATCAGGAAATGGATGAAATCCTCACTGTGACTGAAACCAGCAAAGGTCTAAATTTTGAGTACGTGTGGGAGACGGCTAAACTGGACCATTTTGAAGACCACTTTCAGGGAAATGATGGAGCAAAGGTAAACTACCAGAGCATTTTTTACCCTACAATTGCTTTTGAGAAAAGTGGTTTTTCAGTCGTACACACTCATTCAGATAATAAACTCACTAAAAAAGAGGATTCTGGAAGAACACTTGTATCGGGGATTGTTCCTGTATTCGATACCCATTATCCTTCCATTGGAAGTGAATACTATATACAGTTGGAGGAACAGGGAGAAACCAACGTAGATGTTGATGAAAATTCAGGCTGTCCCAATCAGGGAGCTTCCCAGACCAAGGATTCCCAATCCTTTGTGATCCTCAGAGACTCTGGAGATGATTTAAGTACAGATGTTGATTTCTTCCCACACTACAATCAAGACTTGAGAAAGTGTGAAGAAACCGAGGCATTGTTTAATTCCTGTCCATCTAGTTACGCTGAAAGCCCCCAGCACAATGATATCCTTTATGATCACAAGTTGAAGGAAATCCCTTTTAACAAAGGAATCTTGAACACTGATGAAACCGTAATGTTAGATCTACCTGAGCTTAATGAGGCTAAAAGGAAAAATGCATCTGGTCTCGTTTCAAGTAAAGAAACTCCCATGGAGTCATTAATCCATCAACCTATGCCATTCAATTTAAAAACTAGTCCCATTTTGGAAGAAAAATCAGACCTCATGTACTCAGAAAGCATCGACGATGATGGCAGTTCGGGATTGTTCCAATCTGAGAGATTGCCTTCTAATTTTTTTCTTAAAGAAAATAAACTTTTACACGATTCTTCACCCAAAGGTGATGCTAATAAGGATACAGGAGGTTCTGTGAATAACTTTGCTGCTTTATCGGATGTTAGTTGCATTACATCTCCCACCAGTGCTGACAATGCAATGGACCTCGGGTTAATGGATCAAAATAATCAATTAAGCAGTTCTCAACTGCATGGAACAGCATGCAATCTGACTGACCAAGTTCATCCGCAGAGTGGGTCAGTTCCGATCCCAAAAGATGAGAAATGGCCATTGTGCATTTTTTTAGATGAGAATGCAGTCGCATGTGAAGACCTGCAAGTTAAAGAGGAGTTGGATGGAGAACGTATAATGTACGCTGGCTCAGGGTTAGGATGTGACACCACTGATGGCTGCATTTCGACCTGCAATTCCATTTTGCCCCATGCACACCCCCAAGAGACTGCTCAGTGCAGTGAGCGTGCTGCTGCTAGCACGTGCACTAACGCCAAAAAGAAGCACCTTACAGAAGGTGGAACGATGGAAGGAAATGGCATCACCACCGAATTGGCAAGGCAACTTGAAGTTTCGGATGTCGAATTGATAACCCCAGCGCACAATGCAGACACTGCAAATAATGAAATCTTATCCCACGACGAGCAAGGCACCAGAATATCAGATGGGCACTTCTCGACTGAGCTCACCTCACCAACAGCTGTCCCCTCCTCTGAAACCCTAAGTGATTCAGAAAGTGTTGAATCATTGACTTCAGACAAATATTATGTTGGTTCAAAGATTTCTAAAAGACGGGACGTTGTTCCCTTATCTGAAGCTCCCAGTGGGTCCAAAAGCATTGAATTATTAGCCTCCGTCCATCCAGGACACACTTCGGTAGATACCTTGAAAACTCTGGAGACTAACGATTTAGATGAACCTTCCTCCCATAGCTCTAGAAATACAAAATCAGTGGTCTCTGTGCCTTGCTCAGACTTACCGTGTCAAATTAGTCCTGTAAAAGAAGAGGATCCAAATCCAGAACAGTCTACAAGTACACCAGATTCTTTAGACTCGCTAGAGATGCATGGGATGTTGGGGCCTTTGGAAACACAAAATACTGTTTCTCAGAAGCTAAAGCCACCTCAGAAGCAACCCGACAGTGGGTATGAAACTGAAAATCTAGAATCACCTGAATGGTCTTCTCAATTGTCCGGTGCAAATGCGCCTCCCAGCTCAACTACCCTCGATGCTCCCATTGATGAGTTACCCAAGACTTTCCCCTCAAATCCACTTATTATTGTTTCCAAGGAGGAATCTCTTCCAGCTGTGGAAGTTGTTAAGGACGCCTCGAATATTTTAAATAATGGAAACCAAAATTCCCACAGAGACTCTGCTTATTTTTCAGATAATGATTGTGAACCGGATAAAAGAGTGTATTGTGAGGTTGCCCGGAGTTCACGTGCTGGACGTGAATATGAGAATGGGATCGATTTTGAAATCCTTACTGTTGACAGCAACAGAGGGACAGAAACTTCGGACTGTCCTGATGCACAACCGTCTAACTTACCAGAGGCAACCTCAGATGATGTAAGTAAGTTAGGCCAAGAAGAGCTTCCAAATAACTTTCAAACCAGAAGGCAAGGTGACTTCATTAATGCTGAAAAATCAGACGAGAGTTTGAATGCGTTGAGTGCAGTTGATACTGATGGATCAGAGGTTTTGCACAGCAGCCCAGAGAGCAGGGCTCAGTTTTTTCAAGGCACGAAGGAAGACTTTGAAATAATAGTTGAGAAGGATACGAAGAAGCCATTGTCAAAAGGTAATGAAGGAATTCGATTGAAGGAGCCTGATGTTGAAGGAAGGTACCTCGGCAGACTGGATGCGTCGGAGCTCTTCAACCTAACCGAGGAGCAAGATGGAATGGAGGCTGATGAAGAAGATGAAAACAGTGATGATTCAGAGGATGAGTACAAAGGCTATTCTCTCCATAGTCCTAGTTCTGAGAGTGAAGATGATGGAGTGCATCCAGTCCCAATAGTTGTGACGGAGAAGGATGATGGTAAAGCTCTGAGAAGTTTATTGAAAGACTCTAACCCTAGGGCCTCCGAATTCCTAAAGGCAGACCCAAGCAGGAAACCAGTGAAGAAGATCGTGTCATTTTTTCATGATGTCACAGTCTTCTTGTTTGATCAGGTAGGCAATTATTACATTCAATTTTTTAAAAAAATTATTAAAATATTTGGCCAGACAGCGTCTATGGAACAAATATCAGAATTAAGATTTTGAGGTTGATGAAGAGTCTTTGATTTGCAAGTAGTTGTATTCTGTGCTTTTGACTTGAAACATTTCTTTTTCCACACAATAACGTCTGAGCAATTCCAGCATTTTTATTTGTCTTCCAGCAGCACCAATTTTTGATTTTCATTAAATTAATCTTTGTTTTTATTCTTATTCATCAGTATATTGTGGAACGTTTAACTCATTCCACAATTTCCTTGTAGAAAAAATGATCAGTGATAAGCAAGTGACTGAAGTTATTCTTGTTCTCTAGATTCAGGATTTAATTTCCTTAAATATTGTTGCCTGGAGAAATATCGGGGTACAAGATCAACGCAAATAAAAGTGAAGCGATGCCAATGAATAATGCGGATTACGCAGAGTTTAGAAAAGAATCACCATTGAAATGGCAAACGCAACCAATCCAATACTTGGGTATTAGATTAGATAATAATCTAGGCCATCTATACAAATTAAATTATCAGCCATTAATGAAGAAATTACAAGATGACTTAGAACATTGGAAAGATTTACCACTAACACTGATAGGAAGGGTAAATTGCATTAAAATGAATATCTTCCCAAGGATACAATACCTATTTCAATCGTTACCAATTCACCTAACAGAGAAATTCTTCAAGGAGCTAAAGAAAATAATAAGGAAATTCTTATGGAAAGGGGGGGAAACTGAGGATAGCGCTAGATAAATTAACAGAATGATACAATCAAGGTGGTTTGCAGTTACCAAACTTTAAGAATTATTTTAGAGCAACACAATTAAGATACCTATCAGATTTTTATCAAACAAGGGAAAAACCAGATTAGACCAGATTAGAGCTAGATAAAATAGGGGAGAAGGTACATGAACATATACTATACAAGTGGGATGAAAAGCTGGTGCAACATAGGAATTCACCAGTACTGCACCATCTGCTCAACATTTGGAAGAAGATTCACGTAGAAAGGGAAAAAACAAATTACCAACTACCAAAATTAATATTGACGCAAAATCAACTAATCCCTTTCACAATAGATAACCTTTCCTTCAGAGAGTGGGAGAGAAAAGGGATCAAAAGAATAGAAAATTGTTTTTCGGGAAATAAATTATTATCTTTTGAACAATTGAAGTACAAATATGGTATAACTCACGGTACAATGTTTGCATACCACCAACTGAAAACCTACTTGAAGGACAAATTGTGAAGCAGGCTGAGGTTACCAGAAGGAAGCAGCTTTGAATATGTGATTACAGACACAATGATAATTAAAAGATTTAAACGAACATGTGTGAAAAATTTTTAAAAATTGTCAAATATTGATGCATGTAAATAAATGGGATGGTTTTACCGAACTAAAACTGTCAGGAGAATCAGAATTGAAAGTCAAGTACTTCTTAGTTTTTACCTGCATTAAGAAAGATACGAAGTTCCTAGAGATGGTGCAGACAAGGTTTATCAAATTGGTTCCAAGGTTGAGGGATGAGGTGAAGCAGGGGTGATTTATCATGCATTAAAGTAAAAAGAGAGGTCTACTCAAGATCTCAAAGTCATGCCGGTATGGAGAGAATTTTTTAAACCAATCTGTACTGTACCTGTATATACTCATGTAATAGTAGAGTTTTGAGGACCACTTTTTGGGGTCAAATTTAGGGGTTGACTTTTACACGGATACTACTTTTAACCGTGTTAAGTGCCTATGTTGTTCAAGGCATTGGGAGCTCAGTTGGGACCGGCCGGGTGGGTAAGTCTGCGTTAGAGGCATCAGGTGCTTGGATGGGCGGGCGGCTGAGGTGAGGGTTCATGGTCGGGGTATCGTGAGCTCGGATGAGCAGGCGGGCAGCTGGGGTCAAAAAAGCGAAGAGGGGGTCGACTTTTACATGGGATATATGGAAAATGCATGATTTATGGGCCAAAAAAGGGGCAACTTTTACACAATTAGTTATGGTAATACAACTGATAAGGGGTGTTGACTTTCATCAAATGTATTTCTTTATCCCTTGGTATTTAGGAGACCCCTACCAAAGAACTGGGAGAGCACTCAGCAGCCGAAAACAGTCTGGTGTCTGACAGTAGTAGCCCTGTCACTTTAACTGGATCTCATTCCTCAAACAGGATCTCAAACTCTGAGAGTTCCACTGATGAAGAAGGTAGGCATTCCACTCCCAGACTGCAGCTAAGTTGCTCATAATTCACCCATTATAGAATTGTGACATGTAAAGGATAGGAAATGGCTTGTTTCTTTTTGCCAAGAGATCAATGACCAGTCAGCAGAGATTTAAGGGTAAAGATGAGAGAAAAAATAGAATTCAGTTGAGGAAAAAATTTTACCAAGAGTGAGAAGGGGTTGGAGTTCATTGTTTAGTTAGAGCATCATGAGTCTGTTCACTGTTAGGATATGAATTCTCAAATCAAACATATTGGCTTTGCTAAATAGTTTATTGAATAGCCAAGCTTCATCTACACAGACGTTCTATTTTCTGACAATTGTACTTTATCTAATTTGCGGATTGTATACTCATCTTTTTAGCACAACTTGCCTTTTTTCATTTCAAGGGTATTATTTTGTGCAGTTTAATCCTGCAGTTTGGTTCAGTAAAAACTCTTCAGGGAGAGAATTTTTTGCTTTCAAAGCATCTTAATACATATTCAAAATATGTCAAAGCTTTGTTCTCGGTGGTTTTTCAAAATCAATCGCTACTGTTTTGGAAGAAGTGACGGTCAATTTGCAGAGAACATCGAACAGTACAACTCAGGAACACCCCACATGTCTGTGCTGAACATGATACCCAATTTAAACTCAACTTTGCTGCTTGCACATGATGAGTATCCTTCTGTCCCTGCATATTCATGTGCTTTAGAAGCCTCTTAACTGCTTCAGTTGTTTCTGTTTCCATCACTTTTTCCAGAAATACTTTATTCACAATAAATTATTGACAAAAAAGAAAACCACTCAAAGTGTTCAATCATATCTAAACAGCCTCATCAATGGTCATTGTTACATTTGTTCTCTAAGTACCTTATTACCACCCCTGTGGTACCTTATTGCTTCCCCCCCCACTCTATTGTTTGAGGAACCTCTTAGTCTCAGCCCCTCAATGCCCTGTACTGGGAGGACTCTAGACTGTGATCCTTCCCCACAGCAACCTTGCATTGGCTGCACCAAGCTTCAGTATGTCCCTCAGCACATACACCTGCAACCTGGAATGCATCAGTCAGCATCTTTCCCTCACCAATGTCTCTGTGTGCTGCAAGACCAACAGGTTTCGGGCAGATCAAAGTGTGTCTTTCACCAAGTTGATGATCTTCCAACAGTTCTGGATGTCTGACTCTACTTGTGTCCCTGGGAAAAGCCCTTAGATCAGAGTGTCCACTGTTCATCCTGCTGCTGGGGATGAATCATAATGAGGACCCTTGCATTCTTCTCCACAAACTCTTTTCAAATCTGCTTTGAGTAAAGAGGTGGGCGATGGTCATCTTGAGGACAACGTGTATGGTGGGTGATGTTCCAGTTATACAGGAAGGATTTGACGGGGTTGGGGGGGGGGGGGGGGGGTGGTAGGGGTTCCTCTCACTGCCAGCCAGGCCATGTCCTGGTGCTTGTTTTTGAGCCCTGGCGATGAGACATTCTGCCAGATGACCTGGACTTCAGGAATCACTCCAGTGGGCCCATCGAGCCCTTGTCTCTCAGTTTCTGCAGTGTGGTCAAAGGTGTTTGGAAAAACATTTCCATGAAGGAGAGGTGGTGTGGCAAGGTCCAGCTGACTGGGACATTGCATGGCAATGGAGCCAGTCCCATCCTTTGCAGCACATGGGACAGGTAGAATCTCAGCACATAGCGACACTTGGTGCTCTCGTACTTTGGTTCCATGCTCAGCCTGATGCAGCCACACATGGAGGCAGATGGAGGCTGCCTTGCTCCCATTGTCTGGTGCCTTGTTCATGGCGACCTGTTAGATGTCCCCATCTTGCATTACCATATGAACTGGAAAACCATATCTGCTTCCACCATTACTACTGGCAGCTTTTCCAAACACCCACCACTCTCTAGGGGGAAATGAAAAAACTTGTCCTGCACCTCTCCTTTAAACTCTCCCACCTTAAACTCGTGTCAACACATGACAAATGCCACAAGGACAGCTTCTTTCCCACTGCCATCAGATTCCTGAATGATCAATGAATCGTTGACGTTGCCTTCCTTTTTGTGCACACAAAACACATAACTATATCCCTATAGTAATGTTGTAAGATGGTTATAATATTTATGTTTGCACTATAATCCTGCCGCAAAACACCGAATTTCATGACTTCTTTATGGCAAGAAATTCTGATTCTGAAAAGTTGCTGGCCAATGAGGGGGCTGATCAGTTATTTTGAATATGATGGATACTGGTTGATGGGAGAAGACTTCTAATTTTTAACCCACCATTTCTTGCTGGTCTCTTTCTTGAAAACAGTGCTGTTTTCAGTTGAGATATTTATCTTGTGTGTGCTGGTACATGCTAGTAATCAGTTCACCATACAATGCCCCTGGATTTGCTTTCTCAATGGGTGTGATCATGTTAGGTCAGAATTGCTGTTCGACATTGAAAGTCTGTGTAAACACAGACTATAAAGGCCAAATATGTAGAAGATCCTGGTTCCTGCCAATGGGATACTAACAAAACAGCTCTTTATTGGGATTACTTTGCAACTCAAAATTGGCTCAACTAAGATCATTGCTTATGCTCTCTTCCTCTGCCCTGACTAAATTTTAACTAACTCACTGATCTCATCTTTTTACTTCATCATCAGTAATCTTATTTCTGCTGTTGTTTTAGAAACAATGAAGTCAAGTGGACATAAATGCATTTTATTTCAGTACACTACAATACTGACAGAATGTCCTACATGCAGACATTAATTTCCCACTAAGTACACGTATTGCTTCTGAGCCCTGGTGCTTGCATCATTTATTACCGTAATCCATCAATTTTTATCTTTTGAATTATTATTATCCCTTTGAATGTTAACGTTCACTGTTATTTAAGAATTGCAGCCAAAACGATTTAATTTGTAGACGGGTGGTTTTGACATGGAAATATTTGTAGCAATTTAAATGGTTAAACTTTACCAGCTCACAAACAAAAACTAGTTATTGAATGTTTGGAAGACGCTCTGAATAGCTTTGTACAAGCTCTGGCTGATATTCAGTCGTCAGGGACGGGGTGGTTAGCATAGAGGTTAGCGGAGTATTGCTACAGCGCCACCGATCAAGACTAGGTCTTGAATACTGTGCTGTCTGTAAGGAGTTTCTACTCGTCACTGTGGGTTTATCCCTGGGGGCTCCCATTTTCCTCCCACCAGTCAATTGGGTGTATTTGGGCTGAAATGGCCTGTTAACGTGCTGTATGTCTACACTTTTTTTAAAATTAAAAATCACCATTTGTATGGTTCCCAATCTGTTGCATAAGCTTATTTTCATTGCTCTCTTCTCAATTCAGCTCGAGAACATATGTGCCATGATGTTGGTTGCCAGGGGTATGACTCCATTGGCATCAGGCCATAATTAAAATGAAGATAGTCTATAGCCAGTGTTCTTTGAGTTGGAATATTGAAAGGAGATGCAGGAACTAGTGTCTTATTGCCAAGTCAACAACCTCTTTCTCAATGTTAGCAAAATCAAGGAGCTAGTTGAACACTTCTGGAAGAGGAGTGGAGCTCAATGGTACTAAGGTTGAGTTAATTGAAACCTTTAAGTTCTTGGGAGTGAACATCTCCAGCAACCTACCCTAGTTCAACCACATCAGTGCAACAGCCAAGAAAGTGCACTGATGCCTCCACTTAGAAGCCTAAAGAAATTAAGCATATCCTCACTTGTCCACCTTCTACAGGAGCTCTATCGAGGGCATCCTGACCAGTTACATCACAGTGTGGTACAGTTGCTTCAGAGCATTGGATCGGAGGCCAATCCACGGGACTGGATCGTTGTCTGAAGAGTGGGCAGAATCATTGAGAACCTCTACCACCCTGCATCAGCATCTTTCAGCTACTCCCAACAGGAAAGTGATACAATAAACTCGACTTGGATGTTATCTGCGTCCATCAGCAACTTCAACAAATGCACGATTGAAAGTATGCTGAACCCAAACAAAAATGGGAACAAGATCTAAACATAAAGATAAAGAATGAAACATGGGAAAAGCTATGCTCCGGAACTATGAGAAATACAATAAACACGAGGTTACGCATGATACAATATAACTGGTTACACAGACTATATATCACGCCCCAAAAGTTAAATAAATGGGACCCGACAGTATCAGATAGATGTTTTCGCTGTAAGAAGGAAACGGGAACAACAATACATGCAATTTGGGCATGTGAGAAAGTGGAAAAGTTTTGGGAAGATCTAAATCAGGTATTAAATAAAATCACAAAAACCAACATACCAAAAAATCCAGAGATCTTTCTTCTAAGTAATATAAGAAGTAAAGAATTAGGCCTCAAACTGGATGAACCGCAAAAAAGATTTATTATGATAGCCTTAGCTGTAGCAAAAAAATGTATAATGTCAACCTGGAAATTAGAAGATAGCCTGAGAATACAGCAGTGGTACATGGAAATGAATGAATGTATTCCATTGGAAAAAATAACATATAATTTAAGAAATAACATCACAGTATTTGAACAAATTTGGGAACCGTACATGGAACACAACAGAGAAGTCCTACCGCGGACCTCCACCCCATAAAATGACAGAAGGAGAAGACGACGAAATGAACTGGCCCAGTATGTAAAAGTGGATGACACAAATTTCTTGTTTATTTTCATTGTGTGATGACATTGTTTAATGTATCATATTTGTTGAACGTTGAGTGGGTGGGGAGGGGGGGTGAAGGAGGGAGGAAATTGAGGGGGGAAAAGGGGAGAAAATGACACTGTGTATATTCAAGAAGGAAATGTTTGTGTGTTTTTTGGTCAGTATGGTTGATAGTGTGAAAAATGAAAAAAGAATTTAAAAAAGAAAAGAAAGTATGCTGTCAGGTTGCATCACCTCATGGCATGGAAACTGCTCCACCAAGGATGCAAGAAATTTCAGAGTTGTGAATGCTACTCAGACCATCACACAAACCCCCTCCCATCCATTTACACCATCTGCCTTGAGGGAAAAGCAGCCAACCTGTATACCTGAAAAAGGCCTCTGGTCTGAAATGTTAACTGCATTTTGTTTTCCATGGATGCTGTGTCACCTCCTGACTTTCTCCAGCACTTTTGTGCACTGCAAGGCATTAATAGACTCATCCCACCTTAACCACATTCTCATCTTCTTCCCAAAGAAAACTTGCAAGTGAGAGATTCCAGAACCATTTCCTTCCTGCTGCTTTTAGACTCCTGAACAAGCCATGCTCGAGTAATATTGCCTGTTCTAATTGCTCTCTGTAATACTGCAATCTGCACAATTTTTATTACCACACTGACTCTGGGTTGATTAGTGGGATTGCACACAAAACAAATGTTCTCCCTATACCTTAGTACACATGACATTGAATTTGAAGTTGCAGTGACATAGCCTGTAGTAGCAGAATGTTTCCAGTTTTTCAGTGAATGAACAGATTGAGTGCTTGAAACTTTGACCATTTACAATGTGATGGTCTGCTAAATGAAAGGCATTTGCAATGAGAAAGTGCCGATTGGAAATTGGGATAACCAAAGTTCTTTTAGCATTGGATTCTAAAGACTTGGATGCTTGCAATGCCTCTCTCACTCTCCTGTTGGGGAAAGTTCTTTACATCTAATTAGATAATTTCTTAATGTTGTAAGCACAGTACTCAGAAGACTTCAATATGATCACCTAGATTAAAAGATCATTTAAATCCTGAAGGGAGGTCAAGGTAAATTGTGATATTCGGTTAAACCTGCAGCTACAGAGTTTAATTTTCAGAGAATATTTAATGTTTCCCCATAATTTAAAAACTGACAAAATATTAGTACAATTTGGAAAATATCCTAATTGCAATGTAAATAAAACTTTTATTTTTCAGGTGGTTTTGAGTGGGAAGATGATTTCTCGGTATCCTCTTCAGAGTCCTCCTTTATCTCTCATACAGCAAACCGACTTGCCTCCTTGAAACAGTCTCCTTCTCCTGCTTCCCGATATTTTTCACCTCCTCCCTCCCTCAGGACTTTGGAGCAAAATTGGTCAGGTGGATCGTCGTTGTACTCTCGATTTTCCATCTCTCCATCCAACATTGCCAGCTTCTCTCTGACTCACCTTACAGATTCCGATATTGAGCAAGGAGGTATGTCTCTTCTGCAGTTGTATTTTTTGGAAGGCAAAGTTCAGGTGAAAATTGGTTTCTGTTTCAGTTAGGATAACTGTAGATAAGTTAAAGTTATTGGCTCCTTAAATCTGTTCTTTCCTGATTTAAGTATTACCTATAGATTTCAGCCCTCAGGAAATTATTAATTAGGAAAGGGTTTAAGATCGTGTATCAGGTAGGATTGGAAAGGAACTTGGTGACCCATAGTAGTAGTTATAGAGCAAGTATTGTAGAGGTGAGCAGGGAGCAATTCCCCACCTGTGAAAATGAAGTAGAGATGAGAATGAGAGGTTATTGTTGTATACTGGTACATAAGTACAATGTACAGATGCCATGAAAGTTTTGCTGCAGTTTTCTAGTTATGTAAAACACAGTAAGCATAATTAGGTCACCACAAAGAGATATAAAATGGATATGAAAGATTATAAGGGCAGTAGTGGTGATTCTCTAGTGTTGGGGTAGTCTGGACCTGAAGGCTGTTGGGGAACCCTCTGGATCTCTGGTTGTTGTATCTTCTGCCTAAAGATTGCGGCAGGAGGAGAGTGATGTTATTGACCCTCTGGTTGTTGTATCTTCTGATTAAAGTCTTTTGTGATGTTGGATATAATGGAGTTTTGCCCAACGTTTTTTGGAGTTGCGGTGATTTTTAAAAAATGTTGTTCACACGTTTGCTTCTCCTCCCATCCACACTCATCCAGATTTTTTTTTACTCGCCCTTGTTATTTCCCAGTAAGCAGCTTGAAAGTTGGCCTCCTGCATCAGTTTAGTGGGCTGATCAGATTGTATTAATAGACGACCAGGCGCTCGCCCTTCCTCTCAATGCTGACATCAGAGGTGATTTGAATACAGGAGAAATATGGTGGTAAAAAGGAAGCCACCTGTTTCAATCACAACCAACTCCATCCGAACAATGTTCGGATAAGCTTTCCTGGAGTTAAATCAACCAGCAGAACATAGAAACATAGATGATATCAGCTAAGAAGGTGATCTAGGCGATGTGTAAATTAACCCCATTTACATTGAATTGCATTTCCTCAGTTTTTCATATGAAATCTCTTTGTTCATTTTTCAATTTGACAGGTGTAGGCAAATTGAAATCCTGTTGTCAATTTAAACCTCTTCAAGTTTCATTTTCTGTGCAGACTTTTATAGATACATGACCGACCTATTAAAAACATGTGGCTCGTGTATTAAAACACGAGTCAAGACTGCTCTGACCAAAAATTTTATCTCTAGAAGTATCATATGAAGTCAGTGAGTCAGTTTTAAATGGCATTAGCAGACAGTTACTATGGATCAGGGATACACAGGAAGCACATCTGTTGCTAGACTGAGCGTAACAGTTGGTTTCAGCTTCTAAGCATAATGCGCCATTGTGACTTTGTAGTTCAGTTAAAGTGACTTTCAATTAAGCAGGTGTCTGCATTTGCACCTGCCATTGGTCTTCACGAACATAAAAGAAAATGGTAGACTGTTTCCCCCTCTTATTACCATTTTGATCGTCAAGAGGCTTTTACCTCAGGATGTTTTCCGTTTGTTTTATTATGCTGTAATTAATGAGATGGTCAAGGCTCTAATTTATATTCTATTAAAATTTGCAAGATATTTTACAAAAAAAGCATTTAGAGAACACGAATGTAAAGAATGCTACATTTTCCTGGTGAAATGTTCGCTTTGAGACTGGATTCTGTAGCCCCTTTTCCACTGGCTCTCTGTCTCAAACTTAAACGGGAATTTACTGGGGCAGAGTCCAGTGGAAAAGGAACAGTCTCCAAGTGCCGGCGTCAATTCACATCATTTCACGCCAGGGATTAACTGCCTCTACTCATCCCCAGCATCTGCTGACGCTGGTGCACTGATAAAACCAATGGAAAAAGGACAGCAGAAAGTCACCCGTATCCAATTGAAGGTAGAACACTCCGAGCCCTGGGGATGAGTTGTGATCTGTGGAAAAGCAATTTGTGTCCCATTTAGGGGTGGCCCAGTGGAAAAGGTTTCCTATCCTGGGACACTGCACAACCAATTAACTGGGACTGAATTCCAGGGAACACAAATACAGTAAAACCCCTTATATCCGGTTGTTTGAGACTGTTGCATGAATGGAGAACTAGTGGCGAGGTGCGTCATTTTAAAACTTCTGTAATGTAATTTTTACCTATTTATTTTCTGCATTTTTTTTTGCCAGTTGCTCAAGTTTGCTGGTTCCTTGAATTCTGAATATCAGGATTTTTTGTATTTGTGTGGGGACACTTCGGTCAACTTTCTGTGTGTGTGTGTGTGTATATATGTACTGTGTATATGTGCGTGTGTATGTGTATATTTTATATATATAAAATATATAGTGTTTCCTTTTGAGTTCAATGTGATATACTCATTTCAAACCCATCTGCTATGACTTCCTGCTTGAAATTCATAACTTTAAGAAATTTAATATTTCATAGTACCCAATCTTCTAAATCCAAAAATACTTTTGAAACAAGAAAAAAGTAAGCATTTTTTCTCTAGTTACATGACATCACTACAAGCCAGGGGACTGAACATTAAAGGCAGTCCCATAAATTTGCCTTGACATCTATTGGTTTATCACTTCAAATCTTTCTGCACAGAGTAGCTAAATGTACTTTCTGGTCAGGTGGTTCCATCCAATATTGCAAACAGGAAATCACAGCTGTTTTACCAAATCCCAGTTATAAGGATTCAACTAGTATTTTATAAAATTCATTGAATATTTAGACATGACAAAAAATTGGTTGAAACTGCAGTAACATTGAACCACGTGCTTCATTGAAACTATAGCCAGTTGATGCATATTTCATCCAAAGACCGTTTTTTGGGGGGGTAGTTTGTTTGCCATTAAAAGTTCATTTTCAAAGTAAATATTGCATATTTCGTTCTGATTTTCTCGAGGTCTTGAGAGCAGGAAGATTGAGGATAGTAATTAGTCACTCAGAAATGGAGCAGGTGCAAAACTAGAGCTATATCCATTCTCCTGGCCTTGATAATTAATATTTGTAGCTCTTTTAAAGTCCGCGTGTCTACCTAAGCAGGTTAAAGGCTCTGGCTGCACTTAACGAGTTGTTAAATTTAGTCTGGAGCTGTTTCCATCACCACACATTTTGCTTTCTCCAGTCCATCTACCCACCAGCCCCCTCAACCACCACCATTTCTCTGTGACTGAACAAATCAGACACCTGTTGCTCAAAGTATTCAGCAGATCTTTTGTTAACCATCAACTTAGAAGCTTATAAATGGCAGAAAAAACGTTTGTAAATTTGATTTTCATTGTGTAGAAGAACTCCACAGGTGATTTAGATGTTTGAACTGCTTTTTGTTTACTAATACCTTGAATTAGTTCTGTTCATGAACAGTGCAGTTCCAATTTTAAGCACTTTTGGGATTAGTCCCAGTCAGTTTAGGTGTCCAGCTTTTCCTGTTTATTTTCAAGTTTAATCTGACATTGTGTTTAGCACAGACACAGTGAACTGAAGGGCCTGTTGTCCCACCCATTTTGACTTCCTCCATTCCCTCTTGGGTTATTTCCCTGACATTGCTGGTTTGTCCTGATTCCTGCAGTTGTTCTGCACCCTCCTGTATGGACAAAGATAGGTCCTCCTCAGAATCTTGTTTACTTGGAATTGGGGGTGACCAGATCAAACCTGTAATATTTGAAAAGCAGAGAAATGTGTAAACCATCAATGCTGGAATCTTGAGCAAATAATGAGAAACTGGAGGGACTGAGCAGATCAGGCAGCGTCCATGGGGAGGGATAATCAACATTTTGGGTGGGGAACTTCAGGTCTAATCCTGGGAGAATTGAGATTTATCTCGGAAGGTTTCCCGTAGCTCTGACTGTTCCACTTTCACTCACACAAAGTTTTTCCTAATCTCAATAAAAGATCCTGACCCAAAATGTTTACTGGGCATTTCACACATGGACTCTCTTCACCTTCTCATTTTATTTGGGTTTTATGTAAAACCCTGCTCTGTGGTGTAAATATAGGTTCCATTTGAACTGTTTGTAGGTCTGTTCCACAACTTTTCTATATCTTTTGGTTTTGGTTCAATGAGTTTACAAGTCAACATTTTCCCATTTGCTCAGAGTTCACCTGTTGGTGTTATTCTGACTGGAGGCATGAGACCAGTGGTGTTCTGCAAGAATCCATGCTGGGGCCTTTGTTATGTGTTATGTGTGATGTTTGTGTTGAGAGAGAAGTTAATTTGGAGAAACTGAATCCACTAGCCATTGATCAGCAGTCAAGGGGGAAAAATTTGTGGGAATTGAACCTCTTTTATATTAACATGAATGAAAGGATAGAGGCAACATATCTAATAATAAGTCAATATTGAAGGAACCCCAGTACCCAGGCCATACCACCTTCTCACTGCTAACATCAAGAAGGAGGTACAGGAGCCTGGAGAGAGAGAGACACACACAATCTGATTTCTGAATGGATAATGAATCGATGCACCCACATTTTCTTTTTTTTTACTAGTTTGCTATTAAATCTTGTATTTACAAAATTGTAATTTATAGTAATTTTGCACAATACTGCAGTTGCAAAACAACAACTTGCATAACATGCTCAAGACAATAAACCTGATTTTAATTATTAGTGGATTATTTAAATACCATGGCAAAGCCACAACTGTTCTCTCCCACAGGCACAATAGAATGAAACGCCTCCCATTCCGTGATTCTCATTTAGAGGTGACTTTACATTGTGCCTTACACAGATGTGTACATTGGACATTCAGTAGTCTAAATTTGTACTTGCGCAGCCAATACCTTGTCCTGCCTACCATAGCAATGTGACATTGGAACCAGTGTGAATAGAACACATGCCATGAGTGTGAGTGAACCAGCTGTGTAGTCATGGGCTCACCTTTCCCTTTCCCTAATTTTCAATATCAAAAGTAAACTCGGGCTATTTACCCATTCTTTTTAAACCAAAAAAAAAACAAGATAGAGAGTCAAGTTTTATGCACTTTCACTTCAGCCAATAACATCAAGTCCAAGGAATATCCCTGGATTAATCAGACGCACAGTGTGGGCTTACCAAATCCAGGGCTGTTTATCCACTTTGACTCCCACTTGCCAGAGGATCGGAATCTACTTTATCTTCCAACTACTGCTCAGGCCAAATCTCAAATTTTGTAAGAGTCCACACTGCAAGAGGAAACTAGAAGTAGGACCATTTTTGACATTCAAAAGTCATTTGGACAGATATATTTGATAGAAACGGTTCAGAAGGATGATGACCAAATGCAGGCAAAATGGGGCTAGCCCAGAATGCCAACTGGGTGATGTGGATGAGTCGGGCCGAAGGGCCTGTTCTTTTCCATACGACTCCATGACTGCAACCTTTATTACAAACCTTGATGGCCTCTGTGTCAGCAAGCTTGCTGACAGTAAGACCACAAGACAGAGGAGCAGAAATAGGCCATTCAGCCCATCAAGTCTTCCCCATCATTTAATCATGAGCTGATCCATTTTCCCACTCAGCCCTACTGCCCGGCCTTCTCCCCACAACCTTTGATGCTCTGGCTAATCAAGAACCTATCAATCTCTGCCTTAAGTACGCCCAATGACCCGTGGCAACACGTTCCCAGATTTACCACCCTCTGGCTAAAGAAATTCCTGGCATCTTGTTCTAAGCAGATGCTCTTCAATCCATCCATTATCTTACTAGCTATCTGCGTTTTTGCCCATTATGCAAATGTAGAGGACGAAGTTCACCATATTTTTCCCATTGCCTTGTGTCATGGGTACAGTATAGTTTTTTGGGTTTTTTTTAACTTTATTTATTCGTTCAAGAAACAAATAATATATGACTATGCAGCAATTAAACATAAACATGAACGTTTTTTTATATATAGATAAAAAATGAACCCCTCCCCTTCAGCCAACTCTCCTAAGGAGAGCCAGAAAAAAAGAAAGAATATTAAAGAAAAAGTTAAATATACATATTAAAATCTAGTCAATATAAATTGAAATGTAAATATTCTGAGTATAACAGCCACTTATTAATAAAAAAATTATAATTATCATGCGAAACATATGTAATTTTCTCCATTATTAAACAATATTTCATCTCATTATGCCATCTATTAATATCAATCATATTTGTTTCTTTCCACATACTAGTAATACATTTTTTGCTACGGATTAAGCTAAATATACAAAAGCAAGCTGGAACTTATCTAACCCCAAACCTTTCAGAGGTTGCAAACTCCCCAATAAAAATACTGTTGGATCTAAAACTATTTTAATCTTATACAGGTATTCTAAAAACGATTGAATTTTCTTCCAAAAAGATTGTAGATGTAGACATGACCAAACAGCATGAAGAAAAGTTCCAACCATGGGTACAGTATAGTTGAACCGCACTGAAGCGAGCTGATCATTAGCTGTCTCTGCTGCCTGGGGCCTTCCATACCTTGGGTGTTCCAGTGCTTGTGTAGATGCTCCACCATCACTTGGGGCAGTGAGATGCAGCTTTTGCATATTTTCATAGATATTTGTGCATTATGACTGAACTCAGCAAAGTGACCTCAGAAAAGCATTTTGGAAAATCTAGTTCTGCCTCATCTACAGAAAAAATCTCAGGGTTGTACGTGATAACATTTATGTACTCTGAGAATAAATCTGAACTTTGAAAATATGTGGACATTGATGATGAAGGTATGAAAAAATGTTAAAGCAATGTTTTTGACAATCAAGCATTGACCTGAAAGGCCCTTGTATTCTCCTGAGATGAATAATGTAAAGCTAAAACGTTGCGGCACATAAAAAGCACTTTATAGTCAATGAAGCACTTTGGGAAGATGGTCACTACCCACTCTACTCTATCACGTTTTTGGTAGAAGAGGTTTGCTTCACCATCCTGACGCCATCTGCACAATGTTTGATGTCGAGTCAACAAAGCAATGAGAATAATTAGCAAGCCACTTGGTTGTCAGTGAAGCTTAACACTTTTGTAATTTCTGATATGTGCTTGCTGTTTGTTTCTAGGAAGCAGTGAAGATGGAGAAAAAGACTGAAAGACAAAGGGGGAGGAAAGTCCTGTGACCCTTTCCCTTTATTTTGCAACCAGACTATCTCTCAACATAAGCTGGTTCATATTTCAAGTAAGATGGATAAATCAACCCATCGATCTCCACATAAAATGTTTGCATTTCTGTCCATGTTATACAAAAAAATTAATTTTGACTGGACAGTCCTCTGGAAGCTTGGGTAAATACCTTGAGTAGACTCTTGGCAATGACCGAATGAATTCCTCGCCACTGTATGGATAATTTCATTTTGACAGACATAGGATTTATTAATTGTTCAATAGATTTTCTGTTCCCTTTAAGGTACTGTAATGAAGAATTGAAAAGAAGTTTTATCTGCAGTTTTCTGTATAAAGTGTTATATTTAACCAGTAAATGCTTGTTTTTTGTTCCTTGCAGAAGAAGGGAAGTAGTCTGTGATAGACTTCATGTCATACCTAGAAGCTGCAATGAGGTTTTGAAATGATGTTTTATTTCAGAATCTGCATTATGTAAAATGTGTTTGGTGATTTTATCGACCTCTGCGTTTTATAGTTCAGCTGCCACCTCCTCCAATTTCTTGTCCAGTATGGCAGTCTTAGTTTCCAGTAGGATGCCCACAGTTGAGTCATGAAAACAAAAATATTCTCTCGAATGAAATCTCTTTTGCGATTGGGCCACAGAATGTATGTTCAGCAATGATCATTTAGCTACGTTTAAACAACCTGCCAACTGCTGCTTAACACAAGTATCACAGCTCAACTATTCTCATACTTTCAACACTACAACCATCTCACAGCTGTGACAAGTATTTTGTAAACCTTGTGGTATATAAAAAAAAGTTCGAAAGATACATCTTCACTGATGGCTATGGGAAATATATTCCACTAACTTACAACTTGAGGCCAGTGTGCTTTCAGGCATGCTTCCTATCGCCCTGGAGTGGTCACTTCTTGTTTTACCTTTGGCTCCATGTCTCCAGTATTGGGGTTTAAACATTAAAAGCTATCAAGACTGAACAGCGATATACAAGTGACTTAATGTTATTCTAAATATGTTGTCCAGATGTCAAGGTTGTTTCACAAACCAACATGAAGTTAGTTGCATTCGACAGTGACCCTCTAAGAGCGAATATGGCAGAAAAGATTGGACTTCCGACTGTAGCATGGGGCGCCAAATCAAAGGGGTGAATCCTATTTGCAATTCAAACAGATTAAGATCTTGAGTTAGAAAATGTGTTCCTTTTCACTTCAGCTGCTTGTTTTCATATATACTGAATGTGAAGATGTGCTCAGTTCGCTGGTTCCTTACTCACCTTGGCTGGATGATAAACTTTTGGGTTCGGAGGCAGTTGTGATCCTGTGACCCACTGTCCAGGTCCTGCTGAGAATTGCTCATTAACAATTGTGAGCCTATGATAACCTATAGGCCAGTGGCTCTCAACCGTTCTACCCCACTCACGTGCCACTTTAAGAAATCCCCCCTTTACCATAGGTGCTCTGTGGTAAGTAATGGATTACTTAAGGTGGTATGTGAGTGGAAAGAAAAAGGTTGAGAACCACTGACCTAGGCCCATTATTGCGACTAAGTGTCTGATGAAACAATTGAACCCTGGAGATGTTAGTTTCAGCGTAAGGGCAGTTTTAGCAGTACACAATAGATCAGTTTTTTAATAATGTTTCTAACTCTTCTAATCTTGGAATGTAACTGGAGGGGGGGGGGGGGGTGGTTTGGGGAAGTTAGCACCTTCACAAAGGAAAGTGATCTTCTTAAACTGGAACTCTCTCACCTTCTGCTGCTGGTGTCCTTTATCCAAAAACACCAAGGTTCTCCCCACCTTCCCAAGGAGTGCAATATTCTTCCAGGTATTTTGTGTTTTCAATTAAACCCAGCACTAAGAAATTGTCCTGAGGCACTGTCTCTGAAATCTCCTGGTCTTGTGGCTTTTTTGACTTGTTTGTAGCTGTCCTTCCCCAACTGATTCCTTTCCCACTGAAAGCTGGTGTACGGCCTGAACGTTAGGAAAGGAAGTTGATGATTGAGACAGGTCCCTGTGCTGTCATAAACTTCAATGCTGTTGTAAAAACTGCTTTTTATAATGGGTATTGATATTATGAGATTCGGTCATTGCATCTTGGAAAGTGTTTTAACTGCTGTACTGAGAAATTTTACACCGCTGTGTCCACTTCAGATTAGCTGATGGGAACATCTGTTTATTTGTATAGTTGGTTGCCTTGGACCAAAGAGCTATCCCATCAAATGATCAACTCAACTCTTTTTTTAAACCAGGCCCTTAGAATCAGGAAGATGGAGTACCTTCTTGGAAGATTTGAATTGGAGTATGTGGTAACCGTCCAGCAATAACATAGATCCTGACAAAGGCTTATTCTGTCAACGGAGTTGCTTCTTATTAATAAGAAATAGGAAAAAGACATTTTTTTGAGGAATAATTATTACCAGCTCCCAAGCTGTGCAGTGATAAATACATTTGTTAAAAGCCAACAGAAATCAGATTTTTATAGGGATTCTGAATAATTTTCCAAACCTGGTGTTTTAAGGAAGGAAATGAGGTCAAACCGATAATTCTGCATGACAAAGGCAAGAATAATTGATACAGAACTGTTGTTTGGTACGGGAAAATGGTTTTCTGAAATGCAATTTTTTTTATAAAATTGTGGGTGTGAAGCTGCAAGACTGTTTCTGTCCAGACTGAGCAAAATTGACATAACAAAGGGACTGCTTTGCTTGATTCTCCACACCTTGAGTCTAAAATCAAATTAAATATACGTTTACCACCTGCAAATTAGCACATCTAATTTAACCAGCCAGTCATTCAAGAACTAATTGATTTTGAACAAAAACTAGTAGTGTAGAAAGTTGGACAGAAAGAGAAATTTGGCTTTGTAAAACTTTAAAACAAGAGAAAAAGCATCAAAGCAAGGAGGAAGTGAAAGTTAGCTTTCCAGTCAACATTTCTGCTGAACCCAGTGACTCTATGATTAATGGAGTTGGTCGAATTTTCCCCTTCATGACGGTGACATCTGATAGAGAGGGTTAATGGTCCCTCAAGTTCAGGCGTGTACAGGTAATCTGAAATTAGCCTTCAGCTGCCTTAGATCAGTATTAGAAATGAGGTGGACAGTAATGGATTTGGGAAGTGTAATATTTTGCACATGAAAAGTTTTATTAATGGTTAAATGAACTCTTGCAAACTGCAAAGGAAAGTTATCTTACAGCTGCCAGCCTTGGAACAGGGGACATGTAGTGAGGGGACATGCACTGTTCCTCTGTCTAGGAGCTCCCTTGCTTGAAGGTGACTGCACACCTGTCTAAATATTCACACCAACTTTCAAAAGTGCCCAGGGGTGAGATACTGATTGTCACTTATAGAGTGAATCAGTGCCTCCATGAAGCATAATCCATCCGTAATAATAAAATTACCATTTCTAGCTCATTTTGATTTCTGTAAATCATCTTGCTCTCTTGAATTTATTCTTGCATTTGCAATCTATGAATGATTACCACTCAGATATTTTTGCTTGTATATTTAAAATGGAGGCTGTTGATTTAGTCCCCTGCATGTGGTTCCTGGGCAATGGGGACCTAGCTTTGTTGTGACTTGGGTAAAATGCCAGAAGTTTGTTGAATGGATGAGCTCAAACATTTTGTGTTGAGACTGCAGACGAATCCTGCCATGTTGGTCTTAAATAGAGGAAATCTAGAAAAATAAAAGTTGCAAGGATTTTTTCCCCCAATTCGGATGACATGACTTGTACCCCTTCTAGTCATGAAGGAATATTCCACCACACTTCTACGGTTCCAACCCAATTATAACTATGAACTTGGTAACTTCACTAGCATTGATCGCTGTGCAATACTTCAACTGTGAACATTTTATTTTGTTAATGCTTCAGGACAGTTGTGATGGCTCAAAATTGGCCTGAATTCTTGTTATCAACAGGCAAATACTTTTGTCCTAAAAAATACACTCTATATTTTGCAATTATTTAGTAATACACTTTATTTTTAAACTCAAGCTCTTTACAGCCAAAGGTGGAAATGATTTTGAGAACTAAGGTGCAACCACTTGGACAGATAATGCAAAATCAGATATTTTCTATATTGAATGACTCTGGGTGGGGGAGGGAGGGAAGTTCAACAACTTCACGACAATTTAGACTATTGCCTCAGGAAGATAGAGTTAAGGTGGATGCTGCACCTTGTCCTGTATGCCAA
This sequence comes from Narcine bancroftii, assembly GCF_036971445.1. Classification (NCBI taxonomy): domain Eukaryota; kingdom Metazoa; phylum Chordata; class Chondrichthyes; order Torpediniformes; family Narcinidae; genus Narcine; species Narcine bancroftii. The sequence continues at coordinate 7,250,382 of NC_091480.1, forward strand.
GCTAAATAATGCAGACACGTGTGTCCTCTCTTAGTTGTCAGTCTGTGACAGTAGCCGTATAGATCCAGAGGAGTTAAGGGGACAGTTAGTTACTTGCAAAATGTTTATGGAAATGGCGTAAAGCAATTTGCTACAAACAAGAATGCAATACTATCGACATTGCCATTGAGTGCGAAGGCGGTGTGATACCAAACCAACCAGATAGCAGGTGGAAGTGCTAACAAGTTTTCCCCTGATGAATGTAGCGGGCACATTCTGCTCTGGACACCATGAACTGTTGCAGGTTTCGGTTACCATGTGCTGTTCGGTACAGATGTTAGGTCATTTTGTTTACAAAACAAATGTACATTTTATTCCCAACTCCAGCAATACTGATTGTTTTCTGATTGCAGTGTTGAAGATTACCTGTATATGTTGCTATCCTATTAAAGCAAAGTGCAAATATAGACCTCAGCATGTCACTGCACGTGTCTGAGATTCTTTTCATTAAATGAAGTCTAATATTCTGACTGATCTTGTAAATGTGAACCAAGGAATGTGCTTTGATCAAACACTGCATGTTCCTTTAAAGATATTTTTCTTAGGGTTCATTCTTGAAGATGACTTGTATATATTGGAAACTTCCTCCTTACCTGTAATCCTACTTCAAACCTGAAGTTGTGTATAGTATTTTTGTTCACAGTAGCCTGTTCTACATCATTTTGAATTGACTTAAATCTTTGATGGAAATATCGGATAATTTTGTGCAATGCATTGTTTTATCTTGCACATTTGAAGTGTAACTTAATGTTTGATGGTACTGGATGTATATAAAGTGTTTAATCTTGTCTGTAAATGGGAGATGATGTAACAAAGTCATAGGCACAAGGTTTTCTTTTGTAATTTAATAAAAAAAATTATATGAAATGACTGATTACATATCACAGTTAATAAAGAAGAAAATCAGGTCACTGTTCATGAAATGTACATTTTGATATTTTTTGATTTCCATGCATAGTGTAATTCAATAAATTGTTTGTAATTTAAATGCACTATGGATATTTAATATTCAGAATAAAGTCAAATGAATTAATTTGCATAGTTAACTCTTTCTGACTCAAGTTTTGAACTATGCCTTGCCCTTCAGTAATGAGATCCTTGAACGATCTACAATGTTATCGTAAATGGCAAAACCTAGTAGTTTACTTTGTAATGGAGCAATTCAGCAGATATATTTCAACTGAGCTGAGGTAAATGATCCATTTACCTGTACAAGCTTATCTGTCATTGATAACAGCAATGTTATTCAAAACCTACTCATTTTCTGAAGCAGGTTGGTGACTGTCAAGTCTTGCATTGGTACTGTATACAAATTGATGCTTCTTGTGTAAGTTGACTTGCAAAATAGTGTTGTCCATAAATCTGGTGAGAAAGTTTCCAAATGTTGAGGGTGGTAGTTACGTCCTACTTGTTTAGCCACTCCTTTTTCAAAAGTACTTGTGAATAATAAGTCGCCTCAGTTTTAATTTTCCACGTTATTAAAAACTTTCTCACTGAGAATTAACATGTCAATTTTGGGACATGAGGAATACTTGCATTGCTTTAAACTTCACTACAGATTTGCAAGGGCTCGTGATTTTAATGAGATTTCAAATAAGTGATGAGAAGACTTGAAGCCACCGAACATTTTCTCCACGTTTAATTAGTTCCCTATATATTTAACCAGAATATTTTGAATGTATTGATAGAACTCCAGTTACTGAAGCTGCTGGACAACTCCCTAGTGAAGATGCAGCATTTGTGAAGAAAGGAGCTGATGAAAGGACATTGATCTCAAATTTTAACTCCTCACCAGCAGTGCCGTAAGTATTTACAGTTTTTAATTTAAAATTTTCAAAACCCTCTATTTGCAAGTTGAAAGCAATTCTTGATCCAGAATGCAGTGGTCAACTGTTTTTGAATAAATTGGTCATTTGTTTTATTTTTTTTCCTCCACTGGATGAGGACCCATTCCCCAGTTGTGATGTGGGAAGCTGTGGCCTTGAATTCTGTGTACTCCCGAATCCCCTACTGTATATACACGTGTAAAAGGTGAATTTTGTGGACCATTTTTAACATTACATTTACTAATACATGGATACTACTTTTGACTGCAGTATCTGTGTCGTCGGAAGCTCTGATGTGCGGGCAGTCAGGGCCGGGGTGGCCAGTCCGTGGTTGAGGCGACAGGAGCTCCAGCCTGTTGACAGCTGGGGCTGATGCAAGAGATTAGGGGTCGACATTTACTCGTGATATTTGGAAAATCCCAAGTTTTTGGCCAAAAATAGGGGGGTTGACTTTTACATGAGTGTATGTGGTAAATTCTTTATTACTTGCTCAAGTTACTTCAGCAACATTTCATAAACTGTCAGCTACGAAGGACAAGACCAAAAGATGCATCCCATTGCCTAACCTGTGGTCTAGGATCTAGAGCAGCCATTCCTCCATGGAGGCCCCCGTTGGCCACGGCACATTTAAGTAAAAACCTTGTTTTCACCTCGCATCATGTTTTTATGGAGTTGTAAGAGAAAAGTATGGAAGAAACCATAACTACTTCAGAGGGAAGGGGGCCCATAAACTTTGAGCAGAGTGGTAAGGGGCTATAGCCAAAAATGTTTGAAAATGGCTAAATCTAGAACATGGAACAGCACAGGACCAGGGCCCACAGCCCATGATGTCTGTGCTGTCCCCCCATACCAAGGTTACAGTGTTCATCTAGATCCATAGATCCTATGTATTCCTCCCAAAAAAAAACAAAGCCCTTCCCTACCTCCTGACCTTCATTTTTGACATAGATGAAAGAAAAATAGCTTATAACTGTGTGCCTGTCTAAAAGTCTCATAAATGCCACCAATGTTTCAGCCTCCACGACCACCCCTGGCAAGGCGTGTCTCCCCTAAATGTTCCTCTCTTCATTTTGTACAGAAGTCCTTTAGTGTTTGCTATTTCCACCCTGAGAAAAAAAGGCGCTAACTGTCTATGCCTCTCAGAATCTTATAGACCTCGTCTATGTCACCTTTCATCCTTCTCTCCACAGAGAGAAAAGTCCCAGCTCTGCTAACCTTGCCTCTTAAGATTTGTTTCCCAATCCAGGCAACATCCTGGGCAATCTCCTCTGCCCCCTCTCCACAGCTTCCTAGAATGAGGTGACCAGAACTGAACACACACGATCTCTGTGTGGTCTTACCAGAGATTTGTAGAGTTGATTCCTGAACTCAATCCCCCCGACTGATAAAGCCCAGCATCCCATGGACCACCTTAACTATCCTATCAACCTGATCATAAAATAACGTGTCCCCAATAATTCTTGCAGTAATAGAGGACTGAAAGTGTATTAAACAAGTATTTATGGAGATGTGTGGAGCCTATAGAGTTAAATTTTGAGAAAAAACAACTCAGAATGTTTTGAATGGGAGAGGAAGTTTAGAGAAACTGGGGCTTACAGTTTCAATGGAGAGCTTGGAGATGCAAGAGATCTGTGACGTATTAACATTTTTCAAGGTGAACCTTGTCTGGTTTGAAATTTCCAATACAAGAGCCTGGTCATTCTACAACCTTGTTCTAACCCTTCCCTTCCAACTCCACTGCAGTGTTTTCTCTGGAAAAGTTGAGGAATCTTACAAAACCCTCCTTTTCAGCTGCCTGGTGTCACCTGACAAATAAGTTGCTTTCCGATTTCAATAGGCTGCATTTCAAAGCCTTAAGATATCCCAATAGCTTGACAGACAGTTGAGTCCTTTGGAAGAGTGGACCCTTGTAGAGACAACTTGGCAGGACTGACTTTGCCAGGTCTGGGAAGAGATCCACCAGGCATCCCCAGGCTGAGGAACAGCTCGCAATAACCATCCGAGGCTCTCGTGTTCATGAAACCCACTGCTTATTTGTGCAGATTAAATGCTCGTCCTGCATGTTTTGGACTGGAGGGAATGCTGTTTCGTCAGGTTGTGCTTGGACTATCAGGGAAATGAATCTTCCACTTGGAATAACTGCAGCGGGGGCAGCAGGAGACGAGGCTCCATCCTGTCGGGGAGCCACTGCTGCTCCAGATGAAGGTATCAGCAAGAGGAGAACGGGAACCTGGCGGACTTGCTCCCGAGATGTCCTTCCACCGACTGGAGGAAGTTCAGCAAAAACAGTCACGAACCTGCCAGCCTCCTGGTCGCGTCGCTGCAGGAATCCAGGCTGGGGAAGGTGCCACAGGAGGACCGGCTGCTTGCAGGAGGAGAACCTTGTGGTCGGTGCCCAGAGAAATCCAGGCGACGTGAGCGCTGAGGATGATCCCACTCCCGTGAGGGGGAGCGCAACGCCCCTCCAGCGCCAGGGACGCGGGCTCGAACCCGGCGCTGCCTGTCAGAAGTTGGCACCTTCTCCCCGTGGGTTTGCGGCCACCCTCCAGAAGAAGGAGAATTGGGGATTTAACCCACAATGGTTGTCCCATGACAGGAAGGGTGCGTTAGAAATCTATCAGGATGCTGAGTGGATGCAAGGGGTTGTGTTTTAAGGAGATACTGGGACGATGGAGGCTGATAGAAGCTTATGAGGGGCATTGATGGGTGGACCCCCCCCCCCCCATTCCACCTTAAGTCGGTAAGGGAAAAAGGATGAGAACCAGGGGGGTGGGCAATCGGAATCTGGCAGGATAACAGGGGGGGGGGGGTTCAAGGCACAGTGATGGGCTGCAAGGGGGATGTTGAGAGGCTTCCAGGTCGATGTAGAGTTTGAGTTTAACCCTTTGAACTCCGGCCATTTTTAACCAGGGTCCATGAGAACATGTTTATAGGAGGAAACCCGCGGCGGGAGGATTTGGGCTTGTTGGTATCCCTGAAAAGGGTCCATTTGGGCATTGTGGCTTGCACAGGTATTGTGGGCCGAAGGGCCTGTTCCAGACTCGGAGAGAAAAATAGTCAAGAAAGAGACCTGAACGGACTCATTCCGATTTCCTATTTCCAGAGATCGCAGCTTGAATTTTCTTGAGAACGGGTTAAAGCCAGAGAGGGGGGCGCATCTTTCCACGGGACGGTGGGCTGGTCTCCCTGGGCCAAGGGAGGGGTGGAGAGAGCTGGTCTCCAGCCACCGTGCGGGAGGAACTCGGGTCCTGGTCGTGGAGCCGCGAGTCCGCCCCTCGCCTCTGTCATTGGAGGAGGTTGGAGGGAGACGTGTACAAAACGGAGCCGGTGCCAGTCGATCCGCACCCCGGATACCTTCTCCATCCTCGGGGCAGGTGAGTCCAGGCGCCTCGAACGTGCGTGTGATGAGCGAGGGGGGATGTGTTTCTGCACCTGCCCTGGACACTGGTCGGAAACGGGCGGTTAACGAGTGCTTTTCGCCCCTGTGGACTCCGGCGGGATTGGACCTTCCCCGGGGCTGAAGGGCAGCACGAAACGGAGCGGGGGCCAAACCCCTGTTGAACGTGGGAGGGGAAGGTGAATGAAAAATGCTCATGACGGGGGGGGGGGGTGTGCAAAGCTGCCACTTTATTTATGTAAATGGAGGTGAAAATCTGGGGATGAGATAAAACACAACGTTGGAGAAACAGCACTTGATGCGGCAAAGATGAAGGGTCCAGGACTGACGTTTCGGGCTTGAGCCCCTCATCAAGGGGCAGACGGACGCCAGTCAATCCCCACCTTCCCTCCATCCTCGGGGCGAAAAACAGCTGAAGGTGGTTCTCAACCTTTCTCTTTCCACTCACGTCCCACTTTAAGTCATCCCTGTGTGATCAGTAAGGGATGGCTTAAGGTGGGAAGGGAAAGTTGAGAATCTCTGCTCCAGACCCAATTGTTACTGAAATAGTTGGCCTGAGAAAAATTGGTCATTGGCCCATGTCCTTTGGAGTTCTGAAACCGTGCACATAACGAGTCAATGAGGGACGATTCAAACAGGGGTTTTCAAACTTTCTTTCCACCCACATCCCACCTTAACTAATCCCTCACTGATCACAGAGCACAGGGATGACTTAAAGTGGGATGTGAGTGGAGAAAAAAAAGGTTGAGAACCACTGGTAAACTCTGATCGTGAGCGAGGATGAAACTGTTTCTCCACATCACCCCAGGAAGTTTGCTGGACACTGGTTTAAAACGGTGGCTTCAGTTACCAAGTTAAACGATGAGATGTTTTATCTAACATTGTATTTTTACTTCAATTACTAAATGGTTCATCAGCAACTAGTTTAAATGTTTAATAAAGCATCACCATTAATTATATTTAAAATTAAAGAATCTGGTAACAAAGAGTTAATAAAAATAGTGAAATTACTTTCATTAATCGGGGGAGTTGGGGATTTTGCCCATTTGCCTGTTTATTTATGTAAATAGAAGTAAAACTCGAAAGTCTGCAGACGCTGGGGTTGAGATAAAAACACAACGTTGGAGAAACTCGGCAGGTCAAACTGTATGTAGCGAAGTTGAATAACCAACGTTTCAGGCTTGAGCTCCTCAAGGTATTGTTGGATGATCTAATCAAGGTCAATCTCATCAACACTGAGAACACAAGAAACTACGGCTTGCCATTTAATATTTACCGTGGCTGATCTGTGCTCTCAACTCTTCTCTGCCACTTCCCCATAAACCTCAATTTCTGGATTTTTCAACTATCTATTCATCTCCAATTTAAATGTATTTAATCACCTGGCCTTCACTATCCTTGGGGCATAAAATTTCAGAGATTCATTATCATCTGACAGAAGAAACTTCCTTGCACCTCAGTTTTAAATACCAACTTATTCTGCATATGTTCATGTCTCTTCTATAGGGAAAACGTCTACCCTTCAAATCCTTGGGTGTCAACATCTCGGAGGATCTGTCCTGGAGCCTCCTTGTTGATGCAATCACAAAGAAGGCCTGCCAGTGGCTATTTTATTTTTAAAAATTAGAGACTGTAACAGGCCAATTCAGCCAAATTACACCCCATTAACCTACACCCTGGTACATTTTTTTTTAAAGAATGGGAGGAAATTTTGTGATGAGTCTCTGAGGAGGTTCGTTTTGTCACTGAAGACTCTCGCAAACTTCAACAGGGGTTCAGTGGAGAGCATTCTGGCTGGTTGCATCACTGTCTTGTATGGAGGTGCCAATTCTCAGGACAGGAAAAAAAACTCCAGAGGGTTGTTATCTCGGCTTGTGACATCACAGACACCAGACTTCACTCCATCAAGGATATCGACATGAGGTGGTGTCTTAAGAAAGCAGCCTCCGTCCTTAAAGACCCCACCACCCAGGCCATGCCCTCTTCACTCTGCTACCATCGGGGAAAAGGTACAGGAACCTGAAGACGAGCCCTCAGCGGCACAAGGTCAGCTTCTTCCCCTCCGCCATCAGATTCCTGAATGAAAAATGAACCCCAGGCTTGTGACATTGCCACAAAACAATCTCATGACTTGTTCATGACTATAGATTCTGATTCTGACAAGAATCTTCAGGCACCTGCCTTGATGAAGGACTCAAGCCCAAAACATTGGATCTGTATCTGACCCACGACTGTCTCGCCACATCCAGCTCCAACAGTGTCATCAAGTTGGCAGATGACACAACAGTCGTCAGCCTCATCAGCAACAATGACGAGTCGCTCTACAAAAAAGAGGTGGAAAATCTCATGATGTGTGAGGTTAACAACATGAGTCTCAACGTGTACAAGACAAAGGAGACGATCATGGACTTCAGGAGGACCAGGAACGACCACCCTCCATTACACATCAACAACTCTGTACCAGAGAGAGTGGAGAACACCAAGGTCTTTGGAGATCACTTCACTAGTGACGTATCGTGGACACTCAACATCTCCTCACTTGTAGGAAGGCGGAACAGAGGCTGTATTTAGAAGACTGAAGCGGACAAGACTAGCGGCCACTATCATGTCAACCCTCTTCAGGAGCTCTTTGAGAGTGTCCTGGCCGGCTGCAACACAGTGTGGGCACGGTTGCTGCAGAGAGATGGATCAGAGGTCAACCCACAGGATGATAAGAGTGGCAGAAGGTGTACAAAATCATTGAGGATCCCTTCCCACAGGCAGCGAGAATGCTGGACAAGCAAAGGAACTGTTCACACTAACCCTCTGAGACTCTCATATTCAGGAAACAACATTTATTTATTTGTAGAGATGAAATACTTGTCCTGCATATCTATTGTTTGTCTGTTTCTTTGTTAAGCCTGGTTGTGTGTCTGAGGAGGTTCATTATGTCACCAAAGACTCTCACAAACTTCAACAGGTGTACAGTGAAGAGCATTTTGCACCGAGGACTGGAGAACGCTGTTTTGTCGGGTTGTACTTGTACAATCGGGTGATAATAAACTTGACATATCTTTGCTATATAAAGTGTAGTTTAGCCTGCAGTTTCTCCAGTTTTGTGTTTTTATGATATATTTCTGTAATTGTTGAGAAGTAAATTAAAGGTGATTATTATCGAATGCACAGTGTTTATTTGGCATTTGGATAACAGTTGCATTGCCTTTTGTTTTGCAGCCTGCTCCGTCCCCTGGCCTGGGCTGACATCGACCTGCAGGCAGACCAGCGATGCACCACCTTCGGCAGGGCAGCAGCGCTCAGCCTCAGGGACTGAGGGGATGAAGTCCCGGCCACCCTTGCCATCGCCTCACTGCTCGGCTATGAGGGGTAGTGGTGGTCCAGCGGACGGCCAGTGCCTAGCCACTGAGCCGCACCTGCCGCCTGATACTGCCTGCAGATGCCGCCGAGGCCAGAGGCGGTCGACACGGACTCACAGCCGGCGCGTGCCAACATCCATCTCCCCCGGCGGCGCGCGTGAACGCCGCCTGGAGAGCAACGAGCGTGAGCGCCAGCGCATGCACAACTTGAACCGCGCCTTCCAGGCGTTGCGCGAGGCCGTGCCGCACGTGGAGGCGGAGCGAAAGCTGTCCAAGATCGAGACCCTAACCCTGGCCAAGAACTACATTGAGTCACTCACCTCCACCATCTTGGCCATGAGCAAGGAGCACCCAGCTGTGCGTCTGCCTGTCCATCGTGCCGAGTCCCTGCCACTTCCCCCCTCCCAGGGGGAGCCCCCTCTGTCTTCGGTGCACACGCCCGACTGCCTTGCCACCACATCCCCGCCGAGGGTGGCTTCCCCGCGGAGGGAAGGCAGAGGCCGAAGCCGTTAAATCCAGCACAGTGCTCTGTTGAAATCCCCCCCCCCCCCCGCAAATCACCCCCAGTAGCTGTGCCTTGTCGTTGCCAGGACCCCATGGGCAACGGGGCAAGACCAGGATTATGATATCCCCCCCCCCCCTTGGCCTGGGGAGACAGAGGGGGGAAGGGTGAGGGGGTAAATGTCTTCACCCCAGTGGTGCTCTGCACGGGGCTGGAAGATGGGAGGAGGCCGAGTGGGTGCAGACTGGGAGATTGCCTCGTTGAGCTCCTTGGATCTGTCCACCGCAATAGCGTGGATCTCCCAGTGGCCACCCATTTCAATTCTCCATCCCATTCTCTTGCTGACAGTCGGCCCGTGGGCTCGTGCACCGCCAGACGGAGACCACCTGCAAAATGGAGGCACAACATCTCATCTTTCATCTGTGCACATGGCCTTAGCATCGACTCCTCTGGCTTTTGTTAACACTCCCCCCACCACATCTTCCCCCTGTCCACTTTCCCCAGCTCTGTCTTCCTCTCTTTACCCTCCGACTCCTTTTACACAGGCAAAATCAATTCTCACCTCTCCCCTTATCATATCCAATTAATACCTTTTGTTGGTCTGGACTCGTCCCCCAGCCAACACTCCCTTTATTCTGTGGTTTCCCATTCTTATTCCTCAAAAATGAGCCCAGTCCCACAACATTGGGAATATATCTTTGTCTCCTCTGGATGCTGCAAGACCAGCTGAGTTCCTCCAGCATTTTGGTGTGTTTTTACTCCAATCAGTCTCTGCAGACTTTCATGAGCTAAATGGCCTCCTCTGTGGTACTTGGAACACCAAGTCTCTGCTGCCATCGTGACCCCCAGCAATGGAACAGAGGTTGGTCCTTTCCATGGTGTTGGAAAGGGAATGTCCTGCTCTCTGTCTCCCAACAGTGCCTTCCTGCTCCGCAACACAACGTGTGCCTTGGTGATGTTCAATACCTGATGAAGTTTTGCAAAGGATGTTGCAAGTCTGTGGCTTGTGATGGTCAGAGGCCTGGAACTGACCACCTCATGGTACCTGCTTCTGGAAAGAGACTCGACTTTGAATTGAACCCATTAACCACAAAGGAAAATGAGACATTTGGAAAATGCAAGACTTTTTCCAAACAAATAAGTGTTTCATATGCATTTTATTAGTGTTTTGTGTCATTTCAGTCTGCCCATTTAAATGTGTACCTTTTCAGTGTCTAATGTTCTTAGTTTCCCTGCTGTGGTAGATGGAAGAAGATTTAAACCAACAAAGATTCTATCCCTTGTGATATATGGACTATATGATGTTTGTTTATAGACTGCAGGGAGGACATAAGAACAAGAAATAAGCGCAGGAGTCGGCCACCTGTCCTGTCGAGTCTGCTCTGCCATTCGATGTGATCACGGGTGATCTAATCTCCACTGACCTGCCTTTTTCCCATAATCCCTTAATTCCCCTACTGTGTAAAAAATCTGTCGAACCTTGTCAAATATATTTACTGAGGTACCAGCAAATTCCAAAGATTCACCCCTCTCTGGAAAAAGCAGTTCTTCCTCATCTCCATCCTAAATCTACTCCCCTGAATCTTGAGGCTATGTCCCCTAGTTCTGGTCTCCCTTACCAATGGGAACAACTTACCTTCTTATCTATGCTTCTCATAATTTTATATTTCTATAAGATCCAATCTCTTCTCATAGGCCAACCCCGTCATCCCTGGAATCAACCTGGTGAACCTTCTCTGCACTGCCTCCAAACCCAGTACATCCTTCCTCAAGGTAAAGAGACCAGAATTGTGTGCAGTTCTCTAGATGTGGTTCACCAGTATCTTGTAAAGATGCAGCACAATCTTTCTGCTCTTTAATTCAACCCCTTTAGCAATGAAGGCCAACATTCCATAACCTGCTGCACCTGCAAACTAATCTTTTGCAATTCATGCTCAAGCCCTCCCAAGTCCTTCTGCATGGCAACACGCTACAATCCTTTGCCATTTAAATAATATTCTGATCTTCCATTCTTCCTTCCGAAGTGGATAACCTCAGATTTGCCAACATTGCCAGACCCTTACCCGCTATCTATATCTCTGCAAATTCTCTCTATCCTCTGCACGGTGTTTGACTGAGAGGAGATAGAGAACCGCCTCTCAGCCACACATCAGGCAAGAGAAACTGCTCTTTCTGGTGAAGTAATTCTTCGGATTCAATGCCTCGAGATGTCCTTTTTCCTGGGCTGCAGATGGTAGCGTTGTAATTGAGACCCTAAAAGAGTGGTTCTCATTCTCTTTCCACTCACATCCCACCTTTAGTAATCCCAAAGCTATCGGTGCTCTGTGGTTAGTAAGGGATTGCTAAGGTGGGATGTGAGTGGGGAAAAAAAGGTTGAGAATCACTGCTCTAGACCCAAATGTTACTGAAATATTTTACCTGAGAAAAATTTGTCATTGGCCCATTTCCTTTGGAGTTCTGAAACTGCACATAACAAGTCAATTAGGGATGATTAAAACCGTGGTTTTCAAACTTTCTTTCACCCACATCCCACCTTAAGCAATCCCTTACTAATCATAGAGAACCGATGGCAGAGGGATTACTTAAAGTGGGATGTGAGTGGAAAGAAAAAGGTTGAGAACCATTGGCCTAAAACTATTAGCACAGAACCGAAGGGGCCTTTGAGTTAACCGTGTAAAAGAAAAGTAACAATTATACATGTTTGAAGGGGACCAGCCTGCTAATTTGGTGGTCTGGAGGGTAATGGTTCTTGGATAGTTCTGGAGCCTGAGAAGTTTCCATGTCAAGGGAGTTGCAATGCTGGGGTCTGGAGTTAAAAAAAACATTTTGCTGGAGGAACTCAGAGGGTCAATCACCATCTGTGGAGAGAAAAGGAATCTTCAATGTTTCAACTTGAAACCCTTCAAGTGTTTTTATGCAGCGGGTGAAGGGGCATCCGGAGAAGGTGGTTGAGGCAGAGACTATTGGATCGTTTAAGGGAAAAAAATGGACAGATACAAGAAGGATGAGTTCAGAGGGATATGGGCCAAATGTAGGCAGTTGGGACTAGTGTGGGTGGGAAATTTTGGGAGGCGTGGGCCGGATGGACCAAAGGGCCTGTTTCTGCACCGTGTTTTCTTTCCCCTTACACAGAAGGTGCTCGACTGGAATAGTTCCTCCAGCAGATTTTTTTGCCACTTAAGGTGGATGTGATGCAGTGCCTTGTGTACAGAAAGCATCCTCCCCACCTTTGTGGATGGTTGAAGATTCCAAACCAATCCCTTTGGGATTCTACGCCTTTCGCCCTTGTGGAACATCTCGTGTTCATTTGGCAGAGTGGGTGGAAGCGTGCAGGTAGGAAAGTATTCTGCTTTGTCTACTTTAGCCAGACACACAGGGAAAGCACCTAGTGGGTGTAATGCTGTTCCACTCCAGAGGTGAGCATTCCCAAGTTGCCTTGCAGAAGGATCACGGTGTTTGCCAGTGCGTTCAAATCTCCTCCAGCACTAGGAATCTTCAACTGCCAATGTGGTAGGTCACTTTCTGTTGAGGTATCAGTTGCAAGAGATTGTGTAAGAATTATTAATGAGAACTTGCAGTGAAAACTTTGTTCAGATAACGTGTTCAGTCAGCCTATTTAGTTGATATCAGAGTAAACCTGTACTCTGATTAGATCGAGGGGTGGAATTAATGCACGGTTCCTAATGTTTTGGTCTTTCTGAGCCTTGGTTCTTCTCTGCTAATAAACAATTGATAACACCGGACAACAAAGATTTGCTTCCTGAACACCTTTGGTGTTTTTTTTATAGATTTTGGGCTGCTGATCAAGAAAATCATCCCAAAATGTTCCTATCATTTACCTTTTTTTAAGATATAATGTATTTTTGTGATTTCCTGTCATATTCAAGCGTACAAAGCCGTGAAGTGCAACATGTCATTAAAAATCCATTTTCTGCCTTTGCCCTTGGACTCCTTCCCCGCTGATGTTGGTGCCGTCAGTGACGAACACGGTGAAAAGTTTCACCGGGACATTGTGACCCTGGAAAAGCGGGATCAGGGCAACTGGAATCCATCAATGCCGGCCGACTATTGTTGGACACTGACACGAGAGGTATCAGATGCTGAGTACAAACAAAAATCAGCGGCAAAACATTTTTAAGTCAGTTGAACTTGTGCAATGGGTCAGCATCATTATGAGATTAAACAGGCTAAATTTAATTTAAAGTTTCTCCAACTTACATGATACAGCAAACCTGAAATTATCTTTGTGTTCTTCTTGAAGTTATCATAATCCCCAATTACGAAGCAAACATTTTGGAAAAAAAATTGTTGTCCAGTGTTATTAATCAGAATTCATAATAGTGAACTGCTGGGCATGGCCTGGGCATTAACACCTATTAATTAGGAATGTCAGTTTAATGATTCATTTAAAGTTCCCTTTGTGTAGATGTTAACTGGGTCCCTCCTTGATTGGCCAGTAATTGCAAGTTGCTATGCCACTTGTAAATTGCTCATTAGCAATTGGTTGGCCTGAAACAATCCTGCAGGGTCATCCCAGTTCCCAGGCACAGTGTTCATTCTGAAAGTGGTATATCCATTAACCATGGATTCATGAGTGAATCAATTAGAAGTTGGTCGGACTCTAGCATTGAAGAGAAGCCAAAAGCAAAACTGCCAGAATATAAAAAAACAATTGTGATTCTTTGCTAATCCATAGATTGGTGCAGGAAACCAACCCTGTATATTTTTACCAAATGTAGAAAATCAGTTCCCCTGAGAAGAGCCTTAGCTTCTTGAATGGGTAAAGTGATTTTATTTTAAACTTAAGGTGACCTGTTTTAAGGTACAGATACAATATATTTTTGCTCAATTATTTAAAAAGCTTTAGTCCATCCAAAAACAACAAGATTTAACAGATTTTTAAAAATTGCTTGCATTGAATGGTGCAGAAGTGACGATCTTATTTGAGTGTGGAAATACTGATAGTTTTGAAAGGCCGGGTCAGTAACATCTGCAAACCAGTGAGGCATCTTGTCTTCACAAGTGGCTGGGTTTAGTCTTCTGCCTGCACTCTACCTGATCTTGAACTTCAACCAGGGTAACCCCTTTCCTTCTCTTCCTTTTGAAGCAGGATGCTGAAGTTTCCACATTCATATCTTAAAGTTTGGTGGGAACAAAGTGCCGAGGACTTGGCCTCTTCAGGTTGAGGAGATGTTGGTTTGCTTGCTGTCAGGAGCTCGCCACTTCGGGGAATTTCACCAGTTGCTCCTGCGCGTTAGGTTACCTGGGACAGTGGCACTCAGCAGGGCTTGGGGAAAGTTTCCAGTATTCCTTTATCCTCCTGCCACAATTCTTTACTCCCAACTTCTCATCTGATGGACCCAATTTTTCCATTCATTCGAAAAGGGGTTGAAAGGAAAATACATCTACCATAATTTGAATGGCAAAACAGACACAATGGGCTGAATGTCTCAATACCTCTTCATGTCTGAATCCAAACTCTGCTCTCCATGTGCTGTCTCACATGGGCTCTTACTGACTTAAAATTCCATCTTCTGAGTGTTGAAAGCCTTTATCCTTACTGTCAATGTCTCTGTTCTTCAGTTACACCAATGCATAGAGTCAAATGCATTAGTGCCCTGATAAGGCTAGGCCATCAACCATGAATAGTGAAGTACTGATGAGCATTGATGAATATACGGACCTTGGGGTACAAGTCCATAGATCGTTGAAGATGTTTTGGAAGGCCTATGGGATTCATTAGTCAGACCTCAGCTGGAGTTGTGCATACACTTTTTGTCACCAAGGGATAGAAAGGATGTGATCATGCTTGGTAAGATGGGTTCATTTATGGGGAGAGACAAGCAAAGCTTGTTTTCATGGTGTGTGATTTTCACGTTCTAAAGCGCTTTGAAATAGATACTTCAAGTTGCTGGAAGTTCATTCAAATTTTTGTTCTAATTCAAATCGTTCTTCAATTTGTTGTACACACCTTGTTTTGCATAAGCAATGATATTATTAAGATAAAACTGCCAAAGCCAGTATTCAAAGGTGATGGAACTTGCATAAAAGAAGTTACTTATTAATCATTTAATAGCTTCTCAGAAATTCTTTTAATGGCCAGTGAGGGCAGATATTTACTTTTTCTTTGTGGCCTTTCTGGAGGTAACCTGAGGCTACGCCAGTCAAAATGCAGTTGTATTGCCCATTGCGCACGAATGTTGGTGCAGCTCCCTCGTGAGCGACAAGTGACTGGTGAGTCCAGGATATGTGTAACTCCAGCGATGTCTGACCAATTATCTCCCCTGGGTGAGCCCAGTAACACCCAATGCGGTCTTTTCAAGCAGGGTGTCACGGTGGTGCATCAGTCCCAGTCCTGACTTCGGGTGTAGTCTGTGTGGAGTTTGCATGTTCACATTTGTTTTCTCCCACATTCCAAGGAGATGCAGGTCCTAGCTCTTAATTTGTTGATGGGCCTGGGAGAAGATTGGGAAACAAGTAGGGAAATCTGACCCAAGAATAGAAATGATGGAAAGCATTCAGGAACCAGGTGTGGTGAGTTGGCCTTTTATTGCATTAACGCTCAGAGAGACGGTTCCTCTCTCCACAAATGCTCATGTTTGCAAAATGTTGGAAGTTTGGGAGAATAGAGTGTCTGTTCCTGTGGTTTCCATTAAACTAAGGGGGTCTGCTCATCTTTAGAGAAATAGAATACATTTGTATATGCATTTGTTTAGGTTGCAATTCCAAGCTTTTTGGAGCTTGATAGGACAGCACAATGAACTGGTCTTTTATTTTTTAAATGTCACTTTGGTTTTTTAATCAGGCAATCATGATGTAAAGTATCAATTTTCAAACATTGTTTGCTCTGTGGCCTCAAAGTAGATTTTCTAAATGGTCTAAAAACAATAAAAACAATTGTGTCAAAAAGAGAGATCAATATTGCAAGTGAGATTTTTAAGCTGTGTTGACAACCCGTCATTGTTCGAAGGTCCCCTTTCTCACTTGGAAAGGCCTTTGAGACTATTTCACCTCCCCTGCTTTTCCACTGGCTCTCTCCTGCAGTTTTCTTTCCCCAACTTAACCACCCCTTTATGTGGTGGGGGAAGGAGATAGAAAATTTCCACATCTCAGTCGTAACTAACCTCCCCCATATTTTTAGATTGTGACCCCTGGTTCTAGACTCTCATCCGGGGGCAACATCCTCCTTACAGTTTTGTCAATTTTAACAAAATCTAATTTTCTAAACTAAAGAGAATAGATGTAACACTAAGGTTTCATGACGTTGTGATTGGAGTAAAAACATAGAGATGCTGGAGGAACTCGGCAGGTCTCCCAGCATCCATAGCAGGTAAAGAGATATAACCAAAGTACAAGAAAAAGCAGGCAAGCAAATCCCCCAGCGGGGGCTGGAGAGGGTGAGGGGAAGGGAACGAAGGAGGGAGGGAGAGGGGGAAACGGGAAGGAGGAGGGTAGAGAGGAAGGGAAATTAAAAAAAAAATCTAAAAAGCAGACAGACACCTGAATTAAAAGGCTGGGGAGAAGGGAAGAATCATGTATTAAAGGACTTCTCCCCAGCCTTTTTCCTCATACCTTTAAGGGATCAGGCCCAAAATGTCAGTTATATTTTTTTTTTACCTCCTATAGCTTCCAGCATCTCCCTTAACTGTCTTTTTTTTTCTTTGGCTTGGCTTCGCGGACGAAGATTTATGAGGGGTAAATGTCCACTTCAGCTGCAGGCTCGATTGTGGCTGACAAGTCCAATGCGGGACAGGCAGACACGGTTGCAGCGGTTGCAGGGGAAAATTGGTTGGTTGGGGTTGGGTGTTGGGTTTTTCCTCCTTTGTCTTTTGTCAGTGAGGTGGGCTCTGCGGTCTTCTTCAAAGGAGGTTGCTGCCCGCCGAACTGTGAGGCACCAAGATGCACGGTTTGAGGCGATATCAGCCCACTGGCGGTGGTCAATGTGGCAGGCACCAAGAGATTTCTTTATGCAGTCCTTGAACCTTTTCTTTGGTGCACCTCTGTCACGGTGGCCAGTGGAGAGCTCGCCATATAACACGATCTTGGGAAGGCGATGGTCCTCCATTCTGGAGACGTGACCCACCCAGCGCAGCTGGATCTTCAGCAGCGTGTCAACCTCTGCCATCTCGAGTACTTCGACGTTAGGATGAAAGCGCTCCAATGAATGTTGAGGATGGAGCGGAGACAACGCTGGTGGAAGAGTTCTAGGAGCCGTAGGTGATGCCGTATAGGACCCATGATTCGGAGCCGAACAGGAGTGTGGGTATGACAACGGCTCTGTATACGCTTATCTTTGTGAGGTTTTTCAGTTGGTTGTTTTTCCAGACTCTTTTGTGTAGTCTTCCAAAGGCGCTATTTGCCTTGGCGAGTCTGTTGTCTATCTCGTTGTCGATCCTTGCATCTGATGAAATGGTGCAGCCGAGATAGGTAAACTGGTTGACCGTTTTGAGTTTTTGTGTGCCCGATGTTTACATCCGGTACCGCACGGATGGCAGTCTCTTCAATCTGAGGCGCCTGCAAGCTCACACCAAGGCACAAGAGAAACTTGTCCGTGAACTACTCTTTGCAGACGATGCCACTTTAGTTGCCTATTCAGAGCCAGCTCTTCAGCGCTTGACGTCCTGTTTTGCGGAAACTGCCAAAATGTTTGGCCTGGAAGTCAGCCTGAAGAAAACGGAGGTCCTCCATCAGCCAGCTCCCCACCATGACTACCAGCCCCCCCACATCTCCATCCCTTAACTGTAACACCAGTTGAATAGGGCAATGGTTTCCTTACTCAGTCCTTCTTAAATAGAATCACAGTAGATGTTCTCCAATCCACAGAAAAGCAGTGGAGACTGACAAGGGAAGAGGCACATTTGGGGAAAATGACACTGAAGCCAAGATTGGATCAGTATCATCATATTTGCCCATTATTGTTAACAAATAGCAGAATCTATCCTGTCACACTGTCAGGAGCATAAATGGATTATCTTCTAATTTTTTGAGGTTTAATGCAACTTTAACAGTATCTGAGATGTCCAATACAAAACAACCTGCTTCATTGTCACCTCATCCACCAACCTAAACATTCATTCCCTTCACCACTGTTGTCACTGGAGTTGCAGTGTGTACCATCCACAAAATGCACTGTGATTTCTCCCCGAGGCTCAACTGATAGAATCTCGCAAACCTGGGACTGCTGCCAGCAAGAAAAGGGCTGCCATCACCTACAAGGTCTGTGTGCAGACAGGACAGTCCCCTACCCTGAAAATACATGGTCTGATGCATTGTCAGATTGAATGTTTCTGCACTTTGTTAACAGGACAATATTCAACAGTCATTAGTGTTGTAACTACAAGAACAACTTGGCTAGAAAACAATAATTGTTTCAAAATATATTGGCCCCAGTCTTGTATGTACTCAAGCATCCACAGCCTTCCAAGCTAGAAAATTATTCAATTTTTTAAATGATCATTTAAAATCAAAATGACGATGTAGATTTTTTAAAACTACGTGCAGCAAGTTTTACAGTCATCAAAAGACATTCAAATTTGGTAACAACTGGTGGACAGAGAATCCTCCAGGCTAACAGCTCAGAAGCTTGAGTTAGCGACCTTTTATGTTAATTATTATCAACACTAAAGTTTGCCAGAGGACAAAAAGTCTCCAAATATTTTGAGCCGAAAATGAAATTGAGCACGGGATCTTTAACTTGCCATTTGACATGGGTTTGCAGAATTTCATATTGATAATTTTGAAATATCTTCCTTCCCCACCCCCCTTTTAACAAAGTGATTACAAGAAATCACATTAATACAATATTACAGGACCAATTTATAACACCCTACCAAGGGGAAGAGAGGGAGGGAGAGAGGGAGGGAGGGGAGAGAGGGAGGGAGGGGAGAGAGGGAGGGGAGGGAGAGAGGGAGAGGAGGGGGGGAGAGGAGGGGGAGAGAGAGGGAGGGAGGGAGGGGGGAGGGAGGGAGGGAGGGGGGAGGGAGGAAGGGGGGAGGGAGGAAGGGGGGGAGGGAGGAAGGGGGGGAGGGAGGGAGGGGGGGAGGGAGGAAGGGGGGAGGGAGGAAGGGGGAGGAGGAAGGGGGAGGGAGGAAGGGGAGGGAGGAAGGGGGGAGGGAGGGGGAGGGAGGAGGGAGGGAGGGGGAAGGGGAGGAGGGAGGGGAGAGGAGGAGGGAGGGGAGAGGGGGAGGGAGGGGAGAGGGGGAGGGAGGGGAGAGGGGGAGGGAGGGAGAGGGGGAGGGAGGGGAGAGGGGGGAGGAGGGGAGAGGGGAGGAGGGAGAGGGGGGAGGGAGGGAGAGGGGGAGGGAGGGGAGAGGGGGAGGGAGGGGAGAGGGGGAGGGAGGGGAGAGGGGGAGGGAGGGGAGAGGGGGAGGGAGGGGAGGGGGGGAGGGAGGGGAGGGGGGGAGGGAGGGGAGGGGAGGGAGGGGAGGAGGGGGGAGGGAGGGAGGAGGGGGGAGGGAGGGAGGAGGGGGGAGGGAGGGAGGGGGGGGAGGGAGGGAGGGGGGGAGGGAGGGAGGGGGGGGAGGGAGGGAGGGGGGAGGGGGAGGGAGGGGGAGGGAGGGAGGGAGGAGGGAGGAGAGGGAGGGAGGGAGGGGAGGAGGAGGGAGGGAGGGGGAGGAGGGGAGGAGGAGGGGAGAGGGGAGGGAGAGGAGAGGGGGAGGGAGGGAGAGGGGAGGGAGGGGAGAAGGGAGGGGAGAGGGAGGAGATGGGGAGGGTAGGGGAGAGGGGGAGGGAGGGGAGAGGGGAGGGAGGGGAGAGGGGGAGGGAGGGGAGAGGGGGAGGAGGGGAGAGGGGGAGAGAGAGGAGGGAGAGAGGAGGGAGGGAAGGGGGAGAGAGAGGGAGGGAGGGAGGGAGGGTGGGGAGAGAGGAGGAGGGAGAGAGGGAGGAGGGAGAGAGGAGGGAGGGGAGAGAGGAGGAGGGAGGGAGAGAGGGAGGGAGGGAGAGAGGGAGGGAGGGAGAGAGGGAGGGAGGGAGAGAGGGTGGAGGGTGGGAGGGAGGGGAGGGAGGGAGGGAGGGGAGGGAGGGAGGGTAGGGAGGGAGGGAGGGAGGGGAGAGAGGGAGGGAGGGGAGAGAGGGAGGGAGGGGAGAGAGGGAGGGGAGAGAGGGAGGGGAGAGAGGGAGGGGAGAGAGGGAGGGGAGAGAGGGAGGGGAGAGAGGGAGGGGAGAGAGGGAGGGAGAGAGGGAGGGAGAGAGGGAGGGAGAGAGGGAGGGAGAGAGGGAGGGGAGAGAGGGAGGGGAGAGAGGGAGGGAGGGGAGAGAGGGAGGGAGGAGGGGAGAGGGAGGGAGGGTGGGGGAGGGAGGGTGGGTGGGGGAGGGAGGGAGGGTGGGGAAGAGGGAGGGAGAGGGAGAGGGAGGGGAGAAGGAGAGGAGGGGAGTGAGGAGGAGGAAGAGGGAGGGGAGAGGGAGAGGGAGGGGAGAGGAGAGGGAGGGGAGAAGGAGAGGAGAGAGAGGAGGGAAGAGAGAGAGGGAGAGGAGGGGAGAGAATGAGCGAGAGGAGGGGAGAGAATGAGCGAGAGGAGTGGAGAGAGAGAGCGAGGCGGGGAGAGTGGGAGAGGAGAGGAGAGGGAGAGGAGGGGAGAGTGCGAGAGGAGGGGAGAGTGAGAGGAGGGAGAGAGGGGAGGGGAGGGAAGAGAGAGCGAGGCGGGGAGAGAGAGAGTAGGGAAGAGAGAGAGGAGGGTAGAGAGAGGAGGGTAGAGAGAGGAGGGTAGAGAGAGGGCGAGAGAGGAGGGGAGAGAGGGAAAGAAGAGAGGGAGGGGAGGGGAGAAGGAGGGAGAGAGGGAGGGGAGAGAGGGAGGGAGGGAGGGTGGGAGAGGGAGAGAGGGGTGGGGAGAGGGAGAGAGGAGGGGGAGAGGGAGGGAGAGGAGGGGGAGAGGGAGGAGGGAGGGTGGGGAGAGAGGAGGGGAGAGAGAGGGAGGGAGGGAGAGAGGGAGGGAGGGGAGGGAGGGAGGGAGGGAGGAGGGAGGGAGGGAGGGAGGGGAGGGAGGGAGGGAGGGAGGGAGGGGAGGGAGGGAGGGGAGAGAGGGAGGGAGGGAGGGAGGGAGGGGAGAGAGGGAGGGAGGGAGGGAGGGAGGAGGGAGGGGAGAGAGGAGGGAGGGAGGGAGGGGAGAGAGGAGGGAGGGGAGGGAGGAAGGGAGAGAGGGAGGGAGAGTGGAGGGGAGAGAGGGAGGGAGAGGGAGGGGAGAGAGGGAGGGGAGACGAGGAGGGGAGGGAGAGAGGGAGGGGAGAGAGGGAGGGGAGAGAGGGAGGGGAGAGAGGAGGGGAGAGAGGGAGGGGGAGAGAGGGAGGGAGAGAGAGAGGGAGGAGAGAGGGAGGGAGGGAGGAGGGAGGGAGAGGGAGGGAGGGAAGGGAGGGAGGGAGGAGGGAGGGATGAGGGAGGGAGGGAGGGAGGAGGGAGGGGAGAGAGAGGGAGGGAGGAGGGAGAGAAGGAGGGAGGGAGGGGAGAGAGGGAGGGAGGGAGGGGAGAGAGGGAGGAGGGAGGGAGAGAGGGAGGGAGGGAGGGAGAGAGGGAGGGAGGGAGGGGAGAGAGGGAGGGAGGAGGGGAGAGAGGGAGGGAGGAGGGGAGAGAGGGAGGGAGGAGGGAGAGAGGGAGGGAGGGTGGGGAGGGAGGGTGGGTGGGTGGGGGAGGGAGGGAGGGTGGGGAAGAGGGAGGGGAGAGGGAGGGGAGAAGGAGAGGAGGGGAGAGAGGAGGAGGGAAGAGAGAGAGGGAGAGGAGGGGAGAGAATGAGCGAGAGGAGGGAGAGAATGAGCGAGAGGAGTGGAGAGAGAGAGCGAGGCGGGAGAGTGGGAGAGGAGAGGAGAGGGAGAGGAGAGGAGAGGGAGAGGAGGGGAGAGTGCGAGAGGAGGGGAGAGAGGGAAAGAAGAGAGGGAAAGGGGAGGGGGGAGGGAGGGGGGAGGGGAGAGAGGGGAGAGAGGGAGGGGAGAGAGGGAGGGAGAGAGGGTGGGGAGAGAGGGAGGGAGGGAGGGAGGGAGGGGAGAGAGGGAGGGAGGGAGGGTGGGGAGAGAGGGAGGGTGGGGAGAGAGGGAGGGTGGGAGGGTGGGTGGGGAAGAGGGAGGGGAGAGGAGAGGAAGGGAGAGAGAGAGAGAGGAGGGGAGAGTGAAAGGAGGGGAGTGTGAAAGGAGGGGAGTGTGAAAGGAGGGGAGAGAGAGGAGGGGAGAGAGGGAGAGGAGAGAATGAGCGAGAGGAGGGGAGAGAATGAGCGAGAGGACGGGAGAGCGAGAGGACGGGAGAGCGAGAGGAGTGGAGAGAGAGAGAGCGAGGCGGGGAGATTGGGAGAGGAGAGGAGAGTGCGAGAGGTAGGGAGAGAGAGAGGAGGGGAGAGAGGGATTGGAGGGAGAGAGAGGAGAGAGGGAGAGAGAGGAGGGAGAGAGAGAGGAGGGGAGAGAGAGGAGGGGAGAGAGAGGAGGGGAGAGAGAGGAGGGGAGAGAGAGGAGGGGAGAGAGGGGAGGGGAGAGAGAGGAGGGGAGAGAGGGGAGGGGAGAGAGGGGAGGGGAGAGAGGGAGGAGAGAGAGAGCGAGAGGAGGGAGAGAGCGAGGAGGGGAGAGAGCGAGGAGGGGAGAGAGCGAGGAGGGGAGAGAGCGAGGAGGGGAGAGAGCGAGGAGGGGAGAGAGCGAGGAGGGGAGAGAGCGAGGAGGGGAGAGAGCGAGGAGGGGAGAGAGCGAGGAGGGGAGAGAGCGAGGAGGGGAGAGAGCGAGGAGGGGAGAGAGCGAGGAGGGGAGAGAGCGAGGAGGGGAGAGAGCGAGGAGGGGAGAGAGCGAGGAGGGGAGAGAGCGAGGAGGGGAGAGAGCGAGGAGGGGAGAGAGCGAGGAGGGGAGAGAGCGAGGAGGGGAGAGAGCGAGGAGGGGAGAGAGCGAGGAGGGGAGAGAGCGAGGAGGGGAGAGAGCGAGGAGGGGAGAGAGCGAGGAGGGGAGAGAGCGAGGAGGGGAGAGAGCGAGGAGGGGAGAGAGCGAGGAGGGGAGAGAGCGAGGAGGGGAGAGAGAGGACGAGAGCAGGGTAGAGAGAGAGCGAGAGCAGGGGAGAGAGCGAGAGAAGGGAACCTTTTCCTTCCTGAAGCTCAAGTGTGAGTTAATCCAATGGTTCACTTCTAATAAATTACAACACAACGTGTGAAATTTACAAGGATATGTCAGGTGCCACAGCTGGGGTAGCTGTTAGCGCCAGCCCAATTGTGTGTGAAAATCGCCCAACTGTTAACTTTATGTGGGATTGTCACACACAATTGGGCTGGGGGGTGGGGGTACAATTTCTGTGCTTGCCAAAGGTACTATTTTACCTAAATACGCCATTGGGATAATCATTCATTTACACAAAGCTCCTCCAGTAAAAATAGACTCTTAAATCGGAAGGGAAATTGAACAAATTCACTTAAAATAGACGAGTATAAATTTCGATGTATATTTGAAAGCATTTAATACAAATAGTTTATTAGTTACTACCATGTGAATAGCAGAGAAGCAGTGATTTGTCCCAGCGTTCTTCCTCTTTCTATTGTTCAGGAAAGAGAATCTAGTATCTAGAAAATCAAAATCCAGTAGTGTTTGTGTTACGACTAATGCCCTTCTTAAATTGCTAGACAAACTTCAACTGCAGCCGAGTTGCTGTGAAAAGCGGCAAAAATGGACCAAAAGTTATAATTACTTTTGATTCATTGTGTCCATTTGAAAAGATCAGTTCATGTGGAGGGCAGAAACCCCAGGAGTGACTGACAAGGAGGCCAGGAGCAATTAGGACTGAAGCCGATAGAGGGGGAGTGGCGCAGATACTTTGAAAAGGTGGGGTTGAGAGTGGGACGAACAGGCGTACTGCAGTAGAGGTCTGATTTTGAGTAGGGCACTAGTTGTATCTGACTTATCTGCATTAAAAATCAATCCCTTCGGGTGAACGGTTTCGACAGACAGCACCATTTCTGCTTTTAGGATTGTTTTTCATGAGTGGATTGGTTTCAATTGGTGACTTCATTTATACATTCCAAATGCAGCAAAATGGCTTCTTAACAAAAATAAGATTCTGCAGAGGAAACACACATGAAAAATGGAAACAGCAACAATACTGGCCCTTTTTTTTTTGCATTATTTTTAAGACTACCCACCTTTTCCCAAGTGTGGTTAAAAACAACATTTCTGCACATCACAAATTAAATAAATTATCAATAAGAGGTTATTTTCAGAGAATGCCTGTACAGTGGCAATTAATGAAGGTGTTTTCAATCAAACGCCACAGATTTGGAAAATAAACCTCCTAGCACGATTTTCAAACATCTGGTCCCAAATAATTTATTTCTCCAGTTCTTAAAATCCCTGAAAGTTTGCAACATGAAGAGTGTACAGCACAGATAGGTCCACAACCGTCAACTCCTTCACCCAAGCCTTTTGTGCACTTCTCCTCACTGAACGAGACGTTATGTTACACCGATGAGCTGACATCCCAGAAACAGCACTGCTTAAAGAGATTAGGCTGTACACTGATTTTTTGCTACTTTCAAGTCCACCTTCCCCCTCCCCCACCACTTTTCCAGTGGTATTTATTGTATAAAATACATTTCTACATGAATACCATTAATTCCCCACCTCCAGTAAAAACACACAGAATATCAACCATCATACTAATGTATGTCACACATACAGTATATACACATACCATTTGTGGAGGAAATTCTGCAGTTTGACTAGAAGCGAACAGTGGTGCAGCTATAATTAACTGATTTCTTCCTTCAAACACTCCCTGTCCCATCACTGAAAATCCAGTTCCCAAGAGAATATACAGTCAAGATTATGTCAAGCAAAGACTGAAGCTGAACCAGCAAGGTGTACCATGAAACCAGATTATTTGTTCTAGCACCAAAGCAGAACACTAGGTTCAAGAAGCAGGAGGGGCTAAGCAGATCAGGCAGCATCCATGGAGAGAATTGGACTTTTTCGAAAAAAAGGTCCCAGCTTGAAACACTGACTGACCCTCCTTTCTCACTGTGGGTGCGGTCTGACCTGCTGAGTCCTTCCTGTTTCTAATTTTTTACCTCAAGATCCCAGCATCTGCAGTTCTTGCTTTGCTCGAGATCATTCGATATTCCATTGGGTCCATAACCAGACCACCTGAACTGTCAGGTATTGGATATCATTCATGTTTGATCCAGTGGGCAGTTTTCCTCTCCGGTAATGAGGGGGGAGTATGAAGAAACCAAGAGAGTCATGGCATAGGCAAGGAAACTACTGCACCACTCCTGGGTCAACCAGGTGAAGACATTCAACTAGTGTGAAATTTATTTAGATTGGGCGTAAAGGTTGTAACTTCATCACAACATGCTGTAGAATGGAATAATGTTTAACACAGGGATCATCTCAGACATTGTTTGGGGGGAGGGGTGACACAACAGGTATGACCAACATCTGCTGAACTCTCCCCTTTAAATCATACAAACGGTGATTATTCATTTCTCTGTGAGCTGCAAAGCCAAGAAAATATCTTCAAAGCTGCCAAACATGATCTGAACGCTGTTTATGGGTCAGTGGTTCAAGAGGACAGCGTGTTCCTGTCACACGGCTCTCACCTCGTATAACTTGATGTTCTTAGGCACTGCCACAGAGCAAAATGTGTAAAATCAAATCTTCAACCATGAATAAAACAAAGCCCAAACAGACCCATGTCAAATCCAGCCAGTCACTTCTTCAACGGCTACATCATCTAGAGAGTGGTGTAAACCCCCTTCCCCAGGAGCTCTCCAAGGTTCCTGCCCCGTTGCCAGAAGTGTGGGGTAACAAGGGAAAAGAAAATCTGTGCATGTCTGGGTGTAGAGAGGAAGACTGGAGGGTGGAAAAATGTAAACACAGCTGTTCAATAAGCAAACATTAACCCTTAGACATAAGCCGCATCTTCAAGGATATTATCAGGGAAAATAAAACAGAAGGTTTGTCTCACCATTGGGGTTTTAATTCCCTTGTGATAAACACCTGGCCTAATGGTGAGAAGACCATAGGCAGGGGCATGAGTTAAAAGAAGCCAACAATAAAAATCAGGTCAGTGTTCTAAATGAGGTGAGTGAGAATATGGAACTATTGGGGGGAGTGGTGGGGGGGGGGGGAAAAGATAAAAAGAAGTGGGAGTGTTGCAGAGTGAGACAAAAGCTTCTCCAAAACATATCAAATAGACCAGTTGGACCATGTCTGTGCCAGACATTCTAGGTAAACACCAAGATAACATTGGTGTGGATATCTAAGTAAACTCTTCATCACATTCAATAGTTAATGCACTTGTCAAGCAGTCTCAGTTTGAAAGCTGGCAGAAGCCTGTGATCGCATTTTGGGTGGTTGGTATCCATAACACCAAGAAGTGCTCTGACAAGTTCTTGCTCCATGGGACACCCAGGGTGCTGATTCATTGTAACAGAAAAGCATGGCAGGGGTGAGAAGGATGTTCCTTTAGCCAACTCACCATGGTCGATGAGTTCACCTTTATTTGCAGAGCAGACTTCAGAGAGAGAAAATTTGCATTATTGTTCAAATTAAAAATCTTCGCCAGTGCTGACAAAAGGTCACTGACCCAAAACATTCAGTTTCTCCCTCTCTGGGCAATGCTATCTGATCTGCATCTCATTGGGTTCCCATTGCAATTGGAACTGGTTCGATACAGGAGTTCTTGATCTGGTTTTGTACCTGCTTTACTTCCCGTTTTGCCCAACGTTAACGACACCTTTAAAGAAAGCAACAAACCACGGAATCATCTGTTTAGTGGATATCTGATGCGATGTCTAATCACGGAAACAGGCTGTTTTGCCAATATGGTTGACTTTTGATAAATGCCGTCAGGTCAAACATTAAAGTTAGCAATTTTCTGCAGCGTGAGAAACACCTTGGGTACACAAGTTAATACTGCAACCAAAAGCACTGATTCTTCATGGATTTCACATAAATTTAGAGTGAACATTTCACAGACCCAAAACAAACTTGCCTGCTTTAAACTGATATCAGTCCCAAGGGATGCAACAAAGACCGACATCTCTAGAAGGGAGCTAGTTCCTGTGTGTCGGCCTGTGAAGCTGTGCTTGGCTCTCTTGGGTTTTCAAGGTTCAGACATGTTAACAGGCACTGCTCCAAAATGCATTGTGGTTGATTCCATCTTGGAAGGAGCTGGGATCAAGGTACCACTGGGTCTTCAATGCCGATAATATTGCTGTCCGTTCAACCCTGCACTGGAGGGGTGATTAGCACGATGCTGCTCTTGGATATTTCAGTGCCATGCAGTCTGAACCAATTGTGCTGCAATCTTGTTAAATCAGTGACACATCTTGTGCCCAAAGTCCAGTACAACGCCAAACATAGCTAACACAAAGACTCACACCAGCATTCCACTTACTGAGTGCAGTGACTAGTTCAGTACAGTTGAGAAAGAGCAGTCATTGTCTGTATCAATAATCACAGCAAACATGCAATACTGAGCTACAAACTGTCAGCATTTGACAGCCCTTCCATCGGGTTCATGTTGCTCAACGACAAGACTCTTTATCGATTTAGCACCTGCAGTTCCATTCTGGGTGGGGGGGAGCTTCACCGGCTCCTGAACAGGTGTACTTTGAACACGGCTGTGTGAAGAGTCCATCGAGTTGGCCCTGACAGTAACGTAATCCCAGCCACCCTGTAAATGAGATAACAATTCCACAAAAGTGTTAGAGGGCTCCTTAGATTGTCACTCAAGTAAAATATCAAGCAGTTAAGGATCAAGTTTGTTTTAAGTCGGAGTTTAAAACAGCAGAATTGAAGGTTTGATGCACAGCACAGGAAGCGGCCATGCAGACTATTTTGTTGGATGCCACAACTCCCTTTAGCAGTGTTCGAGTGTCTCTCAGAAAAGTCTTCTCCCATCCCTATCTGGTTCCACTGTTTCATACAGTGTGAAACAGGCCCTTCAGTCCACAACATCCGTGCCAACCAAGTTGACATTCTGGACGACGGCCATTTGCCTGCATTGAGTCTGTATCCTTCAGAAGTGAAACACAAAAGTCTGCAGACGCTGTGATTGTTGTGAAAACTCCCGAGAAACTCAGCTGGTCTCACAGGGGGCTAGAGAATCAGGCCCAAAAGGTCAGTAATATATCTTTACCTCCAATGGATGCTGCGAGACTGACTGAGTTCCTCCAGCATTTCTGCTTTTTCCACCTATCCCTCTAAACCCTTCCTATCCTAATGCCTTTTCGATGTTGTAATTAGACTCACTTCTACTGTCTTTGCCAGCTAATCGCACATACAGACCATCCTCTGAATGAAGTAGTTGCCTCTTGGGTCCATCTTAAGTTTCTCCCCATTTTCATCTCTTCTCCTATTCTCATTCTTTTCTCTCTAAACTTTCTCCCACCACCCTCCCTGTGGTCTCACCCTCTCCCTGTCTCTCCACCTCTCCCACCTTCTGTCCAATATCCTATCATCCCTTAACCCCTATGAGCTTCTTCCATAATGTTTGCACTTTGCAAGAACTGTTGGAATAGTTAGAGCCCATCAAATCTCTGGTGATCTATGCAAGAACAACCCAACTAGCCTCATCACCCCAACTCTTCCCATAATCCTATAAATTCTTTAACAGTGTTGCTTTGAAAGATACAACAAAATCTGCCTTGTTATTGTGCATGGCAGTACATTCCAAATTATAATCCCGTGTGAAATAAAGGTCTCCTCAGGTCTGTCATTTTGATTCTCTTTGTGAACCACCTCAATTCTACATCCCCTCCACCAATGGAAACAGGTAGCCTTCATGTTTTTAAATATTGCATCAAATGCTCTCACAATCTCCTCTTCCCCTCACTAAGGAGAAAAACCCCAATTTCTTGTTCCTTACTTAAAGTTATTTTGATATTTGGGTTGTCTATACAACCAAAAGGTTTGAACATTGAACTCTTCAATTTTATGTAACGCCCTATCCCCTTGGTACCTTTCTGTCCTGATCCACTCAGCCCTTCTTTCCAAAATATTGCCCACAGCCCCCTTTCCCACTGACTCCATCTGTCCATCACCCACACTCCTCCCACTAATGTTCCCATCAGTCCTCCCTTACCTGGCCCCATCTCTTAGCCCCTATCACCATCTCAGTCCCTTTCACTCCTCCATGTGGCTCAACAACCACTCCTCATCTTGATCTACCTATCACTTGCCTCATCCCCTCCCTTCTTCACACTGATTTTTTTCCCTTTTACACCCTCAGTCCTGATGCAGGGGCTTGATGGGTGTTGTCTGGCCTGATGAATTCTTCCATCAGTTCATTATTTGCTCCAGATTCAAGCACCTGCTGCCTTGTTTCCATTTAATCGAGTTTTCTCCGCCCTCTCTGAAGCCTTCACTTCTTTCACACTGGAAATATCTCCCTAATGGAAGCCAACCCTGTGTTTTATATCTATTGGAGGAGCCTGGAATCCTGTTTACTGCCTTATCCACTTTCTCACCTTTCACTGCTCCTTTCAAAGAAGACATTCCAATATCTGCTGTCTCTTATACCCTTCATAGAACCATGCCTACACTCATTCTACACATCAACACCAAATACTACTCAGTATTAAATTGCAATTACCACCCATCTGTCCATCCCATTGCTGATCCTTCATTGACATACATTATTCTCTTCTTCAGTTTGTGTCATTTCAGTACGTTAGTCCAGCCATTCTAAACGGGGGACCCCAAGGATCCCCTGGGGGGGCACAGTTAAAGCCCTGTTTTCTTTTCACCTCATTACATTAAAAAAAATTAAAAATCTATGTATGGAAGAAACCAACTAAACTTGACTGCTGCACAGGGAAAGGGGCCCATAAACTGTGAGCAGTCCTAGGGGGCCATAGCCGAAAGAAGGTTATTATGGCTGTAATTAGTCCCTTTCTCAGCTCTCTTTCCACATATTTTTATTTCCAAGTCTTTATCCAATTCACTTCCCAAGTTTCCATTCAACCCACTTCCACTGCACTTCTAAACATTTTTTTTAAAGACCTTATGATTCCCTGCAGGAGTTGGTCAATTCAGGAAGAAATAAATAGTTAAAAAATTAGAGAGGGGCTACGTTTGGAAAAGAGAAAAATGTAATTTACTGGGAATAATGCTAAATTTCTACAAAGCAGCAAGAAACAGCCACAATGTTTATGAGGTTTAAATTAAAGTCTGGGCATTCTGCCAAGTTCCTGCTCCAGTTACAGGAGCAAGAAAAGTAATCAGAAAAAAAACCAATCAGATGAAGATTCCTAAGTGCAAGCAAGAGAAACCATGAACCTTAAAATGTTGCCCATTTTACAAAAGAATAAAATAAATCTGTTCAGGCACATTTCTCTTCCACACATTGAAGTTACTCCCATTTACAACTACTGCAAAATGCCTGGTATCTGGCATCTATGGGGATTGGTAGAAGCTGGATAGGTTAATATACTAGTTGTGTGTGGCGACATTGGTGAACTAGGGATGCCAATTTTAAACATGTATTTTTGACCTTATTGCTTTCTGTGATTTTTTTCTTGCCGGTTGCTTGAAGCTGCCAGTTGCTTCAATTCTGGATAATGGGCCTTCACTGTACTGCAGTTCCTCTTTTTATGTCATGGCAATATTTGGGCAAAACGTGAGCATTAGCTGATTTATGAAACCCACGAGTCATGGGATAACATGCCTGCATTAGTTCCAATTTCTGTTAGGAAATATAGGGAGACAAGCAGACACTGGAGGAACTTAATTCATAATCAACCTGTGGCTGGGTTAAAAATAAAACAGTCACCTATGGTTGAGAAAACTTAAGAAATAATTTTAATGATCCTCTTAGTGGGTTTAAAAAAAGTGACATTTTTAATTAGCTAGTTTCCTAGACCACTAAAAAAATTAAATCTATTAAAATATTCATGCCAAAGCCTCATTATTATTCAGGACTGGTCAACAAATTTATCATCACAGGGTGGCATGGTTAGAGTAGCGGATAGCGCAATGCCATTACGGCACCAGTGATTGGGACCTGGGTTTGAATCCCGCACTATCTGTAAGGAGTTTGTATATTCTCCTTTTATCTGCTTGGGTTTCCCCAGGGGCTTTGGTTTCCTTTCACCCTTCAAAACATCCCAGAGGTGTAGGTTAATTGGGTGTAAATTGGGCAGCATGGATTCGTGGGCCAAAATGGCCTGTTACCGTGCTGTATGTCTAAATTTAATTTAAATTTTAAAAAACCTACATTTAATCATTGAAAGGAAATTTCCAGGATAAATGCATAATTTTGACCAGGAATTGGCCATTTTACTTTACTCCTTTATCAAGGTTATGACTCACTTCTAACCCAACACCATTTTCCAGTTCTCCCTCCAAATTCCTTTAATATCCAGAAATCCCTATTGTGAACCAACTGGGTGGTTGAGCTTCTATACCCCTCCAAGGACACAATTTCCAAGATTCACTGTGTGAAGAAGATTCTCTGCATCTCAGTTCGAAGCAGTGTATTCCTTGCTCAATACATAATAGTTCCTGCTCCTGGACATCTTGTGTACTTACTCCAATGCCATAATCCCAACAGCTGCCAATGGGCTCTTGTGGCTGGACACCCAATCGATGACACACTGTCCCACAACTCAAGCTGTGGCTGCCTTGAACCTTATCAGCGACTATCCAAACCTGTATCAAAGGTAAAATTGCATTCGTTATTGTTAATGAAATTAACTGATCAGAGACCTTGAGTATCGTTTCACAGGCTTTATTTCGCTTGCTATATCGTGGAGAATAGGTGCCAATCTCGACTGCTGGTCGAGTCTGAAATCAACTTCTACAACCATGAATACTTATACCGAGTGACAAACAAGCTGTCATAGAAAATAGGATTACATCATTGAATAAGTCTTTTGAAAACTACATCAAGACCTTTATTACAATTTTTGTCTTTTGAAATTTTAGTTTTGTGTAATTTGAAAAAGAATGCATCAATAATCAATGTTGGTGTCCTTGACCACAGTCAAGGCTACAACAAACTTCTAAATAATATCTCGCTGAACAGGCTATATGCCAATTATGTTAGTGACGGTATCGATGCTTTCTTCATAAAATTTCTTCCACAGATATTAACTAGAACTATCGGCCTTTCCATCTCAGGAGTATAACCATATACAGCACAGTTTGGCCCTACTAGTCCATGCCGGAACAAATCTCCACCCTCCTAGTCCCACTGACCAGCATCTGGTTCATACCCCTCCAATCCTCTCCCCTCCATGTCATTATCTAGTCTTTCCTTAAATGCAAATAACGTCCTTGCTTCAACCACCTCTGCCGGAAGCTTATTCCACATCCCAACCACCCTTTGCGTGAAGAAATTTCCCCTCATGTTCCCCTTATAATTTTCCCCCTGCAATCTCAAACCATGGCCTCTGGTTTGACTATCCCCCACTCTTAATTGAAAAAGCCTATCCACGTTGACTCTCTCTGGCCCTTTTAAAATCTTGAACACCTCCATCAAATCCCCCCTCAATCTTCTATGCTCCAGAGAAAAAAAGCCCCAGGCTGCTCAACCTTTCTCTGTAACTCAAACCCTGACATCCTGTCAATATTCTCGTGAACCTTCTCTGCACTCTCTCTATTTTGTTTATATACTTCCTATAATTCGGTGACCAAAACTGCACACAGTATTCCCAACTTGGCCTCACCAATCCTTTGTACAATTTCATCATAACATCCCAACTCTTGAATTCAATACTCCGATTTATGAAGGCCAACATTGCAAATGCCTTCTTCACCACTCTATCTACCTGAGTATCAACTTTGAGGGTACTATTTACCACAACTCCCAAATCCCTTTGTTGCTCTGCACTCCTCAATTGTCTACCATTCAATGTATATGACCTATTTAGATTTGCCTTTCCAAAATCCAAATTTGTAGCTATGCAATAATTTGCTGTTACAAAACACTGCACTTCAATACAGTAGGACATCTCACAGTGCCTCACTGGCACATTAATAAATACAATCTTGTGGAGCAGAGCAGAACTAGAAGTTATAAAATGGTCTTTGATATATGCAGTACCAAATTCATTACCCAGAAATTTGTGAAAATGAAGAATTTTCTCTCTTGGAGAATAGTTGAGGTGAATACTCAATGTAGGGTCAAAGTTGCACAATTTGGAAATTGGTCGTTTGGCCATGCTGACTAAGGTTAGTCCTGTTTGCCTGCATTTGGCCCACATCTCTCGGAAACATTCTTATCTATGTACCTGCCCATAGGTCCTTTAAACATTGAAACACCTCCACCATTTCATCTGGCATCCTACCACCCTCTGTAAGGAAAAACTTCCCCCTTCAAATCCTTCCCCTCTCACCTTAGTTCTAAACTCTCTCATCTTAGACTCCCTTATACTGGGAAACAAAATCTAACCATCCACTTTATTTACACCCCTCGTAATCTTAGAAACTTTCAAGATCACCCCTCACTTTCCTTCCCTTCAAGGTAAACAGTCCCAACCTATCCAGGATGGCCTCATAACTCATGCCCAGCAACATCCACGTGAATGTTGACTGCACCCCCTCTATGTTCTGAAGAACTGTTCATTAGCTGTTCATTTCATAATTTCTGCCTGACTGAGTGAGTATTTTTTCAGAATTACTGGAATTCCTGCTTTTGAGAAAATGGAATGCAACTCAATTAACAAAATTAACTGGCATTTACACACCAGGAGTCACTGACCTGATCAAGGGGACCAACAGATACTTTACGAACATTTGTAGAAACATGTTTCCAAACTGATCCTTGAGGATAACTTGGGGAAATACCCTGACGAAACCACAAATTACCTGGAATAAAAAGAACCAATAATCTACGAAACCTAACTTTTACTTGCATCATCTCAGCAAACATTTCTTGTGCATACTTTAAATAAAATTCCTTTATAGTTATTCCTTTCTAATTCTCTTTCATTTAAAAATATTCAACTTACTGACCCAAAGAACGGTAGAAGTAAAACATGGAAGTCTGTAGACACCGTGGTTGAAGCAAAAACACAATGCTGGAGAAACACAGCAGGTCAGACAGTGTCCATTATATAACCAACATGTCTGGCCTGAGCCTTCATCAAAATCCTCTGTTTTCAGGATAATTACATGTGCAGTGTTTCTGCCATGATTTATAACATTTCATTTATATACTCATTGGAACTTTGCATCCCACATCCCACAACCAACCCTTTAAATCATTCTTCCCTTCCCCTGACACAGATTTCCCCATGTTTTCCCCTTCTCTTTTTGCTGGTTCTGTGCTTAAACTGATATTCCCAGATGAAAGCCACAAAATAACATGAACATTGTTTTTCTCTCTACAGAGACTTTCTAAATAGCCAGGGACGGGTTTATAACAATCTGCAGCATTTTGAATTTGGAGACTAATTAACATTTGGGTATGAACCTTCATCAAAACAATATTGACACAGAGCCAATGTCAGAAACATTAATTCAACTCCTCTCTGTGCAAATGTTAATGTTTAAATGAAACTGCAAGGAGAGCCCAAGTAATTCTTAGCGTCGTTGATCAAAAAGAAAACAATGTACCTATTTTTAGAGGGCAGTAGTGTCAATTTTTGAGCTGAAGTGTAGTACAAGTTAACATCAAAATTATTTTCAGTGCATATCCATCAGCAGTGAAAGGTTTTTCCACAAGTTCCTTAAAGCAGTGACTTTATATCCCAACATCTTGTTTTAAATGTCAATTATATTCTGCTTTCGTTTGTGAGATCTGAACACTTGAATGCTGGGTTACTGGTGCCATGATACAACCACGTCCAGCACACAAAACAATATTCCTTGTCAAGATATTATTTTACAAGTTATATTGTTAGTTTCTCAGTGCTGAAGAAATCAAAGCACCACGTTGGCAACTCACCATTTTCATCCACTGCGCACACTGAGGTCCTGCCTACAGACACTTGAATCAACTTTTGTTTGGACGGTGAAGGAATGTGGTACCAGCAGTCCCCTGTAATGCAAGTGGAGGTTTATTGTCATGCATGTCAAAAATGCATTGATAGAGGTTGTTTTGCGAGCAGACCAGTAGACACCTCATATGTAGTATAAGAAAGACAACGTACAAGAATGCAGTTACAAAGAGAGATCAGATGGTACAGAGTAAAGGCATCATAATCTTGCTCCTTCAGGCTACTTCAAGTCGGAGTCAGAACAAGTCTAATCAGGGTGATGTGGGGCTATTAGGGTAACCACAGTGAAGGGGGGGGGTGGCCACACACCAACTTTCAAAGACTCAGTGGTGGGGGAAGAGGTGGGTGCCATACCTGCCATGAACTTCCTCTATGCGCTTCCATCACACTTCCCCTCCTTCCAATGAAGTATGTGCTTATATTGCGTGGACACTAGTGATGCAAATGCTGCGGGGGGGACACAATAACTCATTGCAGGGGGCAATGCCCATGGCGCCGGCTGTGACTTCAGATCACACAGTACCTATTCCCACTTTTTGAAGTGTACTCAGCAAGTGTGAACAGTGCAGAGCAGGTTCCCATAAACGGTAAAGTGATTAATTATGGTTTTTTTTAAATATTTTTTTATTTTTCACACTATGAACCATATCAACCAAAATATGTACAAATGTTTCTCATTAAATTTACACAGTGGTCTTTTCTCCCTCCCTCCCCTATACCCACCCCCCCTCCAAAACCCATAAATATTCAACATATACAATAAAACCATAAAACAATATTTTCACACAAAGGAAAATAAACAAGAAAAATGCATCATCTATTTATTACACATTGAATCTAGTCGTTTTGTCTTATCATTTTCGGAGATGGAGGTCGTAGGCAAGCTCGCTCTGATATGTTCCATGTACGGTTCCCAAATTTGTTCAAACATTGTGACTTTACTTTTTTAAATTATATGTTATTTTTTCCAATGGAATACATTTATTCATTTCCATGGACCATTGCTGTACTCTCAGGCTCTCTTCCATTTTCCAAGTTGACATTATAGATTTTTTTCCTATCGCTAAGGCTATCATAATGAATCTTTTTTGCACTTTATCCAATTTGAGGCCTAATTCTCTACTTCTTATGTCACTTAAAAGAAATATCTCTGGTTTTTTTGGTATGTTATTTTTTGTAATTTTATTTAGTATCTGATTTAATTCTTCCCAAAACGTATTTACTTTCATACATGCCCAAGTTGCATGTAATGTTGTTCCCATTTCCTTCTTACAGCGAAAACATCTATCGATAATGTTGAATCCCAATTTTTTAATTTTTGAGGAGTGATATACACCCTGTGTAACCAATTATATTGTATCATGCGTAACCTTGTGTTTATTGTATTCTTCATAGTTCCAGAACATAACTTTTCCCATACTTCATTTTTTTTCTTTATGTTTAGATCCTTTTCCCACTTCTGTTTAGCTTTATAGTTTATTTCATTTTCCTTATCTTGCAGCTTAATGTACATGTTGGTTATAAATCTTTTAATTATCGTTGTGTCTGTAATCACATATTCAAAGCTGCTTCCTTCAGGTAATTTCTAGCTGTTTCCCAATTTATCCTTTAAATAAGCTTTCAGTTGATGATATGCAAACATTGTACCGTGAGTTATTCCATATTTGTACTTCAACTGTTCAAATGTTCATAAATTATTTCCCAAAAAACAATTTTCTATTCTTTTGATTCCTTTTCTCTCCCATTCTCTAAAGGAAAGGTTGTCTATTGTAAAAGGGATTAGTGGATTTTGCGTCAATAGAAATTTTGTTATTTGATAATTTATTTGTTTTCCTTTCTAAGTGGATCTTCTTCCATGTATTAAGTAAAAGATGCAATACTGGTGAGTTTTTATATTGAACCAGCTTCTAAAGGATAAATTGGGAAACATCTTGAGATTACCTGAAGGAAGCAGCTTTGAATACGTGATTACAGACACAATGATAATTAAAAGATTTATAACCAACATATTCTTGGTGGGATGTCCTCCAGTTCTATTGCTAATAATAGGGGTGAATGATCTGATAGTAGTCTAGCTTTATACTCAGTTTTCCTAACTCTCCCTTGAATATGGGCTGACAACAAAAACCTATCAATCCTTGAGTAAGTCTTGTGCCTACTCGAATAATATGAAAACTCCTTCTCTCTTGGGTGTTGCCTCCTCCATATATCTGTTTCCTGCATTGATTTAACCATAAATTTGGATACTTTATTCTTTTTACTTGTCTTTTGTTGAGTTTTATCCAACATTGGGTCCAAATTAAAGTTAAAATCCCCTCCTATCAATATATTTCCTTGTGTGTCTGCAATCTTCAAAAAAATATCCTGCATAAACTTTTGATCCTCCTTGTTAGGTGCATATATATTGAGCAAATTCCAAAATTCTGAGTTTATCTGACACTTTATCATTGCACACCTCCCTGCTGGATCTATTATTTCCTCCTCTATTTTGATTGGTACATTTTTGTTAACTAGTATGGCGACACCTCTAGCTTTTGAATTATAGGATGTTGCTGTTACGTGTCCTACCCAGTCTCTCTTTAGTTTGTTATGTTCCACTTCATTTAGATGCATTTCCTGCACAAATGCTATATCTATTTTTCCCTTCTTCAATAAATTTAGTAGCCCCTTCCTTTTAATTTGGTTATGTATTCCATTAATGGTCATCTTATATCTTGCAAACATCTCTTTTCCACTTCTTTGCCACCTCCATCCCCCTTTTTCCCCATTTTCATCTCTTAGTTTCCTCTTATTAGACTTAATATATGACATCGCATTTAAGACATAAAGAACCCCCGCAGTTCCCACATCCACAAATACCTTAACCCCAAAAGTTCCCCCTCTCTCTGAGTTGCCCCATACCCCTTGCTGGGCAACCACAATTCCCCTTTTCATTTGGGTTGCGATCTTGCTTGCAGAGTCAACTGATTTTGCAGTGACATTTATTCCCTCTCCACTCAGCCCTCTCCAGAAAACACTTTTTTTTTTAAACACATATAACAAAGCTCTCTCTTTTTTCCCTCCTTTACTCCCTTCCTTCTCTTCTCTTTTTCCTCTTTAGTTCTTTACATATACATTGTTTTTACATCTTTATATATACTTTATCGTCATTCTTCATTCTTGTTACATCTCTTCATCTCTTCTCCTGTCCTGCAAATGTTCTATGAATTCCTGCGCTTTCTCAGGATCCGAGAACAGTCTGTTTTGCTCCCCCGGGATAAATATTTTAAGCACAGCTGGATATCTTAACATAAATTTATAACCTTTTTTCTATAGGATCGATTTTGCTGTATTAAACTCCTTCCTCTTCCTTAAGAGTTCAAAACTTATGTCTGGGTAAAAAAATATTTTTTGATCCTTGCATTCCAGTGGTTAATTATCTTCTCTAATTTTATTCCTTGCCTGTTTTAGTATATTTTCTCTTGTCGTATATCTCAAAAATTTTACTAAGATGGATCTTGGTTTTTGATGTGCCTGCGGTTTCGGAGCTAATGCTTTGTGTGCCCTTTCTATTTCCATTTCTTCCTGCATTTCTGTAGTTCCCAGGACCTTCGGGATCCATCCTTTTATAAATTCCTTCATGTCTGTGCCTTTTTCACCCTCCTTCAGGCCCACTATTTTTATGTTGTTTCGCCTACTATAATTTTCCAACATATCAATTTTCTGAATTAACAACTCTTGTGTCTCTTTAATTTTTTTGTCACTTTCTTCCAATTTTTCTCTTGTCGTTTACTTCCATTTCTACAGCCGTTTCCCGTTCTTCCACATTCTCTACTCTTTTCCCTATTTCTGTCATTACCAGTTCTATCCTTTGCATTTTATCTTCTGCTCTTTTCATTTTCCTTTCAATTGCATTAAACTCTAATGACGACCATTCTTTTAATGATCTCATTTGTTTTTCAAAAAAGACTTTATCTATATTCTGTTCCTCAGTTTTACCTTCTATTTCTTTTTGTCCATCAATTTTACCTTTTATTTCTCTGTGAAGATCTTGTTCTTCTTCTTCCTCTTCTTCTGTGTCTGTACCTGTGTTTGTGTCCTCTTCTCTTCTTTGTTTCCTGATGAGCTGCTTGTATCTCTTTGTCGGGCCTCTTCTTGCTGGGCCTCTTGTTCCTGTTCCTCCCCTCCTGGGCTGCTCGTCTGTTGTGCTTCCTGACATTGATCTTCTTGTCGGTCATCCCTCCATCTATCTCCCATGTCCGTTTCATCGCTCCTCATTGCGCCCTGGTGTCCCTCAGCTGTTCGCTCTGTGGCAGCCCGTTCCTCTGCTGAGCCCCCCTCCCACCAGTGTGCTCTTTCTCCTTTGATTGCGCAGTTGCGCACTTTTGTTTGGCTCAGAAAGCCATTTTTGTGGTCCACCAGCTGGTGAGTCGCGACTCCCCAGGGCAGGCACTGACCATCACAAGGGTCGGGCGCTCCTCGCCTCCACAGCGCCCTGTTCCTTCGTGCAGGTAAGGCCTTCTTCTTTCTTCTCCGGTGACTTTTCTACTTTCTCCTTCTTGGAAGCCATCTTCTTTCTCTTCTCTGTATCTTTATCTTCTATTTCTTATATTTTATTTTTGTTATGCTTTGCATTTTCCTATTTTCCT
Organism: Narcine bancroftii; assembly: GCF_036971445.1. Classification (NCBI taxonomy): domain Eukaryota; kingdom Metazoa; phylum Chordata; class Chondrichthyes; order Torpediniformes; family Narcinidae; genus Narcine; species Narcine bancroftii. The sequence goes on from NC_091480.1 coordinate 7,290,016, forward strand.
GGAGTGGGCTGATTTTCCCGACCGGCTACTACTCCATCATGTGACTCCTGATTAATTATGTTTTTGAGACAAGAAATATATTGTGTGCATTTTGGTCACCACATTACAGGAAGGATATGGAGGCTTTGGAGAGGGTGCAGAAGACGATGACTAGGATGTTGCCTGGATTCAAAAGTGTTAATAATAAGTAGAAGTTGGACAAATTTGGATTATTTTCTCTGAAATGACAGTGACTGAGCAGTAACCTGATTGAAGTATACAAAAGGAGGCATAAGTATGGACTTCAAATACCAGAGGGCAAAGATTTAAGGTGAGAGGGGGAATATTTAAAAAGGAGGTTTGGGAGGTAAGTTGTTTTATTTATTTACACAGGGTGTTGGATGCCTGGAATACATGGTCAGGCATGGTGGTGACAGTAGATATGACAGTGACATTTAAGAGATATTTACACAGGTACATGAGCATGGGAATGATAGGATTATGTGCAGGCCTATGGGATTAGTTCAAGTGGTCATCATGGTCATGGTGGGTCAAAGGACCTGCTCTGTACCATTCTACGATCTAGGTTCTATTGGTTATGTTATCAGGGTAACTTCAGCTTTGCTTCACATTACTGCAGTCAGAATCAGAATTTATTATCATGAACATGTTACAAAATTCAGCATGATCAAGGATCCTCACCACCCAGCACACGCTCTGTTCTCGCTGCTACTATCAGGAAAGAGGTCTCGGTGCCACAAAACTCGCACCACCAGGTTCAGCAACAGCTGCTCCCCCTCCACTATCAGACTCCTCAACAACAAACTCCATCCGGGACTTATTTAAGGACTCTTACTTGTGCACTTTATTGTTTATTTCCTCTCTGTATTGTAGTGAATTTGTTTATATGTGTACGTTGAGTACAGTTTTTTTTTTGCACGACCAATAAGTGGTAATTCTGCCTCACCCACTGAGAAAGAATCTCAGGGTTGTATGCTATCATGCATATACTCTGACAATAAATCTGAATTTTGCGGCAACACTACTGTGCAAAATTGCCATGTCCCTTTTTTTAAAAATAAATACATTTTGCAAAAAGATGAAGTGTGGTTGTGTCTGTGGTTCATTGTCCATTCAGAAATCTGATGGGAGAGGAGACAAAGCCATCCTTGTGCTGTTGGGTGCTCGTCTTCAGGCTCCTGTACCTCCTTCCTGATGGTAGCAGTGTGAAGAGGGCATGGCCTGTCTGGCGAGGGTCCTTGAGGATAGAGCCTGCTTTCTTGAGACACACCTCGATGGAGTGGAGGCTGGTACCCATGATGTGAACTTTCCCACCCCTCAAGTTTATGTTCTCATCAGCAAGATGTCACTTCCACCTGTGCATCACTCCCTCAGAGGACTGACTCCAAGATTAACCCCAGCTAAAATGTTGAGTAAAACTTCTAGAAAAATCCTGAAAATTGACGCAAACTTGAAATAAAAAGGCAGCATTACCGTTCGCCAACAAGATACCTGAGATTTCTAAAGTGATTGGAGAAGTTTAAGCGACATACTAAATGTCCTTTTGCAGAGGCACACATTAAAATTAAAATCAGGATAACCTTTACGTAAACGTAACTGAATTGGAAATATGAAAGACAGGAGAAATAGAAACCAGAGGGCAGCAATATGGTCTGTCGGGCCTGCTCCGCCATACTAGATCATGGCTGATCTGGCCGTGGACTCAGCTCCACTTAACTGCTTGTTCCCCGTAATCCTTACATTTTCAGATTCTTCTAATTATTACCGCAAAGAAATGGAATTGCATTAGTTACTGAAATGTGCCTTTACCTGTCGAGTTCTGTGGGGAAACAGAACCGCGGTAGAAAGCTGATCCATCCTTGGCAATAGCCCAAACTTGGTAGTAGGTACCAATAGAGACGGACACGAATGGCTGATCTGTACCAATGTGCAGCCATGAAACTCCCTGCAAGGAAAGTTTGGAAGCTATGACATTTTGTTAAGTAATAAAATCAAAGTTACCTTCATAGACACAGTGCTAATACACTTGAAAAGTGGATATCTGGGAAAGCACTCTTGCCTTCTCATCAAACCCCAAAAAGAATGCAAAACTTAAGCTCAGGGAACAGGGAGTACAGTAAAACCCTTGGTATCCGGCCCCTTTGGAGAATGGTAGATGCCAGATAAGTGAATTTTCCAATTGCTTGAGATTGCGTATTCAGTGATTATCGAACTAACAGTGAGGTATTTTTTATCTATTTATTCTCCGTGATTTTTTTTCTGCCTGTTGCTCAAAGCTGCCAGTTGCTTGAATTCGTGATAACAGGGACTTTGATGTATTTCAGTATTGGAGAATGTCCAGTAAAACCCTCACCTTTTCTCTCCATCCTAGTCCATTCACATCAAGGCAATGGCCAGGAAAACACACCCTGCCCCTCCCTCCTCAGAAACTTGTTAAGGGATACAGGTGACTTGACAACTTCAATAGGTACACTACTGAAAACATCCTGATAGGCTGCACCACTGCGTGGAATGGGAATTGTTCCACCCAAGACTGCTAGAAACTGCAGAGAATTGTGACTTGAGGCTTAGGAAATCACACCTCCTTCCCCTTCATTGATTCCATCTACAAATTCCACTGCCTTGGAAATAAAGGCAATGTGCTTAAACAAAAAACTCTCCCTTCCCATAAGAAGAAAGTTGATGAGCGCAAGATCACGCACCAGTAGATTCAAGGACAGTTGCTTTCCCACAGTTATCAGACTCTTGAATGAACCCCAAAATGGTAAAATTACGTTGCCTTTACTCAGTGACCTATTGGTCAGTAATTCTGCACTTCTATATAGTATCTTTTGTTGTAGTGAGTATGAGATGTCTAATGAGCTTCTTGCAAAATGACCACAATCACTGCATCTTGGTACATGTGACGATAAATATGAACTGTAACATGGTACTGATCTGACAAAGTGCAAGGTAGTGCTTCGACAAATCCTGACCAATACTTATTCCTCAGCTCGAGGAAGGACATCATGAGATTTCAAACAGTGCCCAAGAGATTAATGAGAATGTTATTAGAACCTGGTGGGCTTGATTTATCAGGGAGAGGCTGAATAGACCAAGAGATGTTTTCTTGGAGAGTCAGAGGCTGAGGGGAGACTTTATGGAGGAATACAAAATCGTGAGGGGCATCAGTAAGGTGTGTGGTCCTGGTCCTTTTCCTTGGGTTTAAGGTGAGTGTGGAATGATTTTTAAGGGTCCTATGGGGCATGTTTTTCCACACAGAGGGCAGTGGAAGTGGTGGAGCTGAGGATAAATACAACATTTAAAGGACATTTTAATTTTAAATTATTAAAAATTGTAACCATACAGCATAGTAGAAGGCCCTCCTGACCCCTGAAACCCATGTTGCTCTTTTACATCCAAATAACCTACCAACCCTATACGTCTTTGGAACGTGGAAGGAAACAGGAGCACTGGAGAAAACCCACACAGATCACAGGGAGAATGTACAAACTCCTTACAGATAAGGGTGGGCTTGAACCCAGGTCACTGACGCTGTAATAGTGTTGCATTAATCACTGTATCAGCTGCGCTACCCAATAGGGATGGGAAAGGTTTATAGGGATGTGCACAAATGTTGGCAAATAGGTCGACAACTTGGAGTAAAAGGTTTGTTTCCATACTGTAAAACTCAATGAATCAATCCACATTTTTAAAATAAAACCTCACCTAGCAATTATTACATTATTGTGGATGAGAAATTGTTGGCAATAAAATATCTGCAGTATTTCCCATGTTACAAAGCATATTTAACTTGCTGTAAAGCTCTGAAAAATTCAAAGATCATGAAGGTCTCTGAACAAGTCATTCCCCAATTTACATTTTACACAAAACGATCCAATAGTAGTCAGTGTGGGTTTATCAACTCTGTGACTGCAGCATTTCAATGAAGACATTCCTTATTATAGTTTTCAAATTATAAATTACATGCATGTCACATAGGCATTTTAACGAGTTGAGTCTCTATTTGGGACTTTGCTGTTCATGTTTGGTGCCATGAATCAGTACAACTACAAAATCTTTTCCAATTTTCACCAAAAGCTCTGGGGATGAATGGCTCAGTGGATATGACAAAATAATTTGCGTTCCAAAAAAATAAACGTTACCAACTTGCCCAACGTTTAGGCCTCGAATTGAGCCAGTCTCATGTAAGCTTGAGAGCAACAGGCAAATGGCCTGCACATTCTGGGCTTGCTTCTTCTTTTGAAGATTCTCAAAGTCCATGTGGAGTTTGCACATTTTTACTGAAGCAGCGGTGCTTCCCCAAACGCTTTCATTGCCTCTCACATCTCAAAGTATGTACTATTAGGTTAATTGGCTGACGCAGTGGAGAATAAGGAGAGAATTGATGGGCAAGGGAGAGAATAGGTTGCAGTGAGAGAAGTGGGGGAATGAGACTACTGGGTCTGACAGCTGGCATAGATTTGATGGATTGAATCACTTCCTTCTGCATGGGAAGGAAATGTAAAAATATGAAATCTTTAAAGAAGCTTGTTTCTTGATAGGATGGTCTATTGTACACCAGGGATTTGTTTCAATCATGCATTAAAATGCATCTCCTTACCATTGCATTTTGCTTGGTTACTCCCATCCGACACAAAACATCCCCTTTGGTGCTAATGGCCCACAAGGCTACTTGGTCACCTGCACTCTGAGACATGGATGGGATGAGTGAGAGGTCCCGCAGACCTATCGGTGCCACCTCAAACCATGGTCCAGTTGTAACAGTTTTGCATTTCCTGCATAATTAAAGGACAATCAGTCTCAAGTAACAAAAAAGCGAAATCTGGTTAGCACAGAGAGTCATCAATTTCTCCTCTCCCACCCCACACCCCCCACCGCTACTCCCATGTTTGATTTTAAACACAATCATAATCAAAAAATTCTGTTTTTTTTCCCCTCTCAACAGATGCTCCAACTCTACCGAGGATTTCCAGCACCCCTTCTCAATTTCAGACTTTACCTTGCCCATCGCCTCCTTCGCACAAAATCTTTCATCGTCTTGTATCCATGGTAGGAGCTGAAACAGGTAACATTTGTTGTCATAACACATACATTAGCTTGCAAAAGTCCAAATTCATTTTGCTTTAGCTTCCTCCAAAGGGCCTACAGACGAAATTATTGAAATGCACGTTGTGAAAAGGAAATTCGACAATACTTCTGAACATTTTATTCGCCATATAACACGATTCAGCTTAGCTGCAATGTAAAGTCCACCACGTGGAACAGCTTGCATTCTTTTCCCCAGGGAACGAACCCTAGCTCCACTCCAGCTTATGAGCTAAGGGCAACACTGAAGAGTCACTTGTAAGGTGTGTGCTGGAACAGGGTGGGGGGGGGGGTGGAGGGGGCTGTTTGTGCATACCTACAATAGGCAGTGCAGTTAGTTCAAAGCTGTTACATTCTCTCTGTGTCTGTGTGGGTTTCCTCTGGGTGCCCCGGTTTCCTCTCACCATTCAAAATGTACTGGGGGTTGTAGGTCATTTAGATGTAATTGGGCAGCATGGGCTTGTGGACCAAAAGGGATTGTTACTGAGCTAGATGTCCAAATTGATAAGAAATTTAGAAAAGTTGTTGTTCCTTTTTCATTGTTATGGTGTAATTACATTTTGGGGTTAATTGGGATACTGTGCCTGCTAGCAAGTGAGGGGAGGCGGGTACTGTTTGTTTCATCCTCATGTTTAATCATGGTTAGTAATGATCTGGGTGTTCAGCTATGGGAATCACAATTAGCAGGCGATCTGTTGGGAGTAGCAAGTATTTGTATATTGTTGCTTTGTCTGTGTTTGTGAGTATATTCCCCGTTATGAATTCCCCAGATGTAAATAAAGATCACTGTTTGTTAATAAACAAGGTCCAGGATCTGTTATTTCTTGAACCCTTTGAACTGGTTCTCACCATCACAGGAGGGATGAGGGGCTTTGCTCAGCAAGCAAAAGAGTTTTGGGAGGACCCCACAACCTCCATTATATGACAAAGTTGTGCCTGCAAAGTATGACCAAACAATTTAATCACAAAGGGTATAATAGAACTAAGTTTCCACTAGAGTTATGTTCAGATTGTGAGAAAGGAATCTTTTGTGATGAAGTGCCAACTGTTGTCTTACAGTAAGTTAAGAAATCAACTGTAGAGTCAATAAAATGGGTGGTACGGTGAGTGCAACACTGTTTGAGTGCAGCGACTGGGGTTCGAATCTGGTGCTGTCTGAAAGGAGTTTTTAATTTTCTCCCCATGTCTAAGTGGGTTTTCCGCGGGTGCTCCAGTTTCCTCCCACCCTTCAAAACATACCAGGCTGTAGGTTTATCGGGTGTAATTGGGTGCCACAGGCTCGTGGGTTGAAAGGTTATGGTGCTGCATGTCTAAAGAAACTATTTAATTCCCATAATTCACAACTTTAAGCACTTACGCAGGGAAATCAGCTGCAAACTGCCACCCATTGCGATCAGTCCCACCAGGTGCGTTAAAATCAATGTACCAGTCAGACACCTGGCAATGAAGGAACAAACATGTTGACAAAGAAATACAAAACCCTGCAAACCCCACTCCCAGTACACTTCTGTAACTTGTACATTCTGGAAAGAGCCAAACACTGCACATTCATGACATCAGTGGGTTATTCGCCATGCCTGCACAGTCTTGGCTGGTCTTGAGAGATGGCATTTAAAGGCTCAAACAAGATTCATGCGAAGCAGAGGGTTTCACCTTACCAGCCATCTATGTTTCTGTTCTCTGCTGCCACCATCTGGCCTTTGTCCAGTATGACAGAATAATCTTAAATGAATGGGGCACAATACCTACAGATGGGTAGGGTGGAGTAGGCTGGCCATTCCAGATACGATTGTAGTCCCATCCCAGGCTGCTATTTTGTCATTCAAACAGCAGTGCTACAAGGCTGTTGGCTCACAGGAGGTATACATGGAGGGCAGCTTGTGATATCAAAGCAGATTGGATGCCAGTGTTGACACTTGAAAGCCTCGGGCTCCAGTTTGCATCCTCTAATCAGACACAGGTGAGCAGCAACAGGGATTCATCACCAGTACAATTTACAGGATTGTCCAATACATCAAACAATTGCTCGTTGACATCTGTGCATGCTTTGGAATGACAAATGTTTGGCATATCATGGAGTTGCAGGTCTACAGGTGTCCAATGCTACTTTGCCTTGACATCAAGGCTCGTGCATACATACACCAGCAGCTCCCAGACACAGAATTCCCCTTGCTTTACAACACGAGTGGAAGAACAGAACATTATAAGTAATTGGAAGGACGTTGGGGGGAGGTGGGCAAGTGTGAAGCCACATCCACTGAAGAAACAATCTGACTAAAAGAAATCAATGTGCGTGAAAGAGATTTGTGCTTGAGTCAATCCATCTTCACCAAAACATGCCACAGGTACAGCAAGTCGCTTTGTAATTTTGGTTCTCCCACTATGTGAATAACACTGACTGGACTTGACCCACAGAACAAGGCAAAAAGCACAGGTTAATTCTCTGAAGTCACAACTTTCCAAGTCCGTCAGAATTAGTTCCTGGCCATCAACAACTAAAACTTGCATTTATACAGTTCTATTAACATGATATAATGTGCCAAAGCTTGTGACAAGAGCATTATCAATCAAATTTGATATTTAACACCAAACCAAATTAGGATAAGTGCCCAATGAGATAACCAGTCAAAAAATTGGTTTTTAATGCACATTTTAAGAGATTAGGATTTTAAAAACTCAGCAGTGGAACATGAAAATGAGGGCAAGATCAGGTTACACATTTAAGGCCACTGTGAGCATATTCATCATCAACATGGATTTAAAACCTGTGCCTTATTTATATTCCATACAAAATGATTTATAAATATTAAGGCAGTTACTAACTGCTGCCCTATTTCAACTTAGCTGCACCACTTGTTTCAAGGGGATTGCTTTGCCAAATCATGGTTGGCAATGGGAGGAGAAAAATTCCAATCCCTTAAAGCTTTAGAGAGTGGTGGGAGGTGAAGACAAACAGAAAGTCTATGTGTTCACACCTACCCCTGCACTCAGCGAAGGGGTCACAATATTGGCTTTCATAAGAATAAATACTCATTTCAGTCGTGCACAAACATCATCTGTTCCACCGACCAGTCAGATCTTGACCTAAGTTAATTGATCAGTGTGTGGACTTATCACATGGAAGACACATGCCTTTTTTTCCCTCCTTTCTTCCTAATCTTATATAAATGTTCTGTTTAACTAAACTGCTTATCTTTTGAGAGAGGACATGCACGTTCCCATTTAGGTTGAGCTGTTCTCCAGACCAATCGTGTCAGCTCTCAGCACTGGGAATCCCTATGGCACAATACTGAGGAACTCAGACTGCGTTGTCAGAGAAGCTGTCTTTCATGTGAGACATGAAAGTTCCCCTGACTATGGAGCTAAAGAAGGAGTAAACACACTCTCCCGCCCAATAGTCATTTGTCAATCATCTCTAAAACCAGATTATTTGTTCTTTTATCACCTTACTGTCTATGGGAATTAGCCATATGTAAATCAATCATCAGGTTTTTTTGCAATTGAAGAAGATTCTAAATTTTCAAAAACTTTCCACAAACCAGCTTAAGGCAGTGAAAGACCATCTTTCATTTTATTTCATGTCTTGTTTTCCAGATGAACCATCTTGTGTGCTTATCCTGGATCCCTATACTTAGGGCTGAAGTAACATATTGAATCAGGTTGCTGAGGCTCTCATACCCATGTCCACTGTGAAGGAGGCTTTGTGTGTGCCTTGGTGCACTCCTGCAGTCCCGATGCATCGCTCCACATGTACCGGTCAGTTGGCAACCCCCTGGGGGAATAAAAAGAGCACCTTGACTACTGTTCTCATGCTAACACCCTATCTGCAGCACGCTTCCCATCACTGTTTTCTACCTGCTTATTCCTAATTCCCTTGCACGCTTTTCAAAACTACAACTTTGCTATTCACCTCAAGGACCCTGTGGAAACAAGTTTTATATCTTTACCACTCTCTGAATAAAGAGGGTTCCCTTAAATTTTATATCTTGAAATTTGCCTTCCTAGTTTCATTTAACTCTGATGACATTGAAGCCCAAGTTTATCTCTGTGGTGTGGACGTGCGTGCTCGCCGCTGAGAGAAATGTATGTGTGGGCCCAGTTTTGTCCCCGTTGCAGATGTTCAGTCAGATGATAATGAACTTGAACGTTGACAAGTGGCTCTAATAATTTTATTTTTTCACAGGCTATAGCATTGTTGGTGAGCACAGGATTTTGCTGTGCTTTATGAACTGGATGGTTCATGTGAGAGAGCAGATAAAAGTCAATTACATTGAATAGGCAAGGAAAGCAGCAGCCTTTCTACAAGATTCTGAGAGGCAGAGATAAGCTGGGCAGCCAGCACCTTTTTCCCAGGGCAGGAATAGCAAACACCATGGCATATCTTTATAAAGTGAAGGTAGGAAATTTTAGGGGAGACATCAGGGGTAAGTTTTTTTTTAAAAACAAGAGTTGTGGGTGCCTGGAATGCATTGCCAGGAGTGGGGGTGGAGGCTGAAACATTAGGGCAGAAAATAATCCTACAGGCACATGGATGAAAGAAAAATAGAAGGTTATAAGGTAGGATGGGTTTAGTATTTTTTTGGTAGGAATATAAAAGTCGGCACAACATCGAGGGCTGAAGGGCCTGTGCTGTGCTGTAATGCTCTATGTTTTAAAAGGAGACTGGGGAATTTATGTTCTGCAAAATATTTACTAGAATACACAGTAAAATCCCTGTTATCCAGAATGCAAGCAACCAGCAAAAAAAATCACAGAAAATAAATAGGCAAATAAAGAGTCCGAATCTTTAGACTTGATATCTGATTTACAAGGCAGCACCAGAACCGTTATTCTACTATTCCCATCACGATAAATTGCTGTCAGAATTCAGAACAAAGTTTTACTGTCTATGCTTCGCACCTACTACTGTATCCAGTGAGAGGGTTCCAACGCTGGTTTTCATAAATGTAAACACACATTACATCCGATTGAGTATAAATGTTATCTGTACTGCCAGTCAGTCCTGAACAAACAAAATACAAATTATGAAGCGAAGCAGCTAAAAAAAACCTTTGGGTTAATTCATATGCTCACTTATACTTGGCATCAATTAATTTTATAGAAAAAAAGATGACACATCACTTCTCCAGGGATCACAAGGCTTAACAAGCTTTACAATCTAAAATTTAGATGTTTCCACAAATGTTAAAAATCATTAAATACAAGAACTGCTCTTTTTTAATAGGTTAATGAATTTTCATTCAACTATAGCTTGCATTTTTAACGCTGCTTTAATGGAATAAAAAAGGCAGCCAGGTGCTTTACACGAGTAAAGTTGGACAAAATAGATAAGGGGAATGGTCTCAGTCTTTATCCCTGGATAGAAGAATAGAAAACTAGAGGGCACATGTTAAAATGGAGAGGGAAAAGATTTAAATAGGACCCAAGGGGGTAATTTTTTTCTCCCCCCAGAGTGTGGTGGGTGCCTGGAAGGAGCCTTCAGAGGAAATTGCAAAAGTGTTCCATAGACATTTGGACACGTACTGGATAGGGAAGATTTGAAGGCATATCAGTCAAGTTAAAGAAAATGAGATTAGCTCAGACAGGCAACTTAGTTGATATGGATAAATTGGGCTGAAGGACCCGTGTTATGATTCCAGGAAGTGATGTGGAGATAGAGAAGGGGACATTCAAGTCTTGGTCTGAAGCAGCAGCTTACAGGAGAAATTCGGTGATAACTAATGCTTCATTCAGGGCTACTTTAAGATGGACACGGTCTGCTGGTATTGCCAGCAACACCCATGTTACATGATAGAACAAATAGTAGGTCAAGAGCCAGAGGGCATAAACTGAAGGTCACTGAAAACCCATTTCAGATTTCTTTAACAAAATGCATTGTGGTGAGGATCTGGGATGCACTGCCAGGGGGAGCTGGAGAGACGGATTTGAACTTTTTAATATATTTTTAAATTTTAGACATACAGCATGGTAACACGCCATTTCAGCCCACGAGTCCATTCCGCCCAATTTACACCAAATTAACCTGAGCCTCCAGTATGTTTTGAATAGTGAGAGGAAACCAGAGCCCCCAGGGAAAAACCACAGACACAGGGAGAACATACCAATTCCTTACAGACAGCACGGGATTCAAACTCGGGTCCCGATCGCTGGTGCTGTAAAGGTGTTGCGCTAACTGCTAGGCCAACCATGCTGCCCTTTTCAAAATCCAAGTGAATTTCAAAATCCAATTGGGTAAGTAGTTCAAAGGAAAACTTTCAGGCAATGGGGAAAGGATTATTGAGAGGGAGTGGTTGAACTGTTCCTCCCTGGGGCTAACATGGTATTTAACTCTAGTCTCTTACATTCTCACTTTCTCTCCCCATCATGTCTTCACCCATCTAAAAAATGGTGGGGTGCCAGAGCTGCTGTAACTGCAGCACCACCACTGCTGTGGACCCTTGGGGAGCGGTCTTAGCACTCCTTCACAGGATTCAACCACCCAGCCTGAATGATGTTGGTTCCGTATAGGTTTTAAACAGCCTATTAAAGGAACCAATTGTTTATTTTAAAATCCAGTGACCGCAACGTCTGGCCCAAGATAGTGGCTCACGTGATTGGCAGGGGCTTCAAGGGGGTTGCAGACGACTACCACAGGGCACCAGAAAATGGGGAAAGAACCCCCCGTTTGAGGAGGAGACAACCTTACGGAACAGTCACCATGGCAGTGAACCAGTGAGGGGCTCTGAGGGTGAAGAATACATAGGAGATGGGCTGGTGATGACTTGAGGTGAGGTAGCCAATAGGATGACTGCAATCAAGGGACTCGCATTAGGCTGCAGACTGATGAAGACTAGCTGAAGGGGTACCAGGTATTGGAACTGGAATGCGAGAGGGCGCTAAGGTTTCCTGATTGCGTCAGAGGTGTGCATCTGGAGCTCTGGTTGTTGATTCAGACTGAGGCCTGTGGAAGTTGCAGGAATGCTGGAGGTGACTTGGGGTGGGGGGAGACCTCCATGGACTTGGGGTGGGGAGGGGGGAACCTCCATGGACGGGGTGGGGAGGGGGGAACCTCCATGGACTTGGGGTGGGGGGGGCCTCCATGGATGTGGGGCGACAGACACTCTCTTTTGCTTCTATTTTTCTGAATATGAAGGGTGCTGGGCAATTTTTGCTGATAGTGAATCTTTCGTGTAATATCACATTTTTTGTTTTATTTCTTGACAATAAAATAATCTTGAATCTACTGATTGTTAAATCCTGGAATAAGCCACTTCTCAACCTACATATAACATGGAGCTCACCCAGAAATCTAAACAATGACCTGGCTATGCAGCAAAAATGAACTTTTATTTATTACCTCTTGGCATGAGTTGCAATACAGTGCAGATGTGGGGCAGAGAATGTTTGCAGCAGTTATATTTGCATACAAAGAATGAGTAGGAACCCAGTGAGCTCATTGACCAACACCTCTACTTCTTCAGAAGCCTGAGAAAGATTAGCAGATCTTCTGCATCCCTCAGTAGGCCCTTTCAAATTGTCTTGGAAAAATGGGGTGGACCAGGCAATTTTCTAGGCTGAAGATCCAATTACAGGGCTCTTTGAAAGGGGAAAACCGGGCAAGCCCGGTCAAAATCTACCCGGGTCCCAGAGCTACCTCAGAGGGAGTCAGGAAACCCAGTAAAACTTACCCGGGTGTCCTCCTCTGTCTATTTAAAAGGGGAAATGACTCACCCAGTTACTTTGGAACTTTAAACAGAAAGGGAACAGAAAGAACACAGGGAACAGCGGATTCCCTGTGACTATGTGACATCTTATTCACCACATCATTGCAGGGGCAGGATCCCCTTAAATCATTGGGTTGGCGATTTAACAGGTAGGTTAGGCTGCTATTTGAAAGGTGTAGGAGACACATAAGGTCCAATAATCTCACCCGGGTCCCAGGAGGGCTACCCGGGTGCTACAATTTGAAAGCGCCTACTGGACTCATTTCATGCTGGCCACTTGGCCATACACTCCTACCTTCAGGAGGAAGATCAATGATTTGAAATAATGTACCTCCAGGTTCAAGGATAGTTTCTTTGCCACTGCCATCAGACTCCTGAACAAACCTCTCATTAGCAATGGAACGTTGCACATTTTCCGTTCTTACTGACCTCTCGTAACTCTGCCCTGGGTTTCATTTGCTGCACTTTTGTATGGGTTAATATAGCATGAGAAACACCTTTTAATTGCACCCTGGTACACATGACAATAAATGAACCTAAACTTGAGGTTGACTGGCCACCTTCACAGAGGAGATGACAAGTGTTCTGGGAGTTCAAATATCAGATGAAAAGATATTGCATTTACAAATGAAATAAATTAACCAAAAGGACGACCAAAGCATCACCTTGAAAGAAACCACCTCCATGGCCACCAGTATAAACCCAGGTTGTATGATCATATCCAATGCCCCAGACAATTCCTTGATTGTTGCACTCAATCATCCGGAGATGTCCTCCAATTTGGCGCCAATACCTACAGGAAGCAATGATACGATCATGGAACTGTATTTCACAGAAGAAAGTCGCAGGTTTTTTTGTGCTGGTCATTTGAAAGAGCTACATAATTAGTTTACGTTCTCTACTGCTTTCCTGAAGCTCTACAAGTTTTAATTTTGCTACATAGTCAGGATGCAGAAGTAGAAAACTACAGGTCATTTTACTTGATGCTCATTTTTGAGAGAATCCTGGTTTGTTATTCAGCGTGTAGTGTCAAGAAAGCATATAATTCAGCAAAGTTGTTATGAATTATGTAAGAAATGTCATTTTGACAAGTTTATTCCATTTCTTTGTAGATATAACAAAGAACACAGATTTCCAGAAGATGTCAAATAGAACAATAGTGTCCAAAATAAGAGTTCATGGAGTTAAGTGAAACATATGGAAAAAGGAATCAATCCAAACTGTAGCTGGTGTGCATCAGGAGTTGGTGCCTCAATTTAAGATTATTTTATTGTCATGTAATAAAACTGAAAATGTCATACCACACATGATTTCCCTTAGTCTGCTATGAGGCAAACATATTTAGATTAGGGAAACCATGTTGTAGCCAGATTTATTGATGACACAAAGATAGTCTGCCAAGTTTATATCAAAAAACATTAGCAGATGGGATATAATGTGAGAAAAGCAGAATATTGATCAAATAGACAGAGATTACAACTCTACTGAACTGTTGCCTGGATCCAGGTGATTTCAAACATGTAGCTTCTTTTTGCTGCCACCAAACCAAATATACCCCTTCTTTATCAAGGAGGCCAAAACTGTACTCTGCAATCCAAGGTACGGTCAAGACAAAGACTTGAAATGTTACAGCAAATCTTCAAGAAGGTACAACAAGCAATTATGAAGGCAAGTGAAGGTTGGCCTTTATTACGAGTGGGGAGCAAAAATAAGGAAGTCTTTGTCCTACTGTACAAGACATTGGTCAGACAATACCTGAGGTACTGCACAGTTTTAGTCTCCGTGTTTAAGAGGAAGGTTGTGGTTACTTGATCGAGTCAGGGTAAGGCAACAGAGAAACAGCCCCTTTGGATCTCCATGTCCATGTCAACTATCGTATCCCTCTACACTAATCCCGTTTTCCTGGGCTTGTCCTGCAACCTTCTATGATAAATCAAGATACTTCTTAAATTATACGAGAGTCTCTGTCTCCACCACTCCCCCAGGAAATGCATTCCAGATACAAATCACCTTCTGCATGAAACAATTCTTCCTCAGATCCTCTCCATATCTTCCAGCTCTTAACCTATGCCCTCTAGTTTTACACGTTTCACCTGTGAGAAACATTTCTTATCATCCATCTCTGCCCCTCATAATAGTATATAATTATTACATGACAATGAAAGAATCTTGAATAATTCTATCAGGTCCCCCTCGACTCCTCTGCTTCAGGGAAAATAAGTGCAGCTTATCTGGTGTCTCTTCATAATTCCATTCCTGGTATTCTCCTGATGAATCTCCTCTGCCCTCTCTCCAACACAAGCACAACCTACTTATAGTGTGACAACCAGTGTTGACCACAGTAGATCCAACTGTGACTTAACCAATGACTGGTGTGCTTGAATCATAATCTTTATGCTTCTGGTGCTCTTAATGATGAAGGAAAGTCTTCAGTCTCCATTATCGACGTGGACTGTCACTTTCAGGGGTCCTTGACCACCAAAGTCTCTCTGTTCCCTGAAACCTCCAAGGGCCCCATCATACACTGAACATGCCTCCCTCTTATGAATCCTCCCAAAATGCATCCTCATTCTAATCAGGATTAAATTCAACCTGCCTTTGCTCTGACCTTTTTACTAACTCATCAGTATTGTTCTGTGGCCTAAGACCATGCTTACCACTAATAATACCACCAATTTTCTCATCATCAGGCAGACTTACCAACATTCACATCTAAATCCTTAAAGATTTTAACAAACAGCACCAATCCTTAAGGTACACTGCTGGTTGTAGGCTTCAAATTCCAAATAACCCTCCACCACACACACTCTTAATGCCAAGTCAATTTGCTTTCACTCCCAGAGTCCCCAACCTGCCTCCCATGTTGGACCTTTTCAAGATCTAAATTAAATCCAATGAATTACATTAACAGACTGCCCTCCTCTAATACACTTTGTTACTTCTTCAAAAGCATTCAATCAAATTAGTTAATTGTTTAAAAAAAATTAAATTAATTTTATATTTAGATATGCAGCATGGAAACAGGATCTTCTAGGCCATGAGATTGTGCCACCCGATTAACCTACAACCCCTGTACTTTTTGAAGGGACATTATGATGGATCTTGCCATAACACATCTATGCTGAGCAGTGATTAATCCCCATCGTTTCAAGTTTAGATATTTTTCCCCAACTTCAGGTCCACTCACGGTCTGGTCCGTAACTACTTGGTTCATCCCTTCTGCCTTCTTGAAGAATAGTACAGTACTTGCTTTGCTGTTCTATGGTTCTATAGCATCTCACCTGTCGCCAGTGAAGATCTAAAAGCCATTTTTGATCCCCAGCCATCTCCCCTCTTGCTCCCATTGACAGATGTAATCTTATCTCCAAATAGCTGCCCTATTTAGTTTACTTAGTCAAGTCTACTGATAATAGTCAACTTTCTTCCATACATAGTTAGGCCTGCTCTCATTGGAGTACAAGAAAATGAGAAAAGTACTTTTATTAAAATACAAAATGTTTTGTCAGTTCCCCTCTGAATATTGTATTATTTTATGTGTATAATGTGTGCAAAGTTGTTTTTGATGCTTAATAAATATATTTTGGAAAAAAATGTGGGATTTAGAACCAGGAACAGGTTCACAGCAAGGGGTTTCCTATGAGGGTAAAAGAATCTCCTCTCAGAGGGCTGTGGAGACAGTTATGAACCATTTCCAGGATTAGTCTGAATAAGATTTCTGAATTACGGGGAGAGAGAGAGAAAACAAATGGGAAAGTTCAGGTGAGCCAAATCAAGTCTGCACACAGGTTCAAAAGTCTATGTGGCTCCTGCTCCTATTCCTTATGTGGTCACATTCTGTTTGAAGCATTTATACAATTCCATTTTGAAAGTTTGAACTGAATCAATTTCTAATTATTTCTAACATTGCATGTCATGAATGCAAAATCTCACACAAAATATTCATGAGCAAGTTTGATCTTCATATACAGGATGAATTTTAAGTGAAACATTTGGTGCTATGCAAAATTTTGTAACCACTTGCAAGTTTTTTGTAGATTGCAAGGGCAAATATTTCATGGCATAGTTTCCACATGTATAATCAGTAGAACCCAGAATTTAATTAAACAAAATCCCTGCAAAAGAAGCAACAGTGTGGAACAAGAGGCATGTTCAGCCTTGGGCCAAGATAATGAAGGACATTTGTATATTTGTGAAATGGTTCTCATGACAATCTGACAACTTAATAATTCCTTTTACAACTTCATGTTTCAAGCTAGGTGGTATTATTGCAGCAGGCAGACATTATTGCCATTCATGTTTGGAAACTGAGGAGACAAGTAGTTGCGCAAGTATAGACTTACAACTGGTCACTTGGCATGGGGTGGGACGTTGCTTCCAGACTTGGGCTTGGCTCGCTGACAAAGATATCTCCTTTGCACGTGACAGACCAAATGGCCTGGTGAGATGGAGGTCCATGGATTCCTCTGCTGTCAAAGCATGCTAAACTTAAGACAGCAAGCTGCAACAAGACACACAGTACCAGGTGACAAAAAGAAGAAAGCACAAAACAAGCATTAGCCACAAAAGGGATTAAACTGTTGTTTTTAATTGATAAAGGACAACTTCCTAAACAACAGACACATTTTGTTGACATTTCTCTTTTTTGTACATGCATCTTCTTTTTGAGTACAGTTTACTTATCTCAGGGTTGTATCTGATGTCGTGTACTCTGACAATAAATTTGAACTTTGATTAACACCAAAAATGACTAACTTATACGAGTTTTTTGACGAAGGGAAAATGTACTAAGAATTTTCATGAGATTTATCAGCCAAAAGATTATGCTTGGCAATTGAAAGGACATACCAGGGTAAGGAAGAGAAAACAAGAACAGGCGAAATAAATCTGGAGCTGGGGAGATTCTCTCAGCTCTCATGTTGGCTTCATCTTTCAATTCAATCGTGGCTAAACTTTTATTATTGCTACCTCTTTCCTGCATCCTATGAACTGTGCCAAAGTAGTGTGGGGAATTATTCTTCCCAGCATCCTGCCCAAGTATTATTCGCAAAACACCAGCAGGCTATTTATCCTGCTTTGTGCAATTTATTTTAAATTTACATTTAGATAGTTTGGTGATATGTAATTACACCACTTGGTCACCAGGGGTCATCCCGGAGACCTTGTCTATAAAGCAGTCCAGAGCTATAGTCTAGCCTTCCAGGTTCATCTTGCAGAGAGACAAGACCTCTTAATGTACATATTAGTTTATTAAAGCTGTCTTATATTCAATTCAGAAAGCATTTCTGCCAGTGGCTGAAGTGCGTGCCAGCTCTGGGATTTCTGGGGTCGAGCTCCAGCCTGTCTGGTCACAGCACATGGCTAAGCTGCAGCCTCTGTGGGGCTTCTGTCTGCTGGAGGAGTAACCTGGGTGCTTGGGGCTATTGGCTTTGGGATGTTTGCAGCGGCCTTGTGATGGGGATGGGGGGGGGGGGGGGGAAGAGGATCCCAGTGGTAGCATCAGGTCTCCGTGGTACTGGGGAAAATGCTGCTGGGGGAGTGACAGTAGCGGTGTCTGCTTTCCCTGGCTCTGGAGTGATCAGGAATTCTGCACATATGTGGCGATGTGGAGATCCTTCCACCCGCGCTTGTAGTGGCCCCTTTGATCGGACCGGGGTTTAGGGTCGGCGGCACCTGTACCGGCAAACCCACGGGCAGGTAGGGCTCTTGGCCGTTTCTTACCTGCCCTATCGTACTTCTGTGGTCTTCCCCGCATTCCACCACGATTCCAGTACAACGGTCCCTCGCCGTCTCTGTCCTCGGACGCACGTGCGTGCTGGTCATCCCCGGATTCCATTCCTCAGGAAGAATCTCCAGGTGGTTGGGAATGCGTGTTGGAGCAGAAGCAGCTTCCATCCTAGTAGCTATCGTATTAGTTTATTAAATTGTACTGACAATAACTACACCAGCAGTATGAGTATAAGACAGCTTTAATAAACTAATATGTACACTAAGAGGTCTTATCTCTATCTGCTCCTGAGCTGTGCATCCAATTACACCCAATTGACCTACAACCCTGGTACATTTTGAATAGTGGGAGGAAAGCAGAGCACCCGGGAAAAACCCACGCAGAATGTATACACTCCTTACAGACAGTGGTGGATTTGAACCCTGGTCACTGGTGCTGTGATAGCTTTATGCTGATGGCTATGCTAACCGTGCCACCTCATTTTCTGTTGTGTTTTTCTTCACGAGACACTCAAAATGACTGTCCTTGGTTTTGAAGGGCAATGAGATGACTGAAGGTTGAGATACATATACGCGTTCTTTCCTACAACCACATATACGCGTATAAGTGTATATGTGATACTACATATACCTGTTCTTTCCTACAACTACATATATGTGTTCTTTCCTACAACTACATATACGCGTTCTTTCCTACAACTACATATACGCGTTCTTTCCTACAACCACTACAGATATTTATATTCTATTTTTCTACTGCTCCCTTTACACCAGCTATTCTCAATGGAGGGTCACAACACAAAAATAAAAGCCCTGTTTTCTTTTCACCTCATGTAACAAATATTTTTTTATGGCCTTTATGTAGTCAGTAGGAGAGAAGTATGGAATAAATCTAAATTTGACTGCTTCACAGGGAAGGGGAGCCCATAAAATTGAGCAGAGACCATAGTTTGAAAAAAGGTTAAGAATGGCTGGTTTACACCACACTTTAGCATAGGAGGCTGTTTCACTGATCCTTTGCTTACCTACCCAGTCATACATGTCCTGCTCAGTCACTGTTGCCAACCTGATTGGCCACCTCTGCTTTGTTCGCTCTGGAGTATAAATGGCAAAGGAGTGTTTTGCTTCGTTAGCAATCGGAACTAGAATTGTAACTTCATTTAAAAAGAGGTGAAGGTACTGTAAAATTCAAGGGAAAGTGAAGTCAGCCAACATACATCAAACATGGATACTAATATTGTTAATCTAATGGGTAGCACGGTCAGCGCAGCGATTTGTGCAACGCTGTTAGAGAGCCAGCGATCCGGACTGGGGTTCGATTCCGGTACTGCCTGTGGGGAGCTTGTACTTTCTCTCTGGGTCTGTGTGGGCTTCCTCCGGGTGTTCAAAATAGACGGGGTTGAAGGTCAATTGGGTGTCATTGAGCGGGCTGAAAAGGACTGTTACTGTGCAGCAAAAATAAAAGCAGGAAATAGGTGGGGGGGGGAGGGAAGGGGGAGAGGGAGAGGAGGATCACAAGATCAAGGAACTAGGAGGCCATTCAGCCCATTGAGTCTGCTCTGCAAATCCACCCTGAGCTAAGTTATAGCAATTTTTGCACCCGTAATGCTGCAGTAAAACAATGAATTTCATTACACATGCTCATGCCAATAGATTCTGGTTTTGAATATGCTTCATTGGAGAGGATAGACAGTGGTGCACTAAAGCTGCAAAATTATGAATTAACTGCAATCTCCCTTCATGACACAAATGCCTCCCTGTTGATCAAGATCTATTTTATTTTAAAATAAAGTCTTAATACATCATGATGATTTTATGCCATTTTGCGAGGTTGTGGTATGAAGTAAACATCTTCCTATTTCTTTCATCATGTACAGCTCATTGCACTAGATCACGTTGCAAATACAATATTTCTGAATCTTAACCTATAAATATTTAAACATTTATTCCAACCGAACCAGAATTCAAATTTGATTAGCTAAAATGAATAGCTTTTGAAAGATTTTTATTTTTTGAAGTGCAAAAATGTATGTGTAAACAGGGGTAAATTCCTGCAAAAAAATAATTACTTCATAACCAAATCATTAATCAGAGACTAATATTTTGATAACATAGATAAATGAAGTAACCAAAACACTATGATTGCTGCAAATTAAATAACTTGGCTTGGTAGGATTCAATCTGTTCCTGTCAATTTCATCACATACTCTCAAACAAAAAAATATTTACAGTATTTTGTTAATTACAGGGTAATTTAGTAATATTTCATACTTCAGACCTGGAATTTTTTTTGCAAAATTACATCACAACCAAATGATTTAAAGAAGCCATGGTTAACGATGGGCTTTGTTTTTATTTCGTTTTTAGAGTTTGACAGATATAAAATATTTAAGTGTTCTGTCACAGAGGAGTTATCTACCCACACACTAATTTTGGGTAATGTTGAAAATGCAATTCAATAAGGATCAAAATAAATGGCTGAAAACAAGCATCAAATGTACTTGACAACATTTTTAACAAATTAAAATTCTGATAAACCTGCAAATTCCATTTGAGGGGAGAGAAACCCAAGTTTGACTAACCCAAAATATCAAACACTTGCTTTCCACGTATGCTATCAGACCAGCATATCCTATTTGAATTGAAATAAACAATTGGTTTTAAAACGAACAGAAATGTAGGTTAATTGGGCGACACGTTTCAAGGGCTGGAATAGGCTTCTACTGGGTTGTGAAATGGAACTTAAAATATTTTCACTCTCACAAAATATTCCAATGTGCTTCACAGGCATGGAGACAAACACAATTTGAGACCTCATTATGAATGATAATAGAGCAAATGATCAAAAACTTGATTGGAATATTTGGGTTTGAGACACAGAAGAGAAGTGGTAGAGAGGTTTGGGTGGGGGTGGGGGGTGAAATTCAAGTTTATTTGTCATATTATACCTGGTGCAGTTAGAAGGGTTTGTTACAAGCCCAGAGGACCCCAAAACCCAGCAGCACGACAAATGGTTACTTAAACAAAAGTTGCTTTTAATTATCTTTAAACATGAAAACAGGATCAAATTCTAACTTATTACTATTGACTTAACTAACCCCCTTCTAGTTCTAAGTTCAGAAACGTTCTTTGATTCACAGTCCAATCTCACTCCTCCAAGTTCACTGGTTGCAGGCAATTCTTATACTGTAGACAGAATTTAACATTTATAAAGTTCACCAGGCTTTGGTGTTTGAAAGGTAAATTGTTACTGCTCAGGAAGGTTCTTGTCAGTTTTCAGAGAGAGATTTGTTGTTCCTGGACACAAACTGATCCCTTTTCATTAGCCACATCAGTGTCTTGCCAAAGAAACTTGCCCCATCAGGGTTTTTCAGATGATAACCTCTTTCTTCTAGTTCACCACAGTTCTCTTTTTTTCCTCTCTTATTTCAAGTGAAATATTAGACAGCCAGTCCTCTCTTGTATGGACCACAAGAGCTTTGACCAGGCTGAACCAAGCATACAACCAGTCTTCAAAATGGGTTTTTTTCCACAAGCTTGCCAGCTTGTCCTGTTCCAGTCCCAGCTGTTGCTGATGACTGTGGAACTACAGAACTGAATTCCCTCTCTCTCCGAGAAAAGACTATTTTTTTCCCTCCCTCTGCTTGCAAAACCACATGACCCTCCTAAAAGAGCAAGCTCCACTCAGACAGACCACAGCTCAGTACCTAATTCGCCGAGTTCTCTCATGTGTTGCTTTTCAAAACAACAATCCATTAGTGAAATCCCTTGAGCACTAACCAAATCTTTTGCTAAGGCCTTCGGAGCCAGCCTGGCTAGCTTGAGCAGAGCTCCAGTATTTTAAATGAGAACTATTTTGAAGTGTTTGTATGTGACTACACTAAAAAACCTGCCACACTTTATGTTCCAAAATCATATCTATAAACAATATAAAACACAACACAACATCACAGGTTTATCCTCGAGCAGTCTAACAGGCCAATTCTAACATTCACACAGCCACACAACGTGGAAGAACAAGAGCACAATTACACAAAAAAATGAAATTAAATTAAAAATGGCCAAAGGTCTAGCTGCCAATGTCAAGGACCAATATTAGACAAATGTTGATTTATCATAGAGTTACGAGTTCGGAGGAAACTACAGAGATAATAGAAAATCAATTTGTGGAGAGGATTGAAAACAAGGATAAGAATTTTATCTGGAAGTTAGTTTACTCTGCAAGTACTGTTGTAATGAATGATTGAAATTTAGGACATGACCAAAGCAGGAGAGTGGAACTCCTATGTCTGTGTTACAGAGTCCAGAGGACTCCAAAAACCAGCAGGAATAGATATGCACCACAACACAGGGTTAATTAAACAAAAATATTTGAACAAGAAAACAGATTTAAACTTTAACTTGTTACTTAACCTACCTAACTACTTAATTCCCCCTTCTAATACTAAGCGCAGGTGTATGTAATGTATATTTAAGATTAGAACAGTTCTTTGGATCAGTCCAATCTCACTGGATGCAGGCAATTCTTGTACTGTGCACAGAAGCTAGCATTAACAAAGTTCACCAGGCTTTGGTGCTTAACAGGCAAATGGTTACCACTCAGGAGGGTTCTTGCTGGTTTTCAGAGAGATTCCTTTTCCAGGACATCCACAGCTGATTCCTTCTCAATCAGTCTTGCTGACGAAACTTGCCCCCTTCAGAGTTCTCCAGATTATCCTCTTTCTTTCAGGTCACCTTTCAGATCGCCAGTCTTCTCCTTTGACCAGCCTTCCAAAGTTTGCCAACTTTGTCCTTCTGGAAATGATTTATGTGACTCCTCTCTCTGTTTCACACCCTCCCTCTCTGAGAGCAAAACAGTTCTCCTCTGCCTGCAAAGATCACATGCTCTCCCAGGCAAAGTGTTGTCTATACTTTGTTGCCTCCTGCAAAAAAGCATTCTGCAGAAGTCCTGCAAATATTCTGTGTTTTAAAATGTGTGTGTGCAAGCTGCTCTAATAATTCCTCCCAAACCACCTCTGAATACTCTGTCACATCTTGATTCTGGAGGTAACGTAGCTATGGAGGGGATTCAGCAACCAAAAGAAGTGGAAGCCTGATAGTGAACAGCAGAGAGGGGGATAGGGCATTCAGCTACTTGAGCCTCTTCTGCCATTCAACAAGTTCATGGCTGATGTTCCCAACATTTTCTTGTCCTACTTCCAAATCCATGGATTCCTCCAATATCTAGAAATCGATCAATCTCTGCTTTGTAAGCAATTAGGAATTGAGATGTCATTGTTCCAGGATCAAGAGTTCCAAAGATTCAGCTCTCCATGATGATGTGTACAAACTCACAAGAGGAATAGATAGTGTAGGAGTTTAGAAACAGTTATTATTTTAATGTTAGGAGCTCTGAAACAGTTATAGAAGGTAGAAAGAAAAAGAAAAAAGCTAAAATGTTCTGTGTAAAATGGTGCATGAAAAACAGAACAGAGTAAACAAGATAACAGAGGAATTTAAGAAATATGCACGTGTACACACACAAAGAGCTTGTTTAATGGGGGTGGGGAAAGGAGGTGTGAGTAGGGGATAGGAGAAAGTCGGAGTCAGTCAAGAGTCAGACGAATAGGGAAAAGTGCCAAACCAATCCAAGGAGGATAAATGTAAGAAAAATGTAAGGGGAGATGAATTGAAAAATGTATAAAAACAAAGAAGCTTCCCGCCCTCGGTGTACTTTCCCGAGGTAGGGGGAGAGTACCCAACCTTGCAATGTTGTAAATGTAAATAAATGTTCTTTGTTCTCAACTTTTGTCTCAAGCATATTTTGTGAACATGAAGGCACTTCTCACAATAGGGTGAACCCAGTTAAAGTCGAGATGTTGGCTACCTTTTAATTCCCAAGATGATGCATGACCTGCTGATTTTCTCCAGCACATTTGTCTATTGGATGAACACAGAGAGTCTTTTGCTCAGAGTTGGGGAATCAGTAACTGGGGGGGGGGGGATATAGGTTTAATGAAGGCTGCCAGAGGAGGTGATTGAAGCAGGTATTATTGAAATATTTAAGAAAAATGGATAGGAAGGGACAAACACAGGCAGGTAGGACCAGTATGGGTGGGATGATTTTGTCAGTGTGGGCAAGTTGACTGAAGGGCCTGTTTCCACGGTGAACGTGAAATTTCTCCTCATTTCAGTTCTAATGGGTGTATTGGTGAAACTGTGACCCACTCCTCTGGATGCCAGGGAAAATATTCTTCCTGTGGGAACTATTAAATCTACCAATATTTATCAATAACGATTTGGGGGGGGGGGGGGAGGGGAAAATACCAAGTGGGTCAGGCAGGAAACAAGGTGGGGAAATAGACGGTCAATGTTTCAGATCTGCTTCAGTCTTATCAACTGTTCATTTCCCACTGCAGATACAGAATATGTTTCTCCAGGAATTTGTTGTCATTCAAGATTCCAGTATCTGCAGTCTTGTGTGTTTCAAATGTTGGGGGAATTTTCCTGCAATTGAATAGACCTTTGGAAGGGGTGAACCTGGAATTCTGCATGTAGCTTTGGTCACCCTATCTGAGGAAGGCATATTTGCCTTGGAGATAGTGCCATGAAGTTCACAGGCAAATATATCTTGCCAACCCAAAAGATTGAGTGTAATGGGCCTATGCACTCTAACGTGAAGAACACAAGTGGCAATTTTACTCACACAAAATTTTGAAGGCCTTGGTAGTGAATATTTAGAACGGAATTTCCATCTCAGGTTAACTGAAGAGTATTTTTCCTCTCTCAAAATGTTCGTGAACCTTTGATATCCTCTATATTCAAACTGTAACACGTTAATTGAAGGCTAAAATAAATGATTTTTTTGCAAAATCAAGCAGTATGAGGATCAGGCATGAAATCAGAGGCCAGGTGAGATCAGACACAATCCTATTGAATAGTAGATCTGCCTTTAATGTCCATGTGGCCTTCTATCTTATATGCATACATATTCTATCCAAAACTTGCTTTTTAGATTAGTGCACCACTCCAAGACCAAAGATCTGGCTGTATTATTATAACATTGAATTCTGATTTGTACCAATTACAATTGTGAATGTTTATCTGTCATTTTATATTTTTTTATATATTTTTTCTCTTGTGTAGCAATTAAATTTATACTTGTTTATTCATATATTTTACATACCTGTGTAGTGAAGCAAGAATTTCAGTGCATTTGTGTTGTACTTATGAGTCTGATAATAAACATCACAATCTTTTAAATCAATTCTTTAGAATCATAGAACATTACAGCACTGAAACAGGCCCTTTGACTCTTCTAGTCTTGGGTGTAAATTGGGCGGGCATGGATTTGTGGGTTGAAGTGGTCTAAATTTAAATTTTTTAAATTTAAAATTTAGTCTGTGCCGACCCATTATTCTGCCCAATTCCACTAACCTATATCTAGTCCATATCCCTCCATACCCTCCCAACCACATACCTGTCCAAACTTTCCTTAAATGTTAAATTTCTTATTTACAATAATCAAAGCTTCCAATAATATCTTTCGTTTCATTCCTCAACACAGATCAACTTAGAGAGAGAAATTTACGAATGATTTAAATTTTAAATATAGACAAACGTCACGGTAACAGGCCCTTCTGGCCCAATTACACCCAATTAACCGATAACTCTGCACATTTTTATGGGTGGGAGGAACCCCTGGAGGAAATCCATTCAGACAGGGAGATAACGCACAAGCTCCTTACAGATAGTGGCTGGCATTTAATAGTGTTGCATTAACCGCTATGCTCCAAACAATGAACAATTAAGTTTATTCTTGTAATATACAGCCCAGTTTCCAAACTGAACTCACCTTTTTCTCATCATTGTATGTGTAATATATGAAGAATATTCCATCCCGTTTTCCATCGTTGCCTGTAAATTGTTCAAGTGCTACCTTGACATCTGTCCATTTGTGTGGCTTTCCATCCCTCCACCACTGCATTGTCCCCTTCTTTATCCACACAGACTGGAACAACAACATAAAAGCAAAGAATCAGAGTCACGAGATACAGGTCAGCACCTCGACTTCCTCATGAATTACTCAGGAATTGGACTCTGCAATACAATACAGTGAAACCTCATTAGGACGCGATTCATTAATCCGTGGAATCGCCTACAGCGCGGGTGTCTGTGGACCCCAAACATTGATTTTAGGAGGGCAGGCTAACAGCCACAAACTCAAAAATGGGCTCTTGTGACTCATTTACAAGATGTGTATGTTAATATGTGGAGTTTCAAGGTCTTATTATAGGGTTTGAGTTGTAGTATTCGGTTTTCCTGCTTCCTGAATCATGACATGTATCCATCTGTTCCGAGCCTCGTCTAACACGGTATCAAATCTTGGACCCAAACTACCGCGTTCTAACGAGGTTTTACTGTATTATGAGGGGTGTAGCTAGAGTAAATACCAAGGTTAGGTGAGACAAGGTTAGGGGAGACAAGAATAAGAGGACAAGGGTTAAGGATGAAAGGTAAAATATTTAAGGGGAACATTAGGAGAAATCATCTTAGAAATGAAACTGAGTAAATTATTTCACAATATTTATTTTTTTTAATATGTATGTGTGTGTTTATTGTGCTGTGTGAGCAATTGTGTGCGCGAGTGCGTCTCCTTTGGGGTCAGGAGAAACACTGCCTGGTTGTATCTGTACAGTCAGATGATAATGAACTTGAACTTCTTCAACCAGAGGGTCGTGAGAGTGGAACAAGCTGCCAACAGACGTGATGGATGCAGTTTGATTTTGACTTCCAAGAAAAGATTGGGCAGGTATGTGGATGGGAAGGGTGTAGTCCAGGGGTTGGTAGTTAGGATGAGATGGGATGAAGAGCCTGTCTCAGTGCTGTAGTGCTCAGTGTTTGATAGTTCTAAATAGCCAGCTCTTCATGTTGAAACAAAGAGGTAGCCATCTTCTCATTCCTGGAAACATAACCAAGTAGTTTAACTTTAAGTATTTTCTGCCTCTCACAATAATAGTTAGTTGTCATTGTCTCAACCAGTGGTTTTTCAAACTTCCCCCCTAAACTCACATTCTACCTTAAGCAATTCCTATGCCATAAGCACTCTGTGATTGGAAAGGGATTACTGACGATAAAAACAGTAATTTTCAAACCTTTTTCTTTCCACTCACAAACCACCTTAAGAAATCCTTTACATAATGGTTTTATTGTATTGTATATGTTGAATACTAATTGGTTTGGGGAGGTGGGTAGAGGGGAGGGAGGGAAAGGGGGAAAAATGGTAGAAAAGTTCTCTGTGTAAATTTAATGAGAAACGTTTGTACATATTTTGGTTGACATGATTCACAAGGTGAAAAATAAAAAAAAAATTTAAAAAGAAAGAAATCCCTTACATACATGAAATTCTTTAACTTTGTCCACCATAAAGACAAAGAGTTGCCACTTTGTCCAGCTCCCCTCACAGAAATGAGGCCCCTGCGAGGTGCCCACCTATCGAAACCAATTCCATTTGCCTGCATAGGTCAATAACCTTCTATATCTCGATGATGCAAGTGCTCATCTTGATACTTCTCAAATGTTATGAGGGTCCCTGGCTCCACTATACCCTCTGAGGGCCGCATGGTGAGCGCATGCTCATGCATTACAGCACCAGTGACCTGTGTTCAAATCTGCTGCTGTCTGAAAGGAGTTTTGTACGTTGTCTGCGTGGATTTCGTTGGGCGCTCCTGTTTCCTCCCATATTCCAAAGACGTACAGGGGTTAGTAGATTAATTGGTCATATGGGTGCTTTTGGGCAGAGCAGGCTTATGGGCAGAAGGGCCTGTTATCTTGCTGTATCCCCTAATTAAAATGAAATCTCCCACCCATTTTCTTAAACCTACAGACTCTGGTTTTATGCATTCTGCTTTGGGGAAATGTTTCTTACTACCTACTCTATTCTTGCCCCCACAATCTTGTATAATCACTTTCACGTTCACCCTCAGCCTTCCCCATGCTAAGGAAAACAGCCAGCTATCCATCCTCTCCACATAAGTAAAACGTCCCATTTTAGACCACACCGCTCCAGGGCAATTACATCTTCATTGTGTGCTAACTAAAACTGCACACAATGCTCCTGCTGTGACCCAACCATTGTTTTATATGATTGCCTCACAACCTCTCTGTTCTTGCATTGCTGACCAATGAAGCCAAGCATCCTGTAAGTAATCTTAACTATGTCCAGGGTTCCCTGAACTTGGACATCAATGACCACATGTTCCTCGATATTCCGAGGCCCGACCACTCATGGTGCATCACCTTACATTTACCTGGATTAAATTCCATTGGCCATTGCTCTGACCATCTTAACAACTCATCCTGTAGCCTGAGACTTCTCACTATTAACAAAACAACCAATCTTTGTGTCTTCTGCAAAATTTCTGCACTAAAACTCCATAAACCTGAGACTTTCATGGTGTCAAACTAACAGACTCCTGGACTATCAGCTATTATTTTATTAATATTCCCATACACTTAATGTATTGTTACAGATGCTACACAGTAATCTTCCAGTGAACCTAATAAACTGTAAAGGGATGGTGGGAAATGTGGTCTGGTTAAGTAGTCAGTTTGGAAGCACAGGCCTTGGTGAACAGATGCTGAACCATTTGTAATTTCCAAATAGTCATATAACAGATGATCAGAGTTTTACTGTAATTAAATATAAATTGTTAATGTACATAACAAACAATGAGGGTGCCACCACCAATCTTGGTGGTACATCATAGATCAAAGGATTCCAGTTACAGAAACAACCCTCCAGCTCCAATTACCAAGTCAAATTTGAATCCAATTTGCTAACACCCTGCACTGCAAAGGCTCTAACCTTCTAAACTCGTCTTCCCTATTTTTATTTTAAGGTTAGCCACATCCTCAAAATACTTTGGGACTTTCGTTAATTTTTTTTCTTCTAGTGTTATTTTGTGCCTCTGCTTTTAAAAAAGAATTTAGACAAAGAGCTTGATGACGTCCTTTCGACCCATGAGCTCATGCTACCAAATTACACCCAATTAATATACAACCCCAGTATGTTTTGAATGGTGGGAGGAAACCGGAGCTCCCAGAGAAAACCCAAGCAGACAGAGGGAGAACGTACAAACTCCTTACAGATAGCATGGGATCGAACCTGGGTCGCTGGCATTGTAACAGTGTGGCACTAAATCTACGCTTTCCGAACTCTCTGAATTTCTTCTTTAAGCACCCCCTTATCATTTCTGTTCTCTCATTGAGACTTTCCCTTTTTCAGTTCTCATTTTTTAAAAAAAACTAAATAATCAGCCTACCTGCTCGACAGCCTGCTCATAATGTTTAAAATCATCCACTTCTCGCTTGGAACGCTCAATTAACTGTTGAACAATCTGTTTCCGCCAAACTGTCTGCTGCGGATAACTGGAGAATGATTGAATGGAGAATGTCTGCCCTGGCAAAACATGGGGTAAGGGACTTTGTAAAAAAAAAAACAAGCAGGAAAGGCCTTCTCTCTGATACAATTTCTTTTATTACATACATTCGGGTTCAGAAACAATCCATTTGATGAAGGATTGTGTAAAGTACTTTCAGGATTAAAGCAAAAGCAGAGAAATAGAGTTTGTGTTACATTTGCTCTGGAACTGTAACTAACATCACAAATCCATTTGGTGGTGCAGGTAATTCGTCCTGACATTTTGAATGAGAGATGCAGATTAAGAAATGCTTCACTCCATTAAAAATTCTGTTGAAAACTCCATGTTTTATGTACGATGTTATAACTTTAAGGTAATTAAAGTCTCTGTCACAAAAGTATTCTCCAAGTGTCACATCTATGCCGTGTCAAAGCCAATTGCCATAGAATACAGTGGACATTGCTGCTTCAACAAATTTGATGACATCTCCAAATTTACTCACCATCCTATCTACACTGTCATCTATATTAAAGACTTGGATGCCAAACAGTGGACCCAGTACACCACTGGGCATAGGCTTCCAATCTGAATCACAAGCCTCTACTGCCACAATCTGACTCCCAATATCAAGCCAATTCTGTATCCATTTGGCCAGCTCTCCCAGGATCCCATGCAATCTGACCTTCCCAGACCAGCCTTCCACGTGGGACCTTGTCAACAGGTCTTATGAAGGTTCACGTAGACAATATCTACTGCCTTCTCACACTGATCTCTTTAAAAAAAAAAACTAATTTTCCACACACAAAGCCATGCTGACTATCCCCAATTAGGCCTTGCCTTTCCAAATATGTGAGGATCCAGCCTCGAGAATCTCCTCTAGTAAATTACTCCCTGCAGCCTTTTCTAAATAAAAGAACAACCTCCATTCTTCCAACACCTCATGAATAGCTAACGATGACACGAACCTCTCAGCCAAGATACACTTGGTCAGGCCTGAGGGATTTGTCCATCTTTATTTAAGACCTCCAGCACCCTCGCTTGTGTAATGTTGATTCATACTATCAAGTAATGAAGGTTAGTAACATCAATACTGTAGTCAGGATTAAAGATAAGAAAGCACACAAAAGGATTCCATCAGAAAATAAGACATGGCAAATTTGGCATCATTCAAAGACTGAAACCTTGGTTAAGTTGGAGAAAGCTGCAATTAATATTGGTGCATTAAACTAAAAACATTATTTGTACTGGTTCTAGGTTTCAGTAGCAGCATGAACAGTGATATACAAGCATGAGATAAGGCAACTGATTACCTGACTGAACATTGAACCAGCTCAGCTGAGTGTGAGCCTCTATGTCACATCCTCCTCCACTAACCCAGGCCCAGAGTGACTGTTCATCGGTCACATAATGCTCTTCAATTCCAAAAGGATAAATAGCTGCTGCTGATGCACTGGATGTTTCAGCCAAGTCCAAGTTTACGGGGCTCAAACCAGAGTGAGCATCGTCCAATTTGGCATCATCCTGCAGAGCTTGCCTTCCACCTGCCAACCACGACTGGGCAGAGGTGGATTCAAAAATAGGCTGAGGAGACTTTTCTGAAGTTTCGTCATTAAATGAGATGTTCTCGAATACACTTGTCACTGCATCACATTTTGACTCGGGACAGGAAGAAGCAACATCTTTGTTGTGGGGACACCCGTCTCTCTCAATTGTTTCAAGAATGTTTTCTGTTCCTTCTGCTATTCCCTCCATTTCCAAGGAAAAATCAACATCACTGGTGGAGGGCTGGAATGGCCACCTAACCTCATCACCAAAGAAATACCCAGCACTGAAATGAAACCAAAATGGAAACAAAGTCAGGCAAGGTTTTCCGCAAATGAACCAGAGTTGAAATGATGAGATGTTCTGTACATTACTACATCTTATTTTTAGAATGCAAAGCTTGAGAGGACAAATGCAAGCAAATTCAATAACTTCCAAAACAAAAATGTTCAAAGGCAAATATGTTCATAAAAGATCAAGAGAGAAAGGGTTTAATTGGGCAGATGTTTTCAAACAGATCTTCCTTTAAGGAAAACTGGAGGTTGTTTGGAGAAGGTTTACTAATTAATGCCAAAAATAGGTAGACTTTCTTAATGAGGAAAGGCTAGGCTTGTGACCGTTGGAGCTGAGAAGAGTCTGTTAACACAATAGGCTGCAGGAATCCTTGCCAAAAATTCTCAGCTAATGCTCAATATCATGTTGCACATTGAGTCAGGTCCTCAAGATTGGGATCTGGGCATGCAATGTGTTTAATGGATTTTATAAGCTCCATATACTCTGTAACAATTGCTTCTGATGAGTGGGAAGTCAAGAAAAAAGTTGGAAGGAGAGGGGGCTGAGCTTACAAAAATTGATGCCTCACTTCAGGCAAGGAAGAACTACTTCACACAAAGCATTGTAGAAACTGATAACTCTCTTCCTCAAAAACTTGAGGTAACTGAAAATTTCAAACATTGAGATTGACATTTTTGTTGAGCAAGAGTACAAAGGAATGAAAAATCGTACAGGGTCAATGGGAATTATGACATATATCAGACAGGTTTTGGGTACCACTGCAAGAACAGTTGCTGCCTCTCATCCCCAGCAATGCAGACTCAATCCTAAACTTTGGTGCTGCTCGTGAGGAATTCTCCCCTTGACCTTAGGATTTTCTCTGGATGCTCTGGTTTCCTTCCACATCTTAAAGGTTGGTCAGTTAATTGGCCACTGGAAATTCCCCTATT
The DNA here is from genome assembly GCF_036971445.1 of Narcine bancroftii. Classification (NCBI taxonomy): domain Eukaryota; kingdom Metazoa; phylum Chordata; class Chondrichthyes; order Torpediniformes; family Narcinidae; genus Narcine; species Narcine bancroftii. Next base: position 7,322,698 of record NC_091480.1, read on the forward strand.
TAGAATGTGGGTGGAACTGATGAGAATGTGGGGAGGATAGAATGGGAGGAAAGACTCAATGGATCAAAGGCCCTGTTTCTGTGTTGCATTACCACATATACTTGTGCAATAGTCAATACAATGTAAAAGTCCCCCTCTATTTTTGGTCCCGGCTGCCTGGCCACTGAAGTTCCTAATGCCATGACCACAGTCTCTCGCCTTGGCCCCAGCCATCCACCCACTCACCTGCCCAAGGTCCCGATGCCTTGAACTACACAGGTACTTACCACAGTCAAAAGTAGTATGTGTATAACAGTTAACCCCTAAATTGTACCCTAAAAATTGTTCCACAAACTTTGATTATTACATGGGTATATACTGTACTATGCAATCAGTGGTCTTCTCTCAGCAGTAAGTTAACAGCAGCAAGTAAATGCTTAGTGTAAGTATTTTACTGGGCTACCCTACCTCACAAGACTGGTGGCACTGCTTGCACAGGATGATCGGTCCTGATCTCGATTTGCCACAATTACTTTCCAGGCCTTTCCACTGTATTCAGTTGGGGTCACACCTTGCCGAAAATAGATACTGCGGTCTTCAGAGCCAATTCCCCAAACCTGGGGTGATGATGGAACAGAAACAGGGTGTAAACATCCAGCGTTACTATGCATCCGTCTATAAACCAGGGACCACCATAATATTTGTGGGCACTACTTTATTCAGCTAGGATGAGGTGGTTGGGGGGGGGAAGGGGGAAATCTCATTGAAACAGATGGAATGTTGAAAGGCATGGACAGAGTACATTCCCATGGTGGGAGAATCTAGGACAAGAAGGTACAACTTCAGGATTGAAGGACATCTGCTTAGGACAGAGATATGGAAAAATGTTTTCAGCCAGTTGGTGGTAAATCTGTGGAGTTTGTTATGGAAGTTTGGTCAATGGATGTATTTAAGGCAGAAATTAATAGGTTCTTGATTAGCCAGGGCATCAAAGGTTATGGGGAGAATGCCGGGCAGCGAGGCTGAGTGGAAAAATGAATCAGCTCATGATTAAATGGTGGGGCAGATTCAATGGGCTGAATAGCTTATTTCTGCTCCTGTATCTTATGGTCTTTTATGAATGTTGACCTTCTCACGCAAGAACCCTTCTCACTGTGCTAGGCATAATGTAACAAATAAGCTTAAACTTTGTTCTTAGACTGCCTCAGGAATAGCTTTTCATCCTTCCTCTGGATACATCACCTGTCAGACTGAACACCAACTTAAATCATTTTAGATAATGATCCTGCTGTTTCTATTTACAGCTCCTCTTTTGTCCTCCCTACTCCTCCCTGCTTCTCTTTTCCAGATCTTAAAACATGTTTTATCTTGGGTTTTTTTTCAGTTCTAATGCACGTTGATTGACTAACACATTTCTCTCTCCACTGATGCTGCCATCAATATTGAGCTTTTGAATTCCCTGTTTTGGTTTGAGATTTCCTGTATATTGCATTAGTCCTAATACACTGATTGTGGGTCTCAGTGGGACCATGATCTGGTCTTTCAAATCAAAGCAGTTAAAAAACAAAATAATCTGGCATTATCCTTACCTGGTCATTTAATCCCACATTCACCATCATCATCTCAATATTCATACAAATCCAACCTGTTCCAATGGGATTCTCAGAACAGACGCCTCTTCGAAACCACATCTGGCAACAGGAAAATACACTTCAGCCTTGCATACATTATGGAGAGGTATTCAAGATTTGGAATGGGAAAACTAGCAGTGGTGGAAGTGGATACAATTGCAACAGCTCAAAGACATTTGGGCAGGTACGTGGATAAGTAAGGTTTGGAGGGATAGGAGCCAAATGCGACTAGTTCAGGTGGACAACAGTTGGTTGGAATGTTGGGCAGAATAGCCGATTTCTCTGCCGTAAAACTTTATGACTCTTGTGGGATCAGTGGAATATACAGTGGTAAGGAGAAGAGGGAGTTAGTAAAGGAAGATCTCAAGATCACAATTGGCATGAAATGGACTTTTAAAAAATTCAACATTAGGAATTGGGATACAGTAAAATGCCCATTATCCAGAATTCAAGCAACTGGTGAAAATATTGTGGAAAATAAATAGGTTAAAAAGTACAGAAGTTTTAAATTGGCGCCCCCTAGTGGTTAGTTCACCAATCCATGCACAATGAAATCACAAGCAAACTGCAAATTCACTTATCCTGCATCTATTAATCACCATAAGTCCCAGATACCAGGGGTTTTAGTGTAAATCACAAAATGCCAGAAGTACCCAGGAGGTCACTCAGCATCTCTGGAGGAAGACAAATTCCTTTTCTCTCTCTATTGATGTTCTTCAACCTGCTGAGCATTTCCAACATTTTCTGTTTTATTTCAAATTTTCGGCAATGACCAGCATCTTGCTTTTGTGTTATGATCTGGAATTTACTGCCTGGATGATAATAAACTTGAACCTTTCTGGAAAACCTACAGGTCAAGTTGGTGGCAATTAAAAAAAAAGCAAGATGATCAGATTAATCAGTAGGCTGTTACAATACATAAAAAGGTTAGATAAAACAAAGGCTCAAAATAATACATATATCCACATGGATTGTGCATTGGTTAAAGCAGAGAGAACAGAAAGAAATGGTCTGTTCCAAGTTGCCAAATCATTACTTGATAGGATCATACTGGTCCTAAGTTTATTACTCTACTGAAGATGAAGGGGCAGAAGGTATCAAAAATCAGTAATGATATGAAGCTAATTGGGAAAGATGAGTAGTGAGGAGACAAAGGATCTGGAAAAAGGACACAAGGTTATTGAGTAAGGGTAATGGAAGAAGCTAAGGGAATCCCAATCCAATAAAGTCATTTACTACCTTATAGTTTGAAAGATTCATGGAGCATGCACCTACCTTTCTGTCCCGTGTAACAGCCCATAGCACGTTGACACCCACTGAGACCTGAACAAAACCATTTCCAGAGTTTTGTGGTTCAATAATTTGCCAAGAATTCCCTACGGACCAAATGACAGAGAACTCAGATCTTTGATGTGGTGCCTTCCTGAATAGCACTGCATCTCATCATAATTAACCACACGTTTGTGTGTGCTTGCACATTCCCTCCTCCACCACATCCCTTCTCCCACCAGCAACTTTGGAGGTTATTATTTAAAAAGAAAGTCAACAGTTCAACCATGAACATCACTCCTAATCAGAGAGTAGTGAGAATGTGAAACAATCTTTCACAGCGAATGGCGGAGATGTGCAGAGTGAATGCATTAAAGAGGAGGCCGGCTATAAATGATAAAGAAATGGAGGAAAATACTCTGAGTTGGATGAAATGAAATGAGAGAAAGCTGTTACAAAGCACAAACCAATTGGGCTGAATGGAGTTAATAAGAAAGTCTGCGGATGCTGGGCAATTCACTGGGGAAGCTCAGCAGGTCACGCAGCATGTACAAGATGTCAAGGGTGACCAATGTCGCAGTGTGAGCAAAAACAGGTAAGAGCCCAAATACCTCCCCCCCAACCTTTCTATTCATGTGCCTTTGCTCATACCATTACAGGGGGCCCAGGCCCACAACGTTGGTTACCCTTTACTTCCAGGAAATGCTGCGTGATCTGCTGAGTTTCTCCAGTGCTTTTATGTTGAACTGAATTTGTTTCTATATTGAACAGTCTTCTGGTCAATGATATATTTAGTACATATCCTTCAATGTATTTTCATTAAACCACCAAGGATGATTACCCACAGGAGTGCGTTCATTCATCCAGAATCCCAGATGAAATGGCATACCTTTAGGGTTCTCCCGGTTTAATCCTTTCCTCATTATCAGCTGACCTTCCCATAATACAGCACACACAAGGTCACATGGTCCACAGGCAATCTGAACTACTTCCCCAACAGTCTGGATTTCAGTCCATGATGAACCCTCGGGATTCTGATCATTTATATTTTCTCTATAAAAAACCTGAAAGAAAACAAAATGCTAAAATCAGTGACATTTTGCTTTAAGAATCAGTTACGCTTGCAGTACAAGGGGTATTCAGAGGACATACTTGACATCACATACAACCCTGAGATTCTTTTTCCTGCAAGCCAGGCAGAATTTCTACTTGTCAGTAGTGCAAATATCTGTACTCAAGGAAAGATATGTGTACAAAAGAGAGAAATGTAAAAAAAAAAGTAAACAAACTGACTGAATATAGAGAGAAAAAAAATTCAGTAATACATAATGTACAAAGCAAATGAATCTTTTAGGAATCTAATAGTGGAGGGGTAATAGTAATTGCAGTGGATCTCTGATGGCAGCATTCCATGTGGATGTTCTCGATGGTGGGGAGAGTTTTGCAGGGCTGCACCCACTACCTTTTGTAGGGCTTTCCTATCAGAGGTATTGGTGTCCCCATACCAGGCCATGATACAGCCAGTAAGCATATTCTCCCCTACATATCTGTATAAATTTGCCAGAATTTCCAATGCCATACCAAAGCTCCGCAAGCTCCTGAGGAGGTAGAGGCACCACTTGCTTCCCTCATGATGACAATGGTGTGTTGGGCCCAGGAAAGGTCTTCCCAGGAATGTAACATTACTCACAATAATCATTTCATTATACACCTCCTAAAATGCCTCCTGAAGTCCACCATCAGCTCTTTGGTTTTGGTGACATTGAGTACAAGGTGCACCATTTAGCCAAGTTTTCAATCTCCACCCTATGGATACAGTGAAGATTTTCCTAGTTGCAAAATTTTCCACTAGTGGTTACTGATTAAAAAAAATGTCAGAGCAATGTGACTGACAAGTAGAAAAGATTGAAAAGTATACCAATCTTCCATAAATAACTAATCAGAAATTTGATCCATGGTGTGTGGAGATAACATCAACAATGGCTCTAAACTCACAAAACCCAGAGTGAGAGGTCATACTCTATCTTTTTTTTGCCACTCCTGTTAAAATAGAATACATATGAATATTAAATGTTAGAAATCAGGTTTGGCTACATAGCTATCAGAGGCATTTTAATTATAACTAGTTTTTTGTCATACATGTTGTATATAGGCACCAAAATTCTTACTTGCAGCAGCTGAACAGGAACTTGGGTTAAAAAAAACTACAATATTCTAGTAAGTGAATTAAAAAGAGACAGTGAATACAAAAAAATGTTCAGTTATCCAATTATCCTAGTGCAGTGGTTCTCAACCTTTCCTTCCCCCCACCCACATAGCACCTTAAGTAATCCCTTACTAACCACAGAGCACCTATGGTGCAGGTGCTTTGTGATTAGTAAGAGATCACTTAAGGAGGTACGTGAGTGGAAAAAGAGGTGGAAAACCACTGTTCTGGTGCAAAAAAGTGACCCTGCAATCGAGGAGACAGTCCTTTTGTGGTGTGGGAAATGTCCTTGATAATGTTACAAGGGGATTTTCAGGTCAGAATTTTAGGTGCTTATCCAGTGTTACTTACGGTGGATGGAAACCTATATCAATCTAAAAGGTGGCTGCAATGCAGCAGTTTGTGATTTTGTTTGCGATACAGGCACTACTGGCTGGGCAACTGCTTCATACCCATCCTGGAGGTGGTGAGTGTGCTTTTTTTGTTACCAATGTCCTTCCAAGTTAGGGTTGGAGATGAGATGAAAATGCATTGTTATATTCACATGTACAATATACAGAAAGGACAGAATCCTCCAAATGTATTCCCGAACCTCTGCTGTCCCTACCCTTTTAGATGGCAGCACATGGCAGTGCTTCTACTTCACTTCTTCAGTGGCACAAGTTCCATCCTGATCTCTAGAGATGTCTGTATAAAGTTTACCCATTTTCCCTGCGACTGACTGCACTTCGTCCCTCCCCCCAGGTGCTCCCTTTTTCTTCCACATACAAATAGCTAATATAAATTATCACTAGTTAGAACGGTAGTGGAAGCTTCAGGGTAGTGATGGACAATATTACAAGAAGAGAAATAAAATTAATGGCATTTCTCACACAGCTGGGTTTGACTTGATGGGCCAAATGGTCTCCTTTCTGTCTTGGATGAGAACACGAGGATGCTGCTTTGAGAAGCACAGTTGAAGCACGCTTGGTGAGTTATGACAGTGTGTTATGTAAATGTTATGCATCAAGGTGAGGGCTAGGTGTGGCAGATGCTCAAGGTGATAGATAGGACACTAATCCAGAAGCAATCACCTCTCAAGCTTCTTGATGATGGTTAGAGGGGCTTTCATCCAGGAGTGGATGCAAATTACTAGCAGTTAAAAAATAATGTTCAATTTCAGTCAATTTTGCCCAATTTCTGCTGGCTTCCAAGCAGGAAACATTCTGAGACTTGGTCCAAAAATATTTCAACTTCAATGCTGCCATGAACTTAATTTATTATACCTTCCCAAGCACAGTAACTGCCCAGACGGAAAGATGTCCCAAAGGCTCATCAGTGATTTCCCATCCTCCGACAGCAATGTCATGAAAGGGATCTGGTAGTGGTCCAGTATTCTGTGAGGGAATCTGGAAAAGAAAGACCCTTACTTAAGGATTGAGGTTTCATTTAATACTTCTAATTCAATCAATTTAAAATTAGATAAGTCTGGATTTAGCGCAGATTACTGACACGCTGACTCTATTAAAAGGAGGATTGGTTAAAAATAGCTTACCTCTTTGCCTACACTTAAAAGAAAGGACAAATTTGGGTGTAAAGCACTTTGGAGAGACCTAATGCTTCAGAAGGCAGTAGACAAATAAAGGCAGTGACAAATACAACTCAAAAGGAAACCATTTGGTCCAAAGATCAGCTGCATTTGCCACATTAGCTGCAGGAAATGCTTATCTGTGGAATACAAATATATCGCCAAGTTTCACATATTGAACTGAGCTCACTTTAATCCAATATTTTTCAACTTTTGAGTCTTAAAGCATTCCCATTATCAAATAGTTATTCAAATGAGCATAGTCTAATAGTAACTAAGTTCTACATTTTTAAAAATGTGGACATGCAGCGTGATAACAGGTCCTTTTGGCCCATGAGCACGTGCTGTCCAAATTCTCAAATTAACCGACAACCCCCATACCTTTTGAAGGATGGGAGGAAACTAGAGTGGCCGGAAGAAACTCACGCAAACGTGGGGAGAACGTACACATTTCTTACAGACAGTGGCGGATTCGAACCTGGGACACTGGTGCTGTAACACCATTGCACTAACCTCTACACTAACTGTGCTGCCCTAATGGAGAGCACACTTGTGCCAGCCCTTGATAAGATGATCTCATATATCCACAAAGTTAGGCAGCAACATTTGATTGTTGTTTGCTGGTGCTGTACTTTGGTGAGAGTTTATCCTGAATATCAGGGCAACGCTCGTCATGTCTCATTGCAGCTACAAGGATTGAGTCGAAATTGTTTATGAGAGGCATAGATAGGGTGGATAGCCAGCACCATTTTTCCTGGAGTGAGAGTAGCAGCATCAGAGGACAACTAACTGCACAAAGGGAAGGGAGGAAAGTTTAGGGGAGTCATCAGGGGTATTTTTGTTGTTTTTTTTTTTTTAAAAGCCCACAGTACTGGGTGCCTGGAATGTATTGCCAAGGGTGATGGTTGAGACTGGTACAATAGGAACATTTAAAAGACTCTTAGACAGGCACATGGATACAAGAAAAATAGAGGGTTATGGGTGTGAGGCAGAGAAGGTTTAGTTTGTTGAGTGGGTTTATATAGGTCAGTACAACATCATGGGCTGAAGGACCTGTACTGTGCTGGAACATCCTATGTTTTATGAAACCGACTGCATGTTCTGAATGGAATGAGCTGGGCCCTCCTGGGCATGGTAGTCCAAATCTATGGTGTCAAAGCATTTTATTCACAATCACGCTTCATTATGACAACTCTCGACAATCAGATGGATCAGTCTAATAATTACCCTTTATTTTATTCTGTTTGCTTCTGCTCCTCTTAATGCACAAGGCAGCAGTGAACAACCTTTGCAATGGTCCCTATCACCATTACATGCATTTCTTCAAATGGTTGGTAACAAGTAGAATTTGTTTGTTCACATCATAGATGTAAAATATTGCTCATGTGTCATTTTTTTTGTTGTTGAACCTCAATAGAAAATCTCAGAAGTCCTGCAAAGTATTTCTCTCCCATGAAGACAGATTATCTAGTCATTACTACCTTGCTCAATGCTGTGTGTGTTTTCTCCATAACAGAGGGGACAATCCAAAACCTATGCTACAGGACCACACAGAGCTTCTGCTGCAAAAGTTAAAAGAGTTAGTACAGCTGAGAAGGAAGCATTCTTGCATAATGAGGAACATCTGATGTTAGGCATACCATAACTCTAGCGCGACACAAACATCTTGAAAAGGAATTAATTCTTGATCTATGTGCTTTAACCCATCTGAAGAAAATAATCAATGATTTAATCTGTTGGAAAACAAAATAACGTTGCCAGAAATGGCAAATACAGATTGGAGATGTACAGCACAGAAACAGGTCCTTCAGCCCATCATGCCCATGTCTATCTTTTTGCACATTTATTAATGTATCCTATTGCTACAGCAATTCAATGTCATTCATTACTGGTGGTATTTTCTAACATTTAGAGCAATCCTTCAAAAAGAAAAAAAAGCACTTGTACACTATAAACTGTAATTGAACAAATTCATCTCACTTGTAACAATACACATCTATGAGTCAGTACACCTGTTACATGCACTCCACTATGAAGGCTTACTCCGAAAATTCAGGCCGTTGTGCAATTTAAATGATCATGGGATTCTTAAAACCAGCCAGAGGACTGGCTGGGACTACGAACCTTTGCCCAGGTGTTGCACGATTTGTACCTTCTATATCGTATCCATCGGCGCCGACGCACACAAGAGTTCCACCGCTTGCTTTTTGTGTAAGTGGCAGGAAAATCAATGGCATAGGTCCAACCCTGAAATAGCAAACAAAAGGGTTTGAGGGTTAAGTTCGTTAGTACAGTAGGATCAGAAGTGCAGTGCTGCTGGAGCTCCACTCTGGCGCCTCAGGGGGCAGCTCCGGCACCTTATGGGTCTGCTCAGGGCACCTCATGGGCGCAGCTCCCGGCACCTGCTTGTCACCATTTTTGGTGAGCTCTGGCACCTAAAAAATTAGCACTGCACCCCTGTGCAGGATGAACAGCAACATGAAGCAAAGTGAATAGCATATCTCTGATTACACGTTTGGCTTCAATGTTTCCAAAGCACCCCTTAAGGCAGAGATACAGTCCCACAAATAGTACATGCTTTGGGAAAACTCACATTGTTAAGGTGCTATACAAATGTAAGTTGTTGCAAAGAATTAACAATCTGCAAGAAGCAAGAATGACAAAAGGATGTTGAATTCTACACACTTGTTACATTACAATGTTCCTGTAGTTTGTGTTCTATATAGTTCTGTTGGATGGAAAATTATATATATGTACCTAGTAAAGAATACACAATGCAAGCTTTTAAAAATCATTAAGATTATCGTGTTACTCTCAATTAACATGATTAATTGGGGGGGGAGGAGGAGTGTCAAGCGTCGTGCGGGGGGGGGGAGCGTCGTGCGGGGGGGGGAGCGTCGTGCGGGGGGGGGAGCGTCGTGCGGGGGGGGGAGCGTCGTGCGGGGGGGGGAGCGTCGTGCGGGGGGGGGAGCGTCGTGCGGGGGGGGGAGCGTCGTGCGGGGGGGGGAGCGTCGTGCGGGGGGGGGAGCGTCGTGCGGGGGGGGAGCGTCGTGCGGGGGGGGAGCGTCGTGCGGGGGGGGAGCGTCGTGCGGGGGGGGAGCGTCGTGCGGGGGGGGAGCGTCGTGCGGGGGGGGAGCGTCGTGCGGGGGGGGAGCGTCGTGCGGGGGGGGAGCGTCGTGCGGGGGGGGAGCGTCGTGCGGGGGGGGAGCGTCTTGCGGGGGGGAGCGTCGTGCGGGGGGGGAGCGTCGTGCGGGGGGGGAGCGTCGTGCGGGGGGGGAGCGTCGTGCGGGGGGGGAGCGTCGTGCGGGGGGGGAGCGTCGTGCGGGGGGGGAGCGTCGTGCGGGGGGGGAGCGTCGTGCGGGGGGGGAGCGTCGTGCGGGGGGGGGAGCGTCGTGCGGGGGGGAGCGTCGTGCGGGGGGGGAGCGTCGTGCGGGGGGGAGCGTCGTGCGGGGGGGGAGCGTCGTGCGGGGGGGGAGCGTCGTGCGGGGGGGGAGCGTCGTGCGGGGGGGAGCGTCGTGCGGGGGGGAGCGTCGTGCGGGGGGGGAGCGTCGTGCGGGGGGGGAGCGTCGTGCGGGGGGGGAGCGTCGTGCGGGGGGGGAGCGTCGTGCGGGGGGGGAGCGTCGTGCGGGGGGGGGAAGTGTTTGAGGTAGATCAGATGCAAAACACAGGGACTGAAGATGTGGAACTTGGAACAACAAATAGTCTGCTGGAAGAACAAAGTGGGTGGGGCAAGTGGAACAATCTGATTGGTGTCTCAGGTCAGAACCCTGCATCAAGATCCTGCATTCTCCTCACACCATCCCCATGTGCCTGTCATCTTTCACCGGTTCATCAGTTCCCTCCTGGCCCCTGTCCAGCCCCTCCCACCCTATCCTCTTTATAGGAGGCAACACCCCTCTGCACTCTGAGTTTTGATGAAGAGTTTGGACCCACTGATGCCACTCATTCTGCAGTGTTCCTCCAGCAGATTGTTTAAGTTACAAATCAGCGTATTGGCCATTTCCATCACAATATAAATGCTGGAACTTGCAACCAGAAAGGAAACTTGGAGCATCTGTACACAGGAACAGCAGCACTTCTAGAAAGTGTGGACATCCATCTACTCAGGAAAATAAATGCTGCCTTTGCCAATGTAACACTTTTTTATTTTTATTTTTTTAATTTTGCATACATTTCAAGGACCAGTTAAATCTATATTTAACTGTACTGAGTTTGTATGTTCTCCCCGTGTCTATGCGAGTTTCCTCTGGGCGCTCCGGTTACCTCCCACCTTCAAAATGTACTGTGGTTGTGGGTTAATTGAGGTATTTAGGCAGCACTGGCTCATGAATGTCTAAATTTAAAATAGAATTTAAAACTCATCTTCGCTTGCATTGACATCACGACTCAATTGATGCAACATGAATAATTTTTCAGTACACTCTCTTACCCCTTTGTCCGTAGGCTCCCCTCCAATATTTTCATCCACATACCAGTTGGATTCCCACTCCCAATGCTGAGAGGCAAGCTTGAATTCTTTAAGGGGTTGATGCTTCAATCCCGTGATATCACTCCACTGCCAGCGGTCACTGGGTAGCAGGTGGTCACAGAAACCATCCATAGGATTCCAACGCTGCACAAAATAGACCCAGTAAATTCAAGGCATGATATATGGAGAAGCGGCAGACTTGTCAAAGGTCTTGTTGCCCAAATTGTGTCAGAGCACAACTACTGGTTAGCACAAAGCTATTACAACACCAGCAACCGGGGACTGAATCCAGCGCTGTCTGTAAGGAGTTTGCACGTTCTCCCCATGTCTGTGTGGGTTTCCTCTAGGTTTGCCAATATCCTCCCACCCTTCAAAACATACCGGGGAGTGTAATTGGGTGGCACAGGCTCTTGGGATGGAAGGGCCTGTTACCATGCAGTATGTCTAAATTAAAATTCAAACATCAATTTTCATCTTCTTGTCTGATCATATCCATGGGTACAGGAATTTATTGTCATATACATGGATGATGTACAGATGCACTGAAGTCCTGACGCTGTAGCCACAGGTATATAGGAAAGGATAAAAATAGTACAAATTAAATTATTATGACATGCCTTACATGGAAAAATAGACAATACATACTCAAGATGGATAAATGAATATCTGCAGTTGTAGTTAGTGCAAAAAGTAGTGATGTTTCAATAGTACAGACAGATCATCTGGTGGTTCGAGAGTAATTTATGGTTAGTGAGGGGAAGGTTCAAGAGCTTGACAGCTATTGGAAAAAAATTCTTGAACCTAGAGGGGCTGGTTTTCAGACTTTTGTATCTTCTGCTTGAAGGTAGCAGCGAAGAGGTTGTGTCCAGGGTGAGGGGTCCTTTATGATGTTGGCAAATAAGGCAGAGGCTCACAGAGGTCTTCAATGGATGGGAGTTTAGTGCCCGACAATAAACAAATTAAACCCTGCTGCATAAATAACAGGTCAATAAATTTATTTCTGTTCAGAAGGTCACCCAGTCACTGGATCAAGAACACAACATTTCCATGAACCAAGATTACAATGAAGAACTAGAAAGTATCCTGTCTGGATGCATCACACCTAAGTACAGGAACTGCTCTACCCAGGACCGTAAGAAACCACAAATAGCTCAGGCCATTGTGAAAACCAACCCCTTTAGTCTATACCTCCCTATTCCTCAGAAAGCTAGCTAATATATTGTTAAAAACACACTAAACTGCTGGAAGAACTCAGGCGTTCTTGCAGTGTCCATAGGAAATAAGCATTTCGGGTCTGGGCCCTTCTTCAAGGAATAAGAATAAACAAAAAACAGGAAATCTCAGAAGAGAGACAGTGCTGGCTGAAGGAGGAGTCCAAACCAACAAAAGGTGTTAATTGGATATGGTAAGAAGAGGTGAGAATTGATTTTGTCTATGTGAAAGGCGTCAGAGGGAAAAGGGAGAGAGACAGAGCTGGGGGAAGGAGTGGGGAGTGGGGAAAGGTGTTTAACAAAAGCCAGAGAAGTTGATGTTAATGCCATTCAATTAGAGGGGGCCCAGATGGAAGATGAGATGTTGTTCTTCTCATTTGCGGATGGTGTCAGTCTGGCAATGCACGGGACCATGGACAGACATGTCAGGAAGAGAAAGGGATGGGAAATTGAAATGGGTGGTCACCGGGAGACAAGGAACTCATTCCATCCATCCTAGACACATTCTCTTCTTTCCCAATCCCCTCAATTGGGCAGAAAATGCATGTGCTTGAAAACCCGAACCTCCAGATTCAAGGACAGTTTCTTTCAGACTCTTAAATGGATGTCTTTGGCAAAATACAATGCATTTGCACCATTTGTAACCACCTTTTCCATCCACTTCAATAATTGGTCCTTGACATATTGTAACACTACTCCCTACGCCGTTCCCTATGGATTACTATTGACATATTGTAACACTACTCCCTACGCAGTTCCCTATGGATTACTATTGACATATTGTAACACTACTTCCTACGCCGTTACCTATGGATTACTATTGACATATTGCAACACTACTTCCTACGCCGTTACCTATGCATTACTATTGACATATTGTAACACTACTCCCTACGCCGTTACCTATGGATTAATATTGACATATTGTAACAATACTCCCTACGCCGTTCCCTATGGATTACTATTGACATATTGTAACACTACTCCCTACGCCGTTCCCTATGGATTACTATTGACATATTGTAACACTACTCCCTACGTCGTTCCCTATGGATTACTATTGACATATTATAACACTACTCCCTACGCCGTTCCCTATGGATTACTATTGACATATTGTAACACTACTCCCCACGCCGTTCCCTATGGATTACTATTGACATATTGTAACACTACTCCCTACGTCGTTCCCTATGGATTACTATTGACATATTGTAACACTACTCCCTACGCCGTTCCCTATGGATTACTATTGACATATTGTAACACTACTCCCTACGTCGTTCCCTATGGATTACTATTGACATATTGTAACACTACTCCCTACGCCGTTCCCTATGGATTACTATTGACATATTGTAACACTACTCCCTACGCCGTTCCCTATGGATTACTATTGACATATTGTAACACTACTCCCTACGCCGTTCCCTATGGATTACTATTGACATATTGTAACACTATTCCCTACGCCGTTCCCTATGGATTACTATTGACATATTGTAACACTACTCCCTACGCCGTTCCCTATGGATTACTATTGACATATTGTAACACTACTCCCTACGCCGTTCCCTATGGATTACTATTGACATATTGTAACACTACTCCCTACGCCGTTCCCTATGGATTACTATTGACATATTGTAACACTACTCCCTACGCCGTTCCCTATGGATTACTATTGACATATTGTAACACTACTCCCTACGCCGTTCCCTATGGATTACTATTGACATATTGTAACACTACTCCCTACGCCGTTCCCTATGAATTACTATTGACATATTGTAACACTACTCCCTACGCCGTTCCCTATGGATTACTATTGACATATTGTAACACTACTCCCTACGCCGTTCCCTATGGATTACTATTGACATATTGTAACACTACTCCCTATGCCGTTCCCTATGAATTACTATTGACATATTGTAACACTACTCCCTACGCCGTTCCCTATGGATTACTATTGACATATTGTAACACTACTCCCTACGCCGTTCCCTATGGATTACTATTGACATATTGTAACACTACTCCCTACGCCGTTCCCTATGGATTACTATTGACATATTGTAACACTACTCCCTACGCCGTTCCCTATGGATTATTATTGCTCTAATCTGCTGCATGAGTTAACTTTCCTGGATATGGTAAAACCTCTGTTGTCCGGAATTCAAGCAACCGGCAGCCTAAAAAAAAATCCAGAAGTTTAAATTTGCCGCACCTTGCTGTTAGTTTGCCAATCCAGGTAACATGCAATCTCAAGCAACCGGAAAAATCACTTATCTGGCATCTACAAATCCCCAGAGGTGCCAGATACCAGGGGTTTTGCTGTAGCATGCAAAATGAAGCTTTTTGATCAATTTTTGACAATAAATAATTAAATTCAAATCTACACTGTACTGGATCTCAATCAGCGGGAGCCATAAATAACCAGTGATTGTAGAGCAATAAAAACCCTTTACACAGATTGCTTGGCCAAGTAGTATAGCTGTGGATAATTTTGTACAGAAAATGTGATGACAGGAAATTATCAGCAAATGTATGCAAGTTTTCTCCTCTGAAGACTTACTGCTCTCTACTTTGAAAAATCCATACCTGATTTTCAAAGGTCTCTTCTTGGTAGCGGATTGGAACCTCATTCAAATGGACATAAATGTAGATTTGTTGGTCACTTGCAATTCCCCAACAGCATTGTTTGACAGCTGCTAGTCTCTTGAATTCCAAGCTTGCATCTCTGCACAACTCCCAGTACTGACTAGCTGTAGAAAGTGTATACACTTTGCCGTGTACATCTACGGCCCATAAAAGGGAGCTAGGCATGGCTGCCTGTAACCAAACAAACAGCAAAATTAATTTGTAATCCAGATTTATTAGCATTAGAAAAATCTCCTGATAACACATTACAATATCATTCATCAGCCTTTCACTGTGTCAACTTGGGAAAATATACAGGAGTTGATTCACCATGTTACCCCGGGTAATCTTGCACAGTGAGATACAACAACCAAATTGTCACATGAAGTGATACAGTCTTATGGGAATATCTCGGAGAAGGCTCAAGTACATCAAAAGCACCACAAATGGTTCAGAAATTTCCATCTTGGAATTTTGCAAGTCCTTATCATAATCTCCTGATTCATGTTGAGGGTAAACAAACATATCTCCCATTATGAGCTCTCCTCGTTATAGAGCAATGAGTTTGTTAAACTTACCTGGAAAAACATGTGTCTGCAAAATTAAACTTCTGAGCTATTCTAAGTTTGGTATCTGATCTCAGATTTCTGGCACCAGTAACATTCTAGTTTTGTCTCAATGCATGCTAAGTTCCTATAATTTCAGTTAGTTCTGAACCATTCATCGGTCATAAAACCTTTTGCACACAAATTAATCTGGGGATGAGCATTGTAAGCTAATAGGACGGAAAACTGCATGAAAAGTAGCATAGAGACCCATTCACGCAAATTTAAGGCCAACAGCAAAAGAATCAGACTCAAGGGTATTGGAAATGTTCTCGATTGTTAAAAAAAGTTAAATAAAATGCAAGCTGGAACATGCTGCCTGAAAGAGCAGTGGAAACAGATTCAACAGGAAGTAAGTTGTTCTATATTTTAAAATATTAGCAGGGTTGTGGGGAAAGTGAAAGGGAGTTTTCGAAAGATTGGCCAAATACACTCCTTTGGCACTATATCATTCCACACAAGATCTTCATCTGCTATCTGCTGTTTCGCATGATATAGTTGCAACATACATTGTCTTAAATATCAAGGATTATCTTAAATGCGCAATACAGGGATGATTTTATCCAGTGATACCATTAGGTAATCGTTAACAGTTGCAACTTTATAGATAGCACTAATAACCACACTTAACTTGCTGAGCACACCATCCATCAAGCTGATTTGGACCAAGAAAATAGATGGAGGAATAGGACACTCAGCCCTTCAAGCCTATCCCACCATTAAACATGACAATGGCTGATCTGCCAAAGGAGTCAACAACTCTTCTGTGCCAGTTTCCCATTGTCCTCAATTTCCTGCAAAGAAAAGCTGCTAAAGAACACAAGGAATAGGAGAAGGGATCGGTCATCTGGCCCGTCGAGCCTGCTCCACCATTCAATAAGATCAGGGTTGATCTGGCCACAAATTCAGCTCCATCTACTTGCCTTTTTTCCCCCAATACTTAATTTCCCTGCTATGCAAAAATCTATCCAACTGGGTCTTAAAAAGCACCTTCTACTACTTCCTTGAGCAGAGAATTCCACAGATTCACTACTCAAGGAGAAAAGCAATTCCTCTTCATGTCTAAACCTATTCCCCTGAATCTTGAAGCTCTGATCACTATTTCTAATCTCACCTATCAGCGAAAACAACTTTCCTGACTCCATCTAAACTTATATGTTTAAGTTCCCCTCTCATTCTTCTGAATTCTGACGAACAGTGTCCCAGGTGACTCATTCTCCTCATCTCTGGAAAATTGGGGTCCTCCTCTGCATCTCCTCCAAAGCCAATACATCTTTTTTTCAAGTGAGGAGACCATAACTGTACACAGTACTCCAGATGCTGTCTCAATCTGTACAGATGTAGCACACCCTCCCTGCTCTTAAATTCAACCCCCCAACAACATTCTTAATAGCTGCTGTACCTGCAAACCAACCTTTTGCGATTCATGCACAAGCACTCCCAAGTCCCTCTGCACAATAGCATTCTGCACTGCAATCTTTCACCATTTAAATATCCAGCCATTCCTTAATTCAAGTCTAATGAAACAAATTCTATCCAGATGCATCGTATTTTTTCCTTAACAGCTTCAAGCATTTTCCCCCAACTCCAGATAGCAAGATAACTGCTTTTTGCCTACATACTTTTATAAAAGGTGGTGTGACATTTGCAGTTTTTCAATTTACCAGGAGCAGCCCAGAGTCCAGAGAATTTTTGGTAAATTATCACTAACACATCCGATAACCTGCCATTTTTTTTCCCAGACCTCAGGATGCATTCTATCACAACCAGGGGACTTATCTATCTTTAGATCCACCGGTTAGCTTCACACTACCTCTTTATTGACAGAGATTGTATCAAGGCCCTCACCTCCCATCACATCCATAATATCACTCTTTGGCATGCTAGACATTTCTTCCACTCTGAAGATCAACACAAAATAGTCGCTTGAATTCTTGGCCATTACAGAATTGCCTGATATTAATTCTCCCATCTCATCTTGCAAGGGACCTATGTTCACTTTTGCATTTTATACAATCTTTTATGATCAATTTTTATATAGATAGTAAAAGCTTTCATATTTTGTGTTAGTTTTCTTTCAAAATGTATCTTCCTTTCTTTACTGTTTGCTTAGTGGTTCTTTGTTGCTCTTTAAAGTTTTCCAACTCTTCTGGTTCTCACTACTCTTGGTGACTATGCATGAGCTTTCAGCTTGATACCTTCCTTTATTTCCTTGGCTCTCCCCACCATAAATGTCCTTGCTTTTAACTGCAATTTTTATGGCTGATGCAAAGATATTATTAACACATCTTTTATTCTTGGTGATCATATTTTACTTAATTCATTGTATTAGCAATCTTAGGTTCAATGAAACTGCTACTTAAGCGTATACACACATAGAAGAATTTTGAAGAGTCAAAATTTTGAAATGAATTTAAGAGGGAGATGATGACAACCCATTTTCTCTTACTGGAGAGTCTAAATTTAAAATCAGGAAAGAGGTATCGATGCCACAAGACTCGCACCACCAGGTTCAGGAACAGCTGCTCCCCCTCCACCATCAGACTCCTCAACAACAAACTCAATCAAGGACTCATTTAAAGACTCTTACACTTGATATTTTTCCTCTCTGTATTACACATTTGTTAAAATTTCTTTATTTACCTGTATACATATCTTCTTGAGTAGTTTTTTTTGCACTACCAACAAGTGGTAATTCTGTCTGGCCTGCATGAAAAAAGAATCTCATGTCTATGGACAATAAATCTGAACTTTGAAAATTGTGGTTGAAGTGTCAGAATAAAGGGCAAATCATTTAAGACAGACAATTTCTGAAAGCCCAGAACCTTCAGAGTTTTCTACCACAGAGGTGTTTGGCTTGAATTTTGGACACGAAAGGAATTAACAAGTTTTGGGGATGAGATGAAAACTGGAATCATAGGATAAGCTTTGACCTTTTTGCATGGTGGTGGAGAAAGCTGTAGGCATTGTAGTTAACTCCTGCTTCTATTGTTTGCATTCTCACTTTCAGAAGACGTATCAGTATCTCGCTCTTCACCTCAGCTTCAACACCCTCAAACCCAATCCCAAAAAGTTTGACACAAATTCAGTTTGCAATAAAATCCCTCTTTTTTCCCCTCGGATACCCTTTTGAAAATGCAACAACAATAGTGAGATTCAGAACAGTTCAACTGTTACTACCACATCATTTTAGTAAGCGAACACGTTGATTTCTTTAATGTAGTAAACGCATATTGAAATACAACACCGCTGGTATCAATGTTACTGAAAGTCTGAAGACCAAGACAAGCACATCAGCTCTCACTCCATTGTCAAATTAACTGCTTTGATTGCCTTTTAAATAAACCCGCTCAATAAGGAGAACCTAAAGAACTACTCACAAGAAAATGAAATAAAATTAATCAAATTTTCACGGAGCCCTGTGCAGACATATTTGCTCATTAAGATTACACAACGTGCGATTTCTGTGATGAAGTCTCATTTGTCGATCACTAGATTCCCATTTACTGCATATGTCATACCCCTCGAAATGGGGTTGTGATAACATTTAACAAAATGCCTCTACAAAAGGGGAGCCACTATTTTGAAGCCCCATTGCTTATCTCCATACTTGAATGGACTTCATCAGTCGCAATCTATTATTGGGAAGAAAGATGTTTGGTACTTCTTGGGGATGGGAGGTGGAGTATTATTATTGTAAATTCATGGACAGTGGTGTGGATTATCACAGGCTAGTTATCTATTCCCAAACTCCAGTGGATAGCTGGGGCACCTTTACTTTTGAGTGGCAGAGTTCCTAAATGGTCCATCATTCACTCTTGGGGAAATCTCTCTCTAAATCCAAGCACCTAATCATAAAGTCTATCATTAAAAGACAGTATGTTACTGCCTATAAATAAGTAATAGATTCAGAGACAATTTGTCAGAGACCAAGCCAATTAGTCAGTTAAACAAAAAGTCTGCAGACACTGCAATTGTAGTAAATACACAAAAAAAGCTGGAGAAACTCACCAAGTCATGCAGCGTTCTTTATGTAGCTAAGATAAAAATATAGTGTGGTGGCTTGCCCATGTGGCAAGCGAACCGGCTTCAGCAGTTGCGGGCGAGTTCACAGCCAGTGGTGACCAGGAGAGCTATAAATGCAGGGCAGATCTTGGCCCAGAAGCCAACACCACTTCCACTCTGCAAAGTGCCGGGATTGGGTTCTTCAGCGTGCACTGATTCAAACAGTAAACAGTTCAGCTGGACCTTGCTCAGCTCAGCGTGTTGCTTTTACTCGGCTCTAGAGAATGCAATTTCCCTTAAATTGCCAACCTTCTGGACCACGCAATCTCTAGTCTGGTTCGAGCAAGCAGAGGCCCAGTTCCAGGTCAGGCAAATTGTCTCAGAAACCACCAGGTATTACTACATGGTGGGTGCCCTCGACCAGAAGACAGTAGGCCATATTATTAACTTTCTGCATCAGCCCCCTGGTGACAAATAGGTATGAGGCACTCACAGCCCTGTTAATCTGCACATTTGGCCTCTCATGCCACAAACTGGCTGCGCGGTTACTGCATATGGATTGTCTGGGTGACTGCATGCCAACAGCCCTGATGAGTGACATGCTAGCACTGGCTGACGGCCCTTTTTGAACAGATCTTCTTGGAGGAAACATAAGAAAATGTCCACCTCCTGCTAGAGACCCGCATAGGGTGTCTGCCCAGGTGGAGGTACTGTGGCACGCCAAACAAAATGGTGGAACCACCATCGAAATTAGTGCTGCATCACAGTCGAAAGCCCACTCTCCCACACTCCAGAAGCAAAGCCCGCAATACCCACACCAAGGGACGACACCACTTCTGAGTTTTGGTGTTTTTATCATCAAAGATGGGGACCCGAGGCCAGGACTTTTCGGCAAACCCTCATGGGGCATGCAAATTTTCAAAGATTGACCTGGTCGAAGAGTATCATCAGATCCCAGTCCACCCAGATGATGTACCCAAGACGGCCCCCATTACCCCCTTTGTCTTGTTCGAGTTTCACAGGATGCCACTCATGCTCAAAAATGCGGCGCAGACGTTCCAGCGCCTGATTGGCATAGTAGGGCAAGATTTGGACTTTCTGTTCATCTACCCGGATGACATACTTATCGCCAGCCACTCCTGCCAGAAACATCTGCTCTGCTCTGCCTAAGTGACTACTGCCTGGCTATCAACCCCGCCATTCCAGTTCGACCTACTCACCATCAACTTCTTGGGCCACCAGATCAACTGCCATAGAGCTGTTCCTCTGCCGGCAAAAGTTGAACCCATCTACCAATTCGCCAGGCCCAGCACTGTTAAAGGCCTGCAGAAATTTGTTGGGATAGTTAATTTTTACCATGGTTTCCTACCCTCACCGGACCGGATCACGTGGCCCCTTTTCAGCTTAGATGTCCGTTAAGGTCAAAGAGGAGGCGATTAAAGCTTTTGAACAAGCCAAGAATGCACTACCAAACGCCATGCTCCTGGTCCACCCCCAGATCGACGTCCCCACTGTGGATGCTTCCAATGTGGCAGTTGGCAGCATGCTCAAGCAGCTCATTGAAGGCCGGTGGAAGCCGCTCACTTTCTTCAGCCAGCACCTATAACTTCCGGAATTTAAGTACAGCACTTTCAACAGGGAGCTGCTGGCCCTGCACCTTGCCATCTGGTACTTCAGGTACTTCCTGGAAGAAAGGGAGTTCACGGCCTCCACAGACTACAAGCCCCTCACTTTTGCGTTTTCCCAAGTGTTGGACCCATGGTCAGCCTGCCAACAACACTACCTGTCGTACATCTTGGAGTTTACCACCACGATCAGGCACATCTCCGGGAAGAACAACTTGGGCCGATGTGCTGTCACACACCTCCGTCCAATCAGTGCACTTTCTGTCTTCGGTGGTGGATTATGCAGTGTTAGTTGAGGCTTAACGACTGGACAGCAAGATGCCAGCACACCGAACTGCAGTTTCAGGACTCCACCTCGAAGACATATCCTTTGGCCTGAAGGTAACAAGCTTCTTTGTGACGTGTCCACCGGGCAACCTTGGCCCATCATCCGAACCTCTTGGAGGCGTTGAGTCTTCGACGCTTTACACATCTGGGTGATCATCCGGCTGATTGCAGATAGGTTTGTGTGGCATGGTCTATGCAAGCAGGTCGGGCACTGGGCCAGGAGATGCACGCACTGTCAAACCTCCAAATTCCAGAGGCATGTGAGGGCCCCACTGCAACCCTTCCAGCTAACACAGGTGCTGCTCGGCATCCACACAGCACCCAAGGAGGACCTGGCTGCATTATCAGCCAAACTGGTGTATGGTCCCCCGCTCATAGTTCCCAGTGAGATTGTGCCAGCACCCTGTGGCCAGGAGGACACTCCTACAGCAGTCCTAACTAAACTCCAGGAGCAGCTTGGAACATCTGTCCCAGTCCCAATGTCCCACCATGCACAACAGCCTCTTTCGTGCCCAAGAGCCTACCACAAACCTAATAGGTTTTTGTTCAATGAGGCGTATACAGACCATCCCTGCAGCAACCATACGAAGGACCCTACAAGTTCGTGCGCCATAATAGCATGATCTGCGTTCTCAACATCAGCAGTCGTGAAGAGACTTTTACCATTGACCAGCTCAAACTGGCGCATCTAGACCTTGAACGTCCAGTTGCAGTGCCACCCCACCTAAAAGAACTGACAGTGTGCAGGCTGTGGACTCTGCACCTCCTATCACCAGTTCTGGGGGGGCATGTGGCAGCTCACCCATACGGCAAGCAAACCAACTCCAGCAGTCACAGGCGAGTCTGCAGCCAGCAGTGATGGAAGGGCTCTGAGTGTGGGGCAGACCTTGACCCAGAAGCTGACGCCACTTCCACCCCACAAAACGTGGGGATTGCTGAGAGCGGGTTCTTAAGCATACGCTGATTCAACCAGTAAACAGCTTAACCAGACCCTGCTCAACTCAGTGTGTTGCTTTCACTTCCTGCTATCAGTGTGACTACAATATAACCAATATTTCGGGCCTGAGGCCTTCATCAAGGAATGACCAAAAAGCAGGCAGGCATCTGAATAAAATGGAGAGGAGGGGGAAGAGCACTGGTCCACAGGCAGAAAAAAAAGAGCTCAGAAGTGATCGGGGAGAAAAAGGGAGAAAATGCCACTGTGTAAATTTAATGAGAAACGTTTGTACATATTTTGGTTGATATGGTTCACAGTGTGAAAAATAAAAAAATATTTTTAAAAAAGTGATTGGGGAGGACCCAATGTTAGTGCCTGCATTCAAAGGTTCCATTTATACATCCATCAGTGAGGTCAGATTACACCCTTAAGAGTCTCAAATGCTCTTAATTGCCACACATGGAGAGGCATGGGAGAGGGTAACTTCACAAATTCTTGAAAGAACCATCTCCAAAACGACAATGCCTACTGTTGCAAAGACTATGAAATCAGAGAGCATAGAAACAGGCCATTCAGCCCACTGTGTCACTGCTGACCATCTCCCAGCACATACCCTATAATTTTCCATGATGAGACATTTCAAGTGCTCTTCCAGCACCTTCCGAAGTGATGGATGAGAGCCTGCTTCTTCCACTCTCTCAAGCAGTGGATTCCAGCTACTTACTGGGTGAAACAGATCCTCTTCGGATTCCCTTTAAATCTCATGTCCCTTACCCTGATTCAATGCCCTCTCCACCTCTGGAGGAGATAAGTGACACCAATTTCTGAAGGGAACTCTCAGTTCTTCTTTAGCAGTTAATAGCTAAATTAAGAACCACAACCCCAGCCAAAAGGGACCATCTCTAATCAGAGAGGTACAGTTAAACCACACAGATGTACAGTGAAAAAAAAACATTCATTTTTCACATACAGAGGGATAGTCTCTACAGAAAGTCCCCACCGGGGCATGATCAGAGCCAGTGTCAACCCCCGGGGGCATCACCTGCGCCGGTGCCCACCCCCGGGGGCATCACCTGCGCCGGTGCCCACCCCCGGGGGCATCACCTGCGCCGGTGCCCACCCCCGGGGGCATCACCTGCGCCGGTGCCCACCCCCGGGGGCATCACCTGCGCCGGTGCCCACCCCCGGGGGCATCACCTGCGCCGGTGCCCACCCCCGGGGGCATCACCTGCGCCGGTGCCCACCCCCGCGGGCATCACCTGCGCCGGTGCCCACCCCCGCGGGCATCACCTGCGCCGGTGCCCACCCCCGCGGGCATCACCTGCGCCGGTGCCCACCCCCGCGGGCATCACCTGCGCCGGTGCCCACCCCCGCGGGCATCACCTGCGCCGGTGCCCACCCCCGCGGGCATCACCTGCGCCGGTGCCCACCCCCGCGGGCATCACCTGCGCCGGTGCCCACCCCTGTGGGCACTGCACATGGCCATCCATCGGGCTCCTGTCTCAGTGACCAACCCTGGGAGCAGCACCATGCTCACCCCTAGGTGGGGCACCCGAGCCGGTGTCTATCCCCGGGGGGACCTGAGCCCCTGAGTGTACCCTCTGAGCCAATCACTAACCCGTCTCCAAATCACAGCCCCCCCCCCCCCGCCCTATAAATAGGTCAGTGAGACAGACGGGAAAACGCACCACAAATGACCGTCCGCACATTACCCACCCTTCCTCCCTCCCTCCTCCCCTCCCTCCTCCTCCTCCCCTCCCTCCTCCCTCCTCCTCCTCCCCTCCCTTCTCCTCCTCCCCTCCCTCCTCCTCTCCTCCCTCCTCCCTCCTCCTCTCCTCCCTCCTCCCTCCTCCTCTCCTCCTTCCTCCTCCTCCTCTCCTCCTTCCTCCTCCTCCTCTCCTCCCTCCTCCTCCTCTCCTCCCTCCTCTCCTCCTCTCCTCCCTCCTCTCCTCCTCTCCTCCCTCCTCTCCTCCCTTCCTCTCCTCCTCTCCTCCCTCCCTCCTCCTCCTCTCCTCCCTCCCTCCTCCTCCTCTCCTCCCTCCTCCTCCTCTCCTCCCCGTTTCCTCCCTACCTCCCTCCCTCCTCCTCCCCCTCTCACCGTGGCTACAAGCAGCGGGAAGCCGCACCGACTCGGTCAACACTCGCTCATCAAACCGTACGCCGCTTCCGGAACCTTCCCTCTTGACAACAGACACACCTCCGTGGGAGTCCCGCCCCGCCGCCTGCAATTGGTGACTGTTCCCAGCCATGCTGAATGCTGATTGGTCGCTTGCCCGTCAGTGACCGCCGCGGCCGTGACGTCAGAGGCCCGCGAGGTGACGATGTGCGGCCCCACCTGTTGACCGCTGAGGCTGGAGGAAGGTGTCGTGTAACTCAGGTAAAGACCAGGAGTCCTCATCAATGCTCCACAGCACTGGCCCTTCGGCCCTCGATGACCCATATATCCCTACCCAAAACCTCTCTCTTCCATCCATGCTCCTGCCTAAGGGTCTCTTTAGTGTTCCAGCCTCCACCACCATCACTACTTAGTGTTAAAAACCTACTCTGGATCGCCCCCCTGAACGTCCCTCCCTCCCTCCACTTAGTACAGACATCCTCAGGTGTTGGCTATTCCCACCCTGGGAAACAGGCGCTGGCTATGCCTCTCAGAATCCAGTCTCCTCTCCTCCTTCTACCGCATGATTTATTTTCCAATCCGGGCAACACCCTGGTAAATCTCCTCTGCACCCTCTCCACAGCTTCCACATCCTTTCTCTACTGAGGTGACCAGAACTGAACACAATACTCTTAAGTGCAGTCTCATTAGAGATTTGTTGAGTTGCAACATGACCTCTCTACTCCTGAACTCAATCCCCCTATTAATGAAGCCCATCATCCCATAGACCTTCTTAACTATCCTATTAATCTGCACAGCAACCTTAAAAGATTTATGGGTTTGGACCCCCAAGTCCCTCTGTTCATCCACAATCTTAAGTAACCAACCATTAATTCTGCCCTCACCTTCTGGTTTGAACTGCCAAAATGCATCACTTCACACTTATCTGGATTGAACTTCATCTGCCACTTTTCTGCCCAACTCTCCATCCTGTCTATATCCTCTTGTAACCTATGGCATTTTCAGCTCTGTCCACTACTCACCAACCTTCGTATCATCTGCAAACTTACTGACCCATCCTTCCGCCTCTTCACCCGAGTCATGTGTACAAATCTCAAAGAACAGGGGTCCCGGAACAGATCCCTGCTGAACTCCACTACTCACTGACCTCCAGGCAGAATACTTTCCTTCCACTACTACTCTCTGCTTTCTACATGCAAGCCAATTTTTTAATCCACACTGCCAAGGCTCCATGGATCCCACACCTCATGACCTTCTGAACGAGTCATTTGTGGAGATGGGAGTATTGATTGAAAATTTGGTCAAAGACATGGATTTAGGGAAAAAAGTTAAAGTGCAGAGATAACATAAAATACATTGAAAACAAAAAGTGTAACATACTGCCTGAACAGGGAAGCAGATTTCCTTTAGTATGCCCTCAGGAAGGAATTAGACAATTATAAGATCTTATTAAGTCTTATGTCACCCCCTTCCTGCTTAATTTGGATAAGAACAGATTCAAAAGATACCGTAATTTTAAAAGTACTAAGTTAGAACAGAGAGTTGTGAATGGTGGAGGTTGGAACAATAGGGGCATTTGATAGGCTTTTAAACAAACACATGGATGAAAGAAAAAGAGGGTTATGAGGTGGGGAGGATTTTGTTTTTTTTGGTAGGTATTTATAGAACCATAGAATGCTACACCACAGAAAACAGGTCATTCGACCCCTCTAGACTATCATCACCCTAGTCCCACTGACCTGCTCCCAATCCATAACCCTCCAGGCCTCTTCCATCCATGTACCTATCCAATTGATTCTTAAAACACACGATCAAGCCTGCATTCACTACATCAGATAGCAGCTCATTCCACACTCCATTCATGCTCTGAGTGAAGTTCCCCCTAATGTTCCCCCTAAATCTTTTCATTTTCAACTTAAAACTATGACGGAGTGAAGGGCCAAGGCTTTTAGAACGGTTTCTTCTAGAGGAAAATTGAAATATGTCCAGCTTCTCTGGAAAGTGAGCTTTGATGCATTCCATCACCAATGCTCGAAGATTTTCATAAAGTGGAGGTCAGTGCCACAGGGCAGTAGTCATTGAGACTTGTTGTTGTCACCCTCTATTGAATTGGTGTGACTGGATGCCTCCAACGCTATCTCAGCTTAGAGGAGTCTGCAGCATGTATCATAATAAAGAATGACAGCTTCTGAGGCAGCAAAGAAACATATTTTTCTTCTCAACTATATTCCCGTTCCTTGGTTTGGATATACACTTTATATTCTCCTTGTGTTCCTGCTCTGTATTTCCAGACACCAACCTACGAAACATGGATGATCTTGGATCAACTTATCCACTGTCCTTTTGGCATCTAATTAAAATATATTATGTTCTTTACTGTTTATTTCCACAAATTTATACTGCTCAGTTATTTGAGTTTGCCAAGGCTCTTGTTGGCTAACCTATGTTTCTTGACATCACAGTTAGGACAAGCCAGTTTCTTTTTATCTCTACACTTCATTCTACTCTGCAAGTGGGTTTTTTCCAAGGATGCAGCCAACTTGCAAACACGCTGAGCCTTTGCTGGATGATGGGCAAATTCTGTGCTTGCCTGACCTCTGTTCTCATTGCCTGGACCAGCATCAAAATGTGGTTTGATATTTAGTTGCCTCTGACCAAGCATCCTACTTTGAGTGCCCGCATCATGGATTCCACAAGCTTCCGCAACATTTCCTCCCAACATGTTCTGTGCTTGCAATCGGCCGCAACCTGACTCAGATCTGCTGCAAAGTCCATAACATTCTTAATTGAATGCTGATAAAAGCTGTTAACTTTGTACTGTTCAACAAGAGGACTTGGGTGCAGTGGGGGTGGGGGGTGGTGGGAGGACTAGTTCACTCTCAGTTTTGTTGAAGGGTTCCAGCTCAAAACATTAACCTTTTGCTTCCACCAATGCTACTCAATCCACTGAGTTGTAGAAGATTGTTGGTGAACCCTTCAAGATTGTTTCATGAGAAAAGAAGACCATTCGGCACTTCAAATGGAGTTTGCTATTCACTTAGATCATGAATGATCTGTATTTTAATCCATTCACTCACTTTGTTCCCTTTCATACTCCTCCTTGACAAAAACATATTACTCCCAGTAATGAAATTTTAATTAAATCATGAGTATTCTTGATTTCCAGATTAGAGTAAGGTAACATGTTTTTTTTTAACTTTCGTAACATATATATTTTCCACCTCTCTTATTTGATTCACCTGCAAGCTATTGATAATATTTCTTACTCTCCAGTCTGTTTCAAAAAAAATACTCTATTAATATAATGGGTACTTGTCACAGAAGATGTGTGCGAGCTCAAAATGCCCACTTACCCTCTCCACAACAGATTCAGTGAAGGAGCTGCAGTTGGAGGCGGAATGGGAGGTCAACATTTGAGTTCTGGAGGAACTCAGCCAGTCTTGGACTATCCATGGGAGGTAAAGATATATTACCATTGTTTTGGGCCTGAGATCTTCTTGAAAGTATAGGCAAAAGGGAGGCAGGCATCTCAATAAAGACTGAGAAAGGTGGAAGAATGGGATTGGGGTGGAGTCCTCACCAACAAAACAAAAGCTGTTAATTGAATATGATAGGTGAGAAAGGTGAGAATTGATTTGTCTCTGTGTAAGGATATGTAGGGAAAAGGAAGAGAGAAAGAGAGACAATTAGAGGAAAGGAGATAGAGACAAGGACAGGGAGGGGAATTTACAAATGCCAGTGTTCCTAAACTGAAAGACTAACCAATCCCAGGGCGGAGGGTGAAATTGGGAGACCGAGAATCTAGGAAACAAAATGATTCTCCAAAGTCACGAGTGCTTACTCCAGAATCATTCAGGGGTTTGTTCTGCCGCACGTCTGGCCTGGATTTCTCGGTTTTGGGTTTGCATTTCCAATGTTGATAATGTTTATTTAACTACCTTTCTTTGAACAAAATTGGCCCTAGCCTCCTCCTTTCCTGTTAATGGATTCAATAAACTATGTATTAGCAGCCAGCTGTGGTGCAGGTAATTACTGGAAATTAGAGCAAAATCAAGCCAGTAGCAAGATATCCAGATTGAATGGAATTGTTTTATTTTCATGTACTTGAAATACTTGACAAAAAGATTTGTAATCCATGCAATCCTGGCAAGTCAATTTATGCAACTTATACTCCTCGCACTGCGTCCTATTTATTTATTTGCTATCATTACAGCAGGTATTACAATTACAGTGTTACAGAAAGCCAAATAGTGCAGGGAAGGGTGAAAAATATATTTATGAACAGTACACCCTTTTGCCTTCAATCCCAAGCTCACTATTTTTTAAACATTTAGTTATAAAGCATGGTAACAGGCTTTGCCAGCCCACGAGCCTGTGCTGGGTAAATATCCCAATTAACCCGCAACCCCAGTATATTTGGAATGGTGGGAGAAAACCAGAGCCCCTGGAGGAAACCCACACAGTCATGGGGAGAACATACAAACTCTTTACAGACAGCGTAGGATTCAAACCCAGGTTACTGAAGCTGTAGTTGCTTTGTGCTAAATCACTGCACTAACCATTCCGTTCACTAACATACCCCTTCTGCTATATTATAAGATGGAAAGCACAAGCACATAAGAAAGAGACACAAAGATCAACAGTAATCCTTCAAGCCTCTGCCATTCATGACTGATCTGATCTGGCACCAACCCCATTTTCCTGCTTGTGTCCCAGAACTTTGATTTCTCATCTCAGCCTTGCAATATTAAGAAATATGTCCTCATCTTAATCTTCAATGAGCAAACTTTTTATCTGAAGCTATACACCCGAGCCTCAATTCTCTGTGCAGGAGATACACCCTGACAGCATTGACCCTGTCAAGCCACCTCATTAACTGGCTTTGAGGATTTTATATCTCTCTATGAGATTTTCTCATTTCAAAAAATAGAGAGTGTAAGCCCAGTCTGCTTAACCTTTCCTTAAAACTGCTTAATACTTAGAATCAGTCTGATGAACTTTCTCTGAACTGCCTCACAAGAAAGTATAGCCTTCCTTAAAAGGTGTAGGCATCATTCCAGGTATGGGTTTCACAAAACAGTGAAGCACGAAAGTCTGTAGATGCTGTAATTGTAATAAATATGCAGAAATGCTGGAGTCTCGCAGCATCCATAGGAGCCAAAAGGCTTTTTCAGGTGCGTTCTACGCTAAGAATGCGGCCCTTTAAATTGCCATTCAGGTGGCAGCATTTAAAGCGCAACACTGGCCACCTGAAGGACACAGCTGCACAGGATACGGCTCTGAGCACACTCCAGCTCCTGCCCAGTGTCGGCTGTGATCAGCAGCCTGACCCTTTAACATCCGCTTTCAGCCAGCTGCATTCAGGTGGCTGGGGGAGCCACTGAGCTGAGCTCCTCTCAGAGGAGCGTTATGTAGCTCACCTCAAGAGCGCCTCCTGCACATTCAGGTGGCCTCAAAACAGCCGCATATTGCCTAAACATGCGGCTTTACATGTGGGGCAATTGGCCACCTGAAAGTGCCTAAAGCCATAACTGACATTTCAGGCCTGATCCCTTCTTCAAGTTAAAGCCTTATAGCAATATTTCCTTCTTACAGAAAATGTCACTGTTCCATTTGCCTTCCTAACTCACTGAGTGTGGTGCGCTGTTAGCCAGAATCAGACACACACAAGGTAAGGACTGTACAACAGGCTTTAATCCACAAAGACTTCCACAGAGCCAGGCTGGCTGTAGCTGCAGTAACTCTAAGTGAGCTTCGGGAGGCCGGCTTATATCCCAGAGAGTGATTGACGTCTGACTGGGTGGGGCTTGATCCCTTCAGGTCGACTGATTGACAGCCGGCCAGGTGTCATCCTGTCCCCTTACACTCCTGCAGGTACATGTGTTGTCCCCTGCAGTAGGCTGGTGGTGTACCACCACACTGAGTGACTCCAGATCCAAATGCATGGATTCCCTCCATCAATTTGTGCTGGATGACAATCTCATTAATATGATAAGTAACTTTTAAGATGGTTTCAAAATGATGGTGTAATAGACACTGAGGAAGAGGATCAGAATCATTTGGGTAGGAAGGGCAAAAGGATTTTAACTGACAAGAGTGAGGTGTTGCACTTTGGTAATTCAAAGCAACACAGGGCTTACAGAGAATGGCCTTGGAGAGTTGTTTCAGGACAGAGAGATGTAGGATTATTCCTTGAAAGTGGCATCTCAGATAGTCAAGGTGGTAAAGAAGGCATTTGACAAGCTTGCCTTCATTGAGAGGGGCATTGAGTATGAACTCTGGGACCACATTGGAACTGCCAGAGGAAATTGTAGAAGTGAACACAATTCCAACGTTCAAAAGACATTTAGATAAATTTATAGGCTTAGAAGGATATGGATCAAATGGGGCTGGGGATAGCTTGTTTGGCATGGGCGAGTTGGCCTCTCTGGTGACTATAATTGTCAGAAAAATCTCCATTTGTACAAAATGTTTCACAACCCGACGTGGCAAAGCGCTTTACAATGACTGAAGAACTCAATTCCCTCCTCCCTTCATCCTCTCTCTCGAGTTAGTTTCCCTAACTCTACCCCTAACTGCCCCCCCCCCCCCCCGTCCATTTTCCTACCCCTTCTCTGAGCACCTTTGCGAAATGTTTTGGGCTATTTTGAAAACGTTTAGTTTTATTTCTTTTAACGCAGCCAAGAATGAGACAAGAAGTTTGTTTCCACTTTGAGAGGTGCGGTCCCTTTAAGACGAGAGTTAAAGAAAAGGGGGGGGGGGAAGAGAGAAAGGGGCGGTCACGTGGCCCTGATCTTGTGACTTTGTAGCGAATCGGGGGAGTTCTGGGAAGTGCACGGGCACAGTGTATCAATTTGTGTATCAGCTGTGTATTGGGCTTGTTCCCAGGTTTGGGATCTTGTTGCCGTCCTCCTCGCTTTCATTCCAAAGCTAGGGGAGCTCAGCCACCGGAGGAAGAGGAGACTTCGCCGTCGCTGATCCCCACTTCCCTCCCTCGTCCTGGGAAGAACGATGGACCGCAAGCCGCTGCTGCAGGAAAGGCCACCGGCATATGTACCCAGCTCGTCGGGCTACGAGTACGGCCAGACTTACGGTACCATCCCGCCGCCTGGATACCAACAACAACCTCCCCCTTACTCCTATCCAGCAAGCTCAGGTGAGTATAAATTCCTTGCCCCCACCCTGCTGTTGCCCGCCCTGGTCCTCGCAGGCCTTTTGTTTTCTTCCCCGGCCCCACAAGTGCGAGGTAGCTGGAGAGGGTAGTGATTAGGGAAAAACTTCATCTGTGTTCACCTTCTGCTTGTCGGTCACAGTTAGAGAAAAATAAAGGGAATTCCTGTTTTAGTGGCGTTCTTGATCTATCCTGTGGATTGAGAAAATTGCAGTGCATCTACTCATTTGAGTGGCTTCTTGGTGCTGGAAAAATCGTCTCAATTACACTTTTGATAAAGTGATACCGATTTTGACTTTATACTGAATTACTTGAGCCGCAGATATGTAGCCAATTTATTGTTTATCAAATTCCTTCGTTTCGTTGGTGCACTGGGCCATTTTTAATCATTTTGTTGGTATTTGGCGACTAATTATAAAATGAGTGCTTCTGTTTTGTAGGATATGTGCCTCCTGTCTCAGTCAACGTTCAGCCGCCCGTGTGCCCAGGGTCTAACTACTCGAGCACTTATACCATCATCCAACAACCGACTGCAGCGTCTGTTGTGGTGGTGGGTGGGTGTCCTGCCTGCAGGTAAATGATTCTCCCTGCTCTTGCATCTGAATTTAAAACTTAACAATGCATTCAAGTTTTGAAAATGTAAATCCCTTGTTAAGAATTGATGACAGACTAGCATTGGACTAGAAGAGTCTAAAACCAGAGGGTTTAAAGATTTTAAAAGGGACCTTCAGGTACTGGTGTGGTTACAGAATGAGCTGCCACTGGAAGTGGGTGCATTTACAATGTCCAAAAAACATTTGGAAAGGTTTAGTAGAGGGATATGGACCTTGTGCAGGGAAATGGGACTGTCTTGGGTCAACAAATTGGTCGATCTGGATGAGTTGGGCTGTAGGGCCTATTTCTGTGCTGTACAACTCACTCTAACAAGTGGGAGAATCTCAATTACAAGTTTAAGGGGCATTTGTTTTAAAACTGTCTTGCAGAGGTGGTTGGATCTCCGGAATTTTTTGGGAGGATTGTGGAGGCTGGATCACTGGGGGGGGGGGGGGTGAAATTTTGAAAGTCTGTAGAGGGCTAGGCAAGATGGCACAAAAGATGGCATGGGGACTGATCAGCCATGATTGTTTCAAATGGAGAAGTAGGCTTGAGGGGGCAAATAGCCTGCTTATGCTGTTGTGTTAATGTAGTAGGTCACTTGGAAGTCTTGCCTCTTTCTGGTCACCTTTCAATCCTTTGCTTATCAAGGAACTTGTTTTGGAAGTTCTAGGAAGTAGTGCTGGTTTATAAATTTATAAACTGGGCAGCATGGTTAGCGTAGCAGATACCTCAACACTGTTTGCATGGGTTTCCTCCATGTGTTCTGGTTTTTTAAAATCCTTTAAAGTGTACTGGGGTTGAAGGTTAATTGGGTGTAAATGAGCGACGCATGCCTTTGGGCTGAAAGGGCCTGTTACCATGCTGTATGTCTAAACTAAATGGTCCAAAGGGCAGATTTGTAGGGATTTCCAGCTAATGGAGTACTGATTTGAGGAATAATTGGGTAAACCAGCAGTAGCCAATTCCCTTAATCCTGCCACTAATTCCCTTAATCCTGCCACCAATTCTCAATCTCTCCTCCCCTCCCCTTTGCCCTTTTATTCAGGCATTTACTTTGGAAAGAGGTACAAGTGCCACAAGACTCATACCACCAGGTTCAGGAACAGCTGCTACCCCTCCACCATCAGAGTTCTTAACACCAAACTCAATTAGGGACTCATTTAAGGACTCTTACTTTACACATTGTTTATTATTGAATATTTATTTCTATATCGCAGTTTGTTTGCACTTCTCTTGTACAGTTTGAGTACAGTTTACACTACTGATAAATAGAAATTCTGCCTGGCCTGCAGGAAAAAGAATCTCGGAGTTTAATATGATTTCATGTATGTACCTCTGACAATAAATCTGTACTTTGATTTTCCACAATCCCAATAAAGGACTTGGGCCAGAAACGCTGACTGCCTTTTACTTCCTAAGGATGTCTCATGACCTGAGTTTCTCCAAAGCTTTTGTCTGTTGCAGTCAATTCC
This sequence comes from Narcine bancroftii, assembly GCF_036971445.1. Taxonomy (NCBI): domain Eukaryota; kingdom Metazoa; phylum Chordata; class Chondrichthyes; order Torpediniformes; family Narcinidae; genus Narcine; species Narcine bancroftii. The sequence continues at coordinate 7,356,527 of NC_091480.1, forward strand.
CTTTTCCAGTGGTTTTGTGGTATAATTGAGTAAAGAGCATGTGAACTAGACTAGTTATAATGGTTTAGAAAAAATGGTGGAGGAATTCAGTAGGTCAGGCTGCGTTCATGGAAGAAAATGGTGCTGCTCTGCTTAAATATTTATCTCTGGTAGTATGATGTCAGTGAATGACCTTCCTGTTTCACTGCTAGCCTTGCCAAGTCAGATCCATGCAACTTTAGATTAATCAGTTTGGGAGATTCTAATTTATTGTCTAAAGCAACCGTTCTCAATGGGGGCCATTGCACATTTAAAGGTGGGGGGGCGGGCAGTGGCATGGACTAAAATTGTAAATATTTTTTATTTAGTCCATAGGAGAGAAGTATGGAAGAAACCAACTAAACTTGACTGCTTCACAAGAGAGGGGGCCCATAAACATTGAGCAGAGTCCTAAGGAGGTCATACCCCAAAAAAATATTGAGAATGGCTGGTCTAGAAATGGTTTTCAAACTTTCTTTCCACTCACATAGTACCTGAAGTATTCCCTATGCCATCAGTGCTCAGTGATTAGTAAGGGATTACTTAAGGTGGTATGTGGGTGGAAAGAAAAGTTTGAAAACCACTGTTTTAATCATCCCTAATTGACGTTATGTGAATGGTTTCAGAACTCCAAAGGAAATGGGCCAATGACAATTTTTCTCAAGCAAAATATTTCAGTAACAATTGGGTCTAGAGCAGTGGTTCTCAACCATTTTTCCTGCTCACATCCCACCTTAAGCAATCCCTTACTAATCACAAACCACATATGGCCTGGGTGTTGAGTGGAAAGAAAGTTTGAAAACAACTGGTCTAAATCATCTAGGAAACCACTTAATTGTTCATGGAACAATTTACCCTTCCCTCACTTCTCTCTGAGCAATTTTTTAAAATGTAAATTTTAAATTTTGTGATTTGGATGTCAAAGGCACAAGTGAAGCCTCACTTTGGTTAAGGGGTACATTTTAGGCTCCTTATTTGAGGCATTCGAGTTGATTTCCAAGAATGATTCCTGGAATGAAGGGACTTGCATATGATGAAGTTTGATGGCTCTTGGACTGTACTCCTTGGAGCTCAGAAGAATGAGGGAGCCTCCTCATAGAAGCATTTTGAATGTTGAAAGACCTGGATGGTGTGGCAAAGTTGTTGCCTAATGTAGGGAAATCGAGGACAAGAGGGCACAACTTCAGAGATGGGGAGGAATTTCTTTAGTGTGGAGGTTCAGCCTCCTTGGCAATGCATTCCAGGCACCCACAACTCTGTATTTAAAAGAAAAACTTACCCCTGATCTCCCCTAAACGTTCATTCCTTCATGGTTTAACAGGTGCAGCACTTCAGGTGAATGGTACACTGGCCTTGACAGAAGGATGACAGACTAAGCAGCAATGGTATTAGAGTTAGTATTGTGCAGATGCACTGACATTCTTGCTGCAACCACAGATACTCTCAATACACCAACAATAATGGCATAAATTTACCTGAATATGTCTTGACACCAAAAAAGTCATAATAAATCTATAAGAATAGATAAATGAACATTCACAGTTGCAGTTATTGTGGGAAAAAGTGTTTCAAGAATGCAGTCAGATCTTGTGGTAGCCCTGGAGTAGTTTATAGTTGGCCACATAGAATACTACAGCACAGTGCTACAGGCCCTTTAGCCCTCAATATTGTGCCAACTTGTATATTCCTACCAAAAAAAAACCCCTTCCTACCTCATAACCCTCTAATTTTCTTTCATTCAGGTGTCTGAGACTCTTAAATGCCTCCACTCCACCCTGGCAAGGCATTCAAGGCATCCACAACTCATTTATAAAAAAAAACTTACCCTGGTGTCTCCACTAAATGGACAGAGCTGAAGGTTGTTATAGATTACAAAAGGATATAGACAGGGTGCAGAGTTGGGGCAAAAGTGGCAGATGGAGTTTAATCTGGATTAGTGTGAGGTGATGCATTTTAGAAGTTCATACTTAAAAGGCTGAGTCCCTGGGGTCTAAATCCATACATCTCTCAAGGTTGCTGTGAAGGTTGATAGGATAGTTAAGAAGGCCAAGATGCTGGGCTTCATTAATAGGGGGATTGAGTTTAGGAGTAGAGAAGTCGTGTTGCAACTCTACAAATCTTTGGTATTGTATTCAATTCTGGTCACCTCATGTGGAGAGGGTGCAGAGGACATTTACCAGGATGTTGCCTGGATTGGAAAACAAGTCTTGAGGCAATATTAGCAGAGCTGGGACTTCTCTTTGGAGCAAAGAAGGATGAGAGGAGACTCAGTAGAGGTCTACAAGATTCTGAGAGGCACAGATAAAGTTGACAGCAGTGCTTTTTTCACAGGGCAGAATAGCAAATATCAGGTGCCATCTCTACAAAGTGAAAGGGGGAAAAGTATGGGGAGGTTGAACTGTTCTTGAACCTAGCAGTGGGGGACTTCAGGCTTCTGTACCTTCTGGCTGAAGGAAGTAGTGAGAAGAGGGTGTGATCAGGGTAATGGGGATCCTTTATATTGACTGCCTTCAGGCAGTGTAATTTGCAGGAAGTCTGTGGTTGTGATGGACTTTATGGTGACCTGTATTCCTGCAGATTGCAATTTTTGTATATTCAAGAAAGGGTAAATGTGTATGCAGCATGGATCTCTGTGATGAGGGGATTATCTGAGCTGAGCTTTTGTAAAAATTCATTAAGATTTGCAAGAAGGTTATGAGGATTGGTGAGCTTGAATTGTAAGGAGAGGCTGGGACTTTTCTCCTTGGAGCTGATGGGGGGGTCGGGGTGGGGGGACATTGTCAAGTTTAATAAAATCATGAGGAGGATAGATAAGGTAAATGGTCTAGAATAGGGGAACATAAAACTAGAGGGCATAGATTTAAAAGTGAGAAGGGAAATGTTTAAAAGGACTGTGAGGGGTAATATTTTCACACGGAGCGTGAGGGGTATTTGGAACAAAGTGATATAGGTGTGGATAATTACAATGTTTAAAAGACATTTCCAAAGCAGAAAAAGGTTTATGAAGATGAGTTTATTGTCATGGTGCACTATACAGGAATTCCTGCTGCAGCTGAACAGATTCTTGGTACAAAAACAATAGTATTCTGGAATTAGAGACAATAAGACAAAAGATAATAATAAGAGGGGATATGAGCTGAATGCAAACAAATAGGACCAACTTGGGAAGATGGGCCAAATGGCCTGTGTCTGTGCTATAAAACTCTGCTCCCTTAATTCTAAGATATCCAAATTCAGACCTTTGCTTGTTTGAAATTATTAGGTTCTTGAACCTCATGGATTCTCAGAGAATTATGGCAGATTTTAATGGGTGTTTGAGGGGTGGGTTCAATGCAAGGAATGAAGACTAGGCCCAGATCTGCTCCTTGTTCAGTGTAAACTCTGAGAATAATTTCCCCAATGCATTTCAATTTTTGGTTGTATTGAGCAGAAGGACTTGTTGTTTGTGCCGCATTTTAGCAGTTGTTTTGGACTTGACAATCCACACTTGTAACTCGTTAATTCTCTGTGATCAGTAAAAGACAACCTGGCAAATTTTCAATCTCACCTGAAGCTGTGAAGATTATGGAAGTTTTGAACTAACTTTTTTTTATAGTGGAACAAGGATCTGTTTAGTCTTGGTGAAAAATTGCCTGCGGACTCTCACTCCCAATCGGGAGAAGCTGATCATGTGACTTTGGTTGAATACTGGACAGAGATCGCATCTATTTTTGGGAGTGTGATTATAGTTGGCAGTTCGACTCCTGTGCCAGGCTGGGAGAACAGTTATTTGTGCTTTGAATCTGTACTTGCTATTGGTTATGCTGAGGATGTTTGTCTTCCATGATACAGAAGGTTAATGGATGTTCTACATCTGATTCCATCATGATGGAATTGACCTGCCAAGACAAGAGTGAAGAATGTGGATTGATGGGCATGTTCTTCAAAGATTTCTCTTATTTGCACATACTATAAAAATGCATGAAGTACTTCAACTTTTGTCTGCTGAAAGGCTGAGCATTGCCTAAGAATAGGAGAACAGCAGCAAAAGTGAGTCCTTTCTGAGTGTCTGTGTGAATTCTCCTCCAGCTCTTCTGCAACCACAAGAGTCCAGTTCAAATCATTGGCAACATGAGCAGGCAACCAGGAGCACTTTATAAAGATACTTGGGGTTTCTAATTAATAATGGTGGTCAAGGTGTAAATGTTATGGGCCCAGAGGACACCAAAACCCAGCAGCAAGAGATATTCACCAAGACAAATGGTTACTTAAACAAAAGTTCCTTTTAATTATCTTTCAGCTTGAGAACAAAATCTAACTTTAACTTATTGCTATTAACTTAACCCTCTTCTAATTCTAAGCATATGTAATGCGTGTATAAATTTAGATTCACAGTCCAAGCTCACTTCTCATTCCTCCAAGTTCACTGGTTGCAGGTAATTCTTATCCTGTGCACAGAATTTAACTTTTATAAAGTTCATCAGGCTTTGGTGCTTGAAAGGTAAATGGTTACCGCTCAGGAAGGTTCTTGTCGGTTTTCAGAGAGAGATTTGTTGTTTGCTGGATGCGAATTGATTTCTTCTAATCAATGTCTTGCCAAAGAAACTTGCCCCCTCAGGGATCTTTCTTTCAGGTCTCCACAGTTCCTTTTTGTTTCCCTTATTTCAAGTGAAATATTAGGCAGCCAGTCCTCTTGTATGGACCACAAGGGCTTTGACCAGGCTGAACCAAGAACTCACAACCTGTCTAAAAAATGTTTTTTTTCCTTCCAGAAAACCACATGACCCTCTTAGAACAGCAAACTGCACTCAGACTGTGGCACTGGACCCAATCTTCTGTTGTTTTCCAAAACAATAATCCACAGCGTGTCCAATTAACATCTACTTGTGAATCCTTATAAGCATTCTTCAAAGTTTTTGCAAAGGCACCCAGAGCCTGGATTGTCTGGCTTGAGCAGAGCTCTGGCATTTTAAATGACATCTGTTTTGAAGTATTTGTATCTCTGTGTGACCTAACTAAAAACCCCACACAATTTATCTCCTTTAAAACTTAACAATCTGTCACAGTAGAAAGTTGCATCTCCATCCTAGCCGGGCAATTGAACATTGTAGATGGAAGCACTAAATTTAGCAATTTGTACCTTTTTAGAGTCTAGGTTAATGTGCAGAAAATGGATTTTGAGGTAGAGGTTATCTATTTTGGATAGATTTGCTTTCTTTAAAATTGGCTTGTTCCATTGTTAAAAATCATGGCAGGAAAGAGGTGAAAGGACAAGCTGAATTGGAGTATGGATTGATTTGCCTGGAAAGCATTCAGAACAAAGCTTTGTACTCTCTCTGTACATGTGGCACTAAACAACTTGATTCGTTTATTATAATTTATCACTTGTCCAAGAGTTGAAGGTTTAAGATATGCAAAGAAAGATTTGTGTACATTTTAATTCTTATTATCAAAGTTAAGATTTGTAGTCAGAGTACATACATGAAATCACATGCAACCCTGAGATTTTTTTCCCCTGCCAGACAGATAGGATTTCTTCTTTTCAGTAGTGTGAAAAATGAGAAAGATGTATAGAAGCAAGATGTAAGGAAAGAAGGTAGTGCAAATTTCAATACAGAAAATATTTGAGTATAAATGTGCTTAAATGATTGAGTGTTTGAGTCTGATGGTGGAGGGGCAGCAACTGTTCTTGAACTTGGTGGAATGAGATTTGTGGCACTGATACCTCTTTCCTGATGGCAGCAGTGAGAACTGTGTGTGCTGGGTGGTGTGGATCCTTGATTGGTTCTGCTCTCTGATGGCAGCATTTCCTTTAGATGTTCCCTTCCACTAATATTACCATTTTTCAGATTCCAGTGCCAGTTCTTATCTCCATTTATCACTTCCCTCCAACTGATAAACCTTATTTTCTCTCTCCCCCTCTCTGCTGGGCAATGGGGCTGTGTGGGGAAAATGGATCAGCTCATGATTAAATGTGGGGCAGACCCAATGGGCTGAAAGCCTATATCTGCTCTTGTGTCCATCCTTCACTCCTTCCTGGTTCACCAAACCCCTAATGGCCTCAGTCCAATCCTTTCCACTCAATTCTTCTGATACTAGCCATTTCCCTTCTGCTCTCAGTCTTGAAGGGTTCTGGCCTGAAATGTCGACTATTCTTCACCCTCTCATGCTTGACCTGCTGAATTCCTCAGCAGATTCTGTTGTATGTAAACGTTAAATTGGGAATATTTACTTTCTGCAATAGACAAGTCTTTTTACAGTGAGAAGGTGGATTCAAATTTCAGGCTTTCAATTTCTCCCTGGATTATTCCTTCCAAAACCCAAGTTATTAAAATTACCCTTTTCTAGCCAGGTCTAAATCTGAATCATTGCTGCTTTAACCTCTGGTTACCTCCAATAATTATTCTCTCGGGGTTTATTGAGTTGAGAGTCTGAGCTATTTTGGACTTCGTGATGTGACTCAGTCATGAGTTCCAGATGCAATTGTAGGCACTGTTTCTCTTTTCCCCAGAGCTTCCAGAAGTTTTTGAAAATAACCTTCCATCTTTAAAAATTTTATTTTTTTATGGTCATGTTATAAAAGATGTAATTACACAAAATGGCATTTAATCCACCATAAGGCGGTTAAAGATTTGCCATCAGCAGAAATTGCCTGATGCCCCTAAAAGTTGGAGAAAGAAGTAAATGAGAGTTCCTTCAAAGTCGCTGAGTGTCTTTGTATTTGCCCCCAATGCCCCTGTTTCTTCTACAGCCACACAGACTTCAGTCCAAACCATTGGCAACCCAAGTTCCAGACCTCCGATACGATTAGGAAGCTTTCAGCGCCTGAGGCCCGTCAGGAGATCCCCCTGCTCTCGGAACCCTCTCGCATCCCATTCTTATACCTGGTTCACCTTTAGCCAATCTCCAGCAGTCCGCATCTCAGTGTGAGTTCTTTGACCACTAGTCGCCCGCAGCCTGTGTGGGTTCCTCCCTTGTGTTGCCAACACCCTGCCTGTGTGTTCTTCAGCCACAGAGCCCCTCCCTGATCTGCCACCAGGGTCACCCCTTCAGCTTCTCTGGTGGTTTTCTTGTGCCCTGTGGCAGTCCTCTGTTTCCCCAGTCTGCAGCCTCTCAAGGCCGCTAACTTCACATTGGTAATTTTGGTATTAGACTCCACACTCTTCAGTTCTTCCCCTCCTCCAAATCTAGTCTTGTCTGGCCGTTAACAGGTTCTGTCATGAGACCATGGAGCAGAAGTCGGCCAATTGGTCTGTCGAGACTTTTGCACCATTCCATCATGAGCTGTTCCATTCTCCCACTCATTTCCCCATTCCCCTGCCTTCTCCCCATAACCTTTCCCCTGACTATTCAGAAACCGACCAATCTCTGACTTAATACATCCAACGACCTGAACAGCTGCCTGTGGCAGTAAATTCTAGAGGTTCGCCACTCTCTGGCTACTCAACATCTCTTTTAAATGATCATCCTTCAATCCTGAAATTGTGCCCTCTTGTCTTCAACTCCCCTACCATGGGAAGTAACTTTGCTACATCTACTCTGTCCAGGTCTTTCAACATTCAAAAAGCTTCTGAGATCCTCCTTCTGAACTCCAAGGAGTCCAGTCCAAGAGCCATCAAATATTACACATGTGCTAATCCCCTCGAGGAATCATTCTTGCACCCTTTCCTATGTTAACACATCCTTAAATAAGGAACTCAAAACTGTACCTGTTCTCTAAGTGAGACCTCATCAGTTCCTTGTAAAGCCTCATTCAGCATCACATCCCTCTTGTATCCGTCTACAGATATTGTATTTTCTGGCTTCGCCATCTACTCAACCTGAAGGTTAATCTTCAGGGTATCCTGCACAAGGACTCCCAAGTTTCTTTGCACACCCAAATTTTGAATTTTATCCCATACAAATAATAGTCTGCCTTTTTATTCATTCTAGTAAAGAGCCCGATGACGTAATTTCCAACATTGTATTTAATTTGCCATTTCTTTGTCCATCTTCCTAATCTTTCTCGACTTGCCTCTCCACCTCTTTGTGGAATAAAGGACTTTATGGCTGTTTGCTAATAATACAATCCAACTCATTAACATATTGTACAATTATTTTATCTTCCTGTGAGCACTCAATTAGGAAGCCTCCTTGATGGTTATTGTTTCAAATCCCGCCCCATATCTTGGGGTGAAATGGTGAAGTCTGCAAATGCTTGGATTGAAGTAAAAACACAAATAAATGTTGGGGGAACTCAGCCGGTCTTGGAGGTAAGGACGTATAACCAATTTTTCAGGCCTAAGCCCTTCCAAGCTAGAAGCAAAAAGCAGGTTGGCATCTGAATAAAGACTGGGAGGGGGTGGGGGGGAATGGGAGGGGGAGGAATCCAGACCAACAGAGAAAAGGTGTCAATTGGATCTTGGGTACCCATGTACCAAGTCAGAATCAGAACTTGTCATGAAATTTGTTTTGTGGTAGCATTGCAGGTGGTAAATTGCATTTTAAAAAATAAATAAATTGGTGCAAAAAGAGAATGTCTGTTCAGAAATCTGATGGCAGAAGGGAAGCAGCTGGTTTTGTGTCATTGGGTGCTCATCTTCAGGCTCCTGTTCCTCCTTCCCAATGGTAGCAGTGTGAAGAGGGCATGGCCTGGGTGGTGAGGGTCCTTGAGGATAGAGCCTACTTTCTTGGAGACACTTATTCTTGAAGATGTCCTTAATGGAGTGAAGGCTGATGGGGTCTGTGATGTCACTGGCTGAGTTCACAGCTCTTTGTAGTCTTTTCCTGTCCTGTGCATTTGCACCTCCGCTCCAGGCAATAATGCTCTCCATTGTAGACCTGTAGAAATTTGCAGGAGCCTTTGTTGACATACTGAATCTAGTTAAACTGATTAGGGTATCAAGGGAAATGGGGAAAAGGCTGGAATTTGGAACTAGATGCGAGAACAGTTTAGCTCAGGGTGGAGTTGCGGAGCAGACTCGATGGGCCAAAAGACCTACTTCTGTTCTTTTTATCTTGTGAACTGTTGAAAAGCATTTGTGATCCAAGAGGTGCTAGTCTTCAGGATGAGAGCAGGGTTGGGTTTGACTGGTATTGGGTTGTGCATACATATATGCTGGGGATGTACATGGTGAATGGAACATGAGACCACAGGTACTGAGGACTGGAGCAATAAACTACTGGGGCAACTCAGCAGGTTGGGCAGCATTTTTGGAGGGAAAGAGATGGTTGGGTTGGTGTTTCAACTCAAGACCATGGATCTGGATGGAATGTGCAGAGGAAAGATGATCAATACATGGGATGGAGGGGTGAGACAGACGGAGGGAAGGGGGGGGTTAATTAGTGGCTGCTTTGAGTGTACCAGTTAACTGACAATCCACAACATTGAGGAGGGAATTCTGATCTTTTATGGCCAGTTGAAGGTGGGGGGGGGGGGGGGGGGTGCAGAAAGGGAAGGAAGAGAGATGTTTAAATTTTATTTTTCATTTGTGGACTAGTGTCCCTGCAATGCCAGTCCTTGCCCTGGAAGTGTCTCTTGACCTGCTGCAGCCCTATAATAAAATCCAGGCTTCATTGGGGTGGGGGGAGGGGGTCCATGAAACTTGTTGGTTGGAACATTCCCTGTTATCCAGAATTCAAGCAATCAGCAAAAAAAAAAATCAAAATTTAAATAAAAAGTTAAGATTGTAGAAATAAATGTTCTCCGAAGTAACACAAGCATTTGGTAAAGGGGGAGAAAATATTCAGCCAGCGGAGAGCTTTGATTGGGATTTGTTCATAGCAACTGTTTGCCATTTTATTCAAATGCAACTTTATTCATTGTCCAGGATGAAAAGCTGGTTGATGCTGCTCGCCGTTGGGGTGACTTTGTCTCTTATCCCTGCTTAGTAAGATTCTTAACTAGTACATTAGTAAGGCTTTATCTGTAAATTTGGGGGAGGGGGTTTAATTATGACGATGGCCCAGTTAGGGTAATGCTGTTACAGTGCTAGTGACCAAGGTTCAAATTAAAATTTTGTAAGTTGTGGGAATTATCAGATTAAAGTGAACTTTACATAATTGAGTAAAATACTGATTTTTTTATTTATTTTCAAATTACTTTAAATTTTGCATTGACTTTTGTCTTTTAAACTGTTTATTTTTTTATTTTTCACACTATGAACCATATTAACCAAAATACATACAAACATTTCCCTCTTGAATATACACAGTGTCATTTTCTCCCTTTCCCCCCCTTCCCTCCCTCCTTCCTACGCCCCCTCCCCACCCATTCAACGTTCAACATATACAATACAATAAACCCATTAAACAATGTCATCACACAATGAAAATGAACAAGAAAATTGTGTCATCTACTTTTACACACTAGATCAGTTCATTTTGTTGTCTTCTCATTCTACCATTTTAGGGGGTGGAGGTCTGCGGTCGGCCCTCTCTGTTGTGTTCCATGTACGGTTCCCAAATTTGTTTGAATAATGAGACTTTATTTTTTAAATTATTTTTTTCCAATGGAATACATTTATTCATTTCTATGCACCATTGTTGACATTATACATTTTTTTGCTACAGCTAAGGCTATCATAATAAATCTTTTTTGCACTTCATCCAGTTTGAGGCCTAATTCTTCTTGTATTACTTAGAAGAAATATCTCTGGATTTTTTGATATGTTGCTTTTTGTGATTTTATTTAATACTGGATTTGGATCTTCCCAAAACTTTTCCACTTTCTCACATGCCCAAATTGCATGTATTGTTGTTCCCGTTTCCTTCTTACAGCAAAAACATCTATCTGATACTGTTGGGTCCCATTTATTTAACTTTTGGGGCATGATATATAGCCTGTGTAACTAATTATATTGTATCATGCGTAACCTCGTGTTTATTGTATTTCTCATAGTTCCGGAGCATAGCTTTTCCCATGTTTCATTCTTTATCTTTATGTTTAGATCTTGTTCCTACTTTTGTTTGGGTTTACAGCTTGTTTCCTCGTTCTCTTTCTCTTGCAGTTTGATGTACATGTTTGGTATAAATCTTTTAATTATCATTGTGTCTGTAATCACATATTTAAAGCTGCTTCCTTCTGGTAACCTCAGCCTGCTTCCCAATTTGTCCTTTAAGTAGGTTTTCAGTTGGTGGTATGCAAACATTGTATTGTGAGTTATACCATATTTGTACTTCATTTGTTCAAAAGATAACTATTCTTTTGATCCCTTTTCTCTCCCATTCTCTAAAGGAAAGGTTATCTATTGTGAAAGGGATTAGTTGATTTTGTGTCAGTAATAATTTTGGTAGTTGGTAATTTGTTTTTTTTCCTTTCTATGTGAATCTTCTTCCAAATGTTGAGCAGGTGGAGCAGTACTGGTGAACTTCTATGTTGTACCAGTTTTTCCATCCCACTTGTAAAGTATATGTTCTGGTACCTTCTCTCCTATTTTATCTAGGTCTAACCTGGCCCAATCTGGTTTTTCCCTTGTTCGATAAAAATCTGATAGATATCTTGTGCTGCTCTATAATAATTTTTAAAGTTTGATAGCTGTAAGCCCCCTTGTTTGTACCATTCTGTTAATTTATCTAGCGCTATCCTCGGTTTCCCCCCCTTTCCATAAGAATTTCCTTATTATTTTCTTTAGCTCATTGAAGAATTTCTCTGTTAAGGGAATTGGTAACAATTGAAATGGGTATTGTATCCTTGGGAAGATATTAATTTTAATGCAATTTACCCTTCCTATCAATGTTGGTGGTAAATCTTTCCAATGTTCTGTCATAATTTCTTCATTAATGGCTGATAATTTAATTTGTATAGATGGCCTAGATTCTTCTTTGGCTTGGCTTCGCGGACGAAGATTTATGGAGGGGGTAAAAAGTCCACGTCAGCTGCAGACTCGTTTGTGGCTGACAAGTCCGATGCGGGACAGGCAGACACGATTGCAGCGGTTGCAGGGGAAAATTGGTTGGTTGGGGATAGGTGTTGGGTTTTTCCTCCTTTGCCTTTTGTCAGTGAGGTAGGCTCTGCGGTCTTCTTCAAAGGAGGTTGCTGCCCGCCAAACTGTGAGGCGCCAAGATGCACGGTTTGAGGCGATATCAGCCCACTGGCGGTGGCCTAGATTATTATCTAATCTAATACCTAGGTATCAGATTGCTTGTGTTTGCCATTTAAATGGTGATTCTTTCTTAACTTTGTGAATCCGCATTATTCATTGGCATCGCTTCACTTTTATTTGCATTGATCTTGTACCCTGACACTTCTCCATATTCCTTCAATTTCTTATGTAGTTCTTTTATTGATAATTCTGGTTCTGTTAAGTATACTATGTCATCTGCATAAGACTGATTTTATATTCTCTTTTATTTTTATCCCTTTTTATTTTCTGTTCTTATCAGTTCTGCCAAGGGTTCTATAGCTAAAGCGAACAATGAGGGAGATAGTGGACATCCCTGCCAAGTTGACCTGCTTAATTTAAATTGGTTTGATTATATATCCATTTACTGTCACCTTCACCAATGGTCCCTTATATAATGCTTTAATCCAATTAATATATTTCTCTGGTAGGTTGAACCTCTGTAGTACTTTGAATAAATAATTCCATTCTACCCTGTCAAAGGCTTTCTCTGGGTCTAAAGCAACTGCCACTGTTGGCATCTTATTTTCTTGTATTGCATGGATTAAGTTAATGAACACAGATATTGTCCGTTGTTTGTCTTTAATAAATCCAGTTTGATCTAGTTTTACTATTTTTGGTACACAGTCGGTCAATCTGTTTGCTAATAGTTTTGCTATTATCTTATAATCTGAGTTAAGTAGAGATATTGGTCTATATGATGTTGGTGTTGTAATGGAAGATTTAAACCGTGTTTCTTACTTTTGCAGTCTTTGCTTCTGCAAGGCTGAGAACTTGCCTGTTTTTTTTAAATTAGTAGACACATCTGGTTTACACTTTTGAGGCCCGAGATGCAGGATGCATATTTAGTAGACACATCTAAATTCCACCATGGGGCCCAGGATGCAGTTGAATAGGAAGACATTATCTAATTTACACTTATGAGCCCAGAGATGCAGTTTTATTTTGTTGGTCACAGACTGTCAGGAGACTTTGAAGATAATTACCATTTGTTCAAAGAGATCAGATCTGAAGTAAACAACTTTTGGGTAATATAAGCCATGGTCCCACTGCTGAAGAGAGAGACTCTCCAAGAGGTGGCAACATCTCTCAGCAAGAAGAACTTCAAGAGTCCAGCTAACGTCCTGGTCGTGGGAGGTTCGGCAGTTGGGACCAGTCCAGGCATCGATAAGTATAATTGGGAAGGGCTTGCATATTGTAGTGTGAATTCAGCTTTAGATTTAGTAATAAAGACTTGTATAAACTGAACTGCTCTCGGTGTGTGTGTCTATTTTCTTTCGGTAGCTCGAACACTGTGACCAATCTAAAACGAACAAAATGAGAGGTACAAGTTTACCCAAGATAGGTGTTAGTGGATTTTCCCTGTCTTTGGTATTACTGTAATTATTGCTGTTTTGCATGAATCTGGCATGTTTTGTTTCTTCAATCTGGTTCATTACTTCAAGGAGAAGAGGAATTAATAAGTCTTTAAATGTTTTATAGAATTCTATTGGGAGTCCATCCTCTCCTGGTGTTTTATTGTTCAGCAGCTTTTTTAAATTATCCTGTATTTCCTCTATTTCAAATGGTTTTATCAATTTGTTTTGCTCCTCTTGCAATTTCGGTAGTTCAATTTTAGCTAGAAACTCACCTATTTTGTCGTCTTTACCTTTGTTCTCAATTTGATATAATTGCTCGTAGAATTCCTTGAAGTTTTCCTTGATCTCCGTTGGGTTGTATGTAATTTGTTTGTCCGTTTTCCTTGATGCCAGTACCGTTCTTTTAGCTTGTTCTGTTTTAAGCTGCCAAGTTAGTATTTTGAGTTTTTTCTCCTAGCTCATATTTCTGCTTTATCTTCATTGTTCTTCTCCACCTTCTATGTTTGTAGTGCTTCGTATTTTTTTGTCCACCAATTCTCTTTTTGTTGCATCTTCCCTTGTTGCTAGTTCTTTTTCTGTACTTACTATTTCCCTTTCCAGCTGATCTATTTCCCAATTGTCGTCCTTCATTTTAGTTACATAATTTGTTATCTGCCCTCTGATGAAGGCTTTCATTGCATCCCATAATATAAATTTATCTTTCACTGATTCTGTATTTATTTCAAATGAATTCTCCAAAATCCTGTCTTTTAAGTAGCATGGAGTTTAATCTCCATCTATACGTTCTCGGTGGGATGTCCTCCAGCTCTATTGCTAATAACAGGGGTGAGTGATCCGATAACAATCTAGCTTTATATTCCGTTTTTCTAACTCTCCCTTGGATATGGGCTGACAACAGGAACAGGTCAATCCTTGAGTATGTTTTATGTTTACTCGAATAATATAAGTATTCCTTCTCCTTTGGGTGTTGTCTCCTCCATATATCCAAAAGTTGCATTTCCTGTATTGATTTAACCATAAATTTGGCTACTTTGTTCTTTCTGCTAGTCTTTTGTCCAGTTTTATTTATCTTTGAATCCAAATTAAGGTTAAAGTCCCCTCCTATCAATATATTCCCTTGCATATCTACAATCTTCAAAAAGATATCTTACATAAACTTTTGATCCTCTTCATGAGGTGCATATATATTGAGCAAATTCCAAAATTCTGAATATACCTGACACTTTATCATTACATACCTCCCTGCCAGATCTATTATTTCCTCCTCTATTTTGATTGGTACATTTTTATTAATTAATATAGCTACACCTCTAGCTTTTGACTTATATGACGCTGCCGTTATGTGCCCTGCCCAGTCTCTCCTTAATTTATTATGTTCCACTTCAGTTCGATGCGTTTCCTGCATGAATGCTGTATCAATTTTTTTCTTTTTTCAGGAAATTTAATAGCTTCTTTGGTTATGTATTCCGTTAATATTTATAGTCATATAGTTCAACATGGCCATCTCATACTCTATTTACATCTCATTTCCGCTTCCTCACCACCACCTTTCCCCTTTTCCCCATTTTCATTTCTCAGTTTTCTTTTTTTTGAACACACTGTATGACAACACTTCTAAAACATAAAATATTTCAACCATTCCCACATCTTAAATTCCCTTAACCCCAAGTGTATTCCCACCCCCCTCCCTCTCTGAGTTGCCCCTTGTCCCTTGCCAGGCAACCACAACTCCCCTCTCCATTCGGACTGTGAATCTGTTTGCAAGTGTCAACTGATTTCGCAGTGACTGTTATTCTCTCCCACCCAACCCCCTCCAGAAAAGACTTTTATCTTCACATTACAACAAACCTCCCCCTCGTTTCTTCTCTTTTTCTTTTACTTATTATTAATTTTTTAACCCCTCCTTTTTCCCCTTCTCCCTTACTTCACTTTTCTTCCCTCCTTTAGTTCTTGTACATTATTTTTATACCTTTCTATGTAGTTTGTCTTCGTTCTTTGTTCTTGTTGCATCTCTTCATCTCTCTTTCTGTCTTGCAGGCGTTTCTTCCATAGGATCCTCTTCTTCAGGAGCTCAAAACTTAAGTCTGGGTAGAAAATTTTTTTTGACCTTTGTATTCCAGTGGTTTTTTGTCTTCTCTAATTTTATTCATCGCCTTCTCCAATATATTTTCTCTTGTTGTGTATCAGGAATTTTACTAAAACGGATCTTGGTTTTTGTTGTGACTGTGGTTTCAGGGCTAATGTTCTTTGTGCCCTTTTTATTTCCATTCCTTCCTGCATTTCTGGCATTCCCAGGTCTTTTGGGATCCATTCTTTTATAAATTCTTTCATATCTTTGGCTTCATCTTCATTAAGGCCCACTATCTTTATATTGTTTCGCCTACTATAGTTTTCCATTATATCCATCTTCTGAGCTAACAACTCCTGTTTCTTTAACTTTTTTGTCACTTTCTTCCAATTTTCTTTTTAAGTCGTTCACTCCCGTTTCTACCGCCATTACACGTTCTTCCACATTTTCTAATCCTTTCCCTCCATCTGTTATGACCAGCTCTATTCTACTTTTATCTTCTGTACTTTTAACTTCACTAAATTCTAGTGTCAGCCATTCTTTTAATGCTTTCATTTGTTCTTGAAATTTTTTTTGTCTTTGTACTGTCCATTCATTTTTACCTCCTATTCCTCTGTGCAGAGCTTGGTGTTCTTCTTCTGTGTCTGCTCTTGGGTTTGTGTCTTCTATTTCTTTTCCTTGTATTTGTGTTTCTTCTGACTTTCTTGTTGAGCTGCTTGTCTCAGTTTGTTGGGTATTTTTTTTTCCATGGTGTCTGATGTTGGTTGTCTTCTTCAGGGTTGGTTATCTGTTGTGCCTCTAGTTTCCTATTTTCATTCTTGCCCCTCCCGTTCCTGTTGTTTTCTTTAATCTTCCAGCTGAGAGCCCTGCCGTTGGGCCTCTCTCAGCTGTTCGTGCTGTGGAGTTTCACTCCACAGCTGGTCCCCCCCTCCTGTCAATGTTGTCTTTGTTATGCGCAGTTGTGCACCCCGCTTTGGCTCCATGAGCCATTTTTGAAGTCCTGTAGTCGGTGGGTCGTGTCCCTGCAGGGTCTCCACTAACCTCGGGGAGCGGGCTCCTCTTTCCATGGCAGGTCCCTGCTTTATTGTGCAAGTAAGGCCTTCACCTTTCTCTTCTGGTGTCTTTCATTCTTCTTCCCATTGTTTTTGGTTTTTCTTTTTTAGGTGCCATTTTCTCCACACCTTTATTTTTTATTTGTGTGTTTGGGGCTTTGCTTTTTCTTCACTTTTTTCCTCCTCTTCTGGAGTGGCCTGGTATTCTCCTACTGGCCACTACTCCATCATGTGACTCCTCCTAAACTGTTTATTTAAAAATTTTTTAAAAATTTTTCACGCTATGAACCATACTGAACAAAATACACACAAACATTTCCCTCTTGAATATACAGTGTCATTTTCTCCCCTTCCCCCCCCCTCTCGTTCCAAACCCCCCCTCCCCACCCACTCAACATTCAACATATATGATACATTAAACCCATTAAACAATGTCATCACACAATGAAAATAAACATTTTTTTACACACTGGGTCAGTTCATTTCGTCGTCTTCTCCTTCTGTCATTTTAGGGGATGGAGGTCTGCGGTAGGACTTCTCTGTTGTGTTCCATGTACGGTTCCCAAATGTGTTCGTTATTTTTTCCAATGGAATACATTTATTCATTTCCATGTACCATTGCTGTATTCTCAGGCTCTCTTCTAATTTCCAGGTTGACATTATACATTTTTTTGCTACAGCTAAGGCTATCATAATAAATCTTTTTTGTGCTCCATCCAAATCGAGTCCAAGTTCTTCTTGTATTACTTAGAAGAAAGATCTCTGGATTTTTTGGGATGTTGCTTTTTGTGTTTTTATTTAATACCTGATTTAGATCTTCCCAAATCTTTTCCACTTTCTCACATGCCCAAATTGCATGTACTGTGGTCCGTTCCTGTTTCCTTCTTACAGCGAAAACATCTATCTGATACTGTTGGGTCCCATTTATTTAACTTTTGGGGCGTGGTGTATAGCCTGTGTAACCAATTATATTGTATCATGCGTAACCTCGTGTTTATTATAGTTCTGGAGCATTCTTTATCTTTGTTTAGATCTTGTTTCCATTTTTGTTTGGGTTTACAGCTTGTTTCCTCTTTCCCTTTCTCTTGCAGTTTGATGTACATGTTTGTTATAAATCTTTTAATTATCATTGTGTCTGTAATCATGTATTCAAAATTTCTTCCTTCTGGTACTAAACTGTTTATTCTTAATGCAGGTGTATTAGTTAGGCAATGTAAGAGTGAGTCTCAAAAAAAGTTGAAAATTGGCATATCCGGCATCTACCAATCCTTGCAGGTTCCATATACCAGCAATTGTACTATATTGCATTTGTTCCATATTCCTTCATGTTCTTGCCTAACCGATCTCTTGAAATTTGTCCTGCATTCTTAACCTTGGCTTTTTTTGGGGAATGTGAAAGGGGAAAGGAGGACAGTGAGTTCTAGACCAGCCATTCTCAATGAGGCCCTACAACCCCATGGGGACTACAGCACATAAGTAAAAGCCATTTTTTTCTTTCCACCTCGCCTAACAAATGTTTTTATTTAGTCAGTAGAAATATGGAAGAAACCAAAACTTGACTGCTTCACAGGGAAGGGGGTCCATAAACTGAGTGGAGTCCTAGTTGGGAGACATAGTCAAAACAAGGTTGAGAATGTCTGTTCTAGATTTCCATTAAAGGGCTTTCTTACTAATCTGTAACCAGGGCTGAATTTAAACTGATTAGACCCAGATCTACATTAAGTCTGTACCCAATTTTCTTGCTGTGAATTAGTTCATATAGGCATAATTTTGGGGAAAAAAGTCACATTTCTAACTTTTTTTTTTGTTTTGCAGAGTTGGTGTTTTGGAAGATGACTTCACTTGCCTTGGTGTGCTGTGTGCAATATTATTCTTTCCGATTGGGATTCTCTTTTGCTTAGCACTCCGACAGCGGAGATGCCCAAATTGTGGGGCCAGTTTTGGTTGATGGTGACCAGGCTCCCTGTGGCCAACTTATTTTTACTGTAAATTCTCCCTACTATGTATAAATTGCCATGAATGGTCTATTACTCTATTTGATTGAAGTTGAGAAGATCTTCAACACATGATGATTGAAATGTCTGAATAAGTACAAAAGCAATTTTTTGGTTTTGAATGTTATAATTTACAGGCAAGAGGAGATTGGCTGTACACCCCATGTATGCAACTGAAATGCTATAATTAAATTTGCATCCTCGTATTACTGTTTTTTTAAACTAGCAGCTACTTAGCAGATAATTAAAGTTTCTTGTTACTGAGCAGAAGTGTTTCTAATTCATTGGTAAGTGCCACCTTTGGCTTTTTAACTCTGGAGTTGAAGTTTTCTTTATTTCCACATCTCAAGCCATCTGGGGCTGAACTATCAGAACCTTTGGAACACGGAATTCTGTGCAATGTACCCAGATGACCAAACATTTTTATTCCTCCACATCTCTGTACAAGTTTCTATTCCTCCTCTACTCACTGAGGTACTGAACTCCAGATAATGCCAATTCCCATGATTCCTCATGCTAGTGTTCCAATCACTGACTCCTGGTGTAACATGGGGGTAATAAAAAGCAACAACAAATGTTTCATGTTTGCTCTGTGGCTGATCAGGTTGTGATATTTATCTGTTTTTAATCCTTGAACTTCCCCCACCCCACTGTGGGATATCTGTCAATTTCCAGATGAGAATTCCAAAAGGTCACCTATTTCCAAAGAGAGGCTACAAGTAGGTGACAGCCAAAAATGCTTTCTCATTTTACTGAAGCCTTTTAAAACATTAGTCTTAATGGGGTAAGAAAACTTGAAGATAGTGATTCTTGGTTTTTTTTCTCTCCACTTACTAACCATAAAGCCCCTACGGCATGGTTAGTAAGGAATTACAAAAGGTAGATTGTGAGTTGGAGAGAAAAGGTTGAGAACTAGTGCTTTAAGTTACTAATGTTGGGAACAAACCTTTGCAAAGGTGTGACTAAAGTTCAAACAGGAAAAAACATGGCAGGTTAAATAGGCAGGGGTTGAATTACTGTATATGCTGGTGGATAAGATGACCCTAAGACTACCCCAAATCTGGCACTTAACTTGACCAGTGGAGTGATGCTGCCCTGGTACATTAAATATATTAATTTGCTATTTTAAAAGCAAATTACCCAGTAAAGGTTAAAATTTCATTAGCTTAATTTTAAAAGTCTCCTTTAACATGCTGTTTAAAGCATTTGCACTGGGTGGAGTGCTTGAGGTTTAGATTTTATACTTGGTGTACAAGTTTATTCCTGTTTTTTGGGGTGATGAATTTAACATTCAAGGATTGTCTTGTACACTACTGTAGAGGAGTTTCTTAGTGTTGTAATTCACCTCTTTTCAATCTTCTTCAGCATGATGCTGAACCAAGCCATGAAAGACCTCAACAATGAAGACGCTGTTTACATCCGGTACCGCACGGATGGCAGCCTCTTCAATCTGAGGCACCTGCAAGCTCACACCAAGACACAAGAAAAACTTGTCCGTGAACTACTCTTTGCAGACGATGCCGCTTTAGTTGCCCATTCAGAGCCAGCTCTTCAGTGCTTGACGTCCTGTTTTGTGGAAACTGCCAAAATGTTTGGCCTGGAAGTCAGCCTGAAGAAAACTGAGGTCCTCCATCAGCCAGCTCCCCAGCATGACTACCAGCCCCCCCACATCTCCATCGGGCACACAAAACTCAAAACGGTCAACCAGTTTACCTATCTCGGCTGCATCATTTCATCAGATGTAAGGATCGACAACGAGGTAGACAACAGACTCGCCAAAGCAAATAGCGCCTTTGGAAGACTACACAAGGGTCTGGAAAAACAACCAACTGAAAAACCTCACAAAGATAAGTGTATAGAGCCGTTGTCATACCCACACTCCTGTTCGACTCCGAATCATGGGTCCTCTACCGGCATCACCTACGGCTCCTAGAACGCTTCCACCAGCGTTGTCTCCGCTCCATTCTCAACATTCATTGGAGCGCTTTCATCCCTAACGTCGAAGTACTCGAGATGGCAGAAGTCGACAGCATCGAGTCCACGCTGCTGAAGATCCAGCTGCGCTGGGTGGGTCACGTCTCCAGAATGGAGGACCATCGCCTTCCCAAGATTGTGTTATATGGCGAGCTCTCCACTGGCCACCGTGACAGAGGTGCACCAAAGGTACAAGGACTGCCTTAAGAAATCTCTTGGTGCCTGCCACATTGACCATCGCCAGTAGGCTGATATCGCCTCAAACCGTGCATCTTGGCGCCTCACAGTTTGGCGGGCAGCAACCTCCATTGAAGAAGACCACAGAGCCCACCTCACTGACAAAAGGCAAAGGAGGAAAAACCCAACACCCAACCCCAACCAATTTTCCCCTGCAACCGTGTCTGCCTGTCCCGCATTGGACTTGTCAGCCACAAACGAGCCTGCAGCTGACGTGGACATTTACCCCCTCCATAAATCTTCATCCGCGAAGCCAAGCCAAAGAAGAATTCACCACTCAGTGTTAATGTTTTTGAAATCTGTCCTACCACAGGTCTTCCTGCTAATACTTGTTTGAATTTATGGGGCTAGATATTATCCAGATAATCAGAAATAGAAACAAGTTTTCCTTTGGGAGCTTTTTGCCTGTTGACATGCCTTATTGTTCATTGTACTACAGTTATTAGTGGTTCAGTTGTGGATGAAGTGGCAGCTCGAGTTTCATCTGATTGGAAGTCCACAAGCTGAGGACTTCATGAAGCATTGAAACATTTCAAAATATAATGTCCAAAATGAGTACCAGTTGAAAGGACTTTTTTCAGCTCAAAACCTCAATAATTTCTCTCCCATCGCTGCGTCTCTTCCCCCCCCACAGTGTACAGCTTCCAGCATCTTAAATGATAAATAATTCTCCAAATGGAAGTTGGGAGGGGAATTATTCAGCTGCTGCTGGGAGATTTCCAATGCCCTAAATGAACTTCAGTACAGAATACACATTTAAAATTGTAGTTTTAATCAAAATAAACTAGTTTGTAAAGATACAGATTATTGCACTTCAAGACCATGGCTACATTTTACAATAAATTCTTCAGCTTTATACCATTTTGATCTATACAATTTCAGCAATATTTATAGTATCAGAACCTATAGTATCCCAAATAAGAAAATAGTTTTAGGATTTCTTCATCTCCTTGAAGGAAGTGTGGCCAATACTTCAGAATAAATAATGCCTTCGTGGGAGAAGAGAAAAATGCTTCATTATTTAAATGAAAACAAAAAGCACTGTTGCTGAGCATTGGCAAAGTTATGTCCATCTCCTACAAACATCAACTTTCACTCTTGGTTCTATGCGGTCACCCTGTTCATGCACTTGATCAAAGTTGGTTCTGCACCCCAAACCCAAGAATCGGGGTTCCAGCTTAGTGAATGGAAGTGCACCCACCTCATCATTTCAATGCTGCTTTCAATTTACAAAGTTACAAAACTGAAGGACTTATTGGAGAGACACATCCTTCCTGTTCCCTGCCCCCCCCACCCCACAAAAAGTCAAAATTTCTATCCATTTCTTCAAGACAACAGTCAGTTCTCATAATTGGTCCATTATATCTTTAGAAGATGCACTGTCCTGATGCAGCAAATAAGTGTTGAACTATTTGCATTCATACTTTATTGGTTTTGTAGGCAGTCTGGGTCGTGATGTTGCACAAGATTTTGATTTATAAATTTCTACACTGCACCATCCTTAAAAACTTGCATGTGCACTTAGATCAGGTATACTTTTTATCAATACACCAATCCAAAAATACACAATATTAATGTTCATAAAATGATTTGGTGGCAACACATTTTCATGAGTATCTGTCTACTAATGCAGCCATTAACTTAAATATTTTATCTAACCATTATATTCTCAGCAGTTAGCTTTAATTGTAGAACACTAGTTAGAAAAATGACAACCAGTTCATTTCAGCTTAGTCTTCTGAACATTTGACCTCTAATGTTTAAATAAACAGATTTTTAACTTTGGCATGAAACAAATGTTTTATAAATGTAAAAGCTAAAAGGGGGAAACAGGATATTGGCAGGTTAATTATATGAACAAACTCCAATTTTAAAAATTTCAGGTTGCTTGTCTAAAAGTTTCAACTCAGGAGTCTGTTTTCCTTGGAGATGAGAATGAGGGGTGACCTTTTTCAAATGTACACTATCTTAAAAGGATTTAACAGGATTGATACATAGATGTTTTCACTAATGGAATAGTAGCTGCAAAATAAGCGGCCTTGCTTAAAATGGATGTTAAAATTTCTTCACAGTAGTGGTTCTCAACAGTTTTTCTCCCCCACACACATACCATTTAAGTAATCCCTTACTAACCTAGGATGCCATTAGTGATCTGTGGTTAGTAAGGGATTGATTAGTTAAGATGGTATGTGAGTGGGGAAAAAAGTTGAGGACCATTGGATCTGTCATTCTCTATCCGCAATGGATAGAGGTCAAGGAATTAAAGGTTAAGAACTGGCGCATGAAGAGTCGAGGCCAGCACAGATCAGTCGTGATCGTGTTGAATGGTGGCACAGGTTCAAGGCTCAGGGCTCCTGTTTTGGGGGATTTTATGATTAGTTTTAATTGTTTTATGGTACATCTAGTGGTTTGCTACCACCATAAGAACACACTAGTTATGAGATGAACAGTTTCAATCAACAGATCTTTCATCTGTACCTGGTGTCAGAGAAAAGTCAGGTGGTGGTTTACAATGTTAAAATCAGTTCTAGGAAATGTTAGATTACTTTCAGTTCCTATAGCAGGTCTGTCCCAATTTGGTTTTGGGGAAAAGGCTGAAGTCTGAATCAAGTACTGGCAGCATCAGTCCTGCTCCTCCTGACTTGGTGATAAGTTCAGAGGAAGTTTACATTGTCATTGGAGTTACAGCCCACTACACTAATCCTGATTAGGTCTATATCCTTCTCACACCTAGCCTATTTAAGTGCCTTTCTAAATGTCTCAAACACAGTGATTGCATCCAGCTTTTTTGGTTCCTGATACAGAAGTCCCAAAAATCTGAATGCCAGAATCCAGACCTTTTGAAAGCTGACAAACTTTTTAAAATAGCCCATTTGTGTCCGTGGATGCAAGAGCCACAGATGCACAGCAGCATTCTTATTTTTCCTTAAGCTGCGCATGCTATCAAAATTTACCTGTTCATAAATTTGTATTTTACAAGCACTGCTGGAAAATCTGAACTGACCCAATTCCCGAACAGTCCAGATGTTCGGACTTCTGCGTTTTTAAAAAAAAAATTCTCAAATTAACACTTCTTCCTCATACCTCAAGTTTTAAAAAATATTTTCGATTGCAAAAAGGTTATTGCCATCTATTTATACCTTTATCAGGTCACCCATTTAGCCTCCTTCAATTCAGAGAAAAAACATTTTATCCAATCTCTCAGACACACTATCCTTGACAAAAATTAGAACAGTGTCGTTCCTGCAATTTTCTGGGCAAATGTGCAGCTAATTTGTATATAGAAGTTCTACAGAATAGAATTACCCTCATTTAGCTGTGCCTGCAAATCCTAGACATTTGTGAAATTCTGGTCCATTGATATTTAACAGAAACTTGAGAGCCTTTCACATACTGTTAACAACTGAGTTACATTGGTCACAGCAGCCATGATATGGAGAATAATATTAAAGCTGCTGGTTGTACACAACTGTTAAAAAGGTCCATAGGTTCTCAACAATTGCTACTTGAATTAGGACTATGTACCTGCCACATATTGCAATTGCTGTAAATGGCATTGCATAGATTTCCAAGTTGGCATTCGTAATATTTTACTTTGCCATTCTTGGTTCACAGAAATCCCCTGAAAGATCATTAGTCAGAAGTGTTTGTCAGCTCTGTCCAACCAGAGCTCTGATGAGTCAAAAGATTTATGGAATTGCAAAGACTAATTGCTGAGTCAATGGACTCTTGCTTCTCTTTCTCTCTTACTGTTGGGGCGTCAGGCGACACTAATAGTGACTGTCTGCTTTACGGCAGACAGAAGGGAATCTCATGTACATGTTCTGTACTATTACATGACAATGAAGGAACCTTGAAATCTTGAAGTGATACTGGCCACTTCATCATTGCTGTCACTGGAATGCCAGTAAAATGACATGCAGAAAATGTTGCCGCTTATCTACTTGTACAAAATTAAAAATCTCACCTTCTCGAACATTGGACAAGAGAATGCACCTTCATCCATGCAAGTCACTCGTTTCTGTCAAGATTGTTGGTAGCGGATCACGAGGCACATTTGCTCAACGTTAAATCATAATGCTTAATTGAGATCCTCCCTATGGAATATACCATCACTTCCTGACAATGCATGGTACATATTTGATTGCATTTTCAATGGAGAGAGATGGATATTTCAATTATTGTTGATGGTCAAATATTCCCACACAAGCTCCCCAATGAAGGAATAAAATTTAATACAGATTAATCATCAATAAAGCTAAATCATTAAAAGTTAGCTTTCTCAGACAAATACTTTGGTTCTTCATCTCCATTCACTTTGCAGAGTGTCATGCTAGTCCTAAGGCAGTGGAAAGAGCCGAGACAGGATTAATCCTTTCAACAGAATAGAAAGGACAGATTAATTGTTTGTGCAAACTAATGTGGATTATAATGGACATAGATTTATTGTGGAAGTGGAAACGATTGACACCCGTGGAAAGGCTAAAGAGGACAAAGGAATGCTAGGTGACAGTAAAAATAAACCTCACTTGAATGCAGCAACTGTAAACTCATCCACACACTAAACTTTCAGTGGACACTGGTCTCGTCCCTGGATCAGAGTCAAATCTCTGGGTTAATGCTTCAAGTAGGAAAAGGTATATATGGAGCTGAAGAGGGCAGATAGACTTGTTTGGTTATAAATCGGGCAACCAACGGAAGCAAGATATTAATTCCATTAATAGGTCAGTCAAATGCAAGGCAGAGAGGGGGCTGTGCAGAATTGAAGTGACAACGGAAAATGTTGAGAACTTTCAGCAGGGGCAGGAGGCATTTCAGGAAAGAGAAACAGCAATAAAATGTCGGGTCAACCTGGTTTCCTTCCACAGATGTTACCTGGTCTGCTGACACCCCAGAGCTTTTTATTTACGATCTCGAGCATCTGCAATTCTATTTAATTTTCAAAGCCCAGTAAAATGTTCACTTTTATCTCCAATACAGAGAGAAACTATCCTGGGGTTGAGTAGTGGCGTGGGGCTAGAGCCATGGTTAGAATAGCCATAAAACTTGCTTCCATCATCAGCTGGACTGGTCAACAAGTCTTGTATGGAAAAGAGATCATGAGAAAGATCAAGAAATGCCAAATTCAAAGCCTAGTTGCACCAAAATGGACAGAATGGGTTCAAAATGGAAAAATGCAGATTTAACATTGATTTGGAAATGGCTTTAGACAGGCAGTGGAAGAGATGTTAGAGCCCTTAAAGAATTGGATAGATTGCACATTGATTGTTCAAATAGGGCAAAGGCCTTTTGCACCTTGAAAAATTCACTATTGCATGATGAGATTTTGAATTTACATATCCAGGCCTCACCTTTCCACACTTTTTCATGTCCTTAGGAAGGCACTGTATAAAAATACTCTGAACAGCAACAAGAGTCACATTCTATTTCGTTTGCTCCATATGCTACAAGAGTTCTATATTGGTTCTAATCTTTCCCATATTTAGTGTATTCACTTCCTAACCACTGTCACCAGGTATCAGTAGGTGACAGGAAGCAAAGCACTCACCGAACTTGAACTGACAAATGCCAAGAGTACAGGTAACACAGATGATTTTTTTTTTAAAGACCCAATTTTTCTACTCCAGAAGGAAAAACCTGAAGAATTTGGAGAGGCTATGCCTGTGAACATGAATAGATAAGCATCGGAGATGCTACAATGGATCGAATTGGCTTTTTTTTCCCCCCTGCTTGCACGACATCAGACTTACTGGAATTTTTCTATTTGTTACATAGAGTCTTAACTATTTTTGTGAACCCCTCAAACCACAAAGCAAAAACACAATACATCTCTGCATGCACATAGATCACTTTAAAAGGGGATAATTTCTATGGCACAAATCAAAAAAAGTACAATACTATCCTATTAAATATATTGAATTTTCTTTAAATCAATTAATCTTTGGCTGATGTATTTAAAATGCACTTCAAGTAGCTCTGCCACAGCATTTTGTCCCGGAAGTATGCTGGAAGGGCTATGTATATACTTACAGCAAAAAAAAAAATGATGTGGCTCAGAAATTAAATAGAAAATGTAGAAAAAGTGTTGCAGTCAATCAGCATCAGTCAAGGGCAAAAGATATCTTAACATTCGGACTGTGGCCTGGATCACCATCAATTTAGACTGAGGCTTGACATGCAATTTAGCCAAAATTTATAATCTACAAATTATTAATCTATGTTTTCCTCTGTTGGCTTCATCGTCATCTGTAAAATGCTTTACACAGGGAAACTAAAATGCAAAATTGAATAGAAGGCCGGAGGAGGAGAGCAGGTTTTGGAATCTAAAATATATCAATAGTTCTCATTGCCTTTGAACTTGCCCCAATGTAGATATAAAGAGGTCGCGAAGTTGGAAGACGGAAAAGAAGGGTTAATAAATGGAAGAATTAAAAAAATATGTATCCCTGAGAGAAAAAAAAAGTATCACTGGTTGAAATATCCATGGCTTCCATAACTGATGCCAAAACAAAACATGTTCTATCACTAGTTTTACGGCAACGAGCCTGTGTGACTGATTGCTGTACGAGCACTCAAAGCCTGCACACAACCTTTAGTCTCATTCTTCAACAAACAATGAGTAAAACATTTACAAGATTCTTTTGACAATTTTTCACCAAGTATTAAACATCAAATGGAACAAGTGCCTGCATAAATTATGCACAATTTGATACATGAGAATATTAAATTGGGATTTTGGAAGGCAACAACATTTTCAAACAGTGAATAAATCTTAAAAGAAAATCCCCATTTACATGTTTAGTTACAAGAGCCATTGTAAATGCTGTATCTATATAAAATAGGAGTGTTTTTTACAGTTAATTTGAACATAAATAATTGATATTACAAGGATAACTTTAGAGACTGTAACTTGTGAAAGGCATGATTGTATAATGTCAATTCAGAATAGTTTCTGTTGGTATCCATTTCACATCTTGTACAGGAACTACATTTTGGTTACCCACACTCTAAATAACAGGTGCCGATCTGTCATTTGTCACTGTTGGTCGAAGTTTTACCGTAGTAAAAGGATTTCCCCCACTGCAACAGTAAAGAGAAAGGATTAGCGTTAAACAAGAAAGGCTGCAGACTCTGGGTTGAGTTTTATGGGAGGTCACTGAAATAACTAGGGAAATCCTTTTCCCCCATCACCAAGGATCGAAAAATGACACAAGGCACACTCAGGTGGGGACAAAAATAATTGAAGTAGGCATCAATGCAAAATGACATTACATACAAAAAATCAATTTTGCAAAAACAAAAGGGCACTGAAATTCAGACACTTTGTAATGTCCACAATTTTTGGTGACTATGCAAAGGGAATTGCTTTGAAACAAGATCAAGTTGTGTTTACATTTTCTTGTATCTTGGTCAACAATTTTTGCTTTGTTTTATTCATATGAGAAAATTGAGGTTGCAGTGGGAATGGTTTCAAAATATTAAGCAACATACATGGGGGAAAACATATTGATAAATAACCTAGAGAAGGGGAAAGGAGTAAAACACAAAGTCTACAGACACCGCTGGAGAAACGTTGGTTCTGTATCTTTATTTTTGCTACTTAAAGTACACTGTTTGACCAGCTGAGTTTCTCCAATCTTGTGTTTTTACTCGAGAAGGTGACAATGACATACCCAGAGTTCTGTTGGTTTCTACGATCAAGACCCAGTAATGTTTGAAGGATGATGATACATTTTCCAAACAGGCTTGAGAGAGGAATTTTCAGGAGTTGGTGTTCCCATGAACTGGGTGCCTTTGTTCAAGGTGGAGACTGCATGTTTGGGAGGTGCAGCAAGCTGCAATGTATTTTGTGGATGGAACACTGGAATCAAGGGTGGTGGAAGGACTAAATATTTGGATGGGTGACTACAAAACAGCCTGCCTTGTCCTGGATAGGGCCAAATTTGAATGTTGTTACAGCTACATTTGTCAACCTACAATCTCTTTACGACATACAAAACTTTTTCTCCAATAACACAAACTGCTGTATAAATTCAGCAGGTCACGCAGGATCCATGGGAAGTAAAGGGCAACCAACATTTCAGGCCTGAGCCCTCCATCAGGTAGGTATATGATTCTCTTCTCTTTGCCAGTTCTGATGAAGGTTCTTTTGAAGAAAGGTGGCATGGTTAGCGCAACAATATTACAGCACCAATGATCGGGACCGGGGTTCAAATCTCACACTGTCTAAAGAGTTTGCATGTTCTTTCCATGTCTGTGTGGGTTTCCCCAGGGATTCCAGTTGCCTCCCACAGTTCAAAACATTCTGGGGCTGTAGGTCAATTGGGCGGCACAGGCTCGGGGGGCCGAAAGGGCTTGTTACTGTGTTGCATGTCTGAATTTAAACTTAAATCTAAAACATATTAAAAAAATTAATTGTTTCCACAGACGCTTCCTGGTCTGCTATATATTTTCAGCATTTTCTATTTTGTTCTAGATTTTAAAAAAACTTTAAAAGCAGGTTACTGTTGAGTACATATGAATAGGAAGATTATAAAGTTGTGGCAATATCTCTCACCTGAGGAAAGGTGGTTTCATAGTGCCATTTACCTCTGAACTCTAAAAGAAGGAAATGGAAAATTAGACAATACTCAATGAATAAACAAGGTACATAAAAAGCAAAGCTCAAGTACATCAAATTTACCATTCATAATCTGACAATAATGCATCATAGACTGGAGAGACACAAGAGACTGCCGATGCTGGAATCTGGAGCTGAAAGCAATCTGTTAGACAAACTCAGCTGGTCTCACAGCATTGTGTGGAGAGTCCTGATGGAAGGTTTAAAATTGGAACATCAACAATTTTCTTTTGCCCGCATCAGATGCTGGTCCATACTGAGGGCCTTCAGTAGATTGTGGTTTGAAATGCACTGTAGATGTATTGTGTTTTTTTTGCCCCCCCGTCCAGGATAATTGAATTATTGTTGCATGAAATAACTGACACTTGAAATTTTTCTACATTTTCAGAGGAGAATATGGGATTTTTCCGATGTGTTATGGAGCAAGGAGATTTGTGCTAGTCAAGGCCGGGTAGGAAAAGGATTGCAATGCTCCCCGTGGGCTTTAAGTATACAAAATGGTGCTTTTCTAACCTCACAAAGCAAGGATAAAGTAAACTGAGTTAATTGATGAAATACAAGTACTTTAAATCAACCAAGTACTTTTCACCACAAGAACTAAGGAAAGCCTTAACAGGCCATCTAGCCCATTGACTCTGTTCCACCATTAACCATGGGTTCAGCTCCACTTACCTTCCTTTTGCTCATCACCCTCAATTCTCCTTCCATAAAAAAAATCTGTCTCTTAAATACATTTAATGAGGCAGCTCCACTGCTTCTTTTGGGATTCACCACACTCTGGGAAAAGCAGTTCCTCCTCATCCCGATCTGAAATCTACTCCCCCAAATCTTGAGACGACGTCCCCGACTTCGAGTCTCACCTGCCAGTGGAGACTACATCTTATTTGTGAAAGGGGATCAAATTAATTCCTGTGCTCCATTTGGACGAAGGTTGAGGGAGAAGCAGAAGGGTGCCTTTTTGCAATACACAACTTAATCACAAGATGGCAATATTTAGTCAGGAATTTAAATTGAGACATACCGCACATTAATAGGCCATTTCAACCCATGAGCCCATTGACCAATACCCCCGGTTTGTTTCAAATGGTGGGAGGAAACCAGAGCCCCCAGGGAAACCCATGCAGACACGGATAAACTCCTTAGAGACAGTGCAGGATTCAAATTCTGGTCCCGAATGCTGGCGCTGTAAAGGCGTTAGCTAACCATGCCACCCTAAAATTGGCACATACCCTGGCTTTTCCCCCATAACAAACTCCTTAACTATTAAAACCTACTCTTTATGGAAGTATTATTCAAGTTCCATGTTCACACACTAACATAAAACATACTCAAGTGCAGAAATAAATGAAAATTAATCAAATACTTTGAAAAATACTAAAACCTGTGAGAAACTGGCAGACAATAGATCAAAAATAGACTTAAAAATGTCAAAACACAATGCTGGAAAAACTCAGCAGGTCAAACTGTGTACTTTATATAGTAAAGATACATAATCAACATTTCAGGCTTGAGCCCTTCATACCTTGACGAAAGACTCAAGCCAAAACATTGATTATGTATCTTTATCTTTGCTGTATAAAGTTCACGGTTTGACCTGCTGAGTTTCTCCAGCGTCGTGTCTTCACTTCAACCGTGGTGTCTGCAGACATTGGTGGTTTTACTCTTAAAAACGTTAAGTTTACTCTGAAGAATAAATGGAAAAATGAATTAAACTGATATAATAATGAAAGGGCAATCAGAGGTTGCCAAAGGAAGAGGAAGAAAATACAAGGGTGCAGCAGAAATTGAATCCAGATGAAAACTGGGAAAAGTCAAAGCATAAGATTTTTTTTCCTGATTGCATGCAGCATTTAAGCCTGGAGATGGATGGTGCTGTTAATCAAGGGAGCAATCAGTGAGATGCTGAGGTGATAAAGGTGCAGTGGATTGTTCGGTGGAAGTGATTGATTGGAAATAAGGAATAGCAGATACAGGAAGGCAGATATCTGGGAGTGGTTCTAGGTCCCATAAAGTGTTTAGGATAAACCATAAATGGAACAGTATCAAAGCCATGTCAGAACTGCAATTATTATCTCATTTTAATCTGTACATTAATTGGACTGATCAAGCAATCAAATGGAATGCACGAGGGATAATTTCTCAAGAGCAATATTTTAATTTTTTTGTCATCTGCAACAGGGTCAGATTAACAAGATATTTTTGTAGTTAAGGATCCTTTTAAGGAGGGCCATAAAATCTTGTGTTTTTTTTAAATGTAGTTGGTAGGAGAGAAGTGCGGCAGAAACCATGACCACTTCACAGGGAAGGAGGCCCATAAACTTTGAGCAGAGTCCTTAGGGGTCTGCTTTAGAGAGAAGTGATCCTAATAGAATTACAGACATATCGAGGTTTTCACTCACGAACGGGGAGATATCGTTACAAGAGGTCAGTCTTTTTTAAAACTGATGCGCATAGGAAGTTCTTAAGAGGGCAACGACTCTCTGGGATTCTCCGGTATTTAAAAGGAGATACATTTAAATTTAAAAAAATCAAAGACCATGTGGCAAAGAGGAGAAAGAGTCCCGAACCATGATCACATAGAATTGAAAAGGGAGTGAGGAATCAATTAGTTTATTTGTGCTGTTATTTTGTTATCATTAATAAGAATTAAATTTGCAACTCAGAAAACCTGAGCACAAAGTATAAGGTTTCTGCTGGACCTTCAGTCACCACACCAAGACATTGAATGTGCAGCACTGAGGTTCAGTTTCCACCACTGACAAAAGTTGCGCATTTTGCCCTACAAAAGGACGAGAATTGGTAGGTTAATTGGTCACTGCAAATTGCCCCTAGGGTGCAGGTCAGTGGTAAAGTCTGGGGGAAATGTCGTAAATGTGGAGGAAATAAAGTAGGATGAGTATAGGATTAATGCAAAAATGGGTGGTTGATGGTTTCGCATGTTTGCAGGACCCATTTCCCTGCTGTAAGTCTCTATGTGAAGGGGTTGCAGAAAGATTCACCAGGATGTTGCCTGGGGTTGAGCATTACAGCTACAAGGAGAGATTAGATACACTAGAGAGGTTTTCATCATGGAGAGGCTAAGTTGTCATCAGATTGAGGTAGTACATTGAGGCGAAGTAGAGTAGGTGTTTGTGTGGTGGAACATGGTACTGCGGGCATGTCCTCACTCGGCTGGGCAGGCTGGCCCACCTATTGTACCAGTAGCCCCTCCCCAAATGATCCCCCAAAAAAGGTTGAGAGCCCTAGTCTCCTCCCTCATACCTGTCTTGGACATGAGCCAGCAGGATGTAGAAAGACATGCCTGGGTCTTCTGATCAGTAATGTCTTTGACTCTTGCTTCATGTCTATGAGTGGTCATTGATCGCGCCACAATTTGAAACCCAGAGAGAATGGTGGGGACAGATACTCAGCATTTGAGGATATTTAGATGAGAGTGTAAAAAACATCACATAGAAAGCCATGGGCTGAACAGCAGGGGTTGGGGTTAGTATGGATAGGTATTGGTTGGCCAGCATGCAGCTCCGTCATCATCCTTTACAACTCAACTCTACATTGCCAGGATGATAACGTTAAATCAGAACTGGCCAGCTAATTTTAGCTGAATTCATTGTTGAATCTGCCATATGGAACACAAGGTGTTGTTCCTCAAGCTTTTCTTGTGCTTTGTTGGATCGGTGCATGAGACCTGCAGATAGATATCAATGGGATTAGAGGAAAATTCAAGTGACCGAGCACTGGAAGTTCAAGGGGACTTGTGCAAAATTGAATGCAGGTGTTCTACAAAACAGTCAACTAATCTGCTTTTGGGGTTCCCAGTGTAGAGGAGAGCAACAAATTAGAAGAACAATGAATTGCTACTTAATCTGCAAGCTGCCTTTGACCCTCCAAATGCTGGTGTCTCCTGCGACTGCAATGGACAGGTGCTGTGGCTGTGCATACAGATAAAAGAATGAACGTGGGAGTTATAAAGGGAAAAATACCAGAACATAAAGGGATATACCATAGGTCTTGTGTAAATGGTTGGGTGAATGACAATAATGATTTGTAGTAAATCAAAAATTTCCATGGAAGTAAAAATTCCCTGACTGGAAGAGTCAATGCAAAAATATCATCAATTGGGAGCAATATTTCAATCAAAAAAATTCCCAGTCACAAGAGCTTTCATTTTATAAGCTGGGGATAGAAACAAAGCCAGAAGCTTTTGTTCGATTGTTAAGTACAGACACTGGGTGAGGAGGTGTTAAAATGACCCATGTTCAAATTGCCTGTCAAGCTCACAAGCTAAAAATAAATCAGCAAAAGAGGTCTGGGGAAGGCTAGCTGTACTTCAAGCCACGCACCAATACAGGTGACCTCCAGAAAGGAAATCAATACGATATAGAAGGACAGAAAATTATACAAAATATTTGTTTTCAAAACACAGTTCTTTAAATTAAATCCCACAAAATGTAGTTGATATATGTAGAAGGTTAAAATTTGGACAAATGTGCATGCTAGATTGTCTTTCCCCTTCATTAACTTGTTTGGAACATCATGTTAATGCAGCAAATAATAAAAATACAGAATTTGCTGCTGGGGCATGAGCAGTAAAGTGGTACCGTAGTCTCACAATGCATGCCTTCCTACATTATAAAGCTACCAGCTACGTTTAATGTTGAAGAGATTGGTCCTCATTTTAGATTGAATCACCTGTTCATGACATAAATCTTGTGTGGATCTGCAAGTTGCGGTGCCAAGCATTTTTTTCAATTGCAATAAATCCTTACTGATCCAAATATGAAGATAGCAAGCTCCCAGCATTATTGATCACTTCCAGTTAATGCACCAGTTGTAACACATTGGCTTTTAATGACTATTTCAAAGCTTTCAGTATTTTCCTTTGATCAGCCTTGAATTTGTATTACAACAATGAATGCATCTCAAAACAATCAGAGAGAGTCCCCACTTCCAAACACAGCTCACAGATGATCAGTAGAGCTTGGACGTCCTTTAAAAGAAGTAAATTTTAATTTTGTTAAAGCAGTATGCTCAAACTAAATCATACTGCTACTCTTGGGAATTCCACTATCTTGGCAATGTTACTATTAAGCATTTCTAGGTCAGACACAGTGCAATCTAATTCTCTACACCCTTCCTCATAAGTGTCTCAGTTCAAATCTTAAAGGGCCACATCCCTCTGAGTCCTCTGCATCCTCACTCCACAGTTACTCCCAAAACAGACTGACCCTGTATTGAATGTGCCCAGAAGTACTGAACTGCATGTTTCACAAACATTTCTATGACTGATTCCACCTGCATTGAATTCGCCCATCGTTATTGAATGAAGATCTACTGGGACCAGTGTCTGAAAAGGGCGCACAAAATCAGTGAACCGGTGCGGACTCGAAAGGTCAACATGGCCTGTTTCCGCTCCGTGAATGGTTATATGGTTATATGGATAACTTCTGTGCCAGTGCGGAACTCCAAATTTCATGCACTAATCGTCCTCTTGATTCAATGAAATGGCCAAATTTAGTCAATTACACTCAGAAACAACTAGTCTCTGTGACTACTTGTTCAAATTTATTATCATCCAATCTGACAAAACAGCCCTCTCTAGTCCTCGGTGCAAGAACATAACGCATATACAGACAAGTGATACATAGGTAGTATGCATATACATATATAAAAATAAATAAATATTGTTAAATAGTAGCACCTCGGAGGGTTTGAATGAACAATTTCATCAAGGACCTAATTCTATAATTACAGACAAAATTAAATTACATGGCTTAGTAAACAAGAATTAGCACAAGGGAAATTGTGTAAATCAGTTGAGATTTGACACAGAAGTATATTTTGCCAATTTTTCTGATACATTTATATTTAAAATAAAGAATGTTTCTCCATTCCCAATTTGCCCAGGAGTCCTGGTTCCAAAGTGAGAACCTTTAGTCAAAGATTTACAGTTCAATTATTTTTAAAATTTACATTCAATGGGCACAAATAAGAAACCAAACATGGAAAGTGTTTAAAATATTACTCGATAAATTTCATTCTCAAGATGGCATGATGAGAAGGGATAAAGACCATTAATCTCTCTACAAGTCCATCTACCATCAGTCTCTCTACAAATTGGAGTTTTAAGTCTGCACCTTGTTAATGGAGTAATTGTACTGTAAAATATTCTGTGTAAATATGCTGGTTCTTAAGACTAGTAGTTATCTTTTTTTTCTTCTTTGGCTTGGCTTCGCGGACGAAGATTTATGGAGGGGGTAAAAAGTCCACGTCAGCTGCAGGCTCGTTTGTGGCTGACCAGTCCGATGCGGGACAGGCAGACACGATTGCAGCGGTTGCAAGGGAAAATTGGTTGGTTGGGGTTGGGTGTTGGGTTTTTCCTCCTTTGCCTTTTGTCAGTGAGGTGGGCTCTGCGGTCTTCTTCAAAGGAGGCTGCTGCCCGCCAAACTGTGAGGCGCCAAGATGCACGGTTTGAGGCGTTATCAGCCCACTGGCGGTGGTCAATGTGGCAGGCACCAAGAGATTTCTTTAGGCAGTCCTTGTACCTTTTCTTTGGTGCACCTCTGTCACGGTGGCCAGTGGAGAGCTCGCCATATAATACGATCTTGGGAAGGCGATGGTCCTCCATTCTGGAGACGTGACCCATCCAGCGCAGCTGGATCTTCAGCAGCGTGGACTCGATGCTGTCGACCTCTGCCATCTCGAGTACCTCGACGTTAGGGGTGTGAGCGCTCCAATGGATGTTGAGGATGGAGCGGAGACAACGCTGGTGGAAGCGTTCTAGGAGCCGTAGGTGGTGCCGGTAGAGGACCCATGATTCGGAGCCGAACAGGAGTGTGGGTATGACAACGGTTATATTGCAGCCTTAAATAGCTATGCTTGTAAAACTCAGGACTTTTGTGTTCTACCGGAATCTTTTCTGGCTGGCTGCCCACGACTAGTGGCGTTCTGCAGGCATCAGTGTTGGGTCCGCTACTTTTAACATTATATGCAAATATTTTAGATGACTTGGGGCAGAAGGGCAAGGGCAGGTAGCGTTGAGAAAGCAGGGAGGACAGGTTAGAAGAATGGGCAAGGAAATGGCAGATGGAATATAGTGTAAGGAAGTGTATGGTTATGCACTTTGGGAGAAGGGACAAGAACAAGATTGGATGTCAACATCTTTGAAGATCTACGATGGGGCCATTGTGACGATGCAATCATGAAGCTGGCTCGCCAGTGGCCATATTTCGTTAGGAGATTTGGTATGACACAAAAGACTCTTGTGAATTTCTGCAGGTATTCTGACTGGTTTCATCACTGTTTGATATGAAGGTGCCAAAACACAGGTCAGGTGACAGAGGGTTGTGAACTCTGCCAACGTCGTCATGGGCATTAGTCTTCACTCCATTAAGGACATATTGTAAGAGGTGGCATCTCAAGATGATAGCCTCCATCGTCAAGGCCCCTACCACCCAGGTCATGGCCTTTTCTCACTGCTACCATCAGGAGGTGGTACAGGAGCCTGAAGATGAACATTCAATGGTGCATAAACAACTTCTTCCCCTCTACCATCAGATTTCTGAATAGATAATAAACTTTTAGACCAACCTCACTTTATTCTCTTTTTTGCACTAATTATCTATTTTAAATATTGTATTTACTGAACTATAATCTTTAGCAATTTTGTTCATGTAATGCACAATACTGCTGCCACAAAACAATACATTTTGTGATACATGTTCATGACCATAAACCTGATTCTGAAATAAACATCAGACATCATTCCAATGGCATAGCATACTCAATGAGCTGAATGTCCTAATCCTGTTGCTGAGTCTTATGGCCTTATTCCACTGGCAGCTATTGTATATTGGTCATATCCAAATGAAATATCTTATAGATTTTCATGATTGAGAAGTGGGTTGAGGCAAGAAAGATATACTTTTAAAAGTAGATGACTTTCATCAAAAGAATAAAAATATCATTGATATTTATCCAATGCATTATGCAAAGCAGAAACAATTTTACATCTTCAACCTTGCTACATGGAGTTGACTGGCTATGGAATGCCACTTCAGTTCACAATTATAAATGACTTAATGATGCAAGTCTAGTAATTATAAATCAAAGCATATAATAATTCTGTGAGTCTTAGTGAGCTGCATTCCAAATTTTATGCTAATAACAGAAAGCAGACAAAAAATAAAGGATGTACATTTGTAATGAGTTGGTGTCAGTGAAGACGAAGAGGATTTGGTGACTTTCAGTCAACAGTTTACACGAGAAGTCACCAAATAGAATCTTACAATAGAATCTCCAGCTGGATTTCATTTAGACAAAATTTTTAAAATTCTTTGATATTTTGCATTTATTAATTTGGTATTATAGACTACATTTGTAATCTGTAGTTTGAAAGTAGTATAGACAGCCATCATCTAATTATGATACAAGGATTTTAAAGTTTTGAAAAAGAATCAAGATGTTTCCACATTCATGTTGTTTATTGTACTTTTGAAAGCAACTCAAAGCCTGCTGCACAGAAGCATTTTCTGAGATCAGGTCTACCAGCCCTCCAGACAAGTGCTTGGTGCATGCTGACCTGGAGGGAGAAAAATAAACCTCATCCTTTCAACTGCAAGTCTCAATCAGTTTAAGAATTCAGTCATACTAATTCAGGAGAATTAATGGAAAATTATTTTGCTTTGATGAAATAACAACTAAATGAAATAATTCACCATTGATTCTCTTGAATTATTAAGGCTGAATTTGCATGCAATTCCAAGTGCTGGAATGAAAAAGGGTGAGATTATTTATGTCTGCTGCTTTGGTGCCAATAAGAGGTGTACAAAAATTATAAGGGGACTAGATAAAGTGAATAGAGCTTTTCTCAGAGTAGACACCTGTAGAACTTGAAGGCAAAGGCTTAAAGTGAGAAGTAGGAAGATTTAAGTGGGACGTGATGGGAAACTATTTCCACTCAGAAGGCAGTCTGCATCTGGAATGAGGAAGTTCGAGAAGCTGGTACAATTACGATATTCAAAAGACAGTTGACAGATATGGAGAGAAAAGGTTGAGAAGGATATGGACCAAATGCAGGCAAATGGGACCAGCCCAGAATGACATCTGGGTTGACATAGATGAGTTGGGCCAAAGGGCCTGTTCTATGCTGTATGACACTGGGATACGCTTTTAATGTGACCACACAAAAGGGTATAAACTTCACTGAACAGGACCCAAACATTACAGTTTGCATGTAGCTCTACATGCTAATTGTTCTTTGGCTTTGTTTTTCATTATCTGCCGTGCCAGTAATTTAAAATAGAGGCACATAGAAATTGTTATTTTGCAGAGGGTTGTGAATCTCTGGAATTCTCTATCCAAGGTAGTTGTGCAGGCTGTTTCATTGGTGGAGGTAGCTAATGTTCTGAAAGATGAGGAAAGTTGATGGCTCTGGGAACCTGACCTAGAAGAGGAGTGAAGGCCAATATTGATGATATAATGAATAGCAGGACAGGTGCCCTATCCCTGCTCCAGTGTTCTCACATTAACCCTCTCACATTTCAACTGGCTTGTCACATTCCCCATGATTTCTGTTCAATATTTTGTCCTGGTTTTGTAAATTCCTCTACTGGAAGTAGCCATTTAATTTTAATTCCCTTGCCAGTGCACTATTTTTTGAGGTCCCCTTTCCTCATTGTAATGGAAGATACATTGGGATAAATATATTAACAGGAGGCAGTAGAGGGAAGGAGAAAAGTTATTCTTCGTAACTGGTGTCTATTTAGATCACAACATTCTTTGTACCTGGCCATGCATTAGAGTTCATGAGGTTGATTTTATCTTTGTTTACACTTGAATAACTGGGAACCAGACGCTGTGCTAAATCTTTTAAGAGCTTCCTCATATGTAAACCATGCATTTAACTCAAATATTGGCACACAAGTACACAAATAGAAGCAGAGGGCCATTTGGCAACTCGCACTCTCCTGTACAATAAGATCAGAGTTGATCTTTTATTTCAGTGCTATTTTCCTGCAGCAATTCCTCAATACCTAAAAGTCTCCACAACCCTTGTTAGTAGTGAGTTCCTGGTTCACTGTTCTCTGGATCAAGAACTTTCCTGTGCTGAATGGCTGATCTTTCATTTTAAGACCAAAACCTGATTCTAGTTACCCAATGGGAAACAACTTCACATACAGCTTGTCAAGCTCCATAAAAAGTTAGTATTTTCATTAAAATTATTTCTTATTCTTCTAATCTCTAGTTTATACCCAGTCTACTTGACTGCACCTAAAAAGCATTAAAAGGAACCAATCTGGCGAACCTTCACCAAAAGGGAATCCTTCCCCTGGTGTGGGGACAAGACCCATGTACAATATTCAAGGTTTACCAGGGTCTAATGTAATGCATGCTTATCCTCTTGGAATACTATTGGCCTTTGAGTAATTGCTATACAAATGTGCAAATTACAGATTTCTAGTTTCTAGCGATTCACATCCATGAAACAGATCTATAGGTTTATGCAGACGTCAATAATTGATGCACATTTAAATGTAGATTATATATCTCAATCAGAAAAATATTGAAAGAGGAATTCTGATTCATGAAACATGACCCAAACTCAACAAGACTGAAGGGAGAGCTCCATCATCAAGCCAAATCAAGAAATTTACCTCCTGTATCTTCTCCGTGTCATAGCTTGGAAACAGATTCTTTGGCCCAAGGTGATCAAGGTATTGTTGCCCATATTTGACCCAAAAATGTCCAAGACTTTCCTATCCATGTCCAAAAGATTGTAATTATACTTTCCTTTACTGTTTCATCTGGCAGTTTTAAATACCCACCATCTTGTATGTGAAAAACATGCTTCTCAGGTTCCCTTTAAATTTTTCTTCCCAACACTTCAAATCTATGTCCTTTAGTTTTACTGGGGGACAATCCATCTTATCCATCCTCCTCGCACTTTCACAAACCTCCAAGGTCATTATTCAATCTTTGTTCCTGGAAAAACTTTACACCCATGCAGTCTCTCTTTGTAATCATACCCTCCCATCCCAGCAAAGTTTTTGTGAATCTTTTCTGCACCTCTCTATCTTAATCATATCCTTCCTATAGTATGGTGAGCAAAACTAAATATAATTTTCTATGTGGTGTCTCAACATTTTGAACAGTTGCAATACGACTTTCTAACTCTTGTACTCCATGCTCTGTCAGATGAAGATAGATTGTGTCACAAACTTTCTCCCCGACCTGTTTATCTGTGTTACCACCATCAAAGAATTGTGTGTTTGTACCCCAGGTCTTTGTTCAATAATACTCCCCAGGTCCCCATCATTTACTGTTTAAATTCCAAAATGCAGCACTTTGCACATGTCAGAGTTAAATTCCATTATCTGTACAGGCTACTGGGCTCCAATCTGGAAAACAACCCTCCATTATCATCCCATCTAGGCTACTCTATCATGCGTGATAATGTCAAAAACCTTTCTAAAACCCATGAAGTCAACATCTTAGATGCTACTCTCAATCATCTTCAATTCCAAAAATAAAAAGCCAGGCTAACTATCTATAATCAGTCCTCGTCTTTTCAAATGCAGATGGATCCGATCTCTCAGAATCCTTCCAGCAACTTACCCCACCACTGATATTAAGTTCATTGGTCTATAGTTCACTGGCTTGTCCTTGCAGGTTTTCTTAAACAAAGGCACATTAGCTGCTCTTTAGTTTTCCAGTAACTCACCCATGGATGAAGATAAACAATTTCTTCCCCATTTCCTATAGCATCCTTGGTTGCTCTCGGCCAGATCCCAAGGATTCATCTACCTTTGTGCGCCTCATCACTGCCAGCATCACTCATTCACACTGCTGGTATGTTTCAGATCATTGTTCTCTTTGCCAAATTCCTTAGCTTCCATGATTACTATGGAGAAGTATTTATTTATGACCTCAATCATTACCTTTGACTCCACTTTGATCTTTAATGTGACCTTCTCTCCCTGGTTATCCTTTTGCTCAAAAAACAGAGCATCTCTTCGGAGTCTCCTTTGCCTTGACTGCCAAGGGAATCTCATGCCCCTTTGTCCTGAAGTTTACTTCTCACATTCCCTATACTCAAGGGATTTCATCAAGAAATTACAATCATCCTCAAACTAGAAACAGAAATAATAGTTCAACACAGATTAGATGGGCTGAAGGGACCATTTCTGTGCTTGTAGTGTTCTATGGTTCTAACATTTACATTTAAATACATGTCTTACTACTGTCCTTTAACTTGTACTTACATAATTTTCATTGTCTGGTTGAGGTACTCCTCTGTTTGAGGCACTGCTATAAGAGGGGTATGCCATTTCCTTGTTGTGATGTCTAACTGGCATGGATTCATAGTCTGGAGGTGGCAGGGCAACATTTGACCTCTCTGCAAGATTCAGGATGCTGACACTCCGTGCAGGAGCTGTGCTAAACCAAAGACAATGAAAGAAAATTACAAAGTGCTTACTTCCATTACCACAGATGTACAATGCTAAAAGGATTTGGTCTAGAAAATTTCTATTGCCGAAATAGACCAGTATACAAGAAATTATGCTGGAATACAAATTTTACTACCAATTCCAGTTTTTATTTGTTGTTGATTTTGCCATTAGTTTTTGGTTTGCTATATCTATACAAAACAGTCAAAGAAATAGCTGAACCAATTTTGGTTCATTTTTGAAGTTTATCTTTAATTCCTCTCTCGGATGTTGGAATAATTTCAAGGGAAAGTTATTGGATTCCCCACCGTTTGATGGAATATTGTTACATCACAGTTGCTGTGAAAATGACCATGCACAGAGACCCAGCAAGTATAAAAAGTGAAGCACACAAAGACCAATTTAAGCAATCTGAATGTGAATAATGTAATTGTAGTAAAAATCAATCCGCAGATAGCCAAACAGACCAGAGAATGTTGTTACAATGCTTCAGTTCGGACTCTGTCAAACTAATATGGCAAGTTAATACTCTCTTTATTTGTTCCTGAAGGCGATCACACAAATTATGCAGAAAAGAGACACAAATGATTACACAACAGGAAGAATAACACAAGGAAATTCAGTTCCAAAAGAGAGGTCATTTAACCAGAAATGCCCAGCCAATCTCTATATCCTTATAACATTTTGCCTTTTCAAATTCACACAAGTAACTTTCAAAAATAACCTTGGTAACAATTTTCTTTTATCCCAGAACAGCTCTAATTGGACATTTAATTGTCGGACAAAGTAACACCCACTCACCAGGGGATCAATGGGAAGAAAGCCTAATCTACTCTGCAAATAAATTAACTCGAGCTTGGGCACCATGTTACACACAACTTGCAGTGACTGTTCTCACATGAATGCTGAGGTATGGTCCTGCTACTGCAAAGATAAATTACTTCAGACAGAGTGAGTCTATATTTTCTAACCTTGAGCACAGAAAATATTTAAACAAAAAAATGGCTTCCATTTTGTGCACAAATTACAAAATAAATGATTCACACAATTTGATTTCTCATAAAAATCTCCATTAGAAAGAAGAAATTGTCGTGTAGTATGATCTTTGCCTGCTGCAACATTATGGAAACTTGCAACTTGGATTGCCAAAAACAATTTAAATATTTCTTGATGACTGATATTAATTTGATTGTATAGTTTAAAAATTCTCCACGTGGTCCAAAAGTCTATGCTAAAATACATGCTCTTTCTAACCTTACTTCCAATTATTTTTGTGTTTTTTTAATCTTGTAACGCTTCCACCAGCGTTGTCTCCGCTCCATCCTCAACATTCATTGGAGCGCTTTCATCCCTAACGTCGAAGTACTCGAGATGGCAGAGGTCGACAGCATCGAATCCACGCTGCTGAAGATCCAGCTGCGCTGGGTGGGTCACGACTCCAGAATGGAGGACCATCGCCTTCCCAAGATCGTGTTATATGGCGAGTTCTCCACTGGCCACCGTGACAGAGGTGCACCAAAGAAGAGGTACAAGGACTGCCTAAAGAAATCTCTTGGTGCCTGCCACATTGACCACCACCAGTGGGCTGATCTCGCCTCAAACCGTGCATCTTGGCGCCTCACAGTTTGGCGGGCAGCAACCTCCTTTGAAGAAGACCGCAGAGCCCACCTCACTGACAAAAGGCAAAGGAGGAAAAACCCAACACCCAACCCCAACCAACCAATTTTCCCCTGCAACCGCTGCAACCGTGTCTGCCTCTCCCGCATCGGACTTGTCAGCCACAAACGAGCCTGCAGCTGACGTGGACATTTACCCCCTCCATAAATCTTCGTCCGCGAAGCCAAGCCAAAGAAGAAAGGATTACAGCAAGCAATTTTGATCAAAACCTAAACAGTTTTGATTTTTCCAGATGTCCTCAAGTCAGCAGGTTCTAGCTCTGAGCGCATTTCCTGGCTCCTGGAACTCTTGCATCAATGTGATACTTTTCAGAATTTTCAAACCTATGCTTCAACTATAGTTTGTCATCTGTGTTTCACCAATGAGGCCAAGTTAGCTAATGATTTCCACAAAATTATAGCTAACAAAGCGCAGCACAACTTTGTTCATCTATTAAAGCCACAGAAAAATTGGCAAGCCAAAGTCCAGCTAAATACAAACTGGGAAGGAGTTAAGATTTTTCATCTCCTCATGAGAAACATTTCTTTAAAACCAGGTCCCTATTAAGTATTGTAATAT
The DNA here is from genome assembly GCF_036971445.1 of Narcine bancroftii. NCBI lineage: Eukaryota > Metazoa > Chordata > Chondrichthyes > Torpediniformes > Narcinidae > Narcine > Narcine bancroftii. The sequence continues at coordinate 7,400,609 of NC_091480.1, forward strand.
AATCTGATACTCCTATCCCCAGGAAAGTAAAACGGAGACAGCCAAAAATGTCCTCAACATGATTAGCAAACAATCTTAATCAAGCACTACTACCCATTGCTAACTATTTTGCACTTTTGTAGAGCTCGTCGAAAGAACCAAAGACTTGTTGATCCAAACCAAGGCTTTTATTAGCAAAAAGCAGGAGCTCTTCACAGGTGGCCGACCAGTCCGGAATGATCCGACCTGGCTCGGGACACAACCTTTTAAGGCCCAGACAGTAGGCGTGGCTAAGCTCTCAGCCAATCGCTGTAAGCACAGTCTAGATACTGTGACTATATATACTATATACATTGGTGATAGGTCTGTACTATCACAGGTTTGTGCAGTAATTTTCCAACTGCAAACCTGGAATATTACATCCTTTGTTGTACACAGATTTTAAAAAAAATGACATGCTGCTTTCCTTTGGCTGTCTAGCTTGGTTTTTCAATGGAAAGATAACTGGGCAGGCCACACAACAGCAGCTAGTACTTCATAATAAATCTAGTGTAGATAATGTGGTGGAACCACTGCTAACACTGTTTATATGTGTATGGACGGCCCACCCCTTGCTGATTGTATCTGTGGCTCCTCCCCCTTGATTGCTCTAATAAAGGCAGCAATGCCATAACCCCTCCCCTAGAACAAGCTCTGGTCTTGGGTCAGCAACATGAGACATGCCTTCTGTTTATTGTAATAAAAGTCAATCACTTAGGTAGCTTCTAGTCTTTGGAGTTATTGATAGTGCTTCAGATATTTAAAGGTCTGAGTGATGAACATCAAAAAACATAATTGAGTTGTAGACAATGTAGATGAGATGACAGAAGGCTTATGGTTATTTCATATCATTTGTGGTAATTGGCCAAAAGCGATAACTGAGATCCCAGAAATGGCTGGGGGAGGGAGTGGGGCAGAAATTTGGGCAGCAAAAGCCTGACAAAACACAGCCCCACCACGACAAGTGACTGGTCTCTTCTATGAGAGGCTTGAAGCTGTGGGATCTGCATGTTGCATTTTAGTCATTATTTTTATCAATGAGTAAAACATCAATCATTGCAATTATTGGATTATTGGATCACCAAGCTCTCTTATAGTTCTATCCATTGCGAACTTTATTCCACACTGCAGCACATGACATTTATATTTCACACATACTGGTGACCTAGCTATGTAGTTTTTCCAAAAAGCAAGTGCCTCACCAGGAGTCAGCCAGTGATGCTCTCTCAACCATTTGGGGCTGAAGACATGCTCCTTTCACCACTTGTATTAACTCAACATACGAGCATACATTTAATTAAGGCTAACCACCAAAATTTTTATTCATCAGGTCAGTCATTATCCCACCAGCGATAGGTGACAATAAAGAACGTTAACGTTTCTTCTTCTTTGGCTTGGCTTCGTGGACGAAGATTTATGGAGGGGGTAAAAGTCCACGTCAGCTGCAGGCTCGTTTGTGGCTGACAAGTCCGATGCGGGACAGGCAGACACGGTTGCAGCGGCTGCAGGGGAAAATTGGTTGGTTGGGGTTGGGTGTTGGGTTTTTTCTCCTTTGCCTTTTGTCAGTGAGGTGGGCTCTGCGGTCTTCTTCAAAGGAGGTTGCTGCCCGCCAAACTGTGAGGCGCCAAGATGCACGGTTTGAGGCGATATCAGCCCACTGGCGGTGGTCAATGTGGCAGGCACCAAGAGATTTCTTTAGGCAGTCCTTGTACCTTTTCTTTGGTGCACCTCTGTCACGGTGGCCAGTGGAGAGCTCGCCATATAACACGATCTTGGGAAGGCGATGGTCCTCCATTCTGGAGACGTGACCCATCCAGCGCAGCTGGATCTTCAGCAGCGTGGACTCGATGCTGTCGACCTCTGCCATCTCGAGTACTTCGACGTTAGGGATGAAAGCGCTCCAATGGATGTTGATGATGGAGCGGAGACAACGCTGGTGGAAGCGTTCTAGGAGCCGTAGGTGATGCCGGTAGAGGACCCATGATTCGGAGCCGAACAGGAGTGTGGGTATGACGACGGCTCTGTATACGCTTATCTTTGTGAGGTTTTTCAGTTGGTTGTTTTTCCAGACTCTTTTGTGTAGTCTTCCAAAGGCACTATTTGCCTTGGCGAGTCTGTTGTCTATCTCATTGTCGATCCTTGCATCTGATGAAATGGTGCAGCCGAGATAGGTAAACTGGTTGACCGTTTTGAGTTTTGTGTGCCCGATGGAGATGTGGGGGGGCTGGTAGTCATGGTGGGGAGCTGGCTGATGGAGGACCTCAGTTTTCTTCAGGCTGACTTCCAGGCCAAACGTTTAAGATACAGTTATCTGGCGCATTAAACTTAATTTAACTGACAAGTGGTAAGGAAGAGAAACAGAAATTATAAATTAATTCAGACAGTGTTTTTTAAATATTGACGATATGAACTTAAAATTGCAACTGTGAATTTGCGAAGAGGTATGCTTGCCATTGCTCCAGTGCTAATAACAACTAAATATTCATTTCCAAATTACACAAGGTACAGACTAAATGATTTATTTTAATAGCTATCACAAGACCAGCTAGGTGATAATCACCACTTGGAAGTCATAACAAAAGCAAGGTATTGGTGAACTGATGCCCAGAGCGAAATGAAAAAAATGTAGCACAACTATGCAGCCACTTCCATTAAATGGAAGTCTACGCTTACAATGCAAAGTTTACTCTCTGAAAATAAACAAACATAAAATGAGGTAAAACATGAAAGTCTGCAGATGCTGTGATTGTGGCAAAAACACAGAAATGCTGGAAAACCCAGCAGTAAAGATAGATATAACTGATGTTGTTTCAGGCCCGAGCCCTTCTTTCAAGGTATGTACCTTGTAGAAATGCTCAGTCCCAAAAATGTCAGTAATATCTTGACCTGCTGAGTTCCAATTTACAAAATGAACCATGCATCACCTACAAATCTCCAAAGTGGCAAGATCTCTTTTATGGGGGAAAAAAAAGTGCTGTTTCTTCTATAATGAAAATTTAGCTCTATGAGTGGAATATACTCAGAAAATATATTCCTTAGGCTCAAAAAATATACAGTGGCAGCACAAAAAAACCAAAAACCTGACATCTTGGAGGATATTCCATTACAATTATAAAATGTCATAAAGGGAGAAAAAACCCAAACTTGTATAGAAGTAGGGGTATAGGACTGACCATGGTGAATAGTAACAGTAGTTAAGAGCATTTGGTTTCAAGCATGGAAAGCTGTGATCTGGAATATATTACTTGAAAAAGATTCAATATTCAACAAGATTGAAATAAGGGGGAAAATGCAGAGGAGTGGGTCTAATTGTAGAGTTTTAAAAAAATGGTCTCTATTCTGTGTGATATATACTCATGTTCATCAGAAATGTCCAAGGAGCATGTTGGACACCAGCAGACTCTCTCAATCTGAGCTTACAATCATCTCCCAGAAGGAGATGTCCTATTGTTCCATGCAGAAGGCTATGTTGGACTAAAAAAGCTAAACTTTAAGAATATTGTAAAATGCATGATTGTTTTAGCTGGACTTAACGAAATGGTCCAACTCTAAAAATATCAAAATTCTATAATAAGACACGAGAGACGGAGCAATTTTTCAGTCGCATTAACTTCCTTTTTAAGCTGTTTGAATCAATGCTTTAGCATTCAAACAAGTTTCCAAAAATTCCAACATTGTTTATACATTGCAAATGTGGTTTATCCAGTTTATTTTTCATTAGCTTGAAGTTGCAATCAGTTTAACTGGAATGCGTAATTGAAGAACTCAGGAAGTTGGACAATTTGTCTACTATGATGGCATGTCTAAACCCTTTGCAAATTGTTGTTTCGGAAAAGTTGATTTACTGTTTTCTTATTAACCCATGTCGAGAAAATCCGGAAGTCATCAGATTCAATTGCTATTCCTGGACATATTTGGTTTGAAGTTGTAATTAGACTTGCTCAAACAAAGCTGACTCAAATACAGTGATAGCAGTGGTCAAATGAAGCCATGATATCAGATTAACATTAAATTTGCTCCAGCATAATTAAAGAATCCAGAAAGAAGCCTGCTCTGATGCCATATACCTGTTCCTTGCTTCTGGCACTATTTTAATTTGCTTGTGGTTGGTAGTTACTTTATACAGACTCATGCGAATAATACATACCAGTTATTCCTGTGTTCTCAAGCTCAAAGCATACAAATGTGTAATGCATTTGCCTCACATATTTTTCCACTCTGAACAGGCAAGATTACAAGCTTTCTCTAGAGGTGGGTGGCTTGTCGAACTGCTGCCGTACAGTTCAATCCTGTCCTCTGGTACTGGCTGCTTGGAGTTTGCATGTTCTCTCTTTGACATGTGGGTTTCCCCTCAGGTGCACTGGTTTCCTCTCATCATCCAACTGCTGACACCAGTGAGTTGGGGTTAAATCAAGAGGAATACAAGAATAGATTGGGGTTTCAACATCTCAGAAGACCTATCCAAGTCAATGCAATCATGAAGAAGGTAAGCCAGTAGCTATATTTTATCAGGAAGACAAGGAGATTTGGTATGTCACCAAAGACAAAAAGTTCTGCAGATGTACTATGGAGAGGATTCTATTGGAGATGCCAATGCACAGAACAGAAACAGGCTACAGAGGGGTGTAAATTCAGCCAGCACCATCATGAGCATTAGTCTTCACTCCATTAAGGACATCTTTAAGAGGCAGTGCTTCTATCATCAAGGACCTCCATTACCTAGGCCATGACCTTTTCTCATTGCTACCATCAGGGAGAAAGTACCGGAAAATGAAGATGAGCATCCAGCTGTACAAAAATAGCTTCTTCTCCCTCCACCATCAGATTTCAGACTGGACAATGAACCACACACCTCACTTTTTCTCTTTTCTTTTGCACTAGTTATTTATTTTAAATGTTGTATTTTAAAAATTGTAAATTATAGTAATTTTTGCACCTTGTTCTGCAAAAAAAAACAACAAATGTTCATGACAATAAACCTGATTCTGATTTCTGTGAAAAGGTGTTTGATGGTTGAAGGGCCTGTTTCTGTGCTCTATGACATGACCGCTAGGAATGGACAACATTCATTTGCACATCTTGTGCTTATCAGTATAAAAAGAAGCGTTTAAAATTCTGTAAGTTCAAACAAAATAAAGTAACTACATTAAAAGTACAGTGGGTAATCTCTGATACAGCTAATTCTTCGCGTCCTGAAGAGACAAATCTAAAGGCAAAGATCGAAACAATACAAGTCTGAAAATCCGGACAGCTTGGAAATTGGGTCAGACCAGATTTTTGGATTTTTCAGATTCTCGGGTAGTACTTATAAAATACAAATTTAAAGAGGAATAACTAAGAGATGAACAGGTAAATTTAGATAGTCTATTCGTTAGCAAATACAGCCAGCTTTATTTATCAAAACAAGTAGTTTTTTAAAAAGTCACCAAATGAAGTTGCTTGTTGCCTCTGTGCATCTGTACACACACAAAAGAGCACTACATTTATAAAGTATGAGAGTTTTCAAAAAGTCTGGATTTCTATTGTATCTTTTGAATTGTTCAATAGATTTCTGAACATTGATGATTTTAATAATACTGTTTGGCTTGGCAGTTATAATTTATACCAATTTACAATGAAAATCTCCAATCTTTATTTTGGATTTTTTTTCCAGGCCAATTCAAGCAATTAACTTTTCAATCATCCAACAGGCATTTCAGCATCTGGCCCAAAGCTCCAAACTAGAATAAAAATACAGAATTGTTAGCAATTGCAACAGATGTAGAATGATTATAAACCTATTTATCATTGATGGGGTATTTGTTCAGGAGCCTTGCCATTGGGAGTGGGCAATACTGGGCTATACTTTCAGCAATTGCTTGGTTAGCAGCATTATCAGGCATTTGAAGACTGATTCACTAGAGCCAATAAGCCAATGCAGTATCAAGGGAGTGTTGGAAATATCACCTATTAAATGCATTATTCAACCAAAATCCATCTGGCATCTCAGATGTATAATAAAAGATCTCATGCCACTCTTTAGTAAAGAACAGGGGTCCCATGATGGGGTCCTGGAGTGTATTCCTCAATTTACATCTATTAAAACCAATTTGGTGAAAGTTACGACTATTGGTGGAAATTTGTGCTACAACTTGGCTTCCATATTTTAATATTACAAACATGAAAGTCCTTAAATATTGGTCAATGCCTGTAAACTACTTTGAACCATTCTGAAAGGCACTAAAATGACACTATAAATGACTCAACTTTCAATAACCATGCAGTGCAGATTTAAAAGGATGGTGGAAAAAAAATCTGAAGTAACATATTTTGTTTTTAAACTTCTGGTTAGGGAAATGTATACTTCAATTCAAATGCAGTAAGAAATTACTGATCAAAACATGAATAAGACTTACGGCAAACATGCTTTGCTGCCCACACAGTCACTTGTCCTAAAGCAACATGAATTCTTTCAGTAGAGAAACTTGACCCAATTTTTTTTTCATTAAAAAAATTTTATACAGAGCATGGCAACAGGCCCTTTCAACCCATGCTGCCCAAATACTCCAATTAACCTACAATATGTATTGAAAGATGAGAGGAAAACTGAGCACCCAGAGGAAACCCATGCAGACATGAGGAGATCATACAATCTCCTTGTAGAAAGTTCAGGTTTAAAACCCAAGTTGTTGGTGCTGGTAATAGTGTTGTGTTAACTGCTAATCAAATTCCAATGTAGGCACTGGTATTCTGGCAAAACTCCTGCCTCAACACATGATTTTGCAAATTTGATTCGTTCCCTTATTTTGCATCCAAAATGGCACAATCAACAAAGAATGACAAATTATGAACAGCCATGTCATTGTTCTTGAAAATTTCAGATGCTGTTAAAATCCATTACTGTATTTAATTTCTTGAAACATTTGACACTGGAGTGAACTTGAATTCATTATTTACAGGCAGTAAAGTGACATTACTCGATTTTGTGACAATTAATCACGACAGATGCTTACTTGAATACACAACAATGGGTGTGACATTTTAGGAACAGGTTGAACAAGATAGAAATGAAGAAATTACATTTTGCATAAACCTTTATTCTAATTGAATCAAAATGAAAATTGCAGGACTGTACTATAAAAGACAATTTCCTCAGGTATTATGCAATCACTTAATCCATGTTTTGTTTATTGTTATATGGCTCAGAGTAGCAGGCTCTACAGGCTTTCAACATCAATTCTGTCATTAAAAATCAGAAAGGGTGGTGCTAATGAGAGATTGCTCTCAATTAAAAATGGTTGTGATAACGTGTTCATTTTGCATAAACATTTGGTATCAAGGGCATTCTTCATAAGTACGAATATTTAGTGGCATAGAGTAGGCCACTAGAATATTGCATAGAGTAGGCCACTAGAATATTGCATAGAGTAGGCCACTAGAATATTGCATAGAGTAGGCCACTAGAATATTGCATAGAGTAGGCCACTAGAATATTGCATAGAGTAGGCCACTAGAATATTGCATAGAGTAGGCCACTAGAATATTGCATAGAGTAGGCCACTAGAATATTGCATAGAGTAGGCCACTAGAATATTGCATAGAGTAGGCCACTAGAATATTGCATAGAGTAGGCCACTAGAGTATTGCATAGAGTGGGCCACTAGAACATGGCGTAGAGTGGGCCACTAGAACATGGCGTAGAGTGGGCCACTAGAACATGGCGTAGAGTGGGCCACTAGAACATGGCGTAGAGTGGGCCAGTAGAATATGGCGTAGAGTGGGCCAGTAGAATATGGCGTAGAGTGGGCCAGTAGAATATGGCGTAGAGTGGGCCACTAGAATATGGCGTAGAGTGGGCCACTAGAATATGGCGTAGAGTGGGCCACTAGAATATGGCGTAGAGTGGGCCACTAGAATATGGCGTAGAGTGGGCCAGTAGAATATGGCATAGAGTGGGCCAGTAGAATATGGCGTAGAGTGGGCCAGCAAGGCACTTTGCACTTTTGCTCTCACCAGCTTAGTCAACTTTCGGAGCAAACAACATAACTAATTATTAAATTTCTTGTTTATGGGGCTGATGACGCACTAATCAGCCAGCAATATAAACATGTCAATTTCTACAGATTAGAATTCCTCAGCCACACAGATTTAAGTCATACAGAAGAAAACTTGATTTGTATAGAGAGATAATTCCAGACTACTTGCAGAAATAAGAGAGCCAATTTTAGGTTATTTATCTTCACCGGATCCTTCTCTTTGAGTTCCGCCTTTGCTTCAACACATGACATCATTATGCAAAATATAGTCACAGCTTAGCATTTGCAAAATCAATGTTTATTTTAATTTGGAAAGATGTAGCCAACACCCATTGCAATTCTTCCTCATTGTAGATTGTGCTAATTTGTTGTTGGAAAAGTGCAACTAATTTAAGCTTTAAAACTTAAAAGCTGCACAAAACGGTTCACATTTTCCATTCTCTGCCTCCCCCTCCTTCACTCAGTTCCATCTGCAAATAATCCCCCACCTCCTCCCCTCATCAGGTTCCATCTTTCACAAACTATCCGTTTCCCCCCCTCCCTCAATGCTGTGTACTGGCAACCTTTTCTTTCCTCTCAGTCCTGATGTCAGGTCTCAACCCAAAATATCAACAAACCTTTTTGTTTTCACAGAATTCTTCCAAATTTGTTTCTTGTTTTACATTCTAGCTTTTACAGTCCCTTCCATCTCCAAATACTGTAAAACTAGTTATGAGGCTAGTCCTCTAACTTAAACTATAAAAAAAAGCAATAAACTCCCATGGCTCACATCTGATGAAGGAAACAGTTCCTCTCAGATTCTCAACTATTCATAATAAAAGGCATAGCTTTCCATGTAAAGGAGAGAAAACCACTCTACAGATAGTTTTGACTATTGAGTGTAGGAACTTTCATTATAACTTCCCGTTAATGTATGCTGGACCTCCACCAACATGAATGTCGGCAGGGGTTCAGAGGGATACTACTGATTGGTCAGATCTCAAGTTCCCTGTATGTGCAATGTATGAAAATAATGCATGTACTTCTTGATAGGAGAGACCAAGTTCATAAGAGGAGAATTAGGCTATTCAGTCCATCGAGTCTGCCCCGCCATTTAATTGTGAGCTGATCCATTTTCTCCATTCAGCCCCACTGACTGGCCTTCCCCCCCCCCCCCCCCCCCCACCACCTTTGCTGCTTTGGCTAGTCAAGTCACGCAGCTGCCTCCTTGGAGCCTATTTCCTCGCTTCAAAACTCAAAAATACTTCACTGGGCATACTAGCCACAAATATATTCCAATACCCCCAGAGGTGGGGTAAAGGAAACTTCCTACATAGAGACCCCTCCCCTTATCAAGTCATCTCACAACTCCCACTGGAGTTTGGGATTGCAAATCCAGATGGAGGCTTATTTCTCTGCTCCACCTGTCTGTAACTGTGTTAAATTGTCACAGAATAGGCCCCTAGAATATTGCATAGAGTAGGCCACTAGAATATTGCATAGAGTAGGCCACTAGAATATTGCATAGAGTAGGCCACTAGAATATTGCATAGAGTAGGCCACTAGAATATTGCATAGAGTAGGCCAATAGAATATTGCATAGGGTAGGCCACTAGAATATTGCATAGGGTAGGCCACTAGAATATTGCATAGAGTAGGGCAATAGAATATTGCATAGAGTAGGCCAATAGAATATTGCATAGAGTAGGCCAATAGAATATTGCATAGAGTAGGCCACTAGAATATTGCATAGAGTAGGCCACTAGAATATTGCATAGAGTAGGCCACTAGAATATTGCATAGAGTAGGCCACTAGAATATTGCATAGAGTAGGCCACTAGAATATTGCATAGAGTAGGCCACTAGAATATTGCATAGAGTAGGCCACTTGAATATTGCATAGGGTAGGCCACTAGAATATTGCATAGAGTAGGCCAATAGAATATTGCATAGAGTAGGCCAATAGAATATTGCATAGAGTAGGCCACTAGAATATTGCATAGGGTAGGCCACTAGAATATTGCATAGAGTAGGCCACTAGAATATTGCAAAACTATACTAGTCAATACATAAAATATGCACATTTCACTTGAGAATGACTACCAGCTGGAAACAGATCTGTTGGCTTCATTTTCTAAGCCAGGAGATTCAGTGATAAAATTTCAATAGGATAGTTTGTGATTTGTATAAGATACATTGCACCTTGATGAAAGCATTTCCATGTTAATCAAAACTGCAAAGCCTTTCTCCACTGAGAGTAGGTATGGTTATTTTCTACCTTAAAGTGCAATTATTACAAAATGCTATTTCATAATTGTGAACTGGAGTTTGGAACAGCAAGAAAAAGAATGACAATTTAACGAATGGTATAACTGCTCATTCAAGAGAATTTGTCTGTATTTGTATTACTTATGTCAATTTTCACAGAGGATGCGATGAAGAGATGCCAAGAAACAGCATCATTTTTGGCAACTTGATGGCAGAGTCTCAAGGACAGATGAAGAGAATTTTCATCACAGAGTGGTGATTTTTTTTTGAGATTTTTCAGCACTTAGCTGTGGAGGCTCAGTTCAAAACACAATATGCTTCTGGATATTGTGGAAATCCACTATGAGGATAGTGCAGGAAAACAGCAATGAAATAGAAGATCAGGCACTAGGTTGGTGAATAGCAGAACAGGTCTGAAGGCCTTATGGGCACCAGAATGAGCACCTACCGGTCAGTGGTGGAGAAGTGAATGTATGGGGTTTTCAGCCTTGATTTACAAGAATGGAAAAGCCTTTGTTTTGGAGCAATGAAGTTTAGTCAAATCTCAAAATATCTGACTGAAAATTTAGAGCCAATGTTTTACAGCATTGAAACAAGCCCTTTGGCCTCACTTACAAGTGAGGCCAAACAAGTTGTCTACCTAAGCTGGTCTCATCAGCCTGCCTTTAGCCCACATTCCTCTAATCCTCTTCTATCTATGCATCTGTTTAAAACTTTAAATGTTACAAATGTATCTGTATTTACCACTTCCTCAGACAGCTCATTCCATTAATCTCTATGTGACCAAGATGCCACTCAGTCCTTTTATTAAATTTTTCCTCTCACATTAAATCTATACACTCTAGTTTTCATCTCCCCTACCCTGATAAAAAGGTCTGTGACTCCACTTCGTCTATGCCCGTCCTGATTTCATAAACCTGTGAGGGACCCCCTCAGCCTTCTGCACTCCATGGAGAAAAGTTACCGTCTCTTTTTATAATTCAAACTTGCCAGTCCTGGTAACATTCTTGTGACTCTTTACTGCACCCTTTCCATCTTAATAATTTTTTTTCCCTACCAGAAATGTGCACAATACTCCAAGTATGATCTCACCAATATCTTGGAACACAACTCCCCAACTCTTGTACTCCATGCTCTGAGTTATGAAGGTAAGTATACCAGACACCTTCACTGCCCTGTTTACCTGTTTTACCACTTACATAGAACTACGTACCTACACTCCCAAGTTTCTGTTCTACAAAAGAGAGAATTGAGTAAATTTGCAGGGAAAAATTATTCAACCCACAGAACTAATACTGGTCTAACTTTAACTACTGAGCTGCAATATGCAGATCACATTTGCATGCACAAAGACAGACATCCAGGATGGTAATGATTCATTTGCCTATGCTTACAAGAGAATGTTTTACATTTAATATCTAAAAAAATTCTACCTATTTCCCCCTACAACAATGTTGCTGCTCTATGCTATTCAAACATTAAACAACAATCTGTGAAATAAATACTTTTTGAAAGCAAAAGTGGAAACTTAAAAAGTAATTACTGAAGATATTCTTGAAAATTTATTATTAATATGAACATTAAAAAAAACCATCTGCTTCAATCTGTATTACCTGAGTGCAGGTGACACATCAGGATCTTGTTGTAATGGCCTGGTGTAGGAAGTCGGAAACCATCCTCTCCTGTTTAGAAGGCAAAATATTTGTTGTAATCAAACCAGGACAATAATACTTTGCAAACAATCTTCTGAAAAGTTTCAAAAATTGCTCAAGAACTTTTTGGTTTTTGGCAATTCATGTATTTACAATGTTACATCTGAGATAGTCTCAAAATTTGGCCAGCAATAAAGCTTCACACTTTCCCCTCGCTGAACATTGATTTAACATTGCTTGTCATAGTTAAAATGATCCAATTGATTCTTTCAGATAGGCTCTGGATGACAAAATTGGATTTACAGCTGGAAGCTGCTCCAGAAAATATTTACACTTTAAATTCAGAGATCTCTAATGCCAATAAAGACCTTTTAACATTTTATGGCATGCAATCAGCCTATTTGACTTTCAAAATTTGATCTACATGAAATTTGGAAAAGCAAATACAAACCAATTTATCCAAGTGCTCTCTCCTACTCACACAATTCATAAATATATTTATTCCTGCTCAAGGCAATTTTGTAGTTTAAAGTTGGAAAGTAAAAGTCCTTACATTTCAGGCAAAGGGGAAATGAGGGTGAATTAGTGCAGCTTGAAATTTTCAACTTTTCAAATTTGAACTTTTGCCACATTGAGGACTGGAGATGTCAATCAGTGAGTGGATGGGCCTAATAACACTGCAGGGCAAGAGGGTACCAGGTCAAGTTCCCACCAAGGAAGACAGATTACTCATTCCCTGACCCAATATCAAATTTCATTGCAAGGTACTTCATTGCTGTAAGAAACTATTCTCGTCTTTCAGTCAGTTCCCACAAGTTGGAAGAGCAACACTTATTTTCGTCTGGGCACTCTCTAACCGAATGGCATTAATGTCGACTTCTCCGGTTTCTGCTAGTTTATTCGCCATTTTCCCCTCCCCTTTCACTTTGTCTTCTCCAGCTCCCATCCCCTTCCCTCTCAATTCACAGAGTCATCCCTCCTCCTCCTGCTTCCTCCCTCCCTTATCCACCTATTACATCCTGCCTTTTGGACTGTGCTCCTCCCCCACCATTTTGTTTGGGCCCCCGCCTCTATTTTTTCATATTTTGATGAACGGCTCAAGTCAGAAACGTAGATTATGTATCGTTATCTTTTCTATATAAAGTGCACTGTTTGACCTGCTGAGTTTATCTAGCATTGTGTTTTTATTTCAAACACAGTGTCTGCAGACTTTCATGTTTTGTCCTATTTCTCAAGCTTTGCCTCACATTTGAAGCCCTGGTATATACACAGCTCCTTCTCTGGAAAGTAGCTTAGACTGCTTTTTATCAAAACAAACTGGGGTTATAACATTCTTAGAATTTTGACTGCCAAAATTCCTTTGGTGCTTCAGCAAGCAAATATTAATTGTAAGATTCTCAGAGTGGAAGCACACACAGCACTCTGGATTTCTATAAATAATGCAACAAGAAATATTGGAAAATAGTGAATTTCAAACCAGAGTTCAAATATTAGAATCAATTAGAACAAAACTTGAACAGTTGTGCCACCTGTAATTTAAGGACCAGTTGGATTGCCATGCAAGAACACTGCCAAACTGAGACCATCCATAAATTGGAGGAACAACTCTTCTTCCGACTGGGCACCCTCCAGCCACATGCCATTAATATTGACTTCTTTGGCTTTCGTTAAACCCCATCCACCCCCTTCTCTCCCCCCCCCCCCCCCCCCACCACTCCCATCGTCACTCCTTTCAGTCAGACATGATAAATTCTCACCCAGTCCTTTATCATATCCAATTAACACCTTTTGTGGTCTGGATTTCTCCCCCATTGTTTGAATTCTGAGACTTTCTGATACATCCTGCTTCTGCCTTTCCTAATTTTTTCTTGAAGGAGGACTCTGGCCCGGAACATCAGCAATATACCCGTCTCCTATAGTTGCTAAAAAGACTGACCAAGTTCCTCCAGTATTTTGGTGCGTTTACTACAATCAGAGAGTCTTCTGCAGCCTATCATGTTTCATACACATTATGAAGATCACATTCAGTATTCGCAATGTCTTTTACATTCAAATATTTGTGTCACTGTGGTACTGACATCTTAAAGGATGATTTTGAATGGTATTACTTAAAATTTAAACTCTGTTTTTCATAATATACAATTATTTTTAACACATTGCCTATCAATAGGAACTGTAGATACAAATGAAATCAATGAAACCCAAAGTTCACTAGGATCAGACAAAATTTAACTATCAGTATTTAACTATCAAGTGTTCTGTGGCAGAACCTATTAAAAAATATTCTATGATAAATATTCAGTGCTGCTGCTTTAAAGAAACAGATTTATCTTTGATATTGGGTCAAATCTGTCCTTCTCCTGTAACGCAGAGTGATCAACTTCAAAGAAATTGCAATGAATCAAGAAAGCAGCTCGTTGCTAGCTTATGGTGATTATGGACACGCAATGGAAATACATCCAGCAACTCCACTCTCAGAAAAAACACAACGTTTACAGTCCAATTAGTTTTATTATTTTTCAAAGAAGCCTAATAGCCAGAATACACCAGAAATTGGCTGATCACGGAAGCTAAGCAGGCTCAAGCCTGGTCAGTACTTGTAGGGGAGAAGACTGAGGAACACCAGGTGCTCTGGGTTTCTGTGAGGGGGGGGGGGGGGCTGGACAAAACAGTGACTCTCTGTCTGCCTTACATGAAATTCTTTAACTTTTGTCTACCGTATATGACAATAATGGAACCTTTACTTTTAAAGGTCATGTGAAGCAAAAAGGATTTAACTAAAGAAAGTCATAGGATTCTATAAAAAGACAATCAGTAAAGATATTTAATGGTGCAGAATTAAAACACTACAGATATATACTGTAACTGGTAAAGGAATTATACTAAAGGCCCTTTCATGCCAGGCCTCCACCTGGAGGCCGGCTATAAGCACAGAGTGGAAACATGAATTTACCTTTCATGGAGCAGCCCTAAAGGCTGAAAAATGGCGACCCCAGAGCAGGCAAGATAGATGCTTGTGATGTTTTCAGCCAGTCTTAGTATCCAGGCAGAGATCCTGTGCACCCTCAGTAAGGCTATTAATGCTCTGCTCCTGTGTCTCAGGCTGATAACATCACTGCGACATCATCACCCCGGCTCTGACCAGCCGCAATAGCGGCATTATATTCCTGCGAGGCGGCAGAGCACTGCGCTCTGCCAATTACCCTTCTCTGAGAGGGATTGCAGTTGCTGCCTCGGAGCCGGCAATGGCGCATTCAAGAAGGTAAGTCTCCCGATGCAAGGGTGGAGAATCTCCGCCCTTATAGTCGGGTTTTTCATTACATGAAAGGGCCTCGTGTCTTGTAGACATCATGCATATTCAATTTTGATTAATCTTATTCAGTACAAATCATTGTAGAGTGTTTATGCACTTATGTGCGTATTTGATCACAATACATTAACGGCCAAGTTGTTCTGAAGAAAAACTCAGATTATTTCTTAGCTCTTGAAGGCTCTACATAATTTTCTAATTCCTGGCATAAAAAGTTACAGGAACATTTACTAAGGAAAACGCATGTGAAAAAAAATCTTTTTTATTATATAGCCTTCAGACTTGAGTAACTTTCTGATCCAGATCAACTACTCATTTGCATTAAAATTGTAAAGTTGTAACCAGTATTCTTTGTGAACACATATTGAACAACAGCTGAGAAAAATACTACAAAGCTGAAAATCTGAAATAGAAACAAGAATGCCAGAAATACCAAAGTTGCCACAATACCTGTGGAAAATTTAGCATTTCGGGCAGGGATAGAGAACAAAAGGGGAATTTTATGAGAGCATGGAGACCAGGAAGCTCATTGATGCAAAGAGAACTAGCGCTGTGTGACACTGTGGTTGATCAGTCCAGAGATAAACTAAAGGACTAGAATGAGGACAAAGGGGTATAAAAAGAGATCGGTGTTGAAAGCGTGAGGTTGAAAAGACTGTTGCTGGGAATCTGATAGCATAGGAAAATGCTACAAAGTGGGTCAGGTAGCATCAATGGAGGGGGAAAAGTTACAATCACATTACTGAGTCAACATGACATTTAGCTGAATTGGTCATTTGATATTGTTGAATTGAATGGAGATGTACAAGAGACTGCAGGTGCTGGAATCTGAAGCTAAATAATCTCAGCAGATCAAGCAGGCATCAGTGGAAGAAAAGAAATGGTCAACATTTCAAGCTGAAACCCTTTGAAAGGTCGGCCAATCGTTCTTTTCCTCCCACTGATGCTGCTTGACCCATTGGATTCATCCAACAAATTGTGGTCCGTTGTTAAATTTAATATCGAGTTAGAAGATACAATATTTCAAGTTTACTTTAGAGTTTGATCTAATCATTATATGAATATCGAAAAATTGAATCTTATAAATGAAATTAAGCGTCTCATAAGATGAGACAACATAATACCCTCTTTTATCCACTTTATACCAAGGTAATTTTGGCTTTAAATTAGAATTTGTATATTCAAGAGGCAACAGAAATTCTGTCCAACTTCCATCTCCAAATTTCTGTCTCATCTCTAGTCCATTTTATTTCCTGGTGGGATTGAGTTTTGGGGAAGAAGACAATCCTGAGGTAAACAAGAGAGACTGCAGATGCTGGAGGCAGCATCCATGGAAGGCAATATATAGTTAATGTTTTGGACTGATACCTTCATTAGAAAGGCAAGTTTCTCTGCTGCCCTTTTTTGTGGTAGAGGTTTTAGAGGCTTTCCACCGGAGTTCAGAACAGTGAGGCCATTATAATTTGTGTTGTTGAATCCACTTCTCAAGATAAATACGGCTTGAAACAATAACTCTAAGCTGTCTTTGAAGAATCATTTATGAAAATAAACTTGGGCATCATCTTTGGTCCTCCTCAGGACTTGGAATTCTTTGACTTAAGTCACTGGGTAGTACTCAAGTGGGCAGTCACATTTCATGCCACATGTACGTATAGAAACCTGAGAAACAAGAAGTTGGCCATAAACTCCCTCTGATTTGGGAAGATTAGGCTGGGTGTTGCTATGGAGTTGATGTCTTTGCACAGTTTCAGAATGATGGTAGGCATGAGCTCAGAGTAGTACACAATATAAATAGTAGCCATCTGGCCCATCGTACCTGCTCTACCATTCAACAAAATTATGCCCGACTTGACCATGGACTCAACTCCACTAACGACTTTCCCCCACAAACCTCAATTTTCCTACTATGCAAAATGTGTGCCGTGAAAATATTTAATGAGGGAGCCTCTACTCTTTGTTGGACAGAGCATTGCACCTCATCTGTCTTAAATCTACACTGCTGAATCTTGAGGCTATGTCCCTTAATTTTAGTCTCACCTGTCAGTGGAAACAACTTCCCTGCTTCTATCTCATCTATTCTGTCATAATTTTATGATTCTGTATGATCCGCTCTCATTGTTCTAAATTCCCAGGTGACAATCTCTCCTCCAGAATCAATGTGGTGAACCTCCTCTGCAACATCTTCAAAACCAGTACATTTTTTCTCAAGCAAGGAGGCCAGAATTGCACTTAGTACTCCAGGAGAAGCATCAGTATTCTACATTTGCACCAAAACCTCCCTGCTCTTAAATTCAAACACACTTACAATGAAGGGCAACCTTTAATTTGCCTTCTTGACTACCTGTTGCACCTGCAAAACAACCTCTCATGAATCGATGTTCAAGAGTGAATATTCCACGACAATGTTTTTAAATATATCACCAGTTCAATATTTCCTGTTCTGTTATGATTTTGAAGACAAATGGGAACTTACATTTTGTTTGAGTCATTTTCTCCATAAAGCCAGCCATCTTTTTCTTCTGGTATTAGAAGTGTTAGTATATCCCCTTCTGCAAAACTCAACATAGTCTTGTTATTGCCTGCTGTGTGTGGAAAAATGCTCTTCACCTTTGGTCTCTGAACCATATTCAGTCCAGTTGCAACAGAAATGGATCTTGATAGACTGCCATCCTCTGAGGAGGGGCGGAAAAAAATAAAAGTTTATTACAAGATCATCTTCTCAATACCAATATCATCCATAACTGAATGTATTCACAAATTCAATAATTTAACTTTCAATTCAGTACACCTTTGAACATCACAAGATTGTTAAAAGCAATCAAGCGACATTTCAAGTTCCATATAAAGGTTTATATTTAAAACAGAAGGAAAACAAAGTTCAGATTCACAATCCAAATGTTACACCATAAATTTTTATGTTGAACCACTATATAGAATGAATAAGCAAAAATTTCAAACATTTCAAGAGTTTGATGTCATCACTTTAAACAGAAGGGTGTACTTCCAATTTATTTTCCACTGCAAGATTTTGATTTGCATGTTTCTTCAACATCTAATTGCAAACTCCAGAATTCTGAGATTTCCTGAAAATGAAACAAGCTGCCTCCAGAATTATATAAAAAAATACCCCCTTCGGCAGAGAATTAGCATCTGAAGTTATTCAAACCTGCTCGATTGTTTTGCAAAAAAAATCAGAATTAATCACAAAAGCAGATCACCTCTACGAGGTAACCACACTAATTGAAATAACTTTGTATTGGTGAAAGGCACTTAAACTGCTAAATAAATTCTATTGCCATCATACTCACTGAAGCAGCACATCAAGATCTATCAACACTTTTGAAATCACTAAATATCTCACTGCTATTTGAGATACAAGTTTGGACACAAATGCATGGAACTACTTCTCCTCCCACCCCCATCCCCCCTCCTTTGCACTGTGTCAGGTTACACACCTTCTCCACATTTAACAAAACTACAATGCATAGAGCACATGAAAAAACAAACCAGGCAAACTTGCTTGGACTCTACTGATGCTGCTCTTGTTAAATTCCACTCCTTACCTGCAGTGGCGTCACTAGGGTTGGTGTCATCCAGTGCGGTAACTCATGGTGTCACCCCTCCACCACCCTCCATGATGTCACTCCTCCAGTACCAGACCATACAGAATCCTTAGTAATATTTTTTGAACTAATGTTACTTGTAAATCCCATAGATCACTGAATATGAGATAGACAACAGACTCGCCAAGGCAAATAGCGCCTTTGGAAGACTACACAAAAGAGTCTGGAAAAACCACCAACTGAAAAACCTCACAAAGATTAGTGTATACAATGCCAATAGTAGTGAGATAAACAACTAGCAAAATTAAAATTACACCTTTAAGTTACAATATACTTCATTCTCAAAAATGTTATTGATAGAGATTCACAAATACTAATTACCACGATATTGTAGCCAAAACACAAAACAACAGAAAATTTGACAAAAGCAGCGACTATAAAAACTCCAGCAGCAACGAAAACAACAGCGCGTGCTTGTAAAGTGTGCAGACAAAACCACATGATTTGAAGCATCTTAGTCATTGGGTAATAATGACAGCTCTGGCCAGAGTGCATTAGAAGGTTCAAAAATTAAATGAGCATAGAGTTTTAGCCTTTTAGGTATATTGATATATGTAAGATGGGCTTACGAAAAATGTTTTTGTTGTTGTAACTACAGGATTATTTTCATTAAAAAAAATACATTTCTGCTGAGACACTGCACAAAAATTTTAGAGACAGTCATTTTGGTGTCACCCATTGTGGTCTGCCTGCACCCCCCTAGTGACACCACTGCTTACCTGTAGAATCAGTATTTCTTTCAATAGGGGCCATACGATGGGCATTCGGATTGTTGAACATATCTGGCAGAGGACTTTTTTGAATTCTTCCGGGAGGAGCTGGTGGTATTTTTAAACTATTCTGTATCGCAGCATCATGCACCTAGAAAACCATTTTATCATCATTATCTGCTTGTTCATGTGATATGGTCTGGTATATTTTAATTAAAATATTTCTTGTTCAGGTCTTCATTCGTCCTTACAGTCACGTTAGAGAACAAGGGCTTGATGTACCTTGTTAAAAGATGGAAACTTGATTACCTTTCCTTGGAAAAACACAAATGCTGGAGGATTTCAGCTGACCTCACAGGGTTCATAGGAGGCAAAAATATATAATCGACATTTCAAGTTGAGCCCTTCCAGGTACTGTACAAGTAAAAAGCAGACAGGCACCTGAATTAAAATGCTGGGGAGAGGGGAAGCAAGGACAGGGGAGAAGTACAGACCACTGTTGACAGTACAGAAAATTTTGAATTGTCAAGTCAGTCATCTGATCCAAAAACGATTAAGCATGCCCTCCATATGCTGAAGAGAAAACTTAAGGGGACAAGCCCTCGAAAGAAGCAGGAGCTGAAGATGGCTGCAGTAGAGACCTGGCAGAGCATTATCAAAGAAGATACTCAGCACCTGGTGATGCAGATGATTCTGACTCCAAGCAGTCATGCTTGTAAGGGATATGTACTAAACAGGATTGCTTTAACATACATACCATTGTTATGTCCCAAATAGTATGGTGTCGTGAAATGAGGGGACTATGTATAAAAAGTGCTGTAATTCTACATGGCCAAATTAAAATACACATAAATACTATTTAATAACATCTGGAATGTGCTCTTTAATTACATATGAATTGTTTGATTACAAATTTAAAACTGTGCTCCACAGATTTAAATGGAAAATAAATGGAAAAAAGGGTCTTTATCCCAAACATTATGGAGGGCATTGTACATCTTTACCTGCTATGGATGTTGCAAAACCTGCTGATTTTCTCCAGCATTTCTGTGTTTTTACTACAATCACAGCAACTGCAGACTTGCATGTTTCACTACCTTTCCTTGGACATCAGAAGGGAAACACGTTAAAATGCAATTTATTAGAATACAAAACCATAATACATTAGACCCACCAGTATTGCATTAATAACTGGAAAATAATGTTATTACTGTACTAGAAACAAACAAGTACATGATAATCTGGTATCAACCAGCTGCCATCACTTGGAGTCAATTCTGCCTCATTGGCTTTAAGATTTGTTCTTTTAAAAATTAAAGTGCACTTAAAATTAAGGAAGATTTCTGTAAAGTTTAAAAGTGAGGGAAACCTGATTCTTTCTGCAGAAATACTAGAAAAATAAAGCTACTTAGCAATTCCAAAATCACAAACATAAAAAGTTCCCCCCCCACACAAAAATTTTCTGACGCTCCTGCTGTTTTTAAACAGCTCCAACTTCTATTCAGTTTTAAAACTTGTAGAATTATACAGAAACAAAACTTTTCACAGGAATTTATTTTAAACAAACTGCAACTAGTTGCTTGAGGATCAATCTTCTATTCTGTCAATACTCCCAGTCTCTTACACAAGTCTTGTATCACAAAACACCATCACACCCTTATGCGACTTTTAACATCGACAAAAGTTTGGTCAAATATTTACTGAGTAGTGAATATCTCCTTCAAGAATTTTATGAGTTATTAACTCAATAACTTCCCTTAGTTACAGGAAAATATCCATCAACAAAGCCATGCGCAAATCTTAAATTTTAGGGGTTTCTAAAGAAAAGTTTAAAAGTTCCTAATTTGAAAGATAACACAACCAAACTGATGCATTTCAAATTCTGCATGAAGGAGTTTATTTTTAAACTTAATATTGCTGGAACTTTAAGGTGCTAAACCTTTCCTTTATTAGAACATTATTTACAAATGGACCAACTAAAATTTCACTCGTGCTTTATGCAGAGTTCTATGGTCATCCTCTCCACTCTTGGGCAAAAAAAATGAAAAGGTAATCAAGAAGATCTTCCTCATATACATCCTACTTGTGTGGATACTGGGTAAGAAGACAACTCGCTCATCTATGAAGCTCACTTTGATCACTTGCTTATAACGATGCAAGAAGAAAGGTTACAGGCTCCGTATCAGTAAGCTTCATTTATGGAAAATGTTCTCCAGCGTGTCAACACCTCCAGGAGAGAAATATGGGAGAAATAACTTCATATTGCCATCTCTTCATTAGTCCTGGGACTCCTTTCAACCCAAAGGTTAAAGGCTCCGTATCAGTAAACTTCATTTATGGAAAATGTACTCCAGCATGTCAACACCTCCAGGAGAGAAATATGGAAGGGAGAAATAATTTCATATTGCCATCTCTTCATTAGTCCTGGGACCCCTTTCAACCCAAAGGTCAAATGGACCAGCCAGGCAAATACTGTCACCACAAGAACTGGTCCAAGGCTCATACCACGCGTTGAATAATTTACCTGCCTAAAACTTGAAGCATTTATACCAGGCCCAACTAGCGCTGTGATAAAATACTTTCCACTTGCTAAAATGAGTGCATCTCCAACAACTCAAACACCTCAACACCATCTAGGTACTCCAAGCTCTACCTTAAATATTCAATCCAATCACAGGTACATAGTGGCTGCAATAAATATAATCTACATAATATTTTGCAGTTGCTTTCAAGCTATTCGTGTACCATCTTCCAAACCTATAATTTCAACCATTATTTCCTTTCAACTCAAGAGTCTATAATTCAGCCCATCAAGTTTATGCCTCTCAGTGTTCCCATCAATCCTATTTTCCAAGTTACTTTCTGTAACTTATCTCAAAAACACCAGCCCATGCACCTACATTAGGGGCAATTAACTTTCCAACCAGTGCATCTTTGGATGCGAGAGGATACCAGGCTCCTCATTTGAACCCATATATTGGCAGGTAAAGTATGCTAACTTCACACAGACAGTAGAGATGTGTATCAAACCCAGCTCGCAAGAACCTAGCCAGCTACACTATCTCGTTTCCCTCTGTCTCCTTTCACAGAGCCAATGTCAATTCTCACCACTCTTCTTATTATCACATTTAATTAACATCTTTTTGTTGGTCTGGACTCCTGCCCCAGCCAGTCTTCAGTCTCTTAATTTTTACGCCTTCTTGTTCTCTGTTTATTCCTTGAAGGCGGCTCAGGCTCAAAACATCAGTAATATATCTTTACCTCCTATGGATCTTGCAAGGCCAGCTGAGTTCCTCCAGCATTTCTGTGTGTTTGTACTACAATCATAGCATTTGCAGACTTTTGTGTTTCACAGCTGCATCATTTGCAGAACCATTAGGCTGCCCAAGACATGACAGACAGGAGAGACTGCAATCACTAGGTGTTGCTGGTGGGGGGGAATGGAGCACCAATGAGGTGGACTGTTTGGTCTCACTTGGCATACCACCAGGACCATGGCAACAAATGTATGCCATCTCATTTTTAAAATTCTTGCTGTTAAATTACTGCTGAATCTAAACCCTGGAACTCCCTCAAGAGCAGTGTGGGACTTCCTTCACTGCAACTATTGCAGAAATCTAAGGTAGTTCACCACTACTTTCTCAGGGGCAAATGGAGATGAGCAATAAATTATGTCTTGTCAGCATGGCCAGATCCCCCAAAAATGAATAAAAGACCTCGCATGTAAAAGTAACACATGCCAGTCAATTATCCTTTCATCAATAGAATGCTTCGAGTAAACTTGTTAATGAATTTCTAAAAATGTTTACATTAACACCAATACTTTGTTTGCTAGTCTTTATTACATATGTTTTTAATAACAAAACTAATAAGACTTGTTTATGGTGGAGTGGACTAGAGGGGCTGAATGGCCTATTTCTGCTCATATCTTTAGATTTAGGCATACAGCATGGAAACAGGCCATTTCCATGCCATCCAATTTTTATCCAATTAACCTACACCCCCGGTACCTTTTGAAGTGTGGGAGGAAACCGGAGCCCTTAGGGAAAACCCAAGGAGAGATGGGGAGAACGGAGAAAATTTTTGGGTCTCATTTCATACTCATTTGTCATTACTAACCATATGGAAACACACTAGAATAAATATGTAAATCACACTACCTTCCAAAATATCTTTCGTGAACATGAATAAGAGGCAGTGCACTGTTGTGCACCGAGACCAATCGAGTTAACCCCCATCTCTCAGCTCTTAATCTGAGTACTAGAAGTTAAACCAGTTTCAGGAAGACGTAATCCAAGATGAATCTTACTTCAATTGGCTCAAAAATCTCAGACAGGCATTAGGATATAATTATCACTGGTGCAGTCTCAGTCTTCAAACTTTTGTCCTTTTGCACAGATCTTCCCGTCACAATCTGCCCCCTTCACTTACTCACACAATTTCATGATGCAAGCTTCCCATCCTTGGTTTAGTAACCTCCCATTCAGTCAACATTTTCCTGTACTACTGGAACTACATCCCTGAACAGCTTCCTACAGTTCTTACTTCTTCACATCTTTGAAGAGTTTACACATGAACATTCAAATGAAAACCATCCCACCCAGCGCCTTAAAACGGTTCTGTGTTTTAATAAGATTGTGGCTGGCTTGATTGCAACTTTCAAATTTTTGCTCACCAAGAATCTATTTCCTCCACTTTTAAAATATGACACTGTTTCCTCCACCCTTTGAGGAAAGGGTTCCAAAGACCCACCACCTTCAGAGAGAGAAAAAAATCTTATCTCTGCCTTAAATAGTATTTTAACAGGGGCACCTATTTTAGGTCCTTCAGAAGAAACATTATCTATTTCCAGCTCGTCCAGACGCTCACAAATATCAGCAGGTACAAGCCTAACTTGTCTAATCTTTCCTCACAAGGCACTCTGCCAGGCATTAGGTCCGGTAAACCTCTTACGGGCACTTTGTCTGTCCTGTGAAAATTGTGCCTTAATGAAATCTCTTGAGAATGCAGGGCAAGGCAATCCAATATACCCTTTTATAGCAGTCCTACCTTCTGAGAAATCGATCTGATTAATCTATGGTGCACTTCTTTTGTGAGAAATATTTCATCTCTCTGACAAGGAGTCCAAACCTTCACAATACATTCCAGGTGTGTTCCTACCAAGGCCCAAATATATATAGGAAGGGCACATTCAAAATCTGTTGCAATGAAGCTCAAAATGAAGTGTCACCTGTTTAAGAAAGATCATCCTCATTTTTTTTGAAGGATTCATTATATATGTGTTGCAGAATTCCTCTTCCATCAATGGCAATGGAAGAAGCAGCTTTGAATATTTGTTTAAAGCAAAAGGTGAAGGGTAACTAGAAATAGAGTCAAGGTTAGATTTTTAAAAAAATTACAAGGCAAGTTTGAGAGGCTGTGTCACCACTTCTGCTTCAAAGTTTAACAGAAAATTACAGATAATAACACGGGAAAGGTATTTTAATAAGCATTTCTCTCCTCCTCCTGTCAAAGTTAGCTACTCACAGGGTATCTTCCTATCATTGGAGAAGGTTGAGGAGTTTTGGGTAGATACGATGGGAAGCTACTCTCATCTTCATTCAAAAAGTCCGGCACCTTTGTGGCATCCAAACACTTCTCCTGCCAAGTAACTATCTTGGCGCGAAGAAGTCCATTAGCCTAAGCGAAAATAAAATTATATAATGGTTATTAAACGGAAATGATATATATTTCTATAAAACGATCTAAGAAAGCAAGAAGTGTGTTATATGGTTATAATAATACACAAACATCAACAGTTATGCATTATTTGCTTTTTCTCAGCTGAAGTCTAACTCATTTCCCTAGTCATCATTTTTATCCCTTGTAATTGAACCAGATAGCTGTTAAATTGGGGCACTGTGTCTGACCCAGAGATGCATTTTACTGAAAGGATCTGAAAATAGTTGCACTCTCATTTTTGAACTGCTCTTTTACAGTGTGTTCCCAGAGCAGGAGAAAAGTTGGAAAGGCCTTCTGTCTTAAGTTTTGGCTTTATTTTCTCATCCAAACAAAATGCACCCAGCAACAAGTTGCATATAGATTCTGAATATGGCACCTGATCCATAAACACTTGCTTCGTGTTTGCAGCTAATACCACCTGTTGCTTAAACTCTTAACTATTTCATTATTTCTGGACTTAACAATAATGAACATCCAAAGTGTTTTTAACCCCAGTATTGCATATCAATGGAAATGGCATTTGCTACTATGTATATTGGGTCTCAATCCAACAATGCAATACTAAAATCTTGTTTTCAAATCACTTCTGGCCCAAACTCTACCTCATTTCTGCAACCTCCACCAGCCTCACACAAGTTGGAAGTCTCTTCATTTCTCCTATCTGGTCTTTACAATACTGATTTTAGTTTCTCCAGCATTGGATATTGCGCTTTCAGTTGTCTTGATACCAGACTCATTTCCAGCTCCCATGACTTCATTTCCCCTCTATCTCACTGGCCCACTTTAAAATCGACATCATTAACCACAATTTCGATCATATGTCAATATCTCCTTCCGTTCGTGTCAATTTTTCAAACATTGATAATCAAGTCAAGTTTCTTGTCATCTGATTGTACAAGTATAACCCGACGAAACAGTGTTCTCCGATCCTCAGTGCAAAAACATGCAAATACACAACTAGAGGTAACACACATACAGACAAATAATACCACATGCAGACAAATAGTATATCTAGAGAAATAAATAAATATTGTTTTCAACAAATGACAGTCTTGCATGGGTGCTGCGAGCAGTTCCTCTGGTCGTTCTGCATTCTCACTGCCTGTGGGAAGAAGCTGTTCCTCAGCCTGGTGGTGCTGGCTCTGATCCTCCTGGATCTCTTCCCTGGTGGGAGCAGCTGAAAGATGATGTGTGCAGGGTGGAAAGGATCCTCAACGATTTTGTGCGCTCTCTTCAGTCAACAATTGCGGTAGATCACGTCCATTGTGTGTGGGGGGGGCGGGGGGGGAGACTGCAGTGATCCTCTCTGTGCATTTGACATTTGACCTCTAATCTATTTCTCTGCAGGTGTTAGGAGATATTATGTGAGAAGCATTATACAATGCTTTTTATATAACATCTCAGAACACCTGATCCATAAAGACTGCCATATACAGAATCTATATGCAACTTGTTGCTGGGTGCATTTTGTTTAAATGAGAAAATAAAGTCAAAACTTAAGACAGGAGGCCTTTCCAACTTTTCTCCTTCTCTGGGAACACACTGTAAAAGAGCAGTTCAAAAATGAGAGTGCAACTATTTTCAGATCCTTTCAGTAACATATTTTGATCTCAATTTTAATGCTTTCCAATACATTAGAAAAGAAAAATGCAGTAGTTTCATAGTTCTTTATACAGACCTTTTCATGATAATTGCTTAGATCTTGGGAAAAATTGCAATGCTTGTCTGCTAGGAAGCAGAATCGTCTTTTTTCTTCAAGTAAAGCCTCTTTGCAGCCTTCATTGATGAACCTCTGAATGTCATTTTCTCTTGTACTGATAGTTGCTAGAAACTGAAAAAATGCACAAATGTAAGCTTTTTTTCTTTCACAAATTGTACAGTAATTTTCCCCAGGTCACAATTATTAGTTCCTGGCTTGTTCTAAAATTAATTTTCTGGATATTTTGCCACATTTTCAAACACAATTACTTCAAGTGGAAGTTATTTCTTAAAATAACAATGTATTCTAGACATCATAATTTAAAAAAAACTCCAATTCGAAAGTAAATATTTCAGAAGCCTTAAAATGTTGTCGAAAATTGAACTGTGGAAATATGAGAGAAAACTCAGAGGGGACCAATTTAATATTAAAATCTTGCTCTCTCACACTTTGGTTTAAAGATTAAAGCAATTTGATTTATAAACAGAACAGCAATAATTTTGTCTTTTTTTATATAAACTTTGTCGTCAACTCAAAAAGATTGTCAATGAGGAACTATAGCTATAGATTTCTGATTATCAGTATACTGTCCCCATATATCCACACATTAATTTATATATGGTTTCTAGGTTGTTATTCCCAACTGTGAAATCTATTAACAGAACCAATTTGGAGGTAAAGTGCATACTTTCCAGTTCCTGGTTTCACTTCAAGGACAAATAGATGACAGTGACGTAAATCCATACCCTCTTAACGAAATAGGAATGCTTCCATGATTACACATAGAACTTTAAATTTATAAATCTACTTTTCACTAAAATGCAAGCCAGAAGTGTAATAAAGGATTAAGAATTCTAAAGAAAAATCTGAAATTGTACTAAAGCATTATAAACCTCATTAAAGTATAGTGAAAGATTACACAACAATAAACTACTGTATTCATTCACCAGAATTACCTAAATGTTGCTCTGTACATGAAGGAAATTGATAGAGCTGGGCAGCCTTAATCGATAGATAATTGTATTGGATAACTTAATGCTTTGCCAAAAGAGCAAGTCATCTCTGTATTGTAAGGTGCCAGTCCTAGCATTCATATGAAATTTGTCATTAAAATGATATTTACACAAAATTACAATGTACTCAAATTGAATTTAGCTTGAAACTAACTCAGTTGAGATTTGTCAGATTATACCAGGTATAGTGAGAAGCAGTCCAGCAAGCCAGCTCCAACATGCATACAGAAATACAAAGTAGAAGACTAACAATGTTACAGTGAAATGGTCAAGGGCAGAATGAGATCAGTATTATGAGGCTCATTTGGAGCATGATGGAAGTCTTTTAACCCATTGATATGTGATCATACCCTTTTAACCTTCTTCCTGACAGGGGGAGGGAGAATAGAGTGTGACTGGGGTGGGATGTTGGCTAACCTGACTGAGGCAGAAGGAAGTGTAGATGGAGTGGATGAAGAGGAGTAAAGTTGATGTGATGTTCTGAGCTGCTACTCCTCCATTATCAGACTTCTAAACAACCGTCAGAGACTCGCAAGAATTCTTACCTTGCACATTTTTTCCCGTAGTTGCAGTTTACATTTCTATCTTTTATATATGCATCTTTTTTCTTGAGTACAGTTTACATTACCGATAAGTAGAAATTCTGCTTGGCCCCATAGGAAAAAAGATCTCAGCATGTATTGTTATTATGCATGTACTCTGACAATAAATTTGAAGTCGACCTGGACTTGAACTGCATTCACCATGTATTGCTTCCTATGACTTCAGGAGCAGGCTCCTGTACCAGCTAGGATACTTTTGATGGTGTTCCGGTAAAAGCTAATGAGGGGGCATGGAGAACCTGCTAAACTTCCCGTCTTCTAAGGAAGTAGTTGTTGGTGTGCTTTCTTGATCAACATGATCAGACATTGGAAATATTTAACCCCAAGATCTTGATGTCATCTACAGTCTTCGCTTCAACACCATTGATGTGAACGTGGGAGGGGGGCTCTAACCCCTTCTCCCCCCCAACTCCTTAAGTCATCTATGGTCTTCGCTTCAACGCCATTGATGTGAACGTGGGAGGGGGGCTCTAACCCCTTCTCCCCCCCAACTCCTGAAGTCATCTACGGTCTTTGCTTCAATGCCATTGATGTGAACGTGGGAGGGGGGCTCTAACCCCTTCTCCCCCTAACTCCTGGTCTATAATCATGACAAGAGGGCAACTGAACATTTTCAAGGAATTGAAAATTTGAGCTTTCATCTTTTTTGCTGTAAAAAAATCTCAATGAATTTAACTTTTCTAATTGTTTGCTTGACAATAGGCTATATGATTCTGGTAAAGATGAGTAATTATCAGTCATAACAGGAAATAACTATTCTAACTAACGTGGTGGATGTTACTGGTATCTACTGCATATCTGGTTAAACTCAGGAATGTCAATCATAAACTGAGTAAACACCTTTAATATCATCACTTCCCCGCCCTTTCCTTCCATAACTCAGTTGCTGTTTTCTCAGGTGGGGAAATAAAAGCATTAAAATTGATCTTGCAGAGTTGGTAAGCACCACCCATAGATAAAAGAGTGGGATAAAATCAAATGAAATGTTGTCAGTGATCAACAAGATTTAAATCCATGAGGAAGGAAGTAAACCTAAAGTGTAAACTAAAAAGAAACTCTGCAACAGTTTGGAGGAATTCATTCCTTTTTAAGAAGATTTCTAAACTGTTGATATTTAGAAAGTGTCCATTGTTAACAATATATAATTTAAATATTCCACAGTAAAATATGTACACAATAACCCAACCATAAACTTGCAAACCAGGAAGTTGACATTTAGCCTATTGTTCCTGTGTCAGCTCTTTGAAAGTTTTCATAATTTTAATCTAATATGCTATAGGTGCCAACTCTCAGGACAAGAATAAACTCCAGAGGGTGGTTAACTCGGTCTGCGGCAATACAGGCACCAGACTTCACTCCATCAAGGACGTGAACATGAGGTGTCTTAAGAAGGCAGCTTCTATCCTCAAAGCATGCCCTCTTCAATTTGCGACCATCAGGAAAAAGGTACAGGAGCCTAAAGATAAGTACTAAATGGCACAAGGACAACTTCTTCCCCACTGCCATCAGATTCTTGAATAAGCAATAATGTTATGAACCAAAGACACCGTCTTACTCTCATACACCACTGTTATTCATTTTCTCACAGTGAAATAGTAAGATGGTATAAAAAGAACGCACAGCTGTGGTGCTGTAAAACTCTGAATTTCATGACTTGTTCATGACATTAAATTCAGATTATAGATATTTCCTACAACCTTGCAAATGAGTCTTTTCAATTCTATTTGAGAGGTCCAACTAATGATTCCACCTCTTTTTCAGGTAGTGCTTGCTAATTATGAGCATTCCAAATGGGGAGGGAAAAAATCCTCAATTTAAATTCTTTTGCCAATTGCTTGGAAATTTTTCACCTCTTGTCATCAACTCAACCCACTTAGAGGAACCAGTATTACCCCATCAATTAGTCATTCTTAATGGAGGCCATACGGCCTACTGGATGCCACATCAAAGTAAAACCCTTGTTTTCTCGTCACATCACACAAAATATTTTTAATGCTTTTTATGTAGTCGGTAGGAGAGGGAAATGGAAGAAAAAAAACAACTGCTTCACAGGGAAGGGGGCCCATAAACTATGAGCAGAGTTCTAGAGGGGCATAGCTAGAAAAAGGTTGAGAATGGCTGAATTAGACTCCTGGTAGTTTTTTTCTACCTCAAGGAGAACATTCCCAACATCTCTCATCTAACCATTGAACTGAAGTCCTTCACTCCTACTACCATCCTGGTGAATCTCTAATTTCACTAATTTCGATTCACCTACCATGGCAATCTGCTTGGCATTAGGTCACCTAGACCACAAGAATACCAAAGTGCATCACATCACACTCATCCATGTAAAGATGTATCTGCTGCCTTTTTGGCCACTTCACCAAATTATCAATACATATTCTTTCAGGATTGAAGAGTACCTGATTAGAACAGAAATGCGCAGAAATTTCTTCAGTCAGAGGGTGGCAAATCTGTGGAATTTGTTGCGACAGGGGATTGTGGAGTCCAGGTCATTAGGTGTATCTAAGGCAGAGATTGATAGGTTCTTGATTAGCCAAGGTTATGGGGAGAAGGCCAGGCAGACAGGCTGAGTGGGAAAATGGATCAGCTCATGATTAAATGGCAGGGCAGACTTGATGGGCTGAATAGCTTCTTTTTGCTCTGATGTCCTATGTTCCTTTGAGGTCTGCTTTAATCTTCAGAAGTTATTACTTTCCCAAGTTTTCTAGCAGATACAGACTTTGAAACAATTCTCTTTACACCCGTCCAGCTAATTTCTGGGGGAGTCAGACGGTCTCGCAAAGGATTGTTTTCTATTTGGAAGATCAATTGAGTGGTTCTGCATTTTCTAGAATCCAGAAAAATGGGAGGAGTCTTATTGAAACCTTCACAATACTTTCACGGGCTTGACAGACAAAGTGTAAGGAGAATGTCTTGTTGGTGAAAAATCAAGCTTTAAGGGAAACAGTTTTCCCAGAATAAGGTGTAGGCTGTTTGGGTCAGTAATGAGCAGAAATTACTTCACGGAGGTTGATGAGTCTTTGTGTTCACTCAAAATAGACATCAATGCATGTTTTTGTTTTATGTAAATTCAAAGGATTTGAGGATAGAGCAAGAAAATGGCACTGAGGTAGATCAGCCGCATTCCTCATGAATGGTGGAGCAGGCTTAAAGGGTGGGAAAGTTACACACAAACAAGAATGAGAGTAGGTTTATTATATATTGTACTATTCATAAGATTATACTGATCTACCCAGAGCCTTGTCTTCACTTCTGTGGCAGTTGCCCACAGCCCTCAATTCTCCAATCTTTCAAAGGTTTACCCACTTTGTCTTTAAATACAGGTATGCACCACTTAATGTCCATTCAGGCAATGTCCAACTGCATATACATCCATCGTTTGTGGTCCCATAAGGTTCAGAACTCCTGATCAGAGAATGGAACATAGCAGTCGTAATCAGATGTACACAACTTCCTGCATGCAACATGCATCTCATGTCGGCAACTTTTTAAGATGGATGAAACCTCTGGAAGCAATAAGGAGGCCAAGCCAATGGCAGACTTTAAGGCTTTTAAAGACAGAGTGACAGTGTTGCTAGGAGGCAATATTGCAAATTAAAGCCATTTCTTATTTGGTGCAGTGAAAACCCCAGGGCTTTCAAGAACATTCACACACACACACACACACACACACACACACACACACACACACACACACACACACACACACACACACACACACACACACACACCTTACTGGTTATTACAGGAGCAATAAAAAGTCCTGGATCTCACAAATGCTGTTTCAGGATGCTCTTCTTGATTGCTACGCCAATGAAATGGAGAAGTACTGCTTGGAAAAGATTTTGCTAACTGTAGACAATGCTCCAGGACATCCCCCTTTCATTGGTGACCTCCACCCCAATATCAAAGCGGTGTTCTTCCCACCAAACACCACCTCTTTAATCCAGCCAAAGATCCAAGGGGTTATTGCAGCATTCAAGGCCTACTACCTGAGGAGGACCTTTGCTCAGGCTGTTGTTGCCATTGATGACGCTGGCAAGGCACTGAAGCAGTTCTGGAAGGAGTACAACATTTTCCCCTGCGTAAAGAACCTTGCTTGGGTCTGGGATGATGTGACCAAAAAGTGCATGATTGACATAGGGAAAAAAAAATCCTGAAGTATGCATGACTTTAAGGGAGTTTAAAAAAAAGATGAGATGGCAAGGATTAACAGAGCTGTTGTCAACATGGTAAACAACAACATGAACCTAGACATGAATGAAAGAGGACATTGAAGAACTCCGAGAGGTGGTTCCTGAAGAACTAACAAAGAGTTGCTGGAGCTAGAGGAAGAGTGAATAGCTGAAGAAGAGGTGAGGGAAAAGGAAACTGCAGAAGGAGAAGAAGAACAGGTGCAGAAAAGGTTCACTGTTAAGGAGTCAGCAAATTCTTTCCAGATCTTAACAGCTTGAAGAGATGGACCCAACCACTGAATGCTTTTCACCAAGAAGAATGCTCATGTAGTGGTTGCAGCATATAAAGAAATTTACGAAGAAAAGAAAAAGCAAACAACACTGGATAGATTCCTGAAGAAGCCAACACCTCCACACGAACAGCCTCAACCAGGTCCTTCAGGCATTACAGAGTGACAGTTCATCAACGGAGGTTATTCCACCTGAAACTCTTTCAATGGAATGCTATGAGGAAGTTGAGAACAGTGATGTCGATGATCCTGATCCTCTTTGTTCACTTGTATGTGATATAGGCTAAAAAACTGTTTACATAAAAGTTTAAAAAGTGAAAAAAAATTAAACCGTTCAATTTAGCGCAAGTCCAGTATCCCATATAGCTAAGTATATACAGTAATATAGAAATATATACAGTAATAGTGTTCACACAATGTCCAATGATCTAGTTTCCATGTTAGAGAATTTTTAAAAAAGCACCATTCTTTGTGAGAAATACAGAGGTATCTTAAACCAATGGGTGCAGTGGAGAAGGAGTTACAACTGCACAGTTCTCCCCACTTGAAGAAAAGAATCTGGTCATGACAATTGTTTGGCACGCACCCAATCATTAAATATCAAAATAATGAAGGTATACATTTCCATTTGTGAAATCTTGCCAAGAAACAAATCATAATCTTCCCATTCTTTTACATTTCACAGCTGTGGCTATTCCTTCCTATTTCAATTCCTTTTTCATTTGTCCTGATTTGTTGATTTTTGAAGCATTTTATATACCTTGACAATCCTGTGTAATTCATATTTAAAGATTGTACAATGACAAAATGCTTCCAAAAAAGAAACCAGAATTAGTCATGTCCCAAATGAGCAACTCACTGAAAAGTTAACACTTAATTCTCTCAATACTCTTGGATTATAATAGAATTGCATCAAACTTGAATTTCAACCCAGAATGACAAGGTTAACACTCACCTCTATTTCTTTATTTTGCTCTGCAGCTCATCATCTCCTCTCACCTTGTTCTAACCACCCACCCTCTTTCCTGCACCTCACTTTTGTTCCCCTCAGTTTTCCAGTTCAGATGCAATAACAACGGTTTCTCTCTGTGTCACCTGCTGAGTACTCCCAGCATCTTCAGATTGTTTCATATTTTCAGTACCTGCAGTTTAATGCTCTAATTGCCCTTCACGGTTCTCTGGGTTCAAGTTTAAAAGTCATCAACCCAAAACATTAATCTTATTTTCCTCAATCATCGTTGCCCAACCTGAAAGTTTCCACTATTTCTGTTTCTATTTCAGATGTGCAATATTTTGCTGAATGGTATAACTCTGAAAGCTGCTAATCAATGTAGGAGAGTGGCCAGTAAAGTGATTACAAACACACTGCCTTGATTACAATAAACAATTGCAATACTATGGACTTGGAAAGCAGATTTAGTGTTAAAATCCCCAGAGACTGTTCATGTGGAGGTTCCACTGGATCACCACAACACAGATTGTATCGATTCTGCCACAGCAGAGTTTTATTTTATCCTCTGCGTAAGAAATACTGGTGCCTTCTTCAATACTCCTCGCCTGTGAGAAATGTTTGTTCGTTTAATTTATAACTCAGACAATTTAAAGCGCACAGAAATGCTGGAGGAGCTCAGGCCGTCTCGCAGTGCCCAGAGGAAGTAGATATATTATTGATGTTTCAGGTCTGAGCCCTTCAAGGAAATTGATTCCTTGAAACATCGGTAATATGGCTTTACCTCCTATGGAGGCTGCGATACCACCCAAGTTCCTCCAGCATTTCTGAGCATTTTTATTAGAATCACAGGGTCTGCTGACTTTCGGATTTCACTCCCTGGAACTCAAACAAGCCCAATATGAATGAAAATAGTATTCTAACCCAAAGTCCATATATTTTCCAACTGGTAAACTCATACTTCTGTGCCTCAAGCAATCCTAATTTTAATCTTTATATGGATGAAAACTCATGTGCAACTCATATTTAAATATTGTATCCAAGAAATCGGTTTGAGCTATGTTCCAAATCTTTGAAAAGTTAACATTTTATACACCAAATACTATTGAACTAGAGGATAGGAACAAACCCGATTTTAGGCCCAGAACGACAAGGTTAACACTCACCTCCATTTCTTTATTTTCATATTTGTAGGCATTCTTTGTTCCTTGACTTTTTCTTCTCAGTTTTTTGAGTTCTGCTTGAGACTTTTCAAGAGAATCTAATTTAGTTCTGTGCTCCGTTTGGTACTTTTTAAGAGTTGCCTGAAAGAAAATGTGAACATGTTAATTGGCTTGCTAAAAGTGGCCAATTTGTTGTAACATTTGCACGGCATCAATTTGCTGCTGTTTTTTTTTACAGGGATTCTTTCCTCAACTCTGGCCCAACAATTATTCAATTCAATAAGCGTATTTCAGCACCATGTTTATTGATATTGCTAATATCCATTCTTGGATGGTGTTGCCATTCTATCTGTAAAAACAAATACATCTGGAAAGCAAATCATGCACCAGTAACCAGGGAGAAGCCCATCATTTTTGGAAGGAGGATTTTCTGAGATATGAACAAGGTTTTATATATCATGAAAAGTAAGTTTTAATTTTTTTTCTGTCATGGCTATGAGTAAGGAATTATAGGCATATTCTTGTTGCCCATGAAAACCTGCCGATAGCAAAATAAAAAAAAACCTCTTCTTCCTGTGAGTTTATAGAGCTTGATGCTGAAAATCAAAACAGAAACCCTTCAAGTTGTCGACACACCCAAGTACATAATTGTCTAGTGATATCTTTGAATCAAGACTGATTTCTGTAGTTTTGTGAAAAAGAAAGGTTCTGTCTGCATTGCTACATAATGACAGTCTTGCTTGTTTATTACTATTAAGCTTTATTACCCACAAATTATTTAATTATTGGCTTGTTGAAGTGGTCAATTTCTTGTCCAGTGAAACTACTTTTTTGGGCTCTTATTTCATCTATAAACTGGCTTCCTGTTTACATTTCAACAACATTCCACAAATAATGCACATTTAAATTGTTGGTCGAGGTACCAGAAAACAGAGTGGCTAATGTTGTACCTTTACTCAAAGGCTGCAAGAACACGGCAGGTAACTACACGTTGACGAGTGGTATCAGTGGTAGGAAAGTTACTGGAGGGAATTGAGAGAGACAGCATTTATCGAAATTTGGACAGCCAAGGATTGATTGGAGATTGTCAGTATGGGAAATAGTTTCTCATGAATTTTACTGGGTTTTCTTTGAAGAGAAGCCCAAGAAGATTGACAAAGACAGGGTGCAGATCTTGTCTACGTGGACTTTACCAATGTTTTTAAACAAGGTTCTGCATGGTCCAGAAGTATGATCACATGGCATCCAGGGTGAATTTTCCAATTGGATACTAAATTGGCTTGGTGGAAGGAATCAGAGGGTTGTTTGTTTCAGATCAGAAGCTTGTGACTGGTGGTGTGCTGCATAGATTAGTGCTGAGCCCACTGTTGTTTATCCATAACTATGAAGATTGTCCAAGGTTACAAATGGGAAAGTGGGCCAAGGTACGGCAGATGGAATTCAACACTAACAAGTCTGAAGTGAATTTCAATACAGATTAAATGACAAGGGTTTGGGGAGTATTGTATGAGAGAGAGACCAAGGGGAATGAGGAAATTGTTCCCTGAAAGTGACCACACACAGTCAAGGTGGTGAAGGTGGCATATGGCAGGCTTGCCTTCATTGCACTTCATTGCATCTTACAGCTATAATAGATGTTGGTGAGACTGCACCTGGAATGAGTGTGCAGTTCAGAGCGCCATACTTCAGGTAAGGTATGATTAAACTAGAGAGGCTGCAGAAAAGAGACACAAGGGTGTTGCCAGGACCAGAGGACTTGAGTTATAAGGAGAGGCCGGGATTGTTTTCCCTGAAGTGAAGGGGGTTGAGAGGTGAACTGAAAGGAATGTAAAGTCAGACAGATAGTTGGTCTTTTCCCCCCAGGTTAGGGGAATCTAAAATTAGAGGGCATAGGTTTAAGGTGAGAGGGGAAGATTTAAAGATAACGTGAGGAACAAGATTTCCCACACAGAGAGTGGTGGATGTTTGGAATGAGTTTCCAGAGGTAGTAGTAGAAGTGGGTCCAATTGCAATGTTTAAAAGATATTTGGACAGGTTCATGGACAAAGAAGGATTTGAGGAATATGGGCTCATTGTAGATAAATGGGGCCGTTTGGTTGGTATGAACATATTGGACTTAAAGGCCAGTTTATGTGCTGTTTAAAACTTTGACAAAGATATTTTTTGTGGCACCAGAAACCAAGTATTCACATTAGTTTTTTTTTTAATTACTGAAATTACATCTGTGTTTAACCAACACTAAATAAGTTGTTACACAACTTGTGGTTGAATGGAATACTTACATTCATGTATTTCACATCTTGATCTGTTTTTTTCTCCAATTCATTTATTATTTCTTTGTGAAATTTCCTAAACTTCAAGATGAAAAAGAGGTTTTAATAAAACACCAAATCAATAGCAACAATAAAAATCTTGAATAATGCACAAACATGTTAGCCTGGAAATTCTAGTGCACTCAATTTGGATTCAAGGAGAAACACAAGGCAAGAGGCAAGTGAGTGGAATTGTCACCTTTGTGAGAAAGGAAACTGGATTGTGGGGCCAGGGCTGGATGGAAAGTCAGAATTGTGGTTCAGAGATCAAAAAAAAATGAAGTGTAAGTAACAATGGATACTCTCAGGATAATTTTATCAATCATGCTCCAAATGTAAAGGAAATGATCACACTAGATTCAAAACCAATTTTCAATTATAATATGCCGTACCAACTTTGTGATTGAATTTTCCTGCATTAATTATCTTTGTGCAGCATTTATTGGCCAATAAATGGCTTTTCTTCACCTCTTAGGCAGATTAATGTAAATTTACTCTGTAGTTTGATTAAGGGTTTCTTCAATAAATGAGATTCAGTGGATGTTCAAAAACTACTCCCCCTTCTAGTTTTGAGATCCAATGTTGTACCACAGTTTTGTACTGAAAGGGAAGGTGAGCATTTGCACACAAGGATTTATTTAAATCAGTGGTAACCAGATGAAAGGTATACCTGTGGCTTAAGCCAATTCAAATGCAATTTATTTCAAACTCCAGGAAAATAATTTGCAACCACCAAACATCCATTCCAATTAAAGGCTCAAATCAAAATTTAAAATGTGAAAGTTATCATGCCATGTTCAATTACACTCACAACTGTTCAAGGAAACAGTCCATGCTTGCTCACGCAAGATCTTAGTCACATTTAGGCATAAGCCTATATTTAATAAGTAACATTTGAACCATGTAAAAGGTGCCAGGTAATGATCTTCAACAAGAGTCCAACTATCTACCCTTCATATTCAATAACATCAAGAACAAAGGCCAGTTCAAGGATAAGGGGAAAGCAATTTAGGACTGAAATTAGGAGAAACTTAATCACTTGTGGAGCTCCCCATCACAGAAAGTAGAGGCAACTTCATTAAATAAATTCAAGAGAGTTTAATGTGACCCTTACGGCTAAAGGCATGAAGGAGTATGGTGAGAACACAGAAACAGGGTACTGAAGTCCCATGATAGTATTGAATGGTGGTCCAGGCTTGCAGACCTGAATAGCCGACCACTGGACCAATTTTCTACGATCACAAAGTCTAGTTCCTCATCGATCAAAATCAAAGGTTTGAGGGCAGGAAGTCTCATTCAGAGATATATTGAAGGATTCTTACTTTTGTTTATTATTTATTACTGAATATTTTCTGTTTATGCACAGTTTACATTTCTTTTTTTTGTATATTTTTTTTTGAGTACAATTACCAGTAATTACCTGTAGGGTGGCACAGTTGGCGTAGTGGTTAGTACAATGCCTTTACAGTGCTAGCAGTTGGGACGCAGATTTGAATTCTCCACTGTCTGTAAGTATGTTCTCCCTGTACCTGCATGGGTTTTCCCCATCTGCTCCGGTTTCCTCCAACCGTTCAAAATGTACCAGGTGTGTAGGTTAATTGGGTGAAAATTGGGCAGCACAGATTCATGGGCCGAACCAGCCTGTTACCAGGCTGTATGTCCAAATTAATAAAATATATATTAAAATTAATTTGAAATTCTGTCTGGGCCGCAGGAAAAAAAGAACTTAAGGGTATATGTGATGTCATTTATGTACCCTGACAATAAATTTGAACTTTGAGGGAAACAGAAGGGGCACTAGTTATGAAAACTGAA
Organism: Narcine bancroftii; assembly: GCF_036971445.1. Taxonomy (NCBI): domain Eukaryota; kingdom Metazoa; phylum Chordata; class Chondrichthyes; order Torpediniformes; family Narcinidae; genus Narcine; species Narcine bancroftii. The sequence continues at coordinate 7,439,929 of NC_091480.1, forward strand.
CCAGACCAGCCCTATACACACCATAGATAAAAGAAAAGGTTTGAGGCTCGACATCCTCAATGACTGTCAAAAGCATTTCCATTATCTCAAGGCAAAAGTCTGAGGTACAATAGAACACAGTGATTTGCTTGAATAAGTGCAACTCCAACAACTTTGAAGCTTACTACCACTCAGGCCAAAGGCACCAACTACTTGATTGGCACTTCTTCCACTAGTGTACACAAGATTGCAGTGCACACCATCTACAAAATGCACTGCCATTACCTGCCTGTGTTTTTCTGACATGACCTTGTAAAGGTTTGTGGGTAGTTAAGCATTATCGTGTGACATTGTAAAGAATTCTGGGAGTTTTTGCATTCTATATGGCCAACATTTATAGCAAAGGATTTAGATGAACTTTTAACTCTGAATGAACATCAAGTTCAGTTTCTGTAAAAAACAACTAAAGTTTACATTTCCCCATAAAGGTTCTCAAATAAATCAATTGTAATGTTTTTCTTATCAAGAAGGAACAACATTTCACATTTGTAAGAGATATTAGCTGTGACGATCCTGAATTGAAGCGAAGAAGTAATTAAAGGCTTTGGGAGTCACCATCAAGTGAACAAAGACATTCCAATTTCATGAATGAATATGAAAAATGTTTCCAGTTAGTTAGAATATGTGAAATGATTCGCAGGCATTGATTTTATTCACTATATATATATGTGTGTCGACCCCTTTCTGTATGAACGCGAGTAAAGTCACTGACTTTTCATAGTGTCCCCTTCCTCCCACTGGTGTTATTGTGTTGAAGTATTACAATGGTTTATAATTTAAAATGGTTTCTGTGGTTCTCTGCTGTGTTCTTTATTCACAGATACGTTTGTGCAAACAAACTTTTACAACCTCTATCAGCAAGGCCATGAGAATACCAGCAGCACCTGCAGCTTCCCCGGAAATCTGGAACTCCCTACCTACCATAAAACATGGCAGGAGTTTTCTCATTCAAATCATTGCAGAGGCACACACATTAGGAAGGACCCATAGAAGCATGTATTTTTTGTGAAATAATGAAGAGTTGAGGAAAATATTCTTATGGTACCAATGATGTTCTGGAACTTGCTATTCATGCAAGTACTGGTACTTGAAGAGCGGTAAAACAATGGCCGTCATGACCACGAAGCATTGAAAAGCTTCTTTTGTGCTATTTCGCATCATGACTAAATTTGTATTTTAATTTTATCTTTCATGTCTATAACCCTGAAAAATTTGAAATGGAAAAAAATTCAATTTACAATGGTTTTGCGTGAAAGCACAATGTGCACTTATACGTACATTATCTTCCATTTCTAAGTTGAGTTTCTTGTGCACTTCTGAAATCTCCACAAGGACTTGCCCTAAGGAAACAAATGGAAAATAGGGTTACAGAGCTGCGTCATTTGTATTCAGATAAAGACAGGTTTGCGGTTTTCCCAAATGCTAATGTTATTGTGTTTCAAATCTGTCCTAATTATTTTTTCCCCTGAAAATAGAAATAGCTATTTCAGACTCCAATCATTCCAGTCAAGCATAAGCAACTCCATGCTACCTCAACAGCATCACATTTGATTTGGCTCAAGTTGAGTTCTAGATTCAAGTTCAAGTTTATTGTCATCTGATTATGCAAAGACAAACCAATGAAACGGCACATCTCTGGACCGTAGTGCACAAACACAGGCGCATAGTATACCATACACACAAATGACATGTATACATAGTGACCCAAAATATCAAAAATAAAAATAATTTATGGGTTTCTAGGATTGTTCAACAGTCTCACTGCCTGTGGGAAGAAGCTGTTTTCCAGCCTGACAGTCCTTGAAGGTAGCATCTCAAAGATTCTACAGGCTGGGTGGTTAGTGTCCTCAATGATTCTCTGAGCCCTCTTCAAGCACCGCTTTCTGTAGATATCGTCGAGAGAGGGAAGGGAGACAAGTTTTAATCATGCTCCGTCATGACCTTTGATTTGATGCTTTGCAGTTACCATACAACACTATGATGTAGCCAGCTAGGACACGGCTGTGCTCCTGTAGAACGCTGTTAAGTTGGTGGCGGGCAGCCTTTCCCTTCTCAACTTCCTTCGGAAGTAGTGTTGGTACTGCTGCACTTTTCTGAATGAGGTGTTGTGGGTCCAGGCTGTCCCTTAAATGGTCACCAAGGAAGTTTTGTGCTTCCCACTCTCTCTACACTGATGATATAGTGGGGAGTGGTCCTTAGCCATCTTCTCCATTCGAAAGCTGGTTTATGCTTCCTCTAGCTAAGATTGCAATATGAATAGAGTGGTCAATATTGAACTGCCTAATCTAATATTTTCCTATAAGCTTTAAAAGGAGAAAGGAATTTTATTCCTGAAGTTTCATTCAGGGATGTGCATTGACTCATTCTTTGAATTTTGAGGCAAAAAGAAAATCATGGAATATTAATCTCAAGTAGCAACCTTAATGATAATTGTATGAATCATAACAGGTCCTTATCGACACACAGTCATTTTACCTGTGAATGCTGGTGATATTATAGACTTCTTCCCAAGTCCACGTTAGCCTTGCATCCCAGAAGGGCTGGTCATTCCCAATATTGAGAAATTAAACATGCCAGTATATTTGCCAATAAGTAGTGTGTACCAAAAAACATTGACCAATATTGTGTGGAAAGCTTTTGCCCCCCTCAAGCAGAATATAATCTTCTGCAATTATACAAGACACTCTCAATCGCTTGCCTAACAACAAAAAAAATCTTTACCCTAAAAATTTGCATTAGGTAATTTGAAACATTCTTATGTATTCTGGCAAAGAGCACTTACCAGCTACAGTGATAAAATTTGGTTGTATTTAAAAAAAAACCATTTAAAATAATGCATTCATCCATATTCTGTTGATTTGTTTATTTTAAGACAAGAACAGAATAAAATCTAGGTTAAAAAGGGATGATTAAATGCTTACTGTAACAACAGTCCCTGAACTACAACGAAAAAGGTCAGGAATACATTTGGTTAGAAACTGTTAGCAGACCAATCAATACGTATAAAGAGAAAGAGGTTGACAATTCAGAGTTTTCTCTTTAAAACATTTTTAAAATATAGCTTGGACATCTAGGGTATTTAAAATACATGTAACCAAGATTATTATGTTTATTATACTCTGAGGGGTGAGAGATAAAGGAAAGCAAAATAATTATTCAGCTCTCAGCAGATGACTCAAAATAGGGCATGCAAAATAATCTATATTTTTCTGTGTAAATGCACTCCATGTTCTCAAATATACATCAGGCTTTTATTTTAAAATCAAAAGGTACAAGTAGATTTTCCACCTCCAGATCTCTAGTCCATTCAGGCAAGACCCCTTAAATCAGAATTCATTTCAATTACATTCCCTTTAAAGCTTTGTGGTCTGAGGTCATGAAAGCACAACCAAAAATGTGCCTTTATTCCTTCAGGATGAGTGTTCCCCTTGAAGTGGAATAACATAATTAACACTAAAACTCTTTTCACAGAATGAAAATCAGGGCTTTAAGCTAATTAATAAAACATTGGTCACATTTCTTATATTTTCCAAATCTTCATTTTGAGAAAAAAAATTCTATTGAGTAATTGTTTCATCCAACACACCTAACCAAAGTGAATTTAAAGTAAAAATTTTAATTCTTATTAAACAACAATGCCTGAAAGCTGAAGCTTTGACCTGAAACATCAATTCCATTATGTTTTTCAGAGTTGTGGCCTGACTTGCTGAATGTTTTCATTATTTTCTTTCCTTCCCCAGATTTTCATTGACTTAATATTTTATGTTTAATTTTATGCAATCAGATTTTGTTCTAAACTGCCAAAGGTTCAACAGGAAAGAAAATTTTTTGCTCTGATTTACTGTAGTCTGGTAAAATTTTAGTTCTTATTTTAAAATACATTTTTCTACACAGTACTTTAATGGCAATTTACTTTACTTGAATCTGATTGGTGCTATTCTTTGGAAAAATAACATCTGAAATAGCATTGTTGCTTCTTAATTCTGTTCAATTTTTCCACATGGATAAATTTTTAAATATGACTGAGAACTGATTGGAATTTTATTATCTTTGTCTGAAAGCAAAGATCTTTACAAGCCCAGCATCGATTTGAGAAGCTCGATGATGCCAATGTTGAGGTTTATAGTGCCATGTGAAACAGTATCACGACATACACCCAGTTATTATCATCTGAGGTTTGACGTTATTTTTTCCAATTAATTTTCTAAAAGTTCCAATGACTTATCAGTGTCTGTCTTGTCCTTGGCGTGCAATGGAGCTCATGCAATAAACAAGATATGAGCACTGAAGTCTTGAAAGTCACCTGCAGTGGATTACTCGGCAATTCTACGGCCAGAAAGTGCCATATAATAATCAGTATTTAATTGAGTTCAAGGCTGTGAAAGCACTAGGCATTAATAAAAAAAAACTGTCTATGCTAAAAATCATTTGCAACGGAGACAGAAAATGTCATTATTGAATTAATCATAAGTTTGCAAAAGAAAAAATTACTTTCTGTACAGTATTATAAAGAGAATATTAGCTTCATTGTGAACCCTACTACATCCACTTATATAGAATACAGTGCACAGATTTAATCCAACTTTATAATCAAAAGTGGACATTTACAATCCACACTCGATTCAAAGTAGATCATCTTGGCCTTTCAGCTTTTATATTTTTACCTCTCTCATGTGCACCTCTAGGTTACTGCCTTAGTTTTGTGGCAGTGGATATCCCATTCTAACCTCCTTCTGACAAGATTCTGTTTTGTTCTCACTATTCCTACCAGGAATTGATGTTTGTCATATACATTGTACAATGTACACATGCACCAAAATTTTTGCTTGCTACAGCTGAACCGGTAGCTGTAAAAATAAACTTAAAAACTACAAGAGTACACCTAAAAAAATTTAAAACCAAAAATTGATAGATATTCAGTTACTCTAGTGCAAAAAAAACCCAACTTGGCAATGGTGCAGCATCTTTCTGTGGTGTCAGAGCAGTCCCTGATAAGGTACACCAACACCCAAAATTATTCTAGATTTATCCAACTGCTTTTTTAAAAATTCTCTATTTTTCATCTTTTAGTGGTCGTTTAAGAATATTTTCTATAGGTTGATGAAAGAACTATGATCCACATATTCTTTTATGCAAGCACACCAAAGCAGGATGAACAGAGATATTTTTCTTCATGACTCATTCAATTCAATTACTCTAACTTAACTGTTTCACTTTTGATGCAACATTACTTTTTTTTAAAAAAACTGGTTAATCAAAAATGCACTTTGACTCAACCATACAGTCCTTTTGCCATCACTGCAATGTTTTGGTTATTTTTATTACCCTTCGACTGTTTTTTTAAAATCACCTTAAAATCGCATAGCTGCTGCATTACTCTACATCTGGAGTATAATGAAAAGCACTACACCGCCGATAATTAGACATTAATATACATCTGGAGTATAATGAAAAGCACTACACCGCCGATAATTAGACATTAATATACATCTGGAGTATAATGAAAAGCACTACACCGCCGATAATTAGACATTAATATACATCTGGAGTATAATGAAAAGCACTACACCGCCGATAATTAGACATTAATATGCATCTGGAGTATAATGAAAAGCACTACACTGCCGATAATTAGACATTAATATACATCTGGAGTATAATGAAAAGCACTACACCGCCGATAATTAGACATTGCTAAAAAGCATGCCACAAATTGCAATTGGAAAAGTTTCAAAATTGAACTTTTTTGAAAATACGATAAATTCTTCCTTTCTGTTGAATTCGATCAATTTAATCCATTGTCATTTACAGAACACAACAGGTGTATAATCAGTTCTGTTTAATGCACAAGGTTTGCAGAATAAATAGTTAAGATTAAATCTAATCTTTTTACCAGATATTCTGAAAAATATTTGTAAGACAATGAAAGAAAATTTTTCAAGCAGCTATACTTTGGGACCATAAAAGTGGGCATCATTTGCACTGAAAAATCCAGGTTTAAATGGCACCAAACAGGTAATATTTGTGATAAAAGGTGCAAGCTACACCATGGTATTCTCATCTTCAGCAATATATTTAGGCTTCAAAAAGAAATTAAAACACTCAACAGGTTCAGCAGACTACGGAAAGAGAAAGCCAACATTTCAGGACCAGAATTCCCTCATGAATGTCCAAGGATCTGGATGGTTTCCTTTTCTATAGATGCTATGTGGTTTCAGCATTTTCTTTTTGGTTCATTTCAATTTAATTTCAAATCTCTAGCATTTGCTGTTTTATGATTTTCAATATTTAACAATTAGAATGAACTGTAATGATTTTAGCAGTCACTCAGACAGTGTGCAGCCAATAGATACAGCAATGTAATCTCTCACACATTGTTCACTTTGAAAAATACTTGTTTTAATATCATCGTTAATCAGAAATAATTAGGTTGCCATGGAAAAAAGGTTAAGTTGAAAATTAGTTTTGCAAATAGAGTTTTCTCAGAGTTAAAAACAAAATGCTAGAAAAAAACCCAATCCATACTAAATAATTGGCCAGTGTTTGCTTGACAAATCATCGATAACTAATCAATGCACATTAAGATGGTAAAATTATGCAGTAATGCATCTGAACATTGATGTGCTGTGCTAATTTGAAGTAATAGGCTTTCTCACAACTCTCAGTTTTTGAGAACGTACCTCTGGATAGCTTTCCAATGATTCCTTCCATGATACCTGCTCTGGGGAACTACTGGGGCATATGCCTGTCAGGATTTGGGAGTCAAAAGCACTGTTTAATACACATTGTGTTTGAGGAAAAATGTGCATTTAATGCAGAACTGCCTTTGAATGGTTCAATTCTTCCTAAACTGTTCTTGTATTGTTCCATCAGTAAATTAAGGGATTTAATTTTTAAATGAAGCATTGAATATCAATGAAATAGAGAAATTACTGGTTGTCATTATAAAAGAACTTGTCCGTGAACTACTCTTTGCAGACGATGCCGCTTTAGTTGCCCATTCAGAGCCAGCACTCCAGCGCATGACGTCCTGTTTTGCAGAAACTGCCAAAATGTTTGGCCTGGAAGTCAGCCAGAAGAAAACTGAGGTCCTCCATCAGCCAGCTCCCCCCCATAACTACCAGCCCCCCAATATCTCCATCGGGCACACTGAACTCAAAACGGTCAACCAGTTTACCTACCGCGGCTGCACCATTTCATCGGATGCAAGGATCGACAAAGAGATAGACAACAGACAACAGGCAAATAGCGCCTTTGGAAGACTACATAAAAGAGTCTGGAAAAACAACCACCTGAAGAAACACACAAAGATCAGCGTGTACAGAGCCATTGTCATACCCACGCTCCTGTTCGGCTCCGAATCATGGGTCCTCTACCAGCATCACCTACAGCTCCTAGAACGCTTCCATCAGCGCTGTCTCAACATTCATTGGAATGACTCCATCACCAACATCAAAGTACTCGAGCTGGCAGAGTCCGCAAGCATCGAATCCATGCTGCTGAAGACCCAACTGCGCTGGGTGGGTCACGTCTCCAGAATGGAGGACCATCGCCTTCCCAAGATCGTGTTCTATGGCGAGCTCTCCACTGGCCACCGAGACAGAGGTGCACCAAAGAAGAGGTACAAGGACTGCTTTAAGAAATCTCTTGGTGCCTGCCACATTGACCACCGCCAGTGGGCTGATATCGCCTCCAACTGTGCATCTTGGCGCCTCACAGTTCGGCGGGCAGCAACCTCCTTTGAAGAAGACCGCAGAGCCCACCTCACTGACAAAAGACAAAGGAGGAAAAACCCAACACCCAACCCCAACCCACCAATTTTCCCTTGCAACCGCTGCAACCGTGCCTGCCTGTCCCGCATCGGACTTGTCAGTCACCAAAGGGCCTGCAGCAGACGTGGACATACCCCTCCATAAATCTTTGTCCGTGAAGCCAAGCCAAAGAAGAGAAAAATTATAAAAGAATAAATAATGTAATAAGAGAAATTTCTTGAAGGTGAAACACACCCAAGCCAACATCATTGGAGCCACACAATAGGACTGCCTTGTCACTCTTTATTAAAAATTGATCTTATCAAGTCAAATTTATTGTCATCTGGTTGTACAAGTACAACCCAATGAAACAGAGTTCTCCAGTCCTCGATGCAAAAAAACATTCAGACATAACACACACACAGACAAACAATACACAAGCATGACAAGTATTATAAATAAAGTTTTGTACAAATGAGAGTCTCGGATGTTTAGTGTGAGCTGCTCCTTTATCTCTTTCTTGACGGGAGCAGCTGAAAGATGCTGTGTGCAGGAGGAAGGGGTCCTCCATGATTTTGCACACCCTCTTCAGATGACGATCCCTGTAGATCATGTTGATGTGGGGGGGGGGGGGGGGGGGGAGACTCCAGTGATCCTTTCAGCCACTCTTATGGTCCTTTGGACTGACCTCTGATCCATTTCTCTATAGCAACCATACCAACACTTCGATGCAGCTGGCTAGGACATTCTTGATAGAGCTCCGATAGACGGTTGACATAATGGTGGCTGTAGCCTTGCCCACTCAGTCTTTTCAGAAGGTGCAGTCGCTATTGCACCTTCCTGACAAGTGAGGAGATGTTGAGTGTCCATGATAGGTCACTAGTTAAGTGAACTCCAAGGAAATATGTTCGGAAAAGTTTTCTAAATCAGAATATTGAGGTACAAACAAGATACAATACTTGATCTCCTATTAGGGAACCAAACAGGTCAGGTGACAGAAGTATGGTCACTGGACCCAAAATGTTCACCTACATTTTGGGTCCAGTGACCATTATGTCATTGTTTTCAACTTATTTATGGATTATGGATAAGTCTGGTCCTCAAGTTGAGATTCTAAATTGGAGAAAGGCCAATTTTGTGGAAATGAGAAAGGATCTAGGAAGAGTGGTTTGGGATAAGTTGTTTTCGAGCAAGGATGTGTTTCAAAAGTGGAAGGCATTCAAAGATGAAATTTTGACAGTGCAGACTTTGCATGTTTCTGTCAGGATTAAAGGCAAAGCTAACAGGCATAGGGAATCTTGGTTTTTAAGGGATATTGATTATCTGCTTAAGAAGAAGAGAGAGGTGAATAGCAGGTATAGGAAACAAGAAGCAAATGAAGCACTATAAAATACTTAAGGAGGAAATCAGGAAGGCAAAAAGACACGAGTTTGCTTTGGCAGATAACGTGAAGGTAACCCCAAAGGGTTTCTACATGTTAAAAGGATAGTAAGGGACAAAATTGGTCCCCAAGAAGATCAGAGTGGTCATATATGTGTGGAGCCTAATGAGATGGGGGAGATCTTGAACAGTTTTATTTTGCATCAGTATTTACTCAGAAAATTGTCACAGTGTGTAAGGAAGGGAAACAAGCAGTAGTGGCATAGAACATACAGGGATTCAAGAGGTGGAGGTGCTTGCTGCCTTACAATGAATAAAGGTAGATACATCCCCCAAGCCTTGAGGGAGACTAGTGTAGAAATTGTAGGGGGTTTGGCAGATATATTTAAAATGTCCTTTGCCACAGGTGAGGTGCCAGAGGATTGGTGGGTAGCTCATATTGATCTGTGGTTTAAAAAAGGATCCAATTTACCACATTATCATCCAGATCATTGATATAGATGACAAACCAACAATGGTTCCAGCACTGATCCCTCAGGCACACCACTAGTCACAGGCCTCCAGTCTGTGAGGTAATCATCCATTCCTACTCTGGCATCTCTTGTCCAGCCATTTTCAAATTCAGTTCACTATTTCACCATGAATACCTTGCATCTGCACCTTCCTGACTAACCTTTCATACAGCATCTTGTTAAAGGTCGTACTAAAGTCCATGTAGACAACATCCACAGCCTTTCCTTTGACAACTTTCCTGGGAACCTCCTCAAAAAACTAAGATTGGTTAAACATGACCTACCCCACACAAAGCCATGTTGACTATCCTTAATCAGTCCATGGCTATCCAAATAATTGTATATCCAATCTCTTGGAACATCTTAATAATTTATCTACTATTGACATCAGGCTCACCAGTCTATAATTTCCAGGGTTACTTTTGGAGCTTTTTTTAAACAACAGAACAACATGAGCTACCCTCCAATCCTCCACACTACACCCATGGCTAAGGACATTTCAAATATTTCTGCCAGAGTCCATGCAATTTCTACACTAGCCTCCCTCAAGGTCTGAGGAAATATCTTTTCAGGCCCTGAGGATTTATTTCACCCTTATTTGCTTTCAGACAGCAAGCACTTCCTTCTCTTTAATCTCTAAAGGTTCCATGATTTCACTACTTGTTTTCTTTATGACTCTGTGCCCTTTTACTGAGTGAATACTGACGAGAAAAAAAAATTAAGACCTCTCCCATCTCTTTTGGTTTCATACAAAGCCAACCACTCTGATCTTCAAGAGGAACTGTCCCTTGCTATCCTTTTGCTCTTAACATACCTGTAGAAAACCTTAGGACTTTCCTCACGTTATCTACCAAAGCAACCTCATGTCTTCTTTTAGCCTTCAGATTTCTTTCTTGAGGTTTTCCTTGCATTTTCTATACTCCTCAAGCACCTCATCTGTACCATGTTGCCTAATCTTATTTATACACCAGTCATGTCCTAATTTTGAGATACAAAGGAAAACTCGATCAAAAATAACTATACACCACCAAAGTTTTATGTATTAAATCCAAAGATTAAAAACCCAGCAAGCAATAGTACTGTAAAATTTCAATTTTTCTCCAAAGAAAACATTTACAAGTAAAAATTTTGCTAACTTTCAGCAGCATGATGACGTAACTGGTTTTGTTGTTAGAATTCCAAATTGCTTTCTCTTGAAGTGTCCTATTGTATAAACCATCTTGGTTTCAATGTTACAAAGCATTGTTTCTAAATTTCCAAAACAATTTTCCGTACATCAAAATTTAAACCAACGTTGAAATCAATCGACTTTTAACTGAACCATTTTAATCCCAAGGATTATATGATATTGAACATTTATACTGCATTTCATCACATCTCCTTGTTCATTCAGGAACTTCTTTGGGTGGGATTTTTTTTAATATCTTCAGTTTCCTGTTTACACTAAAAGCCAGGCAGGTGCTATGTATATGTGCACATGTAACACTCCTTTTATTATAAGTATGGAACTATAGTGAGATCATCCTCAATGATTTACTTGGTGATAATCCACCAAAGGTTGGCTGCCAAAATGTTTCTGTTGGAAGGTTTCCCAAGCATTCTTGCTCATATCTTTTACATTTCCAACTCAAAATACTTCCATTCAACATCTTGGGGACCAGAACTATTCAGAATCCAGAATTTATTGTCATGAACATGTCACAAAATTAGTTGTTTTGTGGCAGTATCAAGTGTAAACATTTATCTACACTACCTTAAAAAAAGAAATAAAAAATAGTGCAAGAAAAAGTCAAAATAAGGTAGCATTTGTGGTTCATCATTCATTCAGAAATCTAATGGCAGCGGGGAAGAAACTGTCCTTGTGTCACTGAGTGCTCGTCTTCAGGCTCCTGTACCTCCTTCTTGATGGTAGCAGAATGAAGAGGGCATGGCCTGGGTGGTGGGGGTCCTTGAGGATAGAGGCTGCTTTCTTAAGACACTGGCTCTTGCAGATGTCCTCGATGGAGTGAAGTCTGGTGCCCATGATGTCACAGACAGAGTCAACAACCTTCAGCAAATTTTTCTTTTCCTGAGTGTTAGCATCTCCATAGCAGACAGTGATGCAACCAGCGAGAATGCTCTCCACTGTACACCTGTACAAGTTTGAGAGCCTTCGGTGACAAACCAAATCTCACTGAACTGTGCCAGCCACATAACTACAGCAACTAAGGAACGAGTCACAGATGGGTAGCTTGTAGTGAGTGACTCACCTCTTCACACCCTAAAGCCTTCCCACAAAGCATAAATGGGCTAGATAACATGAACAATAGTTGAAAACCTTCCACACAAAACAAGAAACTTTGCTAATTTATTATACCCCATTTCTTTGGGGGGTGGGGCAAGTGGGAGATCTGGGCATTGCTGGCAAGACCAATATTTGTTCTCCATCAGTAATCAAAGCAGCTTGATGACTTATTGCAGTTTTTCCAATGAAGGCATGCCCAAAGTGTTTTGGGTAAGAGTCCAGCCAAGATTTAAAGAGCAATAATTATGGAATAGCAGTATGAAGAGCAGGATGATGCGTGATTTGAAAGGAAACATGCCAGAAGTTGAATTCCCACTTGTCTGAAGTCTCTTTCACTCTGTGTAATAGAAGATAAATTTGGGGGGTGCTTGTGGAGTAGCCAGGCAAGTACTGTAGCTACAATGGAGTAGTGGATGGTAGAGACTGCATCCACAGTATGGGCAGGCAGAGGGAATTAATGTTTAAAGTGACAGATGCAGTACTAATCCAGTGGACTATTTTGTCACGAGATAAAAGAACAGAAGTAGGACATTCGGCCCATCGAGTCTGCTCCGCAAATCCACCCTGAGCTAAACTGTTCTCACATCTAGTTCCAAGTTCCAGCATTTTCCCCATATCCCTTGATACCTTGACTATTTAGATACCTATCAATCTCCCCCTTAAACTCCCCCAATGAACCTGCCTCCATACCTGGATGTGGCAACAAATTCCACAAATCCACGACCTTCTGGCTAAAGAAATTTCTCCTCATCTCTGTCTTCTCATTCTAAGACTGTGCCCTCTTGTCCTGGATTCACCCACCAAGGGATTCTTAATTGCAAAGGTTCTTAAATGCTGTTACTGTAATCCAAGCAAATGAAAAGTATTCCATTAAACTTTTAGCTTGTGTTTTGTCAAAAGTTGAAGGCTTTGAAAAGTTTGAGGAGACAAGTCACTCACTGCAAAATACCACTTCTGTAGCCATCAGTTAGGGATCTTTTTTTGTCCCCTTTCCCCACCAATCCTTGTCTGAGGTGCAGCTTGTTTTAAACAGTGACACTGATAGTGTTGGCATTGTTACAACCATAAAATCAGGGCCTAATCCCAAGAGTTCAGGTAATTTTTTTTTTAAAACAGTCCTCAAATAAGGGGATATTAAACACAAGTTTTTTTTTAAAATCACACTGCTGTAACATTATATCCAAAGTTCTGTATTAATATTTGCAATTATCCTGTGTAATTGACAGAAAAAGAAAGCTCAAGCAATTATCCTATGTAATTGACAGAAAAAGAAAGCTCAAGCGTAAAAAAGATAAAATGAGCATACAGTTTACATTTTATTTTAATATGGGGTCAGCAAACCAAAATAAATGGAAAGAAAATGAAAAGTCATGGTGCCTGTGAATATTTACATTCATTGGTAAGGAAGGTCTAGCTGTTGGTGATCCTGGAATGAGAAGAAAGAAAGATTCATTCATGGCAGTGAATGAACAAGCCGGTCTAGTTTTGCCACCCACCTACTAAATCTCACGATATGGGAAGACGAAAAGGAAAACAGTGTAGAAATGATGCAAGACAAATCAAGGAGCTATGAGAAAGATTCATACACTTTTCACAATCTCAAGATGTATTGAAGGTCATCACAGGCAATGAAGTAATGAAGTATGCACGACCTGTAATCACTGCTCAAAGTGGGAATACAAAACAATACAAGGCAGCAAGTAAAAACTGGGGAAAAAACAACAAGGAACTAGAAGGAAAGATGAAAAGGAGAAAGAGAGAGAACAGAAGCACGCAAAAGCCAGGAAATACAAGTTGGAAATAGAAACGCCTAGCAGATCAGGCAGCACCTGAAGAATGTGTGCACAAAAACTTATTACAGATAGATCACTTTGCAGCAGTACAGGCCAGTCCTGAAACAAACAAAAAAAACTTCTGAAATTGTTAAAGTTTTGTATCAAGCTTATTGGGTCTTGAATGAGTACCTGAAAAGAAGACTGGTATGTCAGACAGAGAATGATACACAATGAGCAGGATTAGTGCAGAATGAATATAGATATTCTGCAAAGCAGTCACCAAGAGTGCTTTTGGTTTTTGGATCCTGCCCTCTGCAACTTTAAACTAACTTGCTTTTTCACAGGGTGACAGAGTGGTGCAGCCAGTCATGATGTTGCCTCACAACACAAGAAACGCAAAATCATTATCAATCTCGGGTGCCAAATGCAGCATTCTCCCTGTGACTGCGTGGGTTTCCTCCAGATGTTCCATTTTGCTTGCACATCCCAAAGTCCAAGGATTGGGATGCTACTAAACAGATGCTACAGTCAGCAATGTCATTACACTGCCCGAGTTTGAATCTGGCACTGTCTGACTCCCATGTCTGCTTGGGTTTTCTCCAGGTGCTCTGGTTTCCTCTCACCCTCCTAAACGTACATGACTGCAATTAATTTGGGTAAAATTTGAGTCGCACGGTTTTAAATGGCCGGAATCACCTTGCTGTAAATAAATAAAAAATTAACATTTTAAAAAATTTTAAAATTGCATTTGCTGTGTTGGTGAGGGTTAACAAGAAAATGGACCCAAGGCTCTCATTGCATGCTACATCTCAATGACTGGCTTTATGATGTTTTCCTCAGTCTAATGAAGATGATCAATTCTCTTTGAAGATGCTGCCTGTCCCAATACGAGTTTCCAGCATTTTAGTGTACTTGCCCAAATTGATGCTTTCTTGTTTTGTTCTTTTGTGATGTGGGGGTTTGATACAATTCAATGATTTTCTAGGTCAATTCAGAGGCAATTATAAGCGATAACTTCATAACTGTTGGTCTGCAGTTAATCTTGATGGATAAAGGCAATAATTTTCCCTCCATATATTATTACTGAACCAGATGGGTTTATATGACAATATGAGAGTTTTCCAGGTATTAGCTATAAATTACAGATTAAAAATGGAACGCAGTCAGTAACTGGGTCAACATTCCTCTCTCCAACAATCGAAAAAGAGAACAGATTAACAGGTCATTCATCAAAATATTGTTCGAATGATGGGCAATAGTTTCTCCAACTTAACCTCTGTCATCATCTCTTCAACAAATTCAATGAAATGAACTCCTGAGATGTTGCCAAGGGCACAAGGTACTTCATATAAACAGCCAATTCTTTCAACTCATTTAAAAAAAAAATAAAAGATCAGTTGATACAAAATTCATTGGTTAATTCCTGTGTTCTTACCCAATTCTCTGGAGACTGGTGATTGGGAACTCAGATCTCCTAACTTTGAAATGGCATCAAAGTAAATCTTGCTCGCAGCCACCATTGCTATTAAAATCAACAGAAAAATAATTATTTTGACAAGTGGCATCTTTTTCTTTAGGCATGCTTCACAGACAGTACTAGAGAAGTCCCCCGACAGACTAAACCTGGTATCTTACCAATGTTGTATTGTAAGGAACTTCTTTTATGTTCATATGATTATGTAAAACTACACACAAATTCCCATATCTCAATTGAAATGAAAGTAGCTGGGTTGATCAAATTTTATATAGCATTCATCACATCCAAGGTTGTCACAAACAACTTAAAACAATTTAATATGGTCCAAATGTAGTCATTGATGTGATGAAGGAAAAACTGCAACCAATTTGCTTACATGGTCCCAAAACGGCAGACTACTATTACACCAATAATCTATTTTAAATCATAATAACTAAGGGATAAATTGGGCAGAATGATTGGGGAAACCCCCTTCCTCTTCAATAAAATGTCACTTGATTGTTAACATCAGTGGTTTTCAAACTTTTCTTTCCACTCACATACCATCTTAAGTAATCTCTATGCCACAGGCGCTCTGTAATTAGTAAGGGATTGCTTAAGGAGGGATGCAAATGATAATTAAAAAGTTTGAAAACTACTGTTTTAATCGTACCTCATTGACTCGTTATGTGCACGGTTTCAGAACTCCAAAGGAAATGGGCCAATGACCATTTTTCTCAAGCAAAATATTTCAGTAGCAGTGGTTTTCAACCTCCCCCCACCCCCCCCCCCCCGCACATGCCACCTTAAGTAATCCCTTACTAATCACAGAGCATCTATGACATAGGATTACTTAAGGTGGCATGTGAGTGGAAAGAAAAAATTGAAAACCACTGGTTTACATCAACCCAAGAGAGCAGGCATGACTTTATCTGACCAGCCCAAAGACCACAGCTCAAAGTACCACTAATGGAATGCATTCCAAATACTGAGCTAAGGTCAAAAAGGGAGTGGTGCTGACAAATCCACAGCTGACACCCATGTATAATTGCTTTTTTGGAGGCACAAGAGACTGCAAAATCTGGAGCAAAAGACAGATGGAGGAACTCAGCAGATTAGGCAGCATCTGTGGAAGCAGAGGGATATCAATGTTTTGGATTGGGACCCTGTATCAGAACAGAGTATTGAGGGGAAGAGAATATAATTTATACTAGCTATTCCGCCCCCCCCCCACCATATTTTTCTTCATTGCTTGTGATTACTTAATTGTGTAGTGTAAATCACAACCTGAAGTTTTTTTTTTCACACTATAAACCACATTGATCAAGATACATACATTTTCCTTTTCATTCACAACCTGAAGATTTAATGGATTCATTCCTCATGAAAAAATATTTAACTAAATTCTCCTAAAAATTCCAACATTGGTTTAAAAAAAAAATCAATTGCTCTCTTTTTTCAAAAAACTTCAAGCTTACTATTTTTGTATAAAGGGCAATTATGTAAAACTTGGTTAGAAAGTCTTTCAGAATTTTCTCTTTTGGTCTCCTTTGCAGCTACATTATAATTGAGAAGGGACCGTTCAACAATTAAGATACACTCCTGGGAATAATTACAATTAAAATTTCTCCCTTAAATGACAACAACCAGAATAAAATTAGCTTGCATTTGTTTTAATTAGAGAACGATACCTATAAAAAAGTCCTGCAGAACTAACCAGAATCAAGTACTTTTTGAAAGAAGGACAGAGCGTTTAAAGGCTGGCCAAAACCTATTTCTGTTGTGGGTAATATAGAATTTGATGCATTTCTTTAGTAGAAGGAAATAATGAAACAATATTGTTGCTTGAACCTTTCTCCAAGGAATTGAATCGGCCCATTCTATTTACACCTATATTATATACTTCTATTCTGGGAAACAGAAACTTCATTCACCTTCTTTGCCCATTAAATACTAATATATACTTGTGTCATCGTCAAATTTTTGGGGGCAAAAAAAGTGTCAACTTTTACATGCATCAAACTTTTGAACTCATAAGTATCTGCATCATTCAAGGAGATGGGAGCTCGGATGGCCGGGAATGGGTGGTAAGTTCATGGTTGGGGCATTCGTAGCCCGGATGGGTGGGAGGCTGTGGCGATGATCTGCAGTCGGGTGTTTGAATGGGTGGTTGTCGGGAGTGAGGATCTGCAGTCAGGAGTTTGGATGGGGGGGCACCGTGGTGAGGATCCGCGGTCAGGAGTTCGAATAGGCGGGGACCAGGGCAAGGATCCATGGTCAGGAATTTGGATGGACAGGCGCCAGGGCGAGGATCCGCAGTTGGAGCATCAAGACCATGGATGGGTGGACAGCCAGGCCAAAAATGGGGGGGAGGGAGTTGACTTTTATATGGGTCATATAAAAAACTGATTTTTAGGGCAAAAGTGGGGGGGGGGGGGTTGATTATTGCACATTATTGACAATTACACGAGTATATAAGGTAGTTTCAGATCCTCAAGGCATTTCTCCACATATCAACATCACTTTAGAAATTTTCCCTGGAATGACACCAATGTTTTGTGCTACTGTATATCTCTTCAATTTACAACATTTTGTGCTCTAACAATTAGTGTGTCACTCTCAGTTAACATTGTATCAAAATTCCCATAATGCATTCCATTCCATCATTTCAGTTAAATAACATTTTGTTGAATTAAATGTCTTGCAGGCATGCAGTCATTTGTAAATTAAGGAATGACTATAAACACAAGAAATTATAAATGTTGGACCAGTTCAGATGGTCAGACAGCATCTATGGACATTTTGGATTGAGTCTGTGTTTCAGGGTTTGTCACCAGTGGTGGAAATTGTGAACAATATTCTATTAAATGCAGAGGTAGATGGGGTGGAAGGTGAACATTAAGGAACACTCTCCCTGCTTTGCTCTTCTGAGCGCGGAACGTGACAGGAGAGATGCAGGGCATAGGTGCAGGTGAGCACTCCATAGTAGGTCATGGTACAGGAGAAGCTATAGTTAGCGAAAAGGGAAGATAACTCAGAAGCACCCATGTGAAAAGTCATAATTGGAGTAAATGAACTAGGAAAATGGAATGGTGTCTTTATAGAAGGCAGGGATTGAGGAACTATACTCAAGAAAGCTGGTGATGTAATGGACAATGTTTGCTAATCTATCTCCTGAGATGAGACCAGGAAATCCTGAAAGGAAAATGTCAGAGATGGACCATATGAAAATAATGGCGATGTAGAAATTGGCAGTAAAAGCAATAATATTTGATGTAGTCTGTCCCAACTAAGCAGGCAAGGGAGATTCAGTGGTTATGATTTTTTTTAAAGTTGTTCAAGGCCAATTTTAAGTTAAGCATAAAAATTGCTGAAGGAACTCAGCAGGCCACGTGGAGGCAAAGGGATAGTCGATGTTTCAGATCAAAACCCTGCATTGGGACTGAGTGTAGATGGGGATGACCAGTATAAAGAGGTGAAAGTGAAGGGTAAGGCAGGAGTTGCCAGGCAATAGGTTGGAAGCAATAAGGACAGATGAAGCCAGGTTGGGGAGCAGGAGGAGTGGAACCAGGAGACAATGACTCGTGGCTGAAAGGGAGAGACACACGAAAAAAGGGAGCCATATTTTGGGAGGGGGGGGGAGTGGTGGGAACAGAGAGAAAGAGGTGGAGATTGTGACAGAGACTGGAAAGTGCCAAGTGAAACCCAAACGTTGTAAACACAGAATCATCTACCAGCCTCTTTCTCTCCTAACTCCTATCCTTCCACCACCCATCTCACCCTTTCTTTTTGCCCCTTTATCCTGGCTTTCTTCCCTCTGTACTCTGATGCAGAGTCTCAGCCAAAATGTTTGCCTCTTCAGATGCTGCCCAACTTGCCAAGTTCCTCCAGCAATTTGATTTTTTTCCTCCAGGCAAAAGCATATGCAGTCCCCTGTGTCTCCATTTTAAGTGGTTTGGATTTTCTTCCTCTCGAGGAAAGTACTTTGGAGCAGGCTGACCACTTGTGGAAGAGGTCAATTAACTGAACTTCTCCAACTGATTGTTATTGTGTGCTGGAGAAAAGATAGAACTGGACAAATTATATTGAAAGTGATCCACAAATGCTATCTGATCAGCTAAGTATTTTCAGAATTGCAATTTACTTTCAGATGTTCAACATTTGTGTTATTGTGATTTTCATTTCCGAGTCAAATTACAGTAAAATTGACAATCCAATATGCTTGGGCTTTGTAGTGCTGGACTGGCAGATTTTCTGTACTATTGAATCTTACTCCTATTAAGATCAACATACTTTTAATTCACTTTTATGTTGCACATTATTACAATAAACTTTCCAAAATTCAAGGAGCGTGGTAACTCTCAGTAAGCCAGATGAAGAACTCTCATAATTTCCAAATAGTGTTTTTAAACATTAAGACAACAACACAGTAAGCCTGTGCCGCCAAATTACACCCAATTGACCTATAACCCCCAGTACATTTGGAAGGGTGGGAGGAAACCGGAGCACGTGGAGGAAACCCACACAGACACAGGGAGAATGTACAAAGTCCCTACAGAGAGCACCGGATTAGAACTGGCACTTTAATAGAACTGCACTAACTGCTACGCTAGCAGATCAGTTTCACTGATCTTAGGTTTGGTTTTCTTAGAATTGGACAGAATTTCAGATTTCTCTTGCTCCCACCATACTGTACAGAGAAGAGACTTTCTTGTCTATCAGAGTTCTCGTTTCACAAAAGTAATAAAATAAAATCTTGTAAACTAATAAAGAACAAGTATTCACAGAAATCAAGATTTTCCAACTTGATCAATAGAACAAGTCAAAACTATCCAGATGGAATCAGGCAGAATAATGGATTGTGATATCCCTTTGGGTCTGTGTCAGTTAAACAAAAACAATTATTTCAGCTAAAAGCAACTTGCTCACACTCAATTCATCCAAATATATACATTTTGTTATACCATTGGGTGTAGCCAACAAAGTCTTAGCAGGTGTAAAGATAATTATGGTCATTAACCTGATGCAAATTACCAGGGAAAATGTTTTGCCTTATGCAAGGAAATGCAAAGGCTGAATATGCAGAAATGACAGAATGAGCTAAATCAACCAGATAGGGATATAATTTTCTGTTAAATCAATTAACTTATCTTAGAAAATATAAATCCGTTTTCAACATTTACAAATTATTTAAGTGAGTTAGGTTCAAATACAATTAGCTTCATTGAGCCCAATTCCTGTTCTGAGAGATGATGCTAGGTCAGCATACACATTAAGTTCGTAAAACTTTGCGACAGGTCCAATCATCACTTGGATTTTGATACATATCAGGCATTTGTCCACTTAACTTTTATATTTAAAACTTATGAAAAAAAGTCAACAGAAAATGCAATCCAGACAACAGATCATTTTTGAGATAATTCTCCCAGTGAATTCACATCAGGCATAATGCTAAACCTGCTTTCCAATCGGACAAAATTAACAGGAAAGTTTACATGTGGGCACAATTTTAAAAAAAATCTCAGCCACAAAATGAAAAACAATATATTGATGCAAGATTTGAGAGCAAATATCACATGGATGCAATGTTGTTCAGGACATTTTTCTCTATCAGATCGACATGCAGACTTAATTTAAATATAAACAAAAGAGACTTGCAATAAACATTGTCTGCAACAAGGCAAGTACTTTATTGAAATCATACAACAGGATGCAGACTCAAGTTGCACAGCCTGTGACACCATTGTTATTTTACATTAGGGAACAGTACTACAAGAAACTGATGTTCACAAGTTGCTCGGGGGCTGCATACAAAAATATTAAAGATTGTATATCATTTAACATTTTGCTGATATGATAAATTAAATGAGAAATATATGCAAGGATGGGCTTACGGCACTGAATAAAATTACTTGTGCTAAACATTTGTATTCATTGTTAAAGAATTCCCATATTTGTTTTCCTCTTAAAATCACTTTAGTAATTGCTGTTTTCAGGGAGGTGCAAGAATTTCAGCTGCCTTTATTGTATTGTATTTGTAAAACTTTTCAAAAGGTACAATGCCCTTCTTCTCAGTTAAAAAAGCCTGAGTTGAATCTTCAATGTAAAATTAGACTCTCTTCATGCAATTATTATACATTCTAGTCAAAAGAGTCTGGAAAAACAACCAACTGAAAAACCTCACAAAGATAAGCGTATACAGAGCCGTTGTCATACCCACACTCCTGTTCGGCTCCGAATCATGGGTCCTCTACCGGCATCACCTACGGCTCCTAGAACGCTTCCACCAGTGTTGTCTCCGCTCCATCCTCAACATCCATTGGAGCGCTTACATCCCTAACGTCGAAGTACTCGAGATGGCAGAGGTCGACAGCATCGAGTCCACGCTGCTGAAGATCCAGCTGCGCTGGATGGGTCACGTCTCCAGAATGGAGGACCATCGCCTTCCCAAGATCGTGTTATATGGCGAGCTCTCCACTGGCCACCGTGACAGAGGTGCACCAAAGAAAAAGGTACAAGGACTGCCTAAAGAAATCTCTTGGTGCCTGCCACATTGACCACCGCCAGTGGGCTGATAACGCCTCAAACCGTGCATCTTGGCGCCTCACAGCTTGGCGGGCAGCAACCTCCTTTGAAGAAGACCGCAGAGCCCACCTCACTGACAAAAGGCAAAGGAGGAAAAACCTAACACCCAACCCCAACCAACCAATTTTCCCTTGCAACCGCTGCAATCGTGTCTGCCTGTCCCGCATCGGACTTGTCAGCCACAAACGAGTCTGCAGCTGACGTGGACTTTTTACCCCCTCCATAAATCTTCGTCCGCGAAGCCAAGCCAAAGAAGAGTCCTTTTATAATAATGATTTATTGTGATCATCAAGTTTTCAGGATGACCATGAAGTTAATGAGAAACAAAGCTTATGGTCATGAACATGTCCTGAGGTTTGTTTTTTGTTACAGCATTACAATGCACAATGCAAATATTGCTACGAGATTACAGTTAAAAATAAATACATTTGTGCAAAAATAAGAGAAAGTGAGGTAGTGTCTGTGGTTCATTGTCTGTTCAGAAATTTGATGGGAGAGGGGAAGTAGATGTTCTTGTGCTGCTGGGTCCTTGTCTTCAGGCTCCTGTATCTTCTTCCTGATGGTAGCAGAATGAAGAGGGCATGACCAGGGTGATGGGGGCCTTGAGGATAGAGGCTGCTTTCTTAAGGCAATGCCTGTTTTAGATATCTTCTATTGAGTGGAGACTGATGCCTGGGATGTCACTGGCCGAGTTCATAACTTTGCAGTTTTTTTCTTGTCCTGTGCAGCACAGATGGCTTAACTGTTAGCGCAATGTCTTGACAGCACCAGTGATCAGGACAGGGGGTTGAATCCTGTGCTGTTTGCACACTTTCCCTGTAGCTGTGTGGGTTTTCTCCCACCATTCGAAACAATCCAGGGGTTGTAGGTCAATTGGGCAGCACAGATGCATGGCTTGTTACCATGGTGTATGTCTAATTTATTTTAAAATTTATTGTGCTTTAGCACCTCCATAACAGATAGTGATACAACCAGTCATAATGTTAAATACAAAAGAAAGCCCGAAAAATAGGGCTTCATAATTTTAGACAAAGATGGGAAGTAAATTTGAATACACAAATAGATGAATGAGATATGTAGGGAAAATGCACAAGTTCAATAAATGTGAGATTATAGAATGGTGCAATATAATTTTATTCATCAGTTATATCTAACACCATACCATATAACCATTTACAGCACGGAAACAGGCCATGTCGGCCCTTCAAGTCTGTACCAGTTCACTTGAACTCCACTAGCTCCTCCGCAAACTCCTGAGGAAGTAGCAATTTATAGTTTTTGTTGCTGTCCTTTCCTTCCTGCATTTGGATTTTTACTGACTGTATCACTGTAGAACTAATTTCTCTGAGTATGTGTGTGTCTCCCACTCTCACACACACACTCTCACACACACACTCTCACACACACACTCTCACACACACACTCTCACACACACACTCTCACACACACACTCTCACACACACACTCTCACACACACACTCTCACACACACACTCTCACACACACACTCTCACACACACACTCTCACACACACACTCTCACACACACACTCTCACACACACACTCTCACACACACACCTCACACACACACTCTCACACACACACTCTCACACACACACTCTCACACACACACTCTCACACACACACTCTCACACACACACTCTCACACACACACTCTCACACACACACTCTCACACACACACTCTCACACACACACTCTCACACACACACTCTCACACACACACTCTCACACACACACTCTCACACACACACTCTCACACACACCTCTCACACACACACTCTCACACACACACTCTCACACACACACTCTCACACACACACTCTCACACACACACTCTCACACACACTCTCACACACACACTCTCACACACACACTCTCACACACACACTCTCACACAGCCAACTCTCACACACACACTCTCACACACACACACTCACACACACACACACTCACACACACACACACTCACTCACACACACACTCTCACACACACACTCTCACACACACACTCTCACACACACACTCTCACACACACACTCTCACACACACACTCTCACACACACACTCTCACACACACACTCTCACACACACTCTCACACACACACTCTCACACACACACTCTCACACACACACTCTCACACACACACTCTCACACACACACTCTCACACACACACTCTCACACACACACTCTCACACACACACTCACACACTCCACACACACACTCTCACACACACACTCTCACACACACACTCTCACACACACACTCACACACACACTCTCACACACACACTCTCACACACACACTCTCACACACACACTCTCACACACACACTCTCACACACACACTCTCACACACACACTCACACACACACTCTCACACACACACTCTCACACACACACTCTCACACACACACTCTCACACACACACTCTCACACACACACTCTCACACACACACTCTCACACACACACTCTCACACACACACTCTCACACACACACTCTCACACACACACTCTCACACACACACTCTCACACACACACTCTCACACACACACTCTCACACACACACTCTCACACACACACTCTCACACACACACTCTCACACACACACTCTCACACACACACTCTCACACACACACTCTCTCACACACACACTCTCACACACACACTCTCACACACACACTCTCACACACACACTCTCACACACACACTCTCACACACACACTCTCACACACACACTCTCACACACACACTCTCACACACACACTCTCACACACACACTCTCACACACACACTCTCACACACACACTCTCACACACACACTCTCACACACACACTCTCACACACACACTCTCACACACACACTCTCACACACACACTCTCACACACACACTCTCACACACACACTCTCACACACACACTCTCACACACACACTCTCACACACACACTCTCACACACACACTCTCACACACACACACTCTCACCACACACTCTCACACACACACTCACACACACACACTCACACACACACACTCTCACACACACACTCTCACACACACACCTCTCACACACACACTCTCACACACACACTCTCACACACACACTCTCACACACACACTCTCACACACACACTCTCACACACACACTCTCACACACACACTCTCACACACACACTCTCACACACACACTCTCACACACACACTCTCACACACACACTCTCACACACACACTCTCACACACACACTCTCACACACACACACTCTCACACACACTCTCACACACACACTCTCACACACACACTCTCACACACACACTCTCACACACACACTCTCACACACACACTCTCACACACACACTCTCACACACACACTCTCACACACACACTCTCACACACACACTCTCACACACACACTCTCACACACACACTCTCACACACACACTCTCACACACACACTCTCACACAACACACTCTCACACACACACTCTCACACACACACTCTCACACACACACTCTCACACACACACTCTCACACACACACTCTCACACACACACTCTCACACACACACTCTCACACACACACTCTCACACACACACTCTCACACACACACTCTCACACACACACTCTCACACACACACTCTCACACACACACTCTCACACACACACTCTCACACACACACTCTCACACACACACTCTCACACACACACTCTCACACACACACTCTCACACACACACTCTCACACACACACTCTCACACACACACTCTCACACACACACTCTCACACACACACTCTCACACACACACTCTCACACACACACTCTCACACACACACTCTCACACACACACTCTCACACACACACTCTCACACACACACTCTCACACACACACTCTCACACACACACTCTCACACACACACTCTCACACACACACTCTCACACACACACTCTCACACACACACTCTCACACACACACTCTCACACACACACTCTCACACACACTCTCACACACACACTCTCACACACACACTCTCACACACACACTCTCACACACACACTCTCACACACACACTCTCACACACACACTCTCACACACACACTCTCACACACACACTCTCACACACACACTCTCACACACACACTCTCACACACACACTCTCACACACACACTCTCACACACACACTCTCACACACACACTCTCACACACACACTCTCACACACACACTCTCACACACACACTCTCACACACACACTCTCACACACACACTCTCACACACACACTCTCACACACACACTCTCACACACACACTCTCACACACACACTCTCACACACACACTCTCACACACACACTCTCACACACACACTCTCACACACACACTCTCACACACACACTCTCACACACACACTCTCACACACACACTCTCACACACACACTCTCACACACACACTCTCACACACACTCTCACACACACACTCTCACACACACACTCTCACACACACACTCTCACACACACACTCTCACACACACACTCTCACACACACACTCTCACACACACACACATTTTTTAAAATTGAATCAGATTTTTTTGGATTTATATTTTGATGTGGAGAGGAAGTTGGTACATTCTTGCATTTTAAAGTTAAACCTTTCTGGTTAGAAATGGGTAAATTATTGGAACGAATAATGGGATCTAAATTCCCCACATGATCCAATGTTATTTTTATTGAGTGATATTAAGAATGCTGAACCCAAGTTGAAAATGAATATGTATCAAAAGAAGTTTGTCCAAATTGCTTTAGCAATAGCAAGAAAAATGTATCGTCATAACTTGGAAGTCTGATACGGATCTGGGTAAAGAAAGATGGCTGCTGAAGTTCAGAGTTATATACCACTTGAGAAAATTACTTACAATTTAAGAGACAAATATATATTTTGGAAGATGTGCAGCTCATATTTACAAAACATGGGTGTTAATATTTAAATGAAGCTCTGACAGTCCCTTTCTCCTTAAGGCCTCAGTATACGAGAAGAAACTTTAAAGTAAATAGGTACTTCTGTTGAGCGTCTCTTGTCCCCTTTTTTCTTTTCTTGCTTTTAGTAAGGGGTGGGGGGGTATACAGCGAGGGTTTCTTTATTCTTTCTTTCTTTCTATATGTCACATGTATTTGTATCTTTCATTATGTGCTTTATTTGTGTGGTTCTAAAATTATAA